>NC_138053.1:69928199-70628072 GCF_964194185.1 Rhinolophus hipposideros | reverse complement strand
AAAAATATTAGGACTTTTATAGGGGGATGAGTGAAACCTTCCCACATTCTCTGTGTGTATGTGTGTGTACAGGGGGAGAGAGGTGGGTTAAGAGTAATGACTTGTGGAGTTGTCATATTGAGCTGTTGATCTATTCAAATGACAACAAGTCATTGCTTAAATTAGTTTATCTTTGTAGCATGTTTCCCAACCTCTAAGTTACTCTCCCCAAATAGTTCTCTTTGTATACTGCCTGCGGTTCACACACTTCTATTAAAAATAAATTTATAATCCTTTTGTCAAGTCCTGTTCCCATTCATAAAATTATGGTGGGCTTTGTTGTAACCAATTTAAATCATAAATTATTTGTGTCTATCATTATTTTTCCAACGTTATTAATTACCTCACATCTCCAACTTCCAGTCTGAGCTTCCTTAAAAAAATATAGTCTACTTGACATCCAGAATTATCATTCTATGATTCAGATTTGATCATGTAAGTTCCCTGCTTAAACTGTTTTTAGAGATTAGGAGACTCTTCACGATGTTCAAATTCCTTGGCCTAATATTAAAAGGCCCTTTGTGATCTGCCCTCTGTCTATCATTTCATCGTCATCTCTCACCCCTCCTCTGCAGCTATTCCATGCTGGAGGCAGATCTAACTTACCATAGTACCTTTTATGCACCATGATTGATTGCTCAAGACCTGCATCTGTTTACATGTTATTCTCTCCTGGTATAATGCCTTCCGTCCTTTCCCTTTGCTGACTGATGACCTTATTTATACTGTAAAACTTGGCTCAAACACTGCTTCCTCAATAAAGACTTATTTGGCCTCTCCAGGGAGAGAATTCAGAGATTCCTCCCATAGGGCCTAGTATATATCTCTATAAAAAGTGTTTAATCCTTGGCTATAATTGTGTGTTTGTATGTCTATGTCCTCACTAGATTGTGAACCTCTAGAGGTCAAGAATGTAATTGCAAAGCAGGTACTTAGCACAGGTCTGCAAAATAGAAGTGAACAAGAGAGGGAAAAAGGAAGGAAAGGAAGGAGGGAGGGAGGGAAGAAGGAAGGAAAGAAAGAAGGTAAAAAGGAAGGAGGGAGGGAGGAAGGGGGGAGGAAAGGAAGGAAGGAAGGAAGGAAAGAAGGAAGAAAAGAAGGGAGTTCTCAGTTTAGAAATAAGTGGTACATTTTCCTAAATGGGGCCCTTGGGATTATTATATATTTTTCCAAATATTCTTTGTGATAACACAATGGAGACTATGGTTTGAAAAGAATCCTTATTTTGTACTTGTAATGAAATAAATTTATATACATTCTTTTTTTTTTTTTTGTAGTTTTGGTACTCATTGATTCCAGAGTATCTGTCATCCTTTGTCACACCCTGGTTACAGGACCAATATTCAAATAGACCTTTCCATCACTGTAGCTTATCCTATTGAAGCACTTCATTACCAAAACTTACGTCTATGATCACATCTTTTTTTCTGTCTAGTTTTTATTTTTCATTGCCCTACTCTCACTGAACTTTCTGTTTGTTTGAGATAGCTAGTCTTTGACAAGTTCTGTTGCCTACCATCCTTTTCTCTCTGCTCATCATCACTTCCGTATCCAGTCTGACACAAAAATCCATTATTTCAAACAATATCTTATCACAATTGTCATTTCTCTTCTCTTCTGCTGCATTCTCATGGTAATAGTGTATTGCAAGTTTAACTGTCCACATTCTCACTATTATAGATGAGCTCCTACATATTGCTGGAGGTTACCCCACAACAGCACAACTGGCTCATGGTTTTAAAATCAGCTAGCTTTTCAACACTGTTTATTGAGATTGACATGTTCACAGAGAGCACGCACATATCTGATTCACCAGGACAGCTAGTTCAAGCCTTCCTAAGTCTTCCGGAGGCTATCACACCTTGCCTGCTCACCACAACCATAAGAACACATGTACCTTCCAACGTTACTGAGAAAATATTGTCATTTGCAAACATATATATCCATCCTTTCTCCTTCTTACTTCACAGCATATGTCTCTTTCTCTCTGACATCTCTGTTTTTTTCTTTTCTTCATCTTACTATATCCTCAGTGATCTTTCTTCATTAGTAATCTCCTCTCTTCCTCAGACTCTTCTCTATGTTTTTACTCATCACCGTTAAGCATGCTTAAATCTCTCATATAGTAAAAAAGTGGTACACTGACTCTATATTCCTCTCCATCTGCTTTAATGATATCTATTTCTCTTCTTAAACATACTAAAACGTTGTCTACACATTCTCTACTTTTTTACTCAATATTGACTTTTTGACTTTTAAACATCTTGTAATCTGGTGTCTCCTATCTGTCAATCCATGATAAAATTGGAACGTTTCCATTGACGAATACAAGGAGCAATTTGCAAATCTCATTTGCTAGATCTCCCTTTCATATTCACCAGGTTATATATGCTCCTCTTGATAATCCGTTTTCTGGTTCTGAGATGCAATTTTTCATATTATTCCTGTTTACTACCATTTCTCTGCTCAATTACATGCAGTGTCCTTAAGATATACTTTCATTCTACATACTCTCCGTGAGGCACTCTTCCACGTCCATAACTTCAACTATTATTTATAATCAGGGGACTCCATTACCTTGACCTCTATTGAAAATAACTCTCTTTATTTTAAAACACAAATTACTCTGAAGACGTCCAAAACTATATTAAACCTCTCACCCTCTACATCCCAGTTGAATTCTGTGCAGAGATTAATACACATCAAGCCTCAAAGTAGCCTCTCATCACGGTTAATAATGCTAGACTTACTCTGTTTCCTTTGCCCTCCACATTCAATTAGTAACTGCATTCTATAAATCTCCCTTTGTAAAAGTTCTTGAATTGAAAATTCCTTAATTTGGACAATACTCTTCGTTCACCTGGGTTATTTTCAAAACTTTCTAAATTATTTCCATCTCTCTAGATTTGCTCTCTTCTACCCTGCAAGTAAAGTTTTCTTTCTAAAACACAAATATGATCACTTCTCGGCCTTTTGGCTAAGATCAAGTGTAAAATACAAATATGAATGATGCTACTTTCCTGGTTAAAAATCTTCAATAATGCTCCATTAAATCTAGGATACAGGCCTATATCCTAAGTGTAACAAATATGGCTCTTCATAATCTGACCACAGCTTATTCTCAAGCCAATCTACATTCCTTTCTCTTAGGCTCCACGCTATTTACTTCTGGTCATCATAGTTGAAAACTTTATGATTCTCTCTTCCTATTGTCTCCATTGGAATATAAACTTGATGAGGAGGATCATGTCTCACTGTCTCGGTTTCTCCAGATCTAAGGCACAACATTAATTAAAATAAACATACGTTGAATGACTAGAGAATGGATGAGTGAAATCCACCACTATTAATTTTAATTCAGTTCCATGTTTATATAAAATAAATAGCACACGAAGATTGCAATCCAGGTGTTGCACACTAAAAAGTAACTTGTATACTTTTAAACATCTGAATGATTTCAATGAGATTTATTTTCCTGTTAATTCTAGTAGAAACTAATTGAAATCTCCATTTCTTTGCTGTTTGAATATCAATAATGTAATAGTGGCTTGCATAATAAATGCATGAAATAAACCAGTGATCAATTAATTTTTGATTACACATAATGAGTGTATGAAAACAATTTAAATTACTTTTATGGTTATTGTCATATGCTCTATAAACAAAACATTGTTATTAAACAGAAAAACTTGGTTTCTGTGTGTTCTGAATGTATTCTATGCTTGCAGAATTTTTAAAATATTGCAGGATTGGCAATATTCTTTCTACAATAGAGCAGACTATTTTGAGTTTTTGAGACTATTTTAAATTAACCTAAATGTTGGTGTTCTCTGATATTGGATCTGACAATGTAAACCCTACTGTGTTTTAAGGAGTCCCAGTTCCACTATCAATTTGAGCTAACAGGCTAACCCTGGAACAAATACATAGACTGAGCCAAAATACACTCTATAAAACTAGAGATTTGGACTTACACTTATTGTATCAGCACAAGTTAAACACCTTTAGAATTCAGTATTCTTGACAAGTTCTAAATGGAGAAGTCCAAAAGGTTACTATCATTATGATCTGGGCTTTCATCCAGCACTCAAACTCACAAATCACTGTCATGTTTCTGCTAAATTCAGCATTGATTCTGACCTCCACATTACTTTCTTCCTTTGGTATATCGTATATTTATGTAGTAGGAGAGTTAATAGCACAGACCAGTTTTGTATTATGCTTAATAGTTATTTAGAAAGGGAAACATGCATTTTTCTTTAAAGCTAACAAGGATGAAAAGTTTTATGCCTACCTCTATAACCACATTTCTGTAACTCCTTTTTCTAACTCTCTTCAAGAAGAACCAGCATTTCCTAAAGGAAATAGGTATATTCAAGGGCCCAATTTTGGTTGCTTATACAGAATGGGAGAAATTCTAAAACTTTTAGGGTTAAATTTACACACACACACACACACACACACACACACACAGCATTTCTTTTTAAGAGCAGCAGGTGAGAATAGCTACATTTGCTATAGATATAAAAGCACTGTCAATAACATTTGTTATTATTCATCAACCAAATTTATAGAGACATAAACATCATTTAAAAGGGAATGCTATGGATTAGATAGTATCCTGGCAAAACTTGTGTTAAAGCCCAAACCCTCAATGTGATGGTATTTGGAGATGGGGCCTTCGGGAGGTACTTAGTTGAGGAGGGTAGAGTCCTCATGAAGGGATTAGTGCCCTGAACTCAACAGAGCAGAGAGTTGGCTCTGTTTCTCTCTGCCATGTGAGGACACAGCAAGAAGGTAGCCATCAGTAAACAAGAAGAGGGACCTCACCAGACATCACATCTGTCAGGCCTTTGATTTCGAACTTTGCATCCTCCAGAACTATGAAAAATAAATGTCTTGTTTAAGCCACTAGTTCTACAACATTTTGTTATAGTAGCCCAAGCTGACTAGAACCAGGAGGTATTAATTTTAGTGTTAATTTTCCAATCAGAATAGGCATATCCAATTAGCAAATTTAAATAAGCAATTTAGTTAAATAAGTGGAAAAAATAAACCATGTCTCCTTATTTAACTATGTTGTCAATGAGAATTTCCAGTGAAGCCATCATTAATTAGTATGGAATAAAATAAGCATTAAGTAAATAGTATGCATTAGTGTGGAATATGTGTATTTTTAAGTACACATGAAAAATATTTGAATTTTATGGTCAAATAGACTCGTCTCCTAGGGCATGTCAGAGCATGGGGAGCACGTGTAGATCCAAAATCGGGACTAGGAAAGTCTACAACCCAGTCAGTTCAGGCAAGATCAGAAATTAAGAGAGTAAATTGTCATTGCTGGAATATTAGACACAAAGAACTGAGAGATGAAATAGATGTTCACTAGATAATTTTGAACGTAGACTCAATACCAAAACATCTGAGAGAAGACCTGGCATCGAAGGGGAACACAAATAACTGACTCTTACAGATGTAGCAGGACCAGCAACCAGCTTCCTAGATTCAGGGAGAGTCACCGTTTTGGTGTTAAGTGGTCAAACCTAGAGGTGCTTAGAAATTCGTGATTATTCAACTAGTCAACTGTTTCTTCTGTATTTGGATTTCTTCTTTCTCACCATTTTTAGTGCTTCATTTGTATTCTAGACCTACATTAATTCTTGCCTGGGTTGGAGTTACTGACTTTTAAATGGTTTCCCTGACTTTGAGTGGACATTTTCCCCAATAACTTCTTCTTGATAGTACTGGGTGAGGTTTTCCATCTTAAACTCTCTTCCTTACAATCTACTTCACACCTTTGGTTTGTCTCTTCCATAGCCAGTTGGTATGTACCAAGAGTTCAGTTATTATGCTGCCCAAGCCAAGTGGCAGTTAGGGGATAAAAATAACTATATAAAAGGACAATTGAATCACATATAACATTCCACTCTACATTTCCCCTTAATCTGAATAATGTTTGCATCTTAGGCTATAAACCTTTTTATATCTCAATCATCCTTTTAAAATGAAAATATAAAGGGAAAAAATTAAATTAGAAATAACTTCATTCGAAACCCCATCTAGATGCCATTCTCTTTCTTTTCATTAGATAAAACTATGAAAAAACATTGCTTATTTTGATTACATACACTTGTCATTTTCCATTCATGCCTTAGTCCACAGTCCATTTTTTTGTACTCATTCCTTCTTCTTCCTAAAGTCCACATCGATACCTTCTGTTATAACCAATTTACGTTTTGTAATTTACATTTTCTTTCAACTTCTAAAGTGCTTTTCAAACTTTTGATCCCTGACTTTCTGAAAGTTTCCACTCCCTCCATTTTCAAGATATTCACACCATTAGAGAACTTTTAGAATCATTCATAGATTCTTTTGTTATTGTTGCCCTTTAATGAAAAATCACTGTCCCTGACTTCTCTCATCCGGCTCTTGCAATAGCAGCTCTTCCTATGGAACACATCTTCCTTATTTCATTCATTTGCTTGTTTATTTCATTATGAGTCTAGGGATCATAGTAAACTCAATGTGCCCCAAACTAAACTCAGACTTTCTTTCACCAAGCATTCTCTAATTTTGGTCATTTTAGTCAATGGCAAGACATTTATCTAGACAGCCAAGAAACTTGGAATTCAGCCTTAGTCATTCTCCTTTTCTTCACCTCATACCTCAGTAGTCCTATTAATTTTATCTTCTAATTTTTGTGTGTGTGTTTCTCACTCTTTTAAAATTTTCTTGACTACGAATAATTTATAATGCCATCAATTTTAACCTGGACTTTTGTAATGCCTTACAATTACTCTGGGACGAGATTCAGTGATGAAAGCTCAGAAAAATGAGAGACAAACAAAAAAACAAATAAGAATTATATTTAATTGTATTAACCAATTTAATAGTTGTTACTATTTTGGTATAATTTTCCTATTTTCCCTATTAATATACATATGTGTGTATGTATGTATATATATATTACATATATTTTATGTACATATAAACATATACATATACATACATACATATATGTACACATACATACACATACATATATTTTAATGAAGAAATTAATACATATATATTCATAATCAGTTTTTCATTTAATAGTATATTATGAGCTTTTCCCCCATATAAATAAATGTATTGTTTATGGTTATTTGTTGTAGGTCTTCTTCTACACATATAAATGTCACTTAAAATTTGTATATTAGAATATTATAGGTCAGACTCTAATTGATAATATATCTAAAATATCTACCTCTTAATTCATTGTATAAATGGGCTAAAGTTTATTCAACCAATCTGTTATGACTGAACATTTCATGAACCATTTTAAACACTGCTTAGCATTTTATAATTGAATCCCATCCACAAGAAGAAAAAAAAAATGAATGCCCTCAGCATTGCACATATGACTGAATTATCGAACCATCTCCTCTACTTCCAGTTTCATTTCTTATCATTCTAGAATTAAAACATCTACAGAAACAGATAAAGTAGGCTTAATTCATAACACAATCACTAAGTAAGATCATTTTAATCTATAAACAGGGAGAATTTCAATGCTAATGGATTTGTTACATGCTGCAAAGAAGAGACTTGCAGGTCACTATTCATCCATTTGTGCCTATAATCCAAACACTTTGCTAGGTACTGATAAATCCCAGGTGATCAAGGTCAGCCCAATCCCTGGAACATTTATTCTCCTGTAAACTAAGCAGTTGCTCTGCTTTATTAATTTGGTTTAAGTAAGGGGTTGTTTATACCACCCAGTACAAATCAGCACTATGTCAAGGACAACACTGTGTAGTCTACCATTATTTCTCAAAACTAATTAAAGCATTCCTTCCAGAAACAGAAAACCTCTATGTTTTATCGCCTCATTGAGAAGATTTGGGATTCAACCAAAAAGAGAGAGGGGTAAGTAGGCTATTACATCACATCAGTATTGCTCAAGGTTATGGGCACAAGCACATTGTTCATGGAGTGAGTCTTTAGGAATACAAAATCTTAATACAGAACGGTGATATAATGTTGGTCTATAGAAGGAATATGACAAAAAGAAGTGCCTACAATGTGCTTTGAGAAAAAACAGGCCAAGCCAATACTCATACTTTTAAAGACAAAAGCTTGTTTTTACAAAAGAACAGGAGGGAAAAAAGGTCAAGGAGAAAACAATAGCTCTTAGTTTTGTTGGCCAAGGAGGTCAATAAACTTGGAAGGAAGGGTTTATGAAGCTAGTATAGAACATACACAAAAGAAGGCAGAAGATAAATTATTAGAAAAATAGCAATAAAATTTTAGTCAGATTTTTTTAGTCATATATTTGTATATATAAACAGTGTGAAAAAATGTATTGCAAATATACAAGAAAAACAAACACTAACAATCAAATAGAAAATCATGCAAAGGTTATGAGCATCTTTCATGAAAGAAAAACTGAATTTTGCTTTTAAAATATATACATAATGTTCAATCTCTGAATAATATAAAACTATAAATAATTTTTAAATGAGATACAATTTATCACCAATAATATTGGTTAGTTTGAAATATTTTTTCTATTGAGGGCATGGAGAAAAGGACTCATTCACTGTTGCCTGGAATATAAACTGGTACAATATCTACATAAAAAATTGACAACAATGTATCAATATTTCATATACCTTGAAATAATAAATTAATAAGTAAGAACCCGCTCTGTAAAAACACTCAGGTCAAATGTGTACAAGCATACCTATTTTATTGTGCTTTGCTTTATTGTGCTTCAGAGATACTATGTTTTACAAATTGAAGGCAAGATCTTCTAGCAAAAAGATCACAACTTGCTGAAGGTTCAGAGGATGGTTAGAATTTTTTAGCAATAAAGTATTTTTTTCATTAAGGTATGTGTATTAAAAAAATAATACTAATACTCACTTAATAGACTACAGTATAGTGTAAATAAACTTCTACGTGCACTGGGAAAGCAAAAACCTTTGTGACTCCCTTTATTGAAGTGGTCTGTAACTGAACCTTCAATATCTCCCAGGTATGCCTGTATATAGTCATCCTGTGGTAGCATGAGGAGCGGGAGGGCGGTTAGTTCTATGAGCCACTCATGGATATGAAAATCCATGGATGCTCAGGACCCTTATATAAAACGGGGTAGTATTTGCATATAACCTTATACACATCCTCCCGTAAACTTTAAATCATCTGTAGATTACTTAAATTGTCTAATACAATGGAAATGCTATGTGAATAGTTGTTATACTATATTGTTTAGGAATAATGACAAGAAAAACTGTCTGTATGTGTTCAGTACAGACACAACCTTCATAGGCCTAACTACAATAGCATATGTCAGCAACAACATAACCTGTTTTTCCAAATATTTTTTATCTATGGTTGGCTGAATCCGCAGATGCAGAACCCACGGATACGGCTCTCAGGATACATCAGTGAACAAAACAAAGATTTCCACTTTTAAAAGTTTACATTATAATGGCAGGGGAGGGGATACACAGACAATAAAGAATAAACAAAATAAACACATACATTATGTAGTATATTAGAAAGAAGATGCTAAGTTTTATAGCCAAAAAATGGAAGAATAATGTCAGATCAGTAAATGCAAATTCTGTGGCTAGAGTGGGGCAAGAGTTGGCACTTGCAATATAAGTTTGGACCATCTGGGTAGGTAGGCCTCATTGAGAAAAGGCTTGAGTGAGGTGGCAGTTAGTCTTAATAATTCTGAAAAAAAAAAAAAAGAATCAAAGTGAGAAAGAATGTAAAGGCCCTAATGTGGGTTCATGGCTAGCATGTTAAAAAACTGCCAGATGACCAATGTGGCTAGAATGGAGGGAGTAGAAGAATTTTCCTAGAAAATTAAGTCAAGGAAGTAATGTTTAAGGTATGTGTATGTCCGTTGATTTTGTGGGACAAAGCAAGAACCTGAAAGTTAGTGAATCCAAACTGTGGTGGGAGTGGACACTGAAGAATAAGTGAGAATGATAAATGAGCTAAGCAGATGGATGAGCCTGTGAAGAGCCTGGAAGTGAGAGACTGGTATGTTTGAGACTCCTAAAGAAATTCACTATCAAGTATCGGAATGCAGAGTAACAAAAAGGAGACGGAATCAGGGTGGGGAGGATAGATTGTGATGAGAGATAATATTATAGCTTCAAATACGAATGCCTTTCGAAATCTTATTCAGGCAAGTGAGAATTTTATCTTATGAGTTTTAAACAGGGGAATGAAATAACCAGATACAAAATTTTCAAATATCACTCCTTTAACTATATTCGAGAATGATTTGTAAAGGGAAAAATATAGCTAACATAAAACTGATTTTCAAAAATCCAAGCAAAATTATAAAAATAGTAACAGAATGAGAGGAAGGAGAAGTAGAAGTACAAGGAGGAGTAAGAAAAAGAGGAGGGATATTAGGAGCAGGAAGAACACCAAAAGCAGCAAAAATTGAAGAAGAAAAAGATGGATTTCTAAATACAGCCAGATTTAACTACTTCCATTGCCAATATATTGATATGAATGAGCAAACCTTTTTAAAAACGAAATTCATAGTAGTGTGTCAATAAAAAAAACAATAACATTATATTACATAAAACATGAACATTCATTGAATATTGGCAATGCTAGAGTTTGCACTAATTCCTAAAATTTCTTAGTAGATTTGATATTAATCGCTCAGTTTTCCACAGTAACTAATCAAATATAAAAGCAGCTATTCCAGGAAATTGGAGTTTTGAAGATCTCAGTGTACAGCAGATGATGTAGAGAAGGTTTCACATGGTATTCATTATATCTGAATGTGTTAAAGTTGGTAATATTACATTTATATATTATATTTGGTACTTAGGGTTAGGGGAAATATTATTCATTTGTCCAACCTACTGAGTCCTATGATTTTTAAACACAGAAAAATTTGTACTATTTCCTGACCACTTTAGTTGACCATTCCATACCTCAAGAATCTTTTAACTACTAAAATAAATATGTAAATCATATGGACATAATAATCAAATCAGTAGTAAGAATTTTTACTTCAACTTGAGTTTCACTACAAAAATTTAAAGTCTTTGTGTTTCCCATAGAAATTGCTTGTCTTTTTTGATCCCTCTGGCTCTTGGAGTTCTGTCTTATCCTACCCGTGCTTTCTTTTATATTATTATTTTTCAAATCAACTTAAGGGCTAGATTTTCATCCTACTTTTCCTTTGACCCCTATTGCATAGCACAGTGGATGAATGGCAGGCTTGTATACTGGAAGTACATCACATCCCAGCAGTGATTTTAACATTAGTAACTTGATTCCAGTATGGTGGCATGCACATGAAGGATTTAAAAATAATGACACAATTATTGAATACAATTAATAATTTCATATTTCTTTTAGTTGTCATACTAGTGTATTCTTTTATTCACCCTCTTTATCCCCAATCTAAAGTCTTTGTTGAGACTATGCTCTCTCCTTGGTTTCAGACCAGCCTCTCTTTAGCTCTCCACTGAGCAAGATTTATGGATTCTTATCCCTCTCCCTCATGCCTTGTTCCATTCTATGCACCTCATCATGTTATTCATAACCCACAAACTAATTACCCTATTATTTGTCAATAACTTTAAAAATCTTTAGGCTATGCTATATTTTGAAGGTCCTTGTTCAAACTATAAAATGCCTATTATAATAGATATAAAGTCTAGTGATCTCATCCTGAGGAAAAGTTTGCTAAACTCTATTTCAATCTCCAAGTTATCTCATTCTACTAATTCCCAGTATATCACTATAGCTAGAGTGATGACTCACTAACAGGTTGAATTTAAATTAAAAAATAAATCCAACTAATATTTTGTTTGGCATGCATTTGAATGTGTGAAAAATTTTCCTCAACATAGAAAGTATCCTTGATTTGTGAACTTACACAATTGAAATGGCCCTTATGTTTGTTGGAGAAAATAGTGTTTAAACTTTTTCCAAGTGTGGTCAGTAGACCACTTATATTACAATCATCAAGGTTCTAGCTAAAGTGAACATTGATGTAACTCATACAGCAAAACTTTATCAGATTTCTGGGGATCTATCCTAAGCATTTGCAGTTCAAATAGTTTTTCGTATATTAAAGTTTGAGAATCTCCATATATGTTTATTTATAAATCTATGACTACTTTAATTCTAAAAAAAATAAAGCAGCTTATAGCACCAGCTAAACTTAATGATGAACTAATTTAGGAACTTAGGGGAAGGAGAAAGAAGAGTAGGAAAAATAAGAAAAGTGATGAGGGCAGTATGTAAAATATTACATTCCATGAAAGGAGCAGTTTGATAGATGAATCACATATATGTTAGTATACTTGCATTTTTGGGCGACCGGATGGCTCAATTGGTTAGAGAGCAAGCTCTCAACAACAAGTATGTTTTTGCAACAAGTAAGGCTGCCTGTTCAATTCTCACAGGGGATTGTGGGCTGTGCCCCCTGAAACTAAAGATTGGTGACTGGACTTTAAGCTGAGCTGTGCCCTCCACAAATAGATTGAAGGACAATGACTTAGAGCTGATGGGCCCTGGAGAAATACACTGTGCCCTAATATTCCCCAATAAAATTAAAAAAAAAAAAAAAGAGCAAAAACATACTTGTATTTTTAATCACCAAATCCAAGAGGAAATGTAGAAGTACAATGTGAAATCTTTCAAAGTAATTTTAAATGTTAGCTATGTAATACTAATAAATGAAATTTTCATGGCTATCTATAATTTGCTAAGCCAGTCTTATAACCCTCTCTTTGTTCCAATCTATATTCAGAATTTTAAAATTAAAGATATTGACATGCCATTTATATTTATAATAATTTTATGGCACCTCTTAAACCAGTACCGGGTTGAAAATCATTGGGATTATTGTGAAATATTTCTTTTTTGATTGTTCTTTTTTCTTTTAAGTCTCTGCTAAACTTTGGAAATGTTTATATAATACACAAATACATGCTCTTCCTAAAGTTCAAACGATACAGAAACGTGTAGAACAAAAGGCCAGAAGTCCTCCGGGTCCTTTGCAGTTGTCTGATATCTTTAACTGGTCAGTTCACAGTCCCATATCTCATCCCACTATGTTCTGAAAATCAACGAAAGAATCAATGACATTAAATTTCTGAAACTACGTCTCTTGTCAAAAGATCCCCTGGATAAGCCATGGGGCTTAGCGTTTCTCCTGGGTTAAGTAAATCATCCTAGCCTATCATTTAAGAGGCTCATGTCTCCACACCCAAAGTGCTGAAATAAACTCTTACATGTACTCTTGGCTTATGACTAATTGAGTTATTTGTATTCTCACAAAACTATTTACACCTTCCCACATGTTTACATCTTTCCACAGTTTCTACCTTCTACTGTGGTTCTAAGTGAAAATCCACATCAATGAACCCCACTGATTAAAAACCTATTGATTCTTCCAAGTCTACCACTTCTTCCATGCAGCCAATTTTAATACAAAAGTGATTTCTCTCTTGATACCCTTAAACTTTCATTTTGTAGTTTACAGTGCTGGATTATATTCCGATTTTTAAAATAAACATGTATTTCTCTAAGTTTTAATCTCTTGGCCTACCTATAGTTCTTAATGCATATTTGTTAAATAATGAATTGCAGAAAGTGAACAAAATTTAATAGCCACTGAAAATGCTGACAAGTTCAAGCAGGCAAGAGTCCACTGGGAGAGATAGCATTTATGTGAAGGTCTGTCAGCTTTCAGAGAAAGGATGGACGTGTCAGAACTGGTGATTTGTTCTGGGACTGAAACTCTCGAACAAGAAGGGAGGACAGAGATCGTGCCTTCACTGTCTGGGAAGGTCAAGAAGAAAAGTCCAGGGACAAAGCAGACTAAGTTTTTAAACCTGAGTGTGATTCTATTACAGGTCATTAATAATATGTCATCTAACTTAGTCTTGAGGAATCTTGTCCCTTATTTTTCTTCCATTGTCAGTAGACTGTAAGAAAGTTAGAAAGAAAGGCAATTAAGAGAGATCTCCAATGCTAGAAATGTTGGATTAAATGCCAACTTTGGAAAGATCCTAATAAAATTACAAAGTTAGCATGCAGATGGTTCTTGTCATATAACTAGCATCTTTAGAACACTGCCAGATGGGTTTTGGGAATTATGTTTCTACATATTCAGAAAACTCCCATCAACCTGGTAGTTTTAATATTTTAATGTCTGAAGATAAAGCTTTGAGTTTAAATAATGTCCACAAATACATACAGTTTGTTAATGGCTAAGGAAAGAGTGGAATAACCATGCTCTACTACTTGGGTCTAATGAAAGCCCAGGTAAACAAAGGATAAAGATAAGAGTAATTATGTCAATAGAGTAGCAACACTGAGCTTGGAGTTACAGAACAAGTTTGGCTATATAATGGCAGAAGAGAAATTAGCGCCTGGCTGCTGACATCTATCATGAACACCAACAGGGAAATACATACACCATCCTTCTCTGCTGCCAGCAAAACGAGGGCTTTAAACAACTTGGGTTTCAGTGATTCTTCTAACAAATTTTTAAAGCTAGATGTTAAATCTAGTTCCATATTGCTTTTTTGTATTTTCTTGTGTTTCAATCAGATGCAAAGTAGGGAAGCATTGGAGGCACAGCGATGGAATAAAGTCGGACTAAACCTGGAAGGGATTAGTGAGAGGTCACAGTTTGGACAGGAATGAGGACTGATTTCTGCAGAGACTGAAAATTGTGGTTGGACTGGTGCCTAGAGGACTGCGGAATGGGAAGGAATGTGAGCTCTGACGTAGCCTTGGATGTTATAAGGAAACAATCTGGATGTTACAGTAAAGCCTGGAGAGAAGAGTAAGATGAGCACTCTCTCGAGGAGGCATGTCTGTGACACTTTGGCATTCCTATTTTGCTCCCCGCCATATGCACTTATTCCATTTCTGTTTTGCAAGCGCCTTTTCCATCATGCCAATTAATTGAGAGGTGGATACAGTCTGATTGAGGTAGGGAGTGTTGGATTATTTTGTTTCTGGTTTTGTCTCCTCCATCTCCCACGGAAGAATCAGTATGGCAGGGGCAGGAATGTGGCTGTGAAATCAGAGCCAGGTAGGAATATACCTTTGTCTGTTACTAACTCTAATTTCAGGTAGTGAGTTTACTCTCATAGTCTCTGCATCCTCATTTATACAATGGAGATAATAGAACATCTATTTTGAAGTGTTCTACAGAGGATTAATTGAGATCCTCAAAAAAAACAACAAATGAAAATGAAGACAAGCATTTGATAGACACTCAATAAATGACCTTGGTTAGGTTTGTTATTGTTTCCATTTTCCCTTTAATTGTTCCATCAGCTCCTTTCTTGTCTTACTGTCATTCACTTGATGAATTAAACTCGGAATCCACTAGTCTCAAGAACCGGGGAAAAACGAAACAAGAGGACAAAGACTGAGTTTGAAGCAGTTCAGAGATTTGCTGTTCTTCAGTGAGGGGCAATGTCAGGAAGCAGGAGGTAGGCAGGTTCACAAACAGCGGCCGCCCCAAAAGGCAGAGAAAGGGGCTTCAAGCCCCTCACCCACAATCTGTTTGCCCAATTCTTTTATGTGGACTAGAGGCATGTCCTCAATTTTATATAAAAGACTACTTCTGCAGCTGCCAAAACTGCATATGCCTCCTTCCCCCTTAAAGAGGTTTTCATCCTTAAACTCAAATAGAAATTCTGGATATGGCACTGCTAAGAAATATCAAAAAGAAGACTTTCCACACCAACAGAGCTCAGGGTGGGGTGTGTGTGGCATCAATAACTCTAGGATGGTTCAAGAATCTCCAAAAAGATTTCTGAACGTCACCAGTCTTGTGTACCAAAATCTTCAGAAGCTGTATTTTATACAACCCCCACCCCACACTGTGCTCTTATAAAACTAAACTTTCAACATGATTGGTGTTTGCACAGTGTCCCTAAGGTAATGCACAACTGTACAGAAGCTACTAGCTGTACCTCTTTGCAGAAACATTTTTAAATAATTGATGTAGTTTAAAGATCAAAAGAGTATGGTAGAAACTCCCAGTTGCCTGTCCAATACCTCTTCATTGTTTGTTCCTTAAAGAAACATTATTTTGATAGTATCAAAATGTTTCTAGTAACAAATTACATTTCCAGCCTCCCTCATAGACAGGGGTAGGCAATACAATATAAACAGACTATTTCACTGGGGTTTCCAGGAAAACTCTTGAAGAACAGAAGGGGAGTAACTCAAAGAGGGAGGTCAGCTTTTGCCCTTCCTCTTCCTCCTTTTAAAATGAGGACATGAAGGTGAGGGCTCCTGAGGTTATTTGGTGACTAGAATGTCACCTTAATATTGGAAGCCAAGGGTTAAGGTTGGTGAAGCCTAGCGATAAATTGGCCAGGAACCCTGATAACCACTGAGCTGCCACGTAGCCCCTGGAGTCTACTTGTTATTTTCCGTCTCTAATAATAACAGCTGAACCTATCTAACTGATACAGAGCATATACTTTTATGATGTTATTACTTTTTAAAAAGAGATACAAAAATGTTCACCGTCACAGTGAATGTCAATGTTTGGTCCAGAAGTGAGTACTGATTCAGTGTATGAGCTCGCGCTGGGTGTGTGGGAGCACTGCTGACCCAGAAATCATTAGGAAGAAGAGCTGCTCAGAAGGACTGAACACCTTTGGTATATAGGGCACAGGTGGCATTTTGGCAACTATAACCCTGGCCTTTCTGAGTCATGGCCACAACTCAGTTTGGATAAACTTATTACCCATACATATCCCAATTTTCTGAAAGATTTCATTGAGATATGTGTGCTTAGTTAGCTTCCTTAGGTTATCACTTATTACATTTGCTAAAAGAAAACAAAGAAACAAACAAACCAAAAAAACAAACAAACAAAAAACAAGAAAAACAACTGTCCTAGGAAAATATCCACAAGCAATTGATTGTTTTGTACTTCGGTGCAGGCATCAAAATAATTAGTTTACTTCAAATAAGAGATGACTTTATGCCAAGTGAATATCTTCCATGCACATATATTTCCAGTTATTTTTACTCATACATATGATTATCAGTACTGTTAAACATTGAATGAAAATCATGTTCTTTTCCTCTCCTTATCTTTTCCTCAGTTTTCTGATTTGTCGTCTCTTTTTTGTCTGCCCAATTAAAAATCTTGAGAAATTACTAAGAAAAATGGTGAAAATAATAACAAAGTGAAATTTTTGTCTCATCAAAAATTATGACTAAACAATAAAACCGTGTTTTCACCTTGTTTGAATCACTACAAATAATTTGTTTTTAAAATCCCCAACAATGTGTGGGGGGTATATATATTCATACATATACATATTTTAAATCTTTATGAGTTTTTCATATGAAGAGGTAATTCATATAAATCTTCAAATATGAAGCCAATGATAACCAAATTATCTATTTTAATTGGTAAGGCAGATATGCACAATATCCTAGTTGCCCAAAAATTCAATCTCTACTGCCTAATTGTAATGAGTGTTTCCGCTATGTTTCCATTAGTGGTCTGCAATTCATCCAGCATTTTACATCCCCCAGTAGCTGTTTCTTGTTCTCTTAGGCTGTACAATTGTAGAAGACATATTAAAACTCTGAACATTCCTAATGCCAAAACAAGTTGAAACAGTCATGTCACTACCTTAATAACTTCAGGTCTCTGTGTACGGTATATTCAACAATAATTTGGCATCCTGAGAAAATGCTTCTGATTAATATACTTAAATTGAAAATCCTAGCACATAAAATCAGTGGATATTTAACAATTTGAAAATGGTGAACATGTGTTTTTTGTTGTGCTCTGCACTTGGTACGTTTGTAGAGGAATAAAAGTTTTATGTGGTGACTCACGCTCAGGCTTTCTTAAGAATATTTCTTGTTCAATATCATATGCATTTTTTAACATAGCACGATACATTTAAAAGGTCAGTAAGATGAAGAAAATTGTCCAGAATTAGCTCTATATATTCTTTTGGTGAGAGCAATATAGCTAGGCCATTTCAAAGTGAAAAGGCGTATTCTATCAGAGCTTTGCCCTCCTGTAAGCATCACAAACATGAAAATCCATTGTCATAAGTGACTTCAAAGACATATGTACAAACGCAGGGCTTTTTCTGATTTTTTTATTATTTCTGAGAAAATAGGCAGAATAATGTGTTTTTGTTTCTATTGCTATGATTTAAACTATTTTTATTATTTTCTTTTTTTTCTTATTATTTTTATTGGGGTGACATTAGTTAGTAAAATTACGTAGGTTTCAAGTGTACAATTCTATCAGACATCATCTATATATCACATTGTGTGTTCACCACTCAGAGTCGGTTCTTCTTCCATCACCATCTTTACCCTCTTCTATCACCCCTCTTCCGCCCTTACCCTCTGGCAACCACTAAACTATTGTCTGTGTTTACGAGTTTTTGTTTCAAAGGATATTATCAATATGAAGTAATACATTACATCAAGGTTTCAAGAAAAATGCAGTAAAAATGTAGTAAAATTACATTTTTCAGAAGAGTATGTCAGGATAGGTAAATAAAATCAAATTAACATATTCAGGCCCAGTTCTCAGAAAATGTAAGACTGACACATGTACCATATGGGTGAATTAATCTTGGAAGACGAGATTAAATAAAATCACAGCCTGATCCCACTGGGTGATAGAGAAGAAACACAGGTGTGGAACTGGAAATACTGACTTGACCTTGCTATTTTTAAATAATACAAGTAATTTCACACTTAGGAGAGGTTGGACTACACTGTAAACACTCATATAGTAATCTTAACTGACAGTATGGGACATGTGTAAATTAAGAATTGCCTAAATTTGGATGGTAATGAGTACAGGACTTCCCAGCAACATCTGCTATTTTTCTTTGTTCAATTTTTGGCTCAAATTTTACATTTCACGGACGCCTTCCCTGATCACCTGGTTTATTACTAAAAACTGCCAAACAGCCTTCTCCCGACACTTCCCAACACCACTGCCCCACACTTCTGATCCTCTTACCCTGCTTTTAATTTTCTTTTTTTCTACACAAAACTTTTGATTTCATAACATTATGCCATTTACTTTTTATTATATTTATTTCTGTATGTCTTTCTGTTAACATAGAAACTTCATAAGAATGGGACTTTTTTTTTTTCTATTTTTTTCATTGACAGATCCTAAGCACTTAAACACTAAAGGCATTTAATCATAGCTCAGTGAATCTTTGTTAAAAGACTAACAATATGTTATTAGAGGAACACTGGACAAAAATAATTTAGTTTTTCCATGTTACAACAATTCATATCAATCAAAGGGCAAGAACTATTTATATTCTGTTGTAATACAAAAATAATAGAGCAAGTCAGAAAGAAATTCATTGAATTCTGAATGATACTACTTTAAAATACATATAGAATTTCTATATTTTCATACAATATATTAAAATGCCCTCAGTGGCTATCAAAGTTCATAAAATCCAATCTTTGAAACCTGTTGTAATAATCTTCATTTGGAGGACAATGGTAGCAATTCTTAAATTCTATAGGCTATAGTCCTATTGTGCTTGAAAGGGATGTATTAAGTCAGAGAACATTGGGGAACCTACTCAGAACCGTATAATTATATGATAAACAATATCATAGCTCCTGGTATTCCTCCATCCATTCCTATGCTTGACATTTATTTTTATTTAGTCTATGATTTGATACTGGTTTTTGTAACTACAATTCTGTCCAGAAATTAAGGAACCACAAGCCTTCAAAGCTCACCACGAAAGCCCCAAGGTTGTGTTCTGAGAGGTTCTACACCTAAAGTCTTGATTGCAAAATTCGATAGGCAAAAGAGTTACTGAATGTCTGCAAAAAAAAAATAAATAAATAAATAAAATCATACCATATCTTTGCCCCAAACATTTCATGATGTATTGGGGAACCCAGATATGTACCTAATTGATTTTGACACAGGTAAGGCCTCAAGAAATTCCCAAGTAGGGAAGACTTCACCTCGAGTTCTGAAAGGTGAGAGATGCTGGGCATGGCCTTCACAGAAGACAAGATATTTGAGCTGCAGGTTGGAATGGGGTTTCTAAGGCCGAGAAGAAGGCAGAGGTATAGCACAAAGTTGCAAAATGTGAAATTTCATTGGATTTGGGAGGATATAATATGTCCTAATTTCATGTGATGGGAAGCCAGGGCATGTAGGAAAAATACAATCATGATGGATGAAAAGACAGGTTGAGGTGAAGAGCCATGAAATGCATAGAATAGCATTTAGATTTTATTCTGGAAGCAATAGTGGGGGAATTACTAAAGGAACTAAACCAAGAAAATAAGTGTATTTGGATCAATTCCAGAAAAAAAAAAAAGTGTTTTTGTTTTTGTTTTTTCTTCTTTCTTTTCCCACAATCCATGATTAAAGATGTGGTCAAACTGGATCCTGGCTGCTTTTTAGCCAGGCCCATAGCCCTTAGGCAACCAGCTTAACTTTCTCCAACAAAGGCACTAATCAATTTAGCACAATAAGCCTATGATGAATCAACCTATGATGTGTCAGGCATTGTCTATATGATGAGTCCTCCAACACGTGGCTCCTAGTCTCAAGAAGTTTCATCATCTAATGGGAGAGGCAGTCAGTGAAGATACAGAGCTGGAGGCAGTATAATATAGGTTACGCTAGTGGGCGCTATGATATGACATAGAAAACAACCGAGTCTATCTGAAGTTAACAACTAGGGTTGCCAAATTTAGCAAATATCAATATAGATGGTCCAATTACATTTCAGTTTCAGATTTAAAAAAAATATATTTTTTTAGTACAAGTATGCCCCATATATTCATATTTAACTGGGGATTCTCTATTTTACATGGCAACCCTACTGTCAACACTTCTTGAAGAGGATGTTGCTGGAGCAGGATCTTAAAGTATAGGAACTAACCAGATGTAACACGGTAAACAGAAAATCTGAAACAGAGGAAGCAACGTGTGAAACATATGGAAGCATGCGAGAGAACTGTTCATTTGGAAAACTGCAAAGAAATCCAATATGACTAGGTCACAGAATCCCAACAGTGAAGTGGCAAGGAGAGAAATGTGTAAGGGTAATCAGGAGTCAGACAAAGTTGGGATTCGCCTTGTTGATAGCTTAAGTATGAATTCATGCTTTCCAGAATTGACTGGTCTCTCAGTGATGCCTGAGAAATTCATGGGTCATAGCTACATCACTTAATATATCTAAAAATATTACATATTTTTTCTAAACAGTTATTTCAAATTTTCACATTCCATTCCAGCCTCCTTGTGCCTTCCTCTATCACGGAATTCTAATCAAAGGACTTTGTTTTCTTTTTCCCAGAAATAAACTGTGATGCTACAATCCCCAGTCTGCCTCTACCAATTCTCCCTCCTCCCAGAATCACATCTACCAAAATGGCCACTGTTGCTGCTGTTGACATCGTAACCATCATTATTAAATTGTTTGACTAACTTTTGTTATTCTTACTTTTTTCATAGTGGAAAAATAATCTCTCCTTTCATCCAACTTATATATACCTCTACCTTTGCTCTAAAATAAATCCATCCTTTGCTAAATACACTTGACCTTTTTCCACCAATCATCCTTTGCCTAGCCTGTTACACCAACTTCTCAAGTGGCTCTCTATAATGCATATGAGCTTGTTCAAGTCTCTTCCATCTTAAACAGAAGACCCTCTCTCATACTGTCCACCCTACCCACCCATTAGATTCCTTGACTACAAATCTACATTTTCAGTAAAAACTGATTCTCATCTATACTTACCAAGAATTGGCTTCTGCCACCTCTTTTGCACTAAGCCATCTTTCAGCAAAGTAATAGTGAGTAACAATCAGAGTCTGTATATTAAAATTAAAAATTAGCATGCACTGCTCCCGAACTCTAAAATACTGATATACATATTTTGGAAATAACTTTTTTTTCTAGAAAGATATATGAAGCTAACTCGTATTTGGAAGGTCTTATCATGTCAAACCTTACCCAAAATCATCAACAAATTTATCCCTTAACCTCACACAATGTTTGTACAAAGTGGTATTACTGTCCCAAAGAACACACATGATACTTCTGGGAGCATATCCTATTTTTACTCTTTCCTTTGAAACACTCACAAACTTAATTTGGGACATTTTATCAGAGTCCATTAACCTACCCTCTTTGTGCCCAGGTCATCACACTATCCAAACTTTTGTCATTTGTTCCCAGCTTCTCCAATCACTCACTAAGTCACTTTATCAGTTACTTAACCTCACTGACAGTTTTGGTTTCTGATATGCTCAATTATTTGTTCATTCATTCATTCATTCTGCCAATATTTAATAGGTGCCCTTTGTAATAAGATGTGTGCTATGCCATGAATTATTTTAAGTTAAATACAATAGTTCTATTGTCCCGGCCTTTTAGATCTCTTATTTTAGCTGGGAAAAATCAAAGGAGTGCTGTGAGGAACAAATGAGAAAAACAATATACGTAAATGCTTTATGGAATAAAACTGTATTTCTTACAGAAATGAAACACAGCCTCTATAACAAGGTAAGAAAATCGTGAAAGCAGGGCTCAAATTCTTTATTTTTCATGAATTCAAGATCTGACTTAGGCCTATTACATGATTAGTAGGTACTACCCACACATAAATGTAATATCTTGCTATGTTGACACTCAGGAAGTTTTGTCAAAAGATGGAAATATATAACCAATTATAACACACCAAGAAAAATATTTTAATTGATCTCAATTTTAGATAATCACTAAATTTCTGGGCATCGGAATTACGACACACAAGCAACAGATATTCTAACGCCTATCATTGTGCCCTAAGGAGTGTTAGACCACTACTCTCTCAGAGCATACCTAGTCACTGTGAACAGCATTTAACCCATATTGAACCACAAAGCATTTTTAGAACCACAAAACAAAGCATAAACTAAAATTAAAAAACAACAACAAAAAAGAAACCTTCTTTAGTGCGTTTTACAATAAGCTCAGCCACGGTTTGAGAGATTCTTAAACTTCTTTAAATAAGAGAATATTATTTTTAAGTAAAACCCTCTCTATTTGTAAATGACAAATCCTTTGCTAAAATTATGTGAGATTCTGGAGTTGCCAGCAATTGTGCTCTATTTTTAAAATAACAATATTACATTACATTTTAATCCATTTCTCTCCAGGTTATAAGTATTTACCATAATCCTCTTATTTTTGTTTTTATTCTCAGAACAACTCTTTGAATTGTGAGAAGGAACTAGAGGATGAACAGTTCCCAAAAGACAATGGATTTGCCAAGCTGGAACTTTCTTATGATTTAATGTAACTTCTAATCCAGTATATCTCCTCTATATTCTACATTATGTTGCCCAACAAAACAATTGTGGACTACTTTTCATAAAGATTTTAATAAAAACTTTACTAGTCACATTCTGTAAATATACTAACCTACTTTTTATAGCTCAGTTTTTATAGCTCAATTGACTATTTTTTATTATTATTATTAAATGTATTGGGGTGACAATTGTTAGTAAATTTACATAGATTTCAGGTATACAACTCTGTATTACACCATCTATAAATCCCATTGTGTGTTCACCACCCAGAGTCAGTTCTCCTTCCATCACCATATATGTGATCCCCCTTACCCTCATCTCCCACCCCCCACCCCCCTTACCCTCTGGTAAACCACTAAATTATTGTCTGTGTCTATGAGTTTTTCTTTCTCATTTGTTTGTCTTGCTCTTGTGTTGTTTTTGGTTTATATACCACATGTAAGTGAAATCATATGGTTCTCCGCTGTTTCTGTCTGAATTTATTTCACTTAGCATTATACTCTCAAGATCCATCCATGTTGTCACTAATGTTCTTATATCAGCATTTCTTACCGCTGAATAGTATTCCACGGTGTATATATACCACAACTTCTTTATCCATTCATCTATCAAAGGACATTTTGGTTGTTTCCATGTCTTCGCCACCGTAAACAAAGCTGCAATGAACATTGGAGTACACGTGTCTTTATGTATAAATGTTTTCAGATTTTTTGGATAGATACCCAGGAGAGCGATTGCTGGGTCGTATGGTAATTCTATTCGTAGTTTCTTGAGGAACCTCCACACTGCCTTCCATAGCGGCTGCACCAATCTGCATTCCCACCAACAGTGTATGAGGGTTCCTTTTTCTCCACAGCCTCTCCAACACTTGTTACTATTTGTCTTGTTGATGATAGCCATTCTGACTGGGATGAGGTGATATCTCATTGTGGTTTTCATTTGCATTTCTCTGATGATTAGCGATGTTGAGCTTTTTTTCATATGTCTATTTGCCATTTGTATGTCCTCTTTGGAGAAATGTCTCTTCAGGTCCTCTGTCCATTTTTCAATTGGGTTGTTTGTTTTTTTTTGTTGTTGAGTTTCATGAGTTGACTATTTTTTTAAAGTATCAACTTTATCCTTTGTAATTAAACAAATCTACAATGATTGCCAGTCATTGTCATATATATTAATTTCAGTCACCAAGAATAAAGAAATATATGTGGTATATAAACCAAAAACAAGACAAACAAATGAGAAACAAAAACTCATAGACACAGACAATAGTTTGGTGGTTACCAGAGGATAAGGGGGGTGGGGGGCAAGGAGATGAGGGTAAGGGGGATCAAATATATGGTAATGGAAGGAGAACTGACTCTGGGTGGTGCACACACAATGGGATTTATAGTTGATGTAATACAGAATTGTACATCTGAAATTATGTAATTTCATTAACAATTATCACCCCAATAAATAAATTTAAATTAAAAAAAAAGAACAAAGAAATAATGAAGCTTCATGATCACTCAAAAACTTTTAAAATATATATTTTTTCAATATGGTAAAATATTATAATCTACAATATTTTATACTCTAACCAAAATAAATCTATTTTGCTTACAAAAATTATATTCTAATATATCCATGGCCATCATTTGTACCTATTAAAGTAGTAGTTTTATATATTCCTTTTATATAAGTAAAATTTTATGTACTAAAAAGTATATATCTATATGCTTTCAAAAATTTATAAAATTTACAATTATAAGTTCCAATATTTTGTTTACCTTTAACAATTTCTCTTCACAATCTAATTTGCTGATAACTTTTACTCAGATTTACACACAGAAAAATGTTAGCATATGCCCAGACATACACATAAAAACATAAACACACACTGCATCGGTCATTTATAATTTTGAAACCTATTAAAGATTTGGTAACTGTAATATTATAATGTTAATACACATATTGCATAGAATATTATGCTAATAAACTTCTTCTTTTGAAACAATTCTATCCCTATTGGGAAAATATACTATGGAGTTAATACAAACAAAGGTACAGATGACATCTTCATCTGGTGAAATTTGAAGAGTTTGGGCAACTTCAAAGAATGCAAATTTTCTTATTTTAAAATTAACATGTTCTAGGTATGTTACTTAGTCTTTGTCCAGCTGTAGCCATAATAGAGTTTAAGATAAGCAGAAGATTATGTCATCTTCTTGTGGATTTTGTGCAAAGAATCAATAGTTCAAGTCAAACCTTACTGATCAATTCACTTTGAATGACTTTCCAAGATTTCGTATGTCATGTTGAAATTAGGAAATGTGTTTATTAAAGATAATGAGTTTATTAAAGATAATATGTTTATGAAGAATTCTGATGTACCTGTCATAGACTTAAACAATACTCCTAGTGCCTAAAATCATGTATAATATGTAGTATGTAGACATTCAAGTGAAGGGCTTTTGGAATAGGTGTATAAATACTGGATCTTGTTGAACTAATTGGTAAACTATCAATTTGTCCTTTCAAAATGTAGCTTCAATAACCTGTAATTACTGTTTAAAGCTGGATTGCTTTTGTGCAATAGTTTATCTGATGTTAGCACATAATTTAACCATTATCAATCACTATTGTTATACAGGTTACAAGGCATACATAATCATAAAGAAACCTACAAATTTATTGCTTGGACACATTACCTTTAATTCAATCTTTTAGTAGACATAAACCACTTCCCTTGAGAAAAAATAGCATCTGTTCTATGAGCTAGCTTACATTTTTGTTTAGTAATTTTCTGCAAGGGATGATGATTTTCTCCTCAATTTATTAAAATTCCAAATGACATTTTTTCTAAAATTTAAGAAAATTCACATCAATAAATGTGTCAATCCTCTTTTGATTATTTTTTTCTACTTACCTCACTCTCTATCCTAACAATTACTGTAAAATAAAATCAAATGCTACCAGAGAAATTAAAATATCACAGATTGATGATGAGTAACATTATACAAAGTTTGACAAACAGGCTCAAATTTAGTATGTAAATCGCAGTTCAAAATAATGCCTAAATGGGAGCAGAAGCAAATGATGGTTGATTACGGTCTTCCCAAGGGCAATGCCTACTTTTGGAGGGAAAGAAGCTAAAGAATCCTGATTCTACCACATTATACTTATAACTAATTTTCTTTAGCAGTGTGAAGTCAGCAGGAGTCAAACTGCATTGGTCTTCTGGTGTGTGTGTGTGTATGTTGCCTGGGTTTGAAGGGATAATAATTTAATTGCCCTCTCCACCCTCTTTTTCTGTCAATATTTCCTAAAATATGAATCTCTACCAGAAGTATTTTTATAGAAATTGCTGCCCTCTTTCACTGGTTCCTCTACGTGGAAAGAATGATGACTTGCCTTTTCCGTGAGGTGTCAAGTGTTTAAATATATTAGACGACATTTCTCTGTTGAGTGAATTTGAGTGCAGGCCTCTGAACTCTGCAAGCATGAAGGCAGGTCACAATCTGCTAGGCAACAGTTCTGGTAATTTATTATGCTAATACTTTAAATGCTCTCACTTCCTTTGTACATCCACTGTGTTGTCTAGATACGCCTTGAACTGTAGGCATCTTCAATCGGAAATCACAAATCCAGAAATAAGAACTAATTCCTTGTCTAAGTTTAAACACATCTGAACAAAAATCCTGGAGTCCAATTTTATTGCAGTCTTTTCTCTCCCACTCCATAATCAAGCCAGATGAAACTTCTAACTTTACAATATGTTTAGAGCCCCGTCTCTTTCACCACATCTTCCACTAACAACTTGGCCCCGAAAATCCTGTACCATTACAACAACCCAGGCAAATGGACTCCTTTTCACCATTATCTACACAACAGCCGATTCAGATTCCTAAGTCCTAAGTCATATCACATTCCTTCTCTGCTCAAAACTGTCAGGTGATTTCCCAACTCAAATTAGAAGCCAGTCTTTACAATGGTTTACAAGGCACTAGAGCTACACTGTCCACATGCGGCGACTAAGCACTTGAAATGTAGCTCGGCAGAATTGAGATGTCCTGTATATGTGAAGTACACACTGAATTTCAAGACTTAGGATAAAAAACAGAATGTGAGATACTCTGTTAGTCACTTTATTGATTACAACTGAAAAAAAAATTGCATATTTGGGGATAAATAAAATATAAAAATTAATTTTATCTGTTTTGTTGATGTTGTTTTTAAGGAGGGAGCCGCTCACAGTGGCCCCTGCGGGGATCAAACTGGCAACCTTGGTGCTACCAGCATCGCACTATAACCAACTAAGCTAACCAGCCACCCCTGCATATTTTTATATTTTATCATGGTTACTAAAAATAAATTAAAGCTTATATGTGTGGCTAACATTATTTTTCTCTTGAGAAGCACTGTTTCAGTGAGTATTGCCAGTTACTTCTTTGATCCCCATCTCCTAATTCCCATCCCACATAAGGTGTGGCCACACTAGCTTACTTGCTCCTCCTTCATTTAATGGCTCTCACCTGCCTTAGGGCCTCTGTCAATCCAAGAATAATATCAAAATTTATAGGCCTTAAAGCTGGTGAACTGTGGGTCAATCAGCTAGCAAATTTCTATTAAGCATCAACAGTGTTAGACATTCTCTGAGCCCTGGAATTTTTATGGTTATCACAATAGACAAATGCTCTGTATCCAAGGAGCCTACATTCTATTTGAAATCGATATAATGCCTGTAAAATGCAAATTTAAAAAAATCTCCAAGCATTCAACTGAATGATTAATTAAATATCTGAAACTTTGCAAACTGAGGTCTAATCTGTTGAGATAAAAATGTAGAGAATTTTGATCCTGAATATGTCATTGCCACAGAAGTGAGTTAGGTTTTACTGATAATCAGTTTTTATTGCATAGACTTTTTAACAAAAGTAAGGCATTGATAATAGTATTAATAGTATTTTTGACAATAATTGTATCACTTACAAATACCCTACTAATTATTGTATTATTTGAAATGAACAGCATCTAAAAAAATAACTTCATTCAAAATAATCTCAGTTTGGGAACCAAATAATAAAATAGAGATGTGTAATGGATAAAATAGTAGAAAAAAGTAAGTATTTTTTAAGTTCCTTACAATTATTTACAATGCACTTTATTATTTTAATCCTTCATATCTCATCAATCAAATTATGCTAAGAATCACATCAATAAAAATAATGTCAAGAATGCCTTGGAACATATTTGAGGGAAACAGACATGTGAAAGGATACTTTTACAACATTGAAATAGGAAAAATGTTACATCTTAATTTTCTTAAAAATGTAGAGGTTTTTTTCTTTAAAAATAAAGCATCTTGTGTCATCTATGGGTATCTAGAGTCCTTTTGAAATTTACATTATTACAAAGCAATCCAACAGTATGCTTGATCTTTTCTATAACTCGAATCGTATGATTGCTTAAATACATGGAACTATCACTGATGATTCTTATTTTAAAAGAAAAATAATTATATTATTTTCCAAAGAATATCACTAACCAACAAAATTTGTACATAATGCTTTGAGATTTTTAAAATAATTATATGGGTGTCAAGTAATGAAATACTGAAGAAGGTAGCACATTGAAAGGATATCTTAATCATTTTATCTATTTTTATAAGGATACTTAGTGCAGAAACTTGGAATTTTATTTTTCATAGTTCATAAAGAAATGTGTATATTCCCACTAAGATATCACTGATAATTATTGCTTACAGATTTAAAGTATATTAGCTCCAAGCATATCTTTGCTATTAGCATAGTTTATATAAAACATTTTTTTAAATATCTTGAATTTCTGCTTATTAAGTAATACTATATTTTTATGATGAACACAGCTGATAATACATGATTAAAAAAGTAGAAGCAATTCAAAAGTTTATATATTTTAAAAGATAACTCCAAAGCTACTTCCAGGAGGTAACCATTGTCAAGTTTCTAGAATTATTTTTATGCAAACACACACAAACAGACACACACATACAGAGACACACACACACACCTTTTTTAAGTAAACAGAAGAATACATGCTGTTATTTACCATGTTTTTCTCAAGTATTGTATCTTTGGAAGTTTTCCTTACTAACACAGAAAATTCGTTCAAACAAGTTTTAACAGTTTAATAGCATTTTAATATATAGAAGAACTAACATTCATTTAACTGGTCCACTGCAGAGGAAAACTAAATTTTTTTTAGTTTAAAATAATGCAGGATTATAAAAGGCATTTTGAATATAGAAATGTAATCAAAAGAGAAAGCAAAAAAACGAACTACATATATATTTCTAGCTTCAAAAATTGACTCACTGTTAATATATAACCTTATAATATTTTTATAACAGAAGAATAGTTAGTATGTGCTGAGATTATGCATGGCTTATTAAAATGAATTCTTTTTTCCCTGACTTTGTTTTATTAGATAGTGAACTCCTTGAGATAAGTTCACATCTTATTTGCCATTATATATGTAGGTTTTAGGGCACAAGTAATATTCATAAAATAATTTTGCAATAGCTTTATTTTAAATAGATAAGAACTAATTTATTTCTAGATTTCCAGTATGTTTATTTTCCTAAGAAGATTTTGAAATATCCTAAAATTCTCCTGAAATACAAAATTTCATATTTTTTGCATAAATTATATAATGTGCCCAACATTATCTAGACTGTGATTATATGCTCCTTTAGATCTTTAATTTCATTTGTGTTGGAATTACTTCCTCAACCAGATTGCAAATTTCAGGATAGAAATAATGTTTTCTTAGGCTTTTCTTTTTCCCACATTGTTTCAAACAGTGGTGAACATGTAGTTAGCTTAGACCCACAAGCTTGGAAGCTTAAAAGCTACAATACGCTACTTGCATTACAATAAAGATAATGTCAATCTCAGTACAGTAACTACCAGTAACTACCAGTTACAGGTGAGGCATATTTGAATAAACTCTTCACAATTCAGAAGGATATAGCCTCACAAATTAAAATACAAATGTACAGAAAGCATTTTGATATATCTACATTTTTAATTCAATATTTATCCTTACAAATGACAAAATTAGGACTTCTGGTAAGTAGATGGACTGAGGTTGATGTGGGACTGAAGTTAATGTATAAGTGAAGAAGATAATCTAAGATAGAATAAAAGATAAAGGATATGCACAGGCGAAGTACTAAAGAAGAAAACAGACTGGCCAATAAATAATATGAAACGAGGTTCAGTAGCACTAGTAATCAAAGAATGCGAATTCAAACAATGCGATCTATCATAATTTAATGATTAAGACAATCTCGGGTCAAATATATATGACCCTACCCCTTACTACTAGTTATGTACAAATTATTTAATATTTCTGTGACTTCATTTTCCCACCTATAATTACAGATTAATAGTATCTACCTAATAAAATTGCCATATAAATTGTAAAATTATGCTAGCAAAATATCAGAGAGAAGTCCTGAATATAGTAATTACTCAACAAATGTCAGCTAATAATGATAAATGATTCCATACCCATGAAATAAACAAGAATAATAATAATGAACATCTGATAAATAAAAAATAAACACTGGGAATTTTTATGTCTGCTATGTGAGAAAAATTTGGCAATATTGAAGTAGAAATTATTGAAACATGTATAAGCATTTATACTGCGGTATTGTTTATATCTGTAAATAATGGAAACAATGCAAATATTGTTATATACATATGATAAAAGACAGCACAATAGTTAAAATGAATAAACGAGTAAATTAATGGAAAGAATCAGGCATTTATCTCTCTAATACGAACCTTATTATAGGTTAACAACATACTTAATGAAATGTTAGGTATTCAGCAAATAAATGGAGTACATGAATTAGAATTAGAATTTTGCAACCTTTAATGAAATAATTTATTTAGGCAGTGGCTGCTAAGATCACAAAGAGAGAGAGACGTTATGTTCCTTCTGATTTAAGTACTACTACCTGTGATAGAGTCTTAGGAAAAAATAATCAAACCTGAATCCCACTACTAATTTAAAGGAAATAAGGGGAAAGAACATGTTAAAATTAGAAAACTTCAGACCTTGGGAAACTCTAAAGGCAAACAAATAGATTTCTCCAATCAACAGGAAGGGAAAGGAAGAGACAAAGACAGAGATAGAGAAAAAGAACGATTTTAGATCTAGATTTGGATTACAAGATATTTAGGAGACATCTTTATTTGGATTCTAAATAAAAAAAGTTTTAAAACCAAGAAAGAACATTATGTGGAAAATTTGAGCACTATTTGGTGAAAATAAAGAAATATTATTTATTTTAGGCTTGATATTTTATATTTTAAAAATCCTAATTTGTAACAGTTTTATAGTCCTGTTTATAACCTGAATGGTATTCTATGTGGGATTTTCTTCATAATCATATGGGGAGGGGAGTGCATATAAATGAAACAAGACTGTCTATGTGTTGAAGATGGTTGGAACCGGAGGCGGGTAAATTAAAGATAATTATACCATTCTCTCTATTTTGAACACATTTTAAATTTTCATAATAAGAGTTTTAAAAATAGATACACACTTATGTATTAAAAATATTAAAACACAGTCTAGAAAAGTACACACAGGGAAAGTTATGTTATTCTCCGCATTTTTCCTGTAAAAATGTGTATTAATATATATAACATTAATTTTACGTCTATTTAAAGGCAATTCATAATAATAGTTTTCCATTTTCATACTGCAAACTAGTTGTGATTTTTTTTTAAACTCAAGTGAACAATTGCTCAACTTATGTGATGCAGCACGGTTTCTGCCCTTTCTTTTCCTTCCCTTTCCGTCTTGCCTATCCATTGGACAAAAACACAGCCAAGTTCAATTCATCACTGCTACACACAACTTCCGTGAGATGCTGCCACTGGCACCCACTCTCTCCATCTGGCCTTAGTCTGAGCATGGATTCCTCTACAACTGTTGCCAGTCTGTTGCCATAGCAGCAGCTAAGAGAGCTATGACAGGATGGGAAAAGAAGGAACGCACACTCCATTTCCATGCATCCTGTTGAGATTTTGAAGGGGTTCTAAGGTCCCACTAAAACTGTGATGGAAGAAAACAGTTTCACAAAAGATATGCACAATAGAGAAACACCTTTTCCAAAGGGAAATAAACATTTCGATTCCACAGACTGAGAATTAAGAATCACCTTCTTATGGTTGGAAGGAGACACACTGACTATGTGATGATGGGGTAAAATATGGAGGAGGGTTTTTAGGTCTTTATTGATGAAAGGATAGAAATACAAGCTACCAATAAGTGTTAGTAACTAAAACTCATGCTCTGGTTCCTCAAATTGCCACATCAATATTTGAATAAATATAAAGGTAAGCATTTTCCAGCTACTATATTCTAATTCCATGTTAAAAATCATTACAATATTTATTTCCCGATTTAAAAATAAAAACAAACAGTATATATTCATGTTTCCAGAAAAATATATCCTATCACAATTTCACTGAAAACTTATTTTTAATTTTATAAATTCTGAGGGTGATCAAGGATAGACAAACATTGTGTACAGAAAGGCAAAAAATCATAAGCCAAAGCACAGAAAACACAAACACACACACACACACAAAAAAAACTAGAGACACAAGAAATCAATGAATTCTAATCTTAGATTTAAAAAAGCCTACGTGAAAGCTTTTGGCAAGTAAGAATATTACCAATTCTTAGGGTTCATGTGATGATCACTGAGTTGGAAATATGTCTTAAAAGGTCATCTTGTCTTTCTCCTCCCTCCAAGTAGGACTACAGAAAAATCCCAAAGGCAGCTGTGTCCTACTTTTGAAAGCCACAGGGAGACCGATTATGCCACCTGTTTTACAATCCAAATCATTCTCCATGTTCATAATTTTCACCTTTTTGTAATTTAAATAACAGAAGATGGAATATCAACTTTTCCTCAAATATTCAGCACTACCTCTGTTTCTATAATCAAACGTTGTCACTGTCTTTTCTGGAAAAAAGGAAAAAGGAAGATAAGGGGCAGCAGGTTGTACCAAAAATCATAGCACTGAAAAACTTCAAAACAAGGAAGTTTTCAAGCAAAAGACTGAAATTTTCAAGCATTCTCATTAAAGGTCAGACTTCTTTATACCAAATATCTACTATTTACCATTAATCAATAATGTAACTTTATTAATAAAAGAAAGGGTGGTTATAATAAAAATGCATAAATTTGAGACATTCAGAGACTATAAGCAGGTTGTTTTGCAGAAACTAATAGATAAAACCACAAAACCTGCCCACAAGGCCAAGGGTTTTGCTTCCTGACCGAAGCTTTTCAAAAGTCAAAACAGCTATGGCTAGTGAACAAATGATTTTTATCATCATCTAATTTGCAATAATTTTATCTGAGTGTTCAGCGTGCTTTTAAAAGAAAATGCTATTATTATATTTTGCCAATCCTGCAAATATTTATTACATGTTCACCCTGCCCAAGGCACATTTTCCTTACTTTCGAGGTCCTTAAACACAATCAACACCTAATATGATCAACACACAACATGCTCCTTCTTTGAGCCTTACAATTATTACTATTAACACTAGTATTTAATATGTCCTCAGCATTATGTCATTGTCTACTAAATTGATCTTTTACATTGTTACTATGAGGGCACATCCACCCAAACAAGAACAGTGAGAACCACACCATAAATATAATGTCCCAGGGGAGAAAGTAACCCAAGGGATTTGGTTGTTCAGTCGTGAGACACATTTAGGCTATTTGGATTACATAGAGTATCATGTGTATATTAAACTTACAAATTCAACTACACATTCTCACAGGCTGGCGAAGAGAAATAAAGAACAGGAGGGAGGGAGGGAGGGAAGGAAGGAAGGAAGGAAGGAAGGAAGGAAGGAAGGAAGGAAGGAAGGAAGGAAGGAAGGAAGGAAGGAAGGAAGGGAGGGAGGGAGAAAGGGAAGGAGGGAGGAAGGAGGGAGAGGAAGGAGTGGAAGAGGGAAGGAGGAAGAAAGGAAGAGAGAAAGAAAGCAAGCAAGCACTGGAATAGCTTAGAAGATTCTAGTCATTTCCAATCTCCAGGCCTGTATGCTACAGTGCGAACAAGAACTGCACTCATAAATACTCAGGTTCCTTCTCAATTTATACGTGCCTCTCACAGTAGGGGCATCTCAGTGGGCCAAGCCTGTTTGAAGATAAAACTTATTCTTCTAATATGGCCCCCAAATGCAAACCAATCATTTCAACTTGTGTTCAACTAAAATAAAGTGATATATTCTAATTTGAACATAAAAACTGGCTGTGTTAGAGGTATTGACAGATATTATCTATGCTACTGTTAGAAGGAATTTTCAAGTTTCATTTTTTATTATAATGAGATACAATCTAGAATCTAAAAAAGATGATCTTTGCAATGTATGCTGTTGTGGACAGTAATTATTCTTCAGACCTTAACATGCACTAGTTATAACACCGTCCAGTCCATATAGGAAAGATGTATTTTGATTCTAGAATCATCATGCAAACTTCTGACCACTAATTGAACTTCCCTACCACATTTATAAAAAAAGGGAGTTCCCTGGATAGTCTGGTAAATACTATTATCTTCTTTCAAATGGAGTGTCACCCTTTATAAATTAATTAAATTAAATTATACTAAAATCTTGTACCTGCTAGAATTTTGGTAGATAAAAACAATGCTTGAAAGACAATACATAACCAGTTTGCAGGAGCTTGGGTCTACTAGAGGAATGATATGACTTGATATTGAGAATGAAGTTCTACAGTTGGTGTGTCAGGAGCATAGATGAATGGATGACTATGACTTCTTGGAGAAATCAGGGAAGATGTCCCTGAAGAGGTAATACTTCAGCTGAGGCTCAACATTAGGAAATTTTCATGCAGACAATAGAAAGCAAAGGACATCTCAAGTAGAAACACGTATACAGACATGACAAAAGAATTGAATTGTGTGTTCAAAAATCCTATTACCTAATGATAATAGAGCTTCGATAGGGCAGGGGCTCTTTTTAACTTGTTCATTTTTAATTTCTTTCCAGCTCCTACTACAGAATTTGGCTCACAGGAGGTGTTTAATACATTTTTATTTAATTAGATGTAAGTAGCTGGAGCACATAATCATCTGAAGTGGAAAGCTGTGGGCAGCAGGTCAAGATTTATTCAAGATTCATGTCATAAAAAAATCTCGTATTCCAAATATAATTATGATGCGGTTTGAGAGTGAGCAGCAGGAAATGCCAAATAACAAAATATTAAAAGAGAAAATTGTATGTCTCTCTCTTTTAAGTGCAGGCCACATATGACGAGTACATGAAGAACAGGGACCAATTATTTCTATCATGATTTCATACTTAACATGGTTGCTTTGTTTCCCATCATCACAGTCACATTCTAGCCAGGCAAAAAGAAAGAACATGACAAGGGTATGCCTCCTCCATTTAAAGACCAGAGGATACTTAAAGATATTGGCTTCATCTCATCTTTAGTAACTGTTACATGGTCACATCGAACTGCAAAGGGGGCTTAGAAATGCATGATTTATTGTTGGAGTCCAGATCCAATCAATATTTAGGGGTCCGATTAAAGGAAACAAAATAGAAAATAAATAGTAAAGAACAATTAACAATCTTGCAAACCCAGTTTAATGAAGTTTGGATTTGATCATATGAGTAATATACTTTAAGCAGTTACTTAGTTGAATGGAAATTTTTTGAGTTTACTTTACAAAAGTTAGTAACATTCTCGGTAGTAATGAGCACTCTCGATGCCTAGATGTTGGTTTATAATGCCATTTTCCAGGTGCTCCCAATGGCCAAAATTGGAAGAATTTAAGCAATAAAATAATATAGTACTGGATTATAATCCAAAGTATAAAATAAATGAATTCTTACTACTGTAAATGATTGATTGGATCAATAAATAAAAGCTGAAGAAAAGCAAAATCCCCTTCACAGAATTCCAAATAACTTATGTAGATCCACTCCACTAAAGAAGATGGAAGATAATTTTCTACCCTGCAAGTTTAGGCTGCACATTGTGACTTCCTTTGAAAGAGAACAGTATGAGGGACATAGAAAGAAACTTTATAGTAGAGATACCTGAAAAACACTACCTCAGTCAGGTGATCAAGTGATAAGTCATATTCATAGCATTTACCCTTGATATGAATGTACCATCAAAAAACGGTAACTTAATTCTGTGGTCTTCTTCCCCACAACTCATAACTCTTGTCTAGCCATGAGAAAAATATCAGACAAACCCTAATTGAAAAACATTTTATAAAATATTGTTCTCAAAACTGTCAAAACTGTTGTTAGAAACAAGGAAAGTATAAGAAAATGTCAGAGTACAGGGTCACTTAAGGAGACATGAGGACTCAATGTACTGTGGAGTTTGGATGAGATCCTGGAACAAAAAAAGAACATTAAATAAGTATAAAAAAATTAAGCAAATCTGAATAAAATATGGATTTCAGTTAAAAATAATAATAATAATAATAATAATTATTATTATTATTATTATTATTATTATATCAGTATTGGATCAACAGTTTGACAAATGTACCATACTATATAAGATGTTAATAAACAGGAAGTCTGGGTATTGGATATATGGAAATCCCCTGTACTATCTCTGCAACTTTTTTGTAAATATAAAACAATTATAAAATTAAGTTTATTTCAAAAGTTATAATGCTGAGTTTAAGTTATGTAAAAAAGAGGCTAAATTTAATTAATGACCTTTAATATTAAGGATGTGATCATCATCCTCATATAAGGCACTCCCATTCTGGAAGTGTCTGAGCAACTAGCTGACTTTCTTAGGTTCCCCGACCTCTTCACTCTCTATTTACAAAACCTTATTTTATGATTCTTATTGGCTATAGACCAGAAGTATTTCAATCATATACAGTTTGTTTTATATATTCTACTGGTCAAAGTTATTTTTTTTATAAAATATTATTTGCTAGGAACTCCTTACTGTCTTCTAAAGACTCAATGACCATGTCCTCTGGAATGTGATGTGGTTAATGTAGTTTAAAACTAGAAAAATGTTGAACATTTTTGTTGTATGTAAGCTATCTTGTTTTTCTTTCCCCATTTTGTGGTTCAAGATCTATATTCATGCTAAAAATATTAGAGACCTAGCTCAATATGGTTAATTTCCAGACCCAACTAGGTATTAACCTACGAGTATCAGTATAATAGAATGAGAACATTTTATTGATATTTATCTAGTCAACAATATGGATAAAATGTAGATCTGCACAATCTAATTTTTTTCTATAAGACTCAACATTTTTTAAAAAGCCATGTCCTATGCATGTTTTCTTTTTCTTTTTCTTTCCTTCCTTCCTTCCTTCCTTCCTTCCTTCCTTCCTTCCTTCCTTCCTTCCTTCCTTCCTTCCTTCCATTCTTCCTTCCATCCTCCCTCCCTTCCTTCTTTTCTTCCTTCCTTCCTCTCTTTCTTTCTATTGAGCTGACTTGCTTTAAAAAATAATACTTGGAGGACAAATGCTCTAGCACTGAATTCCACAGTAGCCATGTCACACTCATGAAAAAAAAATCTATAAAATATACTCAAAATCTTACAAAGGAATTCAGAAAACTTAAGGTGAATTAGAAAAAAAAATGGAAAAACTACAAATTGTACCAAGTTGCAGTAAAACAAACTTGATTTACCAAAATACAGACAACAGGTTGACACTATTTCAAACAAATACCTTAGATTTTTATACTTTCAGTAAACATGAACACATCGAAAAAGTGACTGGAGATCAAATTTTGAAAAGGAGAGATCCAAATACATCACCTACTTGTTTTGAAACGAGTGCTATTTATGATAAAACAACAAGTAAAATAATAGCGTAAATAAGTCAGAAAAAGCCTTGGAATGAGAGCTCATGGAAGAGTATACCAGATTTTTAAAAGGAAGGAAGGAGGGGAGCAGGAAAGTAAGAAAAAACATGTTAAAGACTGCATTTACTATGTGATTAAACTTCAAAACCAAAAGAATACCTACTGCATTAAGGATAAATCTTTAAGTGTCTAAAACCATCCAGGTCAGAAGAAGCAGTTACATAAACTCGTGATCTACAGACCTCCATAGAATTAGCACCCACATTAAAGTAAATAAGTTAAAATTAGAAAATTGTAAGATACTCAATAATGTAAGTATTTTTTAAAAGCCACAAACTCTCTGAGGCAAAAAGATAAAGCATCTAGCATATTGATCAACTGCCTTGTTTGTTAGTTGTTGTTTTTTTGGCTAATAAGCTTTCATCTGTTAATTGTTCCCTGAAAGGGAGAGTATCTTAAGCCTAATAGGCTGACTGAAACTTAAACTTTCTCTTCCTCAACTCGAGTTAAAAAAAAACAACAAAAAAAAAACAAAAAAAAAACAAAAACATATTATATATTCATGTATCTTGTGTCTTATGCTATTATTTGATATCCTTAGGAATCGGTGGCCTACATTTTAAAAGTCTACCTCAAATACCTTGTGCTGTCTTTTCTGGTTTCCTTACACATGCTTCATATTCCTGCTTGAACCACAAAAATAGCCGCCTCCTAACCATCCTCTTCACATTCAGCATTTCTGCTTTAATCTAGCTCTCCTGCTGTAGGCAGAATGATTAATTCATAAACACTAACTTTATCATGTAATTCGAAACTTTGAAAGACTATTCTTCAAATAAGAATGAAGACCAAATTTCTTGCTGACTTCAAGACGTGGTAAAAGTTGATTCAAACCTATTTTTCAAGGATTACTTCTCCCTCAATATTTAATCATTTTCCATCAGGACACCGCCCTTCCCCAAATTCTTTAATTCTTGTTAACTTGACCACTTTGCCTCATCTCACCCCAGCCTCTGAATTCCTACATATCTTTCCAACTAGAGAGGAAATATTTTTAATAAAACTTGAACAGAATGCACATTTGATGACTGTTTACAGAATTGATTTGAAATGTATTCTCCAGGTTCATGTAAGAAACTCCTGACAAAAATACCAGCTTCTACTTGAAATTTTTAAAAATAATTCATTGGTTTATGAGGCAATTCATTATAAACACTTTTTTATTTTAACTTGAATTTGTCTTCTTGAAACTTTCTGCTGAAAATTCTGCTTTAACTGGAGTGTTTTTAAATGTCCTATGTTAAATTTCCCTGGTAATAAGGTTCCTTATTTATTTTCTGTTTATCCAACGATAGTTTAAAGTACTATACAACTAGATGTATGCCCCCAAAAACCTCATTATGGTGCACAGTTTTCATTTTAACATATGCGGTACAGAAGGAAAATCATAGCCCATGTCAAAACACACAACTTTTGCTATTCTACATTCTGTGAAGTCCATCATCTCATATTAGTTTCTTTCTTATAGACAACCTAGTTACCTGCCCAAAGATATTCTAATTATCAGTAATGGGATCGACTGAGCTGTATGGTGTCAAACAAGAACTGCATGAACTTAATTAGCGTATTTGCCCCAAATCACCAGGAGAGTCACTGTTGAAATTGGTGTACACAGTCATTTATTCATTCTACAAATCCTCACTAAATATCTATTGATGTCTTAGAGAAACATGAACAAAATTATATAGTAATAAGTACCATTCAATTCAATTTTTTAAAAAAGTATTAAACTTTTACTATATAAGACAGTGACTTTATTAAAAAGATACCATTCTTGTCTTCATGGCTATTATCATATATTAGGAATGCTAAATATATGTTATTATAATAACTAGGATTGCCTAATGTATAAATATAGTATCCATTCAATAATACCATAGTGAGACCACAATTCTACTTAAGTCCGACATAAAGTAGATATAAAGAGCTCACCCATCTTGCGAGCTACTCCATAGTCAATCCATAGCCATATTATGAAGTATCATATCCTTTCAGATTCTAAGAGTACCTGCTACTTTTTTCAGGTATTCTTATGTAACTTTAGAAAGTAACATTGAAAAGTATCCCACAGGATAAAACAAAATATGAACCTATCAAAATACTTGATTAAATTTAACACCAATGCTGTTTTTTTAATTCTTTAAGAAAAATACAAAATATTATCTATGAATATAGAAAGTAACTCTCTATGATATATAAATGCAAATCAACTTTTAATTAATGACTCTATCTTGGGAAACCCCAGTTATTTTTAATATGCCAGCCCTTTTCTTATTTTATATTAATATCTATCACATACACCTCATCCAATGAGATTACTTTATCATTACACAAACTTATAGGTCATTCCCATATCTGCCCTTCTGTAAGATGTCACCTCACTAAAGTTGACTTCTGTAAATCTGACCCATTATTTTAGGCACAGTTCACGTCATCTCTCCTGAATCCAGACCTTCCTAGCTATTTCAACACTGACCTATTTTTCTTTCCTTAAACTAGAAGAGTACTTGTAGTTTGGAAAAAAAAAAACATTTGGCATTTGATGAAATACAGTGTACCATCCATATCCCAAGAAGAATGGCTCATGGAAAGTAACATGCGTATTATAAAACTCATTTTTTAAACAAAGTAAGAAGTGCTGTTGAATTCTTTTGTTACTCTTTCTCTTCTAGTCCTTTCAGCATTTCTTGATATGCAAAAATGGCCAGAATTCATAAATCAAATCTCTTCCAATTGAAGTAAGTCATATTATAGATTTATTAACTTATTAGTTACATCATCTAAGATGTAAACAAATTTCCTTGTGTGAAGTTTATCAGGACAACATTCCAGAGTAAAAGTACAAAGTCTTTAGACACAATACTTGCATATTTAACTAGCTCTAAGGGGAATCTTAGGGCTTTGTTTAAAACTCTGTTAGGAAAAAAATGTAAGATTTCTTGAAGTTTTTACTGACATATTCTGAAGAATTTGATTTCAGGAATAAGAATAAACCATGGGCATATGTTGTGTGACCTCAATATAGACTTCTGGACATTAATGGTTAATAAGAACCATGATACTCACAAATAACTATAAATCAACCATGATAGTCATAATTAATAGGAATAACCTCTAATCAGTGGTAATTTATATTGGGGTAAAAATGAGGATGCAGTCTAATAACTCCTTTCTTTTTACTTCTATGTTGATAAGTTGATACTACTATTGGATGAGGTGGTTACATTCGTTTCTTCTAATCATCACCCTACCCCCACCATGCACACAGAAACATACATATATGCATATTCACATCTATCTGTATTGTAGAAAACAAAGAGATTTTTTTCTACACATAGATTATTATATAGCTTAAACAGTTATTTAGTCTATAGCAGAGATTGTATTCCCAATTAGCCCCTTCTTTAAAAACAGAACCATTATTTTTGTTGGGGTCAGTACATTATCCAGCTATTACCCGAGAAACACTCTATTTCTCATTCGAATAAATAGAAATGTTTGCATGATGTAGAGCAAAGTGTTAGCACTGAGGCTCCAAGGGGACTTACTCACATGATCTGTACCCTATTACCTTTGGCTCTTTATTTTTCCTTCTTTTTGAAAAAGAAAGTGGGGGAGGTGCATAATGGCTTGAGGTCAGCAACCATCTTGTAATCATAAGAACCAAATCCTGGAAAAATTGGCTCAGAAAGCTAAAAGAAGGGCATTGCATCCCTGATGAAATTGTGTTTTACAATATAAACTGTTCCTTGTTTATCTTTTGACCTCTCTCAATGTGGAAAAACAAAACAAACAAACAAAACCAAAAAAAATTATTTGCTACATGTAGTCTAATGCAACCGCTATTGCTATACCCTCCTAAGTAATGCCAGTAAGAAGGATGTCAGATAAATTTATCTTAAACCCAAGAAATCAGTTTTGATTGATGACACTTGACATTTAATTGGCTCATGGCTAAAAATTTCATATGTCAATTTAATTTATTCAGTTACCCAGAGTGACAGTTTAAGACAAGTTTATCTTAAAGGATTTACCAGGAAAGTATAAAGTATATATATATACTTTATATATATATATATATATATACATATATATATATACATATATATATATATATATATATATATATATATATCTTTAAGTTGGAGATTTCCCGAGTAATTAATTCACATTTCCTTTAGATTACTAATACATTTGGTAATAACTCTTTAATTTTTTTCAGGCTAATATAATTGAGAACATAATCTATAACATACAACATTTGACACCTCAATCATTTATTTCTGTTTGTGTTAAAGCAACCCTAAATTGCTGTGAGCAAAATCTCAACTCAATAGGCGTCACATTTATCCACATTGATAGAGCAGTTGAAGAGCCTTCTCTTCGAGCGCATGTCCAAGCCAGTTACTTCACACTGTTTAACTAGTGAGCCTCTTGGCAGAGGCATGATGGTGTGGCAGCCGGATCACAGAACTGGTAGGATCACACTGGCTACCAGGAAAAGCTACTGGAGTCACAGGGATGACCTGGGGTCTGAGCGAGATAAGCAGGACTTGGGAAAGTGAAGGGAACCTAACAGACCCACAGCTTGAGAAGGCCCAAGTGCTGTGGCCCTGCTGGTGTGAGAAAAGGTACAGGAAGGGTCAAGTCTGGTGGGCATGTCCTTCAGGAGATGAAGACAAACAAACCTGCTCATGAGAAAACATTAGAGAAGAGGAGGAATTCAACCTGGGGATCATTACTCAACAAAAGCAACCGAAATTATATGGTGAAGTACTTTCAGCCAAGAAGTTAGTGAAAAAGAGAAAGGAAATAGAGGGATATAAAGAGCAAAAAGTATTATACATTGAAGAAATAAGAGAACTCTTTATAAGCTTGCAGAAACATCTGAATTTCCTAAGAAAAACTGAGCAAATGCCTTCATACAAGATTCTGAGGTGGACACAAGTACCACTGATGCAAATATAAATAAATAAATATATATATATATATATATATATATATATATATATATATATATATATGTATATATATATATCCTCCCCACCCCACCCCCAGAGGGTACTATTAGGTTGGTGCAAAAGTAATTGTGGTTTTTGCAATCCGTTTTAATCTTTAAACTGCAATTACTTTTGCATTAACCTAATAAAACCATCCCACTGGCTGAGTTAAACAAAAAGAAATCCATGAAAATTTAATTAAATATATATCACTGACTTACAGTGGTTTAACTTTAAGATTTTTTGACTTTATGATAATGTAGAAGTAATCCACATAAAGTAGAAACCATTCTTCGAATTTTGATCCTCTCCTGGGCTAGCAATATGATGTACGATCCTTTCACAAGGCTGGGCTGCAGCTCCCAGTCAGCCTCGTGGTCCTGAAAGTAAACAACCCCCAACACTCTACCAGGTGTTGATTGTGTTAGATGATTTTGCCCAACTGTAGGCTAATGTTAGCTTTCTGAGCATGAGTAACATAAGTTAGGCTAAGCTATGATGTTAGCCAGTTAGATGTATTAATGCATGTTCGACTTAAATAATATTTTCAATTTACGATGAGTTTATTGGGTCATAACCCCATCATGACTTGAGGAGCGCGCGCGCCCTGTTAATTATAGGCAGTGTGGGGACAAAGCCCCAAAAAGCAGTTTCCAGGCTCTCGGCCTCACATAGAAAGGTGCTGGCTCGGGTAGTAAATGGCCATCAACTGTGATCAGATGGCCAACAGCTGTGGCTCGTTGGCCGTCAGCTGTAACCGTAAGCCATTGGCCACTAATATAACTGCTGTGGCTATGCTAGCAGAAAGGAATGGGGGCTAGCAAGAAGATGGTGGCTGGCAAGCGCGGACTGCTGTTAGGCAGATTATGTAGATTCTGCTTCCTGTGTCTCCAGCCCAGCCACCAGCGAGAATATATTGGTTTGACTCCCCTATCTATGGCTCCGTGGGTGTTCCTTTTTGGCCTTACCGTGTCCTGCGTTCTTGGGCGGAGAGTGGGAGCTGAGACCCTGCACGACAAATGGCGCAGCGAGCAGGGTCCCCTGCGTGACAGGCAGTATAACAAATTTTATCACGAGGCATTTAATGCTTCCAAATGGAGAAACAAGAGCCAAAGCCTAGCTCCCGGGATTGAGTAACACTGGAAAGTCATAATCGGAGTTTTCTCCTCCTAACTCATCAATATAATTAGAGAAGACCACTTACCATCTGCAATGTGAGAAGTTTAAAATGCACAGGTGAGACTGAGGGAAGCTGTTGGGTCCTGAAAAAAAGGGTTCTGTTTTGTTTTCTCTGACAAGCACAGCATATATTGTAAATAAAATACACATACACACACACACACACACACACACACACAATTTCCTCACTAGAACCCTGGTAATTTGTTAGTAGATAGGCTCAAAAAATGGGTCACAATAATTCTCCTTTTTGCATGCTGATATTTATAAGCATTGGATTTGTAATCTTTTGAAAGAAAACAATGTGTAGTTTTCTCTTTGAGGACAAGTGGTGAGCACCATGTGAACTTGCTCCTGATATGTTTTTCCCTGTGGGATAGCAAAAAATAAATACGCGTGCAGTGTAAGATTTTTTTTCCACATACATTTATAAAAACTATTTATTTGATGACGTTTTTCATCTCAAGTAGCTGATACAAGGCTCAAAATCTCATTATTTCTCAAAACCTGATTTAGAAAATCTAGGAGGAGCAAAAGAAAAAAAATTTTTTTCTGGCTTTTACAAACTTGCTGGCGTCCACTCATTTTAAATGCAGCTCGATTTTACCATGTGACCAGTTACTTTGTTAAATATGAAATAAACTTAACCAGGTGGTTAAGAATATTCATAAGCAGTTTCTACTTCATAGTCTGACTTTCTGCAGAAGCACATGTGTTCACCTAGAACAGTTAACGACGTTATTTATATTCTTAGTACTTGTCAGACTTGAAATCATTGCCACTAAATACTTATAGAAATCAAAGTGAGAAAAATAAAATTGATGTATAGTTTTTATGATACAGATATTATGGGCATCAGTCATAACCTCTCAAACCTATGAGCAGTCGCAGGTCCTGTGACTGTATGCTTGGAGTCATCCACCTGACTGACGGCTTTGCTTGGGCTGCTGCACTGGAATAGTCTTTACTAAGCATTATATGGGAATCATACCATTGGCCACAAGAGTGTGGTACAAAAAACATCCTCATGAAACTCCCCTTTTAATTATCTGTAGGAGTCTACTGAAGCCACTGTTCACTACCTGACACGCTCACTTGTTCATGAGGACTCACTGGAGACTGATATTTGCATCTGGTCTCAAGTTTGTGAAACATGTGTGCATCACCTAAGTAATTAGTTTGTATTGAACAGAGGGACACTGCGATTCATGTAACGGACCTTCTTTTGCCTTCATGTTATCTGCTAGAAAGCACACACCATACTTGCTATCCACCTCTTGCAAATACATAGTGTATTAGAACCTTTCATGTATTTTTGTTATTCCTACATTCACGTTTCTTTTCCTGATCTTAATTATGCTTTCGTTTTAATTTCTTCACCTATTAATTTTAACATGATATGATGTTTAGTGTTGTTAGCTACCTTAAGCCTTTTCTGTGTAGATAAGAAAGGATATGCAAGTATTTTAAAAATAAGTATTCATCTATGTATCTATTCAATAAGCATATTTTGAGGACTTGCATTATGCCAGATTGTAAGGCGCTGGTTTTACAATAGAGTAAGTAGGTTTAGGAATTTCTCTTGCAGATGGTAAGACTTACTTAAGCAAATCATTAGGTACATTGTGATAAGTGCCACCATATGCACACTGTCCAGTAGTAGTACAAAGGAGAGGGTGAGCGATTCTCTTAAGGCAGGCATGGTCCTGCCAAGAAAAAAATATTGTACACACAAAGCAGATCATTTCATAAGAGTTTAATAAAGGAATTATTTTTAAAGGAGTGAAAAACATTTAGGTGAACAGTAAGTGATGATGCACGTCTCTGAGACTTGCAGCAGCACAGGGTCCTTTGAACACTGTAACCTGAAGACACGAGGAGAGTGGCTTCTGGAATCCAGACAGGTTCTATGGAGAGGGCACCCCTAAAAAAGAGAGTGCAGCCAGCCAACCTCAGGGTCTTTGCCAAGACAGAGACGGAGAACAACCGTCCTGACTTTGCTTCATTCTTTCCTCTCATCTCTGGGTGCCTCCCATTGGGCAAACTTAACAGGAAGCTAGAGGATAAGTTTATTAGTTTCCAGGGGCTGAAGTAAGAAAGTGCCATAAACTGGGTGACTTAAACAACTGAAATTTATTGTCTCACAGTAGTTCCAGAAACTAGAAGTCCCAAATCAAGGTGTTGGTATGGCTGGTTCCTTCTGAGGACTGTAAGGGAGACTTTTCCAGGCCTCTCTCCTAGGTTCTATTAGCCTTAAGCACTCATTAGCTTGTAGATGACATTCTCTCTTTTTCTTCACATTATCTTGCTTTGCATGTCTGTCTTTGTGTCCAAATGATCTCTTTTTATAAGGATATCAGTCCTGTAGGATTAGGGCTTACCCCAGTGACCTCATTTTAACTTGATTACCTATGTATTGACCAATTTCCAAAAAGGGTCACATTCTGAGGTACTGGGGATTAGGATTTCAACATACTTTGAGGAGACACAATTCAATCCATAATAGCAAGGAATCCCATTGATGTGGTCTAGATATTAAATATTTTTTTAAATTTATTTTTCATTTACAGTTGACATTCAATATTAGTTTCAGGTATAAACACAGTGATTAGACATTTATATAACTTATGAAGTGATCACCCCAGTAGGTCTAGTACCCATCTGGCACCATACATAGTGACTACAATATCACTGACTATATGCTTTATGCCGTACTTTACATCTCCATGACGATTTTTATAACTGGCAATTTGTACTTCTTAATCCCTTCACCTTTTTCACCCATCCTCCTAACCCACTTCCGACCTGATAACCATCAGTTTGTTCTCCATATCTATGAGTTTGTTCCTAGACAATTCATTCTGTTTTTCAGATTCCACATATAAGTGAGATCAAATGGTGTTTGTCTTTCTCTGTCTGACTTATTTCACTTAGCATAATGTTCTCTAGGTCCATCCATGTTGTTGTAAATGATAAGATTTCATTCTTTTTTCCAGTCAAGTGATATTATAATATATCACTGACATTATAATATGTCAAGTGATATTATAATATATATGTATATATAACATATATGTATATATATCACATCTCCTTTATCCAATCATCTATTGATGGTCACTAAGGTTGCTTCTGTATCTTGGCTACTGTAAATAGTTCTGCACTGAAAATTATCATCTTCAAGATATTGATACCATTTTCTTCAAATAAATACATAGGTGTGAAATTACTGGGTCATATGTTAGTTCTGGTTTTAATTTTTTGAGGAACCTCCACATTGATTTCCATAGTGGCTGCAGCAATCTTCAATCCCACCAACAGTGCCTAAGGGTCCCCTTTTCTCCACATCTTCGCCAACACTTGCTGTTTGTTCATTTATGAATGATAACCATTGTGACCGGAGTGAGGTGGTACCTCGTGGTTTTAATTGACATTTCTCTGATGATTAGTGAGGTTGAGCATCTTTCGAATGCCTATTGTCCAACTGTATGTCCTCTTTAAAGAAATGTCTATTTAGGTCTTCTATCCATTTTTAAATGGATTGTTTGTTTGTTTTTCTTTTTGTTTTTCTTTTGGTGTTAAGTTGTACAAGTTCCTTATATATTTTGGATATTTCATAATTTTACCTACTCATGTAAGCAAAGATATAGCCCAGCAGTTTTAATAATAGTGAATCAACTATATTATTAAAAAAAAGAATTATTCCCTTTAGCAGAGTATGAGATTTATTTTTTTTTATTTTACAGAGCATTAGAGAATTTTCAATACAACTAAAACTCAGATGATTTTAATAACATTCTGGCATCTAGCTATTCATAGATGAGATTGCTTTACTCGGTTTTAATTATTCCTAAATTTTAAAAGACTATAAACTAAATGACTTTGAAATTTCATTCAGCTGTATTTTCCTATCTCACCTAATAGTCACACAGCTTAAAGCCTTGATCATATTCCATTATTTTAAAGTATAGAAATTTACTTTAACAGTCTTTCTAATTTGATTCTCCTAAATTATTACAAAAGTCATCTATCCAGAATTATGTTTGCTTTTAGTACCTCGGTCTCATTTTAGATCCCATATTTAAACTTAATGTATAAATAATTAAATATCTGTGACACTTTAACAAGTTATAGAAATTATCTGTAAAGTCTTTGGCCCAAATCTCCACTTTCTTAAAAATTAATGTTAGATTTACTAATTTGAATTAAATCACGCATTGGTTTTTCAAACCAATGCATAATGAACCATGATCAGCAGCAAATTCAAAATACAAGCATTAATCAGTGCTAATCTCCTATGACCATGATTTAGAAAGAAATTTAATTTGATGGGATAATTAATTTTGCTTACAATGCCAGCAGTTTTACCCAGAAGATTCTTTAACTTAGGAGAAATTCTTAAAATGTGAGTGTATTTTCATTAACAAGCTGTAAAGAAAATTTAAAAGTACAAGCCCTTATTATCCTAACCCTGATTAAAGTTCCCCGTTTCCTAAATTAAAAAGAAAACATATGAAGTATAATAGTTTTTCACAGTAAATTCAACTTGGAAAAAAAATTGGCCTTGTCTGCAACGAATATACAAAAAATTGGGCAACACTTTATTTTGCTTCTAGGTTAGAGACAGTTGAAGATCTGCTGCGAGTAATTGTAATGATGATGAGCATTAAGAAGAAAGTCTGTTATATAGGAGACAATATAAGTCCTGCACAAACTCAATTGCTTCTTTAACTCCTATTTTCAGTATGGTCAGGATAAATATTAAAAAACACATAAAAAGGAAATTATGTTTACCTGATCATTGTTAAGTCCCCCAAACCAAGTTTAAATGCAAATGAAGAATATAAAGGTGACAGAAGGTAACTGATTTGCCCAAGGCCACACCTGCCCAAAGTAGGGTTTAAAATCACCTGCACAAAGTAGGGTTTAAAGTCCAGTGCTGCTGTGCTCTGCCCCTAGATGCTTTATGATTTTAGTCTTGGTCTTCTTGTTGGCCTTTGCAGTGACTCAAGGAATTTACTATAAAATACCAGATCCTATTTCTCCCACTGTCGTGGTAACTTAAACCCCTCCTTCAGACTTGGCCTGACCTAAATTTCTAGGTGAGAGCTTCCCTTAAACAGGAAGAATAAAAGAGCTTTGGTTAAATTTTCAAAGATATAGCAGTAAGTGAATATTATTTATCTGATATTGACCATGAGTCCCAGTGTCCTCAATGGGCCTTTCGCCTCCATGCACTATGTCTGATGTTCATACTGATAATCTGTGTATTGTCTTCTAGATCCTTGACTCCACCTTTCTCTTGCCTGTTCCGATCCCACCAATCCTTCTGTTCAAAGTCTGGACTCCTGTTCATTTAGCCAGGCCTGGTGACCCTGGCTTTGTCAACCAGCTCTTCTGTAGATAATCATCTATGTGGATTCCTTGGTCTTAGAAAAATTCTCTCTCCTGGAGCTATCCCTTCTTTTGGTTTTTCCATTGCCTCTAGCTTTCAGATATCATGATTTATCTAATGCAGGGGTGTCAAAACTGCGGCCCTGCTGTCCGCAATCCATTGTTAATTGGCCCACAGCAAATTCCAAAAATATAGTTTACTTAAATAAACCAGGTGAGGCAATACATACTTCACCATGAGTGAGTGGCCCGGCTGTTTGTGTATTTTACCGCATATGGCCCTTGGTAAAAAACGTTGAAAAAAGTTTGGACACTCCTGATCTAATGGATTAGATGTCTTCTTTCCTGGGGCCCAGAGCTGGGGATTTTGTGCCAACATTTCCTGGATTGCCATTCCATATAAGCCTTGCTTTCTAGTTCCTTATCCTCTTATTGTTGGCCTTGTTTTATGTTCTAGCCTGCTCCAAGCAATGCTGTTAGGCTCAGTCAGATAGGTTTCTAGTATATTATCATATTTAATCATCCTGTCCTCCAGAATTACCCTTAGTGCTATTTCCTCCCAAGGAAAGTGAAGGCAGATGACTAAGGCCCAACTTGAGTTTCATCTCTTTGCCAAAATATTCCTTCCTTCCCACCACACACCAACACACACACACACACACACACACACACACACACACACTCTCACATCTTTTTATACATAGATTGAGACATTGGGACGAGAAAATTCCTTTATAGTATTATTATCTCTTTTCATATTTATTTCTTTGACAAGAATGTAAGAAGACTGAAAGTGGAGACCATGTCATATTAATTTTTATATTTCCATTGCATGACATGTAGTACACATTAAATAAACATTTAGTAGCTAAAATTACTGAAAGTGACTTAACCCATAATGGCATAGATGAGAGCTAAATGAAACTACATTTAATTCCAGAGTCAGGGCTGATTTTTTTTTTTTTAACCCAAGGATACACTATAATCCTAGAAATTATAAATTTAAATTAAAAAATAAAATTAACCAGTTTGCTTTAGTTTCATTTATTTCTTTACCAATATGTAGGTGAATTATTCTGATGTTTTAATCTTGTAAATAAATTTAGGTTAAGCAATGAAAATCATCACCTATGTGCCAGTGCATTCTAAAACATAGTACATAGAATGATTAACTACTTAAGTAATCTGATATGATACATTATGGAAGAAAACTTTTCCTTCAATATCTGTCTGACTACCTTTCTTAAATCCCACTGTTATTGATTTGTACTTATAGATTAAGGCTTTCTGTTCTGAGAGCCATATATTAATATTACTATGAACAATATTCCCAATAGCTTACATTTCATATATATAGAATTAGAGTTATAGAAAGTGTTTTAGACCAGGTCTGACTTTTAGCGTGTATGCACCAGTACTGTAGATCAACTGGCTTTCATTACTGTGTTTTATTGATTAATAAATATCTTTATTAATAGCCCTCTTCTAACAGAGAATTTTGAATTTCGGTTCTTTAAGTTTTTTTGGTTTATTTTGTTTTGTTGTTGTTGTTGTTTTTAAACCAGACAAATAAAGAAACAAAAAGTCACAGACACAGACAGTAGTTTAGTGGTTACCAGAGGATAAAGGGGGAAGGAGGGTGGTAGATGAAGGTAAAAGGGATAAAATATATGGTGATGGAAGAAGAACTGACTCTGGGGGGTGAACACACAATGTGATATATAGATGATGTTTTACAGAATTGTACACCTGAAAACTATGTAACTTTACTAATCATTGTCACCCCAATAAACTTTAATTAAAAAAAAGTTTAAAAGAAAAAAGCATTCATATCGTTTCAATGTTATCAATGTGGAACCAAATCTTAGAGTGGTTAAGTAACCTTCCAAAAACTTGTACTGTTTAATGTTAAAAATAAGCAAAAGTCTCCAGAAGGAGGCAATGGAAAGACACTAAAGAAAACATAGTCTCTTTTAAAATTTTGCTTTAGGGACCACACCATCTTCAAAATCTATGAAGTATGACAAGATAATCTCCAAAATGTCTTTGCTTGCAATTCTGAGTCTCAGTGATAAGAAAAGTATACACCACTCATTAAAATTGAAAACATAGGTTCTGAAGGCAAATCTAATCGGTGTGGTAATTAAAGATCACAGATATGATCATGAAAGTCAAAACATGCAAAATTTAGTAAAGGTGCTATTTGCTTTATGAAAAGTTTAATATAGACAAACAGGGCAAGAAATATCTTATTCTTAAATGAATTCAAGTGCAGTAAAGACTGAGATACACTTCAGTTTTCAAATAAAAATAGATCATCTATAGGTCATCTATTCTCTTCATTTCAGTTGAACTAATGCTTCTTCAAATTTACATGACCTTTTCTTCACTCAGCATAAAGGAGAAAAACAATTTCATCATGATGCATTAATATATCACTTTTCTCTAGTTCAGTGAATTCAGGGACTCCTTTCCCAAACATTTTCATCTATTACTATACACTAGCTCTAAAGAAAGCAGAACATATTCTAGCACCCGACTAAAAATACAAACATTATTTTTTTACTTTACTCTTTCAATATGAGCTAATTAGTCACTAATTAGGTAGATGATGAATAATGAGGGCAAACCAGAGCCCGGATAAAGCCAATTTTCATGATTTCATTAGACCATTGAGAGGTGGAGGCAAGTACAAAGGTCTCTGTGGAGGTTTATTCTAACCATGAGGCTGCCCAATATATTTTATTTGAGACACAGAATTCTGTTTACCTAAAATGCGTCAAAGTAATGAAGGAGATACTGTGTAGCTTGAAGGGACGGAGCAAGTAATTAATGATGATTGTGGAAAAATCCAGAAGTGAGGAGTGCATTTGGAATCAAGTCATTTTGATCAGATCCAAATGGTATCTTGGGCAAGACACCAAATTAAATAGACCACATTAAAAGTACTCACTTGATTTTAAAAACAGCTGTAGATACACATTTTATCATTAGATAAGCTCTTCAGGAAATCTAGTATTCTCCACAGTTGCCAAATCACCTTTTATGTTTTATTCTGAAGATTCAGTTTGCAATTTTACAGGTCTATTAATTGAAACTAACCAATTATAAATATATCCTTTTAAAAAAAATTGAGATCATCTTTAATGTTTTCTACAAATTTGGTAAATCTTCCCAAATCAAGGTGATAAATTATAGATGTGGCTATTTTTGTAGATTCTTTAAAGAAAGAGATATGCAGAATGTGGTTAGGTAAATTTCTAGATTATCTTGCTCTCACACTGACACTTGTATTATCCGTACTGTTATTTCTATTGTACAAGCAGACATAACAATGGAGATGCATTGAGACAAGGATACTGAGACAATGCAATGCTGACCTAGAGTCAGAGTCTACGGGTTGAGTTTGGACTCCAATGTTTACTGACTACGTCACCTCAGGTAAAGCCTATGCCTCTCAGCTTCATATTATGAATATGAAAAAAAAAATCAGTTCCCACTCCTATATCACTGGCTTACCTCATGATTGAAAATACTTTGTAAAACACAGCATTAAATACATTGGGGAAAAAAATCAACACAGGCCTTGTGTTCAAATCATTGTGTTACTCAAAAGAAACAAAAACCAAAACCAAAACCTTACTAACTTTCACAGTAAGCTCATAACACAGTTACATTTTAAATATAGCATTTTGTGGCTTTGGGGGAATGATGGTGTTCTAAATTAACATTCTAACTGCTTCGGGGCATTTTTAAATGACTTAAAAGGAAAAAAAAATAAGTTTATACTTATTTGAAAGGAGACATAAATATTTCTAAATAAAGAAGACGTAATCTCTAGCTGAAGGGAGTGGTACCGTGTTTCCCCAAAATAAGACCTAGCCGGACCATCAACTGTAATGCGTCTTTTGGAGCAAAAATTAACATAAGACCCAGTCTTATTTTACTATAATATATCACCAGGTCTTATATAATATAGTGTAATATAATATAATATAATATAATATAATACTGGGTCTTATATTAATTTTTGCTCCAAAAGATGCATTAGAGCTGATTGTCTGGCTAGGTCTTATTTTCGGGGAAACACAGTATCTCTAATTTTACCCAATTGTCCTTCAATTAGTAACAGACTGTTAACTTAATTTTTTTTAAATGTTACTTTTGGAGTGGCAAAACTATTGGCATCATGTAATTAATAAGGGCTATATGCATTTCATAATGTTTCATAATTATGGACTTCTAATGCAGATTCTGTGAATAAGTATGCTTGGGGTGAAAAAAATCATAGCTAATGAACATTTAAACTATCTGCTTTCAAGATAACTCTGACCTAAACAGTACTCCTCTTGCTTACACCCAAAGGATGTGTCAAAACAACAAAGTTTAATTAAATTCTGTTTTCCAAAAGAAAAATAAAGTAAGACATTCATGTGTGTTAACATATTTAAACCTTGCTTTGACTCTATGAGATAGGTTCTGTTATCATTATCTCCATTTAACAGGTAACGCAACTGATAATACAGAGAGTTTTCCATATCTTTTCCAAGGTCATCATCTAATAACAGGTGGAAACAGGAGTTATCCAGACAGTCTGGATCCATAGAGGGTGAAGAACAAGGAAGGATACAGAGGCTAGTGATGTAGTGGTGGTGAATAGGTCTTTAAAAAACAAAATGCTTTCTTTTCTCCATTGTATGCTTTTGGCTCCTTTGTCGAAATTATTTCCCCATGTATATGTGGGTTTATTTCTGGGATCTCAATTCTTTTTTTTTTTTTTTTGGAACTCGCAGTCAATTATTTTGGGATCTCAATTCTGTTCCATTGGTCTGTGTGTCTGTTTTCCTGCCAATATCATGGTGTTTTGATTATTGTTGCTCTGTAGTAAAATTTGCAGTCAGGGAGTGGGATACGTCTCGCTTTATTCTTTTTTCTCAGGATTGTTTTGGCTATTCGAGGACTTCTGTGGTTCTTTACGAATCTGATGATTTATTTATTCCATTTCTTTAAAAAACGCAGAAAGCCTCTTCAATAAGTGGTGCTGGGAAAATTGGAAAACCACGTGTAAAAGAATAAAACTAGACTGCTGTTTGTCACCATATGCAAAAATTAACCCAAAATGGATCAAAGACCTACATATAAGACCTGAAACAATAAATTGCATAGGAAAAAATATATGTTCTAAACTTATGGATCTTGGTCTTAGTGAGGATTTTACGAATTTGACCTCAAAGGCAAGGGAAGTGAAAACAAAAATAAATGAATGGGACTACATCAAACTAAAAGAGTTACATAGCAAAAGAAACTGTCAATAAAACAAAAAAGCAACCGACAGAATGGGAGAAGATATTTGTAAGCAACACTTCTGATACGAGGTTGATATTCAAAATATAAAAAGATCTCGTACAACTAGAAAAAAAAATCCAATTAAAAAAATGGGCAGAGGACCTGAACAGATATTTCTCCCAAGAAGACATACAAATGGCCAACGAATATATGAAAAGATCCGCAACTTAAGGAAATACCACAATCAAAATCACAATGAGATATCATCTCACACCTGTTAGAAGGGCTATTATCAACAAGGGAAGTAATAACAAATGTTGGAGAGAGAGGCTGTGGAGATAAAGGAACCCTCACACACAGCTGTCGGGAATGTAAATTGATACATCCACTATGGAAAACATATAGAAGTTCCTCAAAAAATTAAAAAATAGAATTACCATATGACCGAGCAATCCTTCTTCCCAGTATATACTTGAAAATTTTGAAAACATGTATCTGTATATATGTATTCCGTTGTTCACTGCAACATTACTTACAGTGGCCAAGACATGGCAACAACCAAAGTGTCCTTTGATAGATAATTGGATAAAGAAGATGTGGTATAGATACTACTCTGCCCTAAGAAAAGATGAAATACTGTCTTGTGTGACAACACGGATGGATCTTGAAATTATCATGCTAAGTGAAATAAGTCGAACAGAAAAAGGTGAGAACTGTATGATTTCACTCATATGTGGAATATAAAACTGAAAGCAACAAATGAATAAGACAAACAAATAAGCAAAAACTCAGACTCATACAACAGTTTAGTGGTTACCAGAGGGTAAAGGGACTGTGGGGAGGTAGAAGAGGGTAAAGAGGTTCAAATATATGGTGAGGAAGGAGATTTGACTTTTGGTGGTGAACACACAATGCAATACAGATGACGTAATATAGAACTGTACACTTGAAACCTATATAATTTTATTAACCAATATCACCCCAATAAACTTAATAAAATTAAAAAAAATCATTTTGAATTTGAATGCCAAGAAATACTGCGTGTAGTTTACTGATCTGAAATTCAACAAATGCTCACACACACAAAATCATCACATGAATAGTAATAATCATCATATGTAAAACCTTATCATTACTTCTGCCCCAAATTCAGTTCTATGGGAACAATAAAAATGAAAATCCTTAATAAATTGTTCTTTTTGTCTCTCTTCCCTTCTAATTGGCACTGTTAATTCTACCTAACTGTTTCTCTAATTTGTTCTGTTCTCTCCTCATACCCCCTTCTTCTACCACTTCTACTCTGTTTGCCCTTGCTCTGGGCTTTGAAATATCCTCTCCCCTAAAACAGGTCTTCCTTTAAGTCACAAATCTGATCCTGGCACTCTGCTGATTCCATTTCTTACAAAGGTATCTAGGAAAAGCATTGTGGCGACTGCGCAATGATGATGAAGGAGTTCGAACTGCGGAAGGAATTTTTCAAATTATTTTCCAACATGGCATCTCTGAGACAGTGAATCTCCCACCTCTATTTCCAGAACACATCGTTAATAAGATTTTTTGCACTCATCTTACTTTAATTATTTGTTAAATATCATCTTCTTCACTAGGTTGTGGGCTTTCAAAGTCAGAGAACACAGACCTTAACAAAACATTAAAGGCTAAAACATCTGTGGTCTTGCTTTATAGTGAGATATTTATAGCTTCAACATTTTATTTGCTTTTATGTTAGAGCAGAAAGAAATGTTTGAAGACACTATTGATCATTGTAGCAGCCTTCTGTTTGGGGCATTTTTCTTTATTAGTTATTCTATTTTTATACAAGAATGTCATTTCCAACTTTCAATACTCAGCTATTAAAATTTAGTACTATAAAGTATAGGCATTTGAATATAACCTAGGAATCATTTACATTCAGTTTTGTTTAAGAAAACTAGATTCAGATAAATTATATTTCCAAACCATGGTTTAAGTATCTTCACTCCATCACCATCTATTCTTGGTATGAGAAAAACAATCTACCCTTGAATTAAAATAAATCAGAGTGTTGTACATGTTTTATCTTTATCACAACGTATTGTACCAAGGCACTTCTAAACAGAGTATTAAGAGATTATCCTATACTACTGTCTGCCCTTCAGCCAAGGTGGTCAGCACGATTCTACTATGTTCATTTGGACCACTGTACAATCAACACTGTGAGTTTTTTATAGAAAGAATATTTTTATTATGTGCCAATTAATTTACTTAGACAGTGCTTACCTTGTATTTTTCCTTGCAAATGGAACCTTTATGAGGAAAAAATTACATAATTCTCTGAGATATAATGCATTACAAAGCATAGGTTCTCTTTTTTCTTAAAAACTGGCCTTATTCAAAGTGGCTGTGAGACAAAGCAGCCTGGCATGAACTGGCTCTTGAGAACATGTCACTGACAGAGACAAATGAGCCTTAATGAGTTTAGGGGAAGTTTGACAGCTAAGATTTTGAGCTCTCAGGGAACAGCGACTGCACGGAGGATACAATTCTAAATTGTGTCAGGTTCAGAATAGGCTTTGGAGAATCAGTCCCATTGGTGTGGGTAACGTATGTTATTTTTACGTAATGTCCTTTTTTAGGAAACACTGCACATTTGTTAAATGAGAACTGATTTGAAAAATAAAAATCCTTACTTATTCACCATAACTCAGAAATACGACCAATAAACAAACAAATAAAAGCAAAATCATCTCACTAAAGTCTAGTATTCCACGTCAGTTCCTTGATATAGCGCCCCAATTTAGGCTTATTCCAGGGAACTATCTTATTAAAATGTCATTTCAAGTTTCTCTATGTTGAGTGATGATAAAGCTCAGCTCTTCCTTTCTTTGTCAAGGAGAGACAGCCTTCTGTGTACTGATTTGCCTTTCCAAGGTGGGTGCTAACCCGTTGGTTCATATCCTCATGAATGCATTCTAATATTGTAAGGAATAGGAAGTATTTTCATTATAGCAAAAACTCCGCATGCACCCTCTGATAGGCACACAGATAAATTATACAGTAGCCGGGCAAGAATTAGAGAAAGGCTCCCTCTCTCGGTCAACAAATGAAGGGGTCAAAAGCATTCCCTTTGCGCAGCTTGCCAAGTGAATAAAACTTGAAGAGCAGAGTCTGAGCTAGAATTCAGCCCTACTCACAAGTAGGAGAAAGGCCTTTGTGTGTTGTACAAACTACACCACCCCTCGGAAGATAAAAAGCGCTGACAATAGGGTCATCAGTGGAGTATGGCAGGGCACAGTTCTGTGGGCTTGAAGCCATCTGCTAAGTGGCTAGTGGCAGGGAGAAGAGAGAACAGGGAGTGACACAGTGGTGGCATTATTTTAAGATGGAGTAGCTAAAAGTGTTTGAGATTTGTAAGAAAATCCGTTCTACTTGGCACAATTTCTGCTCTCAGTCATCTACAGATTCTTACCCTCTATCCACATCATATTCTCCGCGATGTTTATTTAAATAAGGAAAGTAATAAATCAGTGGCTGTAGATGGGAATCGGTTTGCTTTCCAGGGCTTTTGCGTAATACCATGTCTGCCTGAAATTTTAAAGCAATCCCAAGATGCACTAGAAAGGGAAAAAGACATAACTAACTTCTACCACATGTAAGCAACTCATAAAAGTTTCTGAAGGACGATGGAGATGTGGCTCTAGCTTATATAGCCTACAGGGCAATTCTAAGCAAAAAGAAAAAAAAAAAAAGTGAGAATCAGACTCAACATGCAACAATTGTTGCAGCAAAATTAGTAGGGAGAAATGATTTTGGAAATAAATAAAATAGCTAATCTAATACTATGAATTCATTTCTTAAAAACAGCCCATTTTACTTGGTTAAAAGCATATGGTTTCTTTTCAAAGCAGAGGGGGGGGAAAGTATTGGTCCAAATGAGGCATTTCTTACAAAGTGTAAAATTCAAAATGTGAAAAACCATTTTAAGCATAACAAGGTAATTTAACATGCACACACAATAATTATGTGCTTGACCTAAAAGCTGTTGAAACAATAAGAGATAGCAATCCTATCTTTCAAAATAAAGTATCAGCATTCCGCTCAGTCCCCAAATTTACATGCTGTGAAACTAAACCAGGCACTATAAAACTGAAAACAATACCATTACACCCTTATTGTAAAAGAATGAAAATCACACAACAACAAGAATAAGGGGAATGATTTTTACATAAAGCACAATGATGGATGATATTTACACTCTCCTACATTGAAATACACACTGTAGACTATCTGATGGCACAAACGTAAGAAACATGTTTGGCCTTGATCTATAAAATGGATGAAAATGTCTTAATGTGTTCCTTAATAATATCCTCCCAAAGGAGAAAAATGAGAAACTGAACTCATCATTCAGAAATGTTATGTATAATTCAGTAAATCTCATTGTTTTATATTAAATGATTATTTTAATATCAAGACCTTCTCCATCATTGTCTTTACAGTGTTAAAGTTCAAAAAATAGTCTACAATATACACAAATACACACATATGTACACATATACACATATACTATGTACATATTGATTTCATGTATTATATACGAGTATGCTGATTATTTTTAAACTTTTCTAGTAATTGTATTCATTCTTGTAGATCTGAGTTTCCATCTGGTGCTATTCCCCTTCAGACATAATAACTTCCTTTTCAATATCTTGTAGTATGGGATTCAGAATGATATCTTTGAGTTGTTGCCTATCAAAAATTTTTAATTCACATTCATTTTTGAAGAATAGTTTCTCTGTATACAGGACTTTGGTTGACAGCTACTTTTGATTTTCAGTTCTTCCCTTACCCCTTATGTAATTTCAAGACTTTCTCTTTAATTTTTGATTTTAGCAGTTTGTGATGTGATGGGATGTGGTTTTCTTTTTTTGTATTTACCACTCTTGGTATTCAGTGAACTTCTTGGATCTAAAAATTGGTGCCTTTTGGGAAGTTTTCAGCCAATATTTCTTTAATTTTTCTGCCTCAATCCTTCCCTCATCTTATTCCGGAATTCCAATTACATTAGGTGAGACCACTTGAATTGTCTATGAGGCTCAGTTAATTTTTCTTCAATCTTTTTTTCCCTGTTCTTCATATTGGATACATTTCATCTTCAAGTTGACTATTTGTTTTCTGCCACCTCCAATCTTCTGTTAAATTTACTCTGATTTTTCACTTACTGTATTTTCAGCTTTAGAATTTCTATTTCATTCTTTTTATAGTTTCTATTTCTATGCTGAAATCCCATTCTGCCTGCATTCATTATATTTGCTTATTTTTCTTTAAGTTCTTGAAAATGTAATAGCTGGTCTAAAATTCCTAACTGCTAATTGAAATGATTTAATTATGCCATTGTCGTATTCTATTAACTGCCTGTTTTCTTGAGTACATTTTCTTATTTCTCCCATGTTCACTGATTTTTTTATTAGACACTGAATGTTAGAAATGAGTTTAAGAGAATCTGGATTTTGTTATATTTCTCTGAAAATCCATTTTTGTCTAAGAGGCAGTCAACTTATCTGAACTGAAACTCCAATCTCAGTCTTCCCTGAGGTTGGCGGCAGCTAAAATCTGTAGTCAATTATTTTAGCTACTAACTGCTGCTTTTTCACTGGTCCCCTGGAATCTCACATACAATTTTTCCACCAACATGCATAATTTATAGATAAGACCAAGTTTTAGGAAGACTTTGCACTAATATTTGGTGTTTCCTCCCTACTGAAGATCCCTCCTTTTCAGGATTTCCCCCTAAACTTAATAGGTTCTCTTTAAGTCCCAAATTCTGTCCTCTGACAGCTCAGGCTAGTGAAGTTACAGCTTCCAGTTCTCAAAGCTAGAAGGGCATCAAAACCACAAACAAAAAGCCTGTAAGGTGCAGTTTCTGACTTTTTAGAGTAGATCTAATCTCTTACTAATCTCTACCATTTTCAAATAATTTTAAAAAATATATTTTGTCCAGATTTTACACTTGTTATCTGATGAAGTTTTTCCAAATGATGAAAGCTTCACCATTCAGTATTTTAAATTGCTGTTTAAGTCATTATGTGGAAAATCCTAACTCAGTGATATTTTATGTATAAGATGTACAAACAGTATACATGTCTGAATATATTTCATAAATATGTTAGATCTTGATTCTTTTGAAAAAACACTGACATTTCATTTCTGTTTGTTGTAGTCCTTTTATTGAATAAAGAAAGATACCATTAAATCCTTTAGTCTCTCTGTCGTTTAGTTCTCCCGCTGCTACCTGAATGTTTAGTTTGGTCCTTCTATCTCAAGCTTTTTCCTCACTTGCCCTTTGTGCTATTGGCAGTTTGAAGAATGTACCTAGACTCACCTAGGAAATTGCAAATGTCAGCTCTAAAGCATAGCACTAGCTTTGCAATAGACTGTAAGGTTAATAGATCTTTGAAAGGAGTAAGAGTCAAGGCACCTTCCTTTTTCTTAGCTGTGATATGAGAGAATTACAATGGAATAGTCAATGGTCCTACTACAGGTTATGTTTTTCTTCTTCTAGGCAATATTAGTAAAAATGAAATCTACATAGTTAATGATTGCCAGGGAATAGGGTGGAAGATTACTCTAAGTGCCCCTAGGCTGATTTAACAGTTTGAAGTGTTAATTTTTCAGGGTTTCCTTTTATCCAAATGAACTAAAAGGAAGTGATTTTGTCATTCCAATTCCTAATTTAGCTGCATTTAGAAGTGTTGAATTCACACTTTTAGTAGTAAAGTAAGCAGTGAGTTTCTTCACCTTGGAAACAACAATCTACCAATTACTATGAAGTAAATGATTCACAGTCATTATATACTAGTTATAAAATAAAAAAATATTGACTCCATTAATAAGAGTAATAATAACTATATGTTGAATAACTACTAAGTAGAAAGTAATATCTAGGATGCTCTATATATACATCATCATTTACCCTACAATCCTGTGAGATAAATTATGTTATAATTTTGTTTTTTAGGAAATGAAATTTCATGATTCTAAATCATTTGCCCAAAGTTACGTGGTAAGTGGCAGAGCTGGGATCTGGTGTCTGATATAACTGTAAGGTTATATCCAAAGTTCTTTCTAAATGCTCAATAAAAAGGCTTAGTATGAGTTTATATGTGAGTGTATGTACTTCATCATATGCAATATTGAATGAATATTTTGGAAGAAAAAATAAGGTAAAAATCCAATTGACATCAAGAACCCAGATAATACTTTAAAATTACAAAGGCAATGTAATTAATTAAACTGGTATAGTTAGTAGAAAGCATACACGCACACATACACATGCACACACAGAGAAATTGAAAGACTTCATGTATGAGTGAAAAACAAACAAACAAAAAAATCAATGTTATCAAATACCCTCGAAAATAATTTTAAGATAGGCTTAGACCTGGAGCAGTTAGACCCAACTGCTCATTTCCAAGTCTCTCAGATAGAATTTCTGTGAGAGAGAATGTCTAAGTAGGCTTTCTTTGCCTCCTCCATGTAACAATTCATTTTCTTTCCCCAACCTCTGACTTCTTACAGAAGCAATACGTAGAGAGAAAGCAAATTAAATCAACAGGTTGGGGTTTAAAAACCATGTCCAATTCTTTCTATTTGTAAGCAAGGGCTGGTCTCACAAATATCAAATTCCTCTAAATCTCTCTAAACATTAGTATCTTCATCTGTCATATGGAAATAACAATATTGATATCTTAAAGTATGAAATCCCATAGAACCTGACACATAATAGAAGTTCATAAATCCTGTTTGCTTTCTTTTCCCCTTTCTTATTTCCATGTGTTCTATCTACAAAACTTTTTTTTTTATTTTCAAACTATAAAATGTACTTATGTATAATAAAAAATTGGAAAACACACAAAAGTGGAAATAGGAAAATATATGCACAATTCAACATTATTTTACCTGCATACACATGTATGCGGATACACCCCCCTAGACACACAGATATTTTTGCATAAATTTAAGTAAACTCAATGTACAATGTCTTCATTTGCTTTAACAGTGTAAAAATATCCCAAAGTTTTTAATTATGTACGCAATTACATTTTAAGACATTAAAATATTTCACTATCAGGACAAGCCCTAGTTTTTTTAATCATTCTTCTTTTTTAGAGAATTTGGGTTATTTACAATTCTACATAATTGTAAAGAATTCTGCAATGAACATCTTTGCAAAAACACTGTTTCTGTATTTTTTGTTCATGCAGATAGAATTCAAATATTGAAGTTAAACAGTATAAAAATGTTAAGACTCTAAGTAGAATTGCTTACTGACTTTTCAAAGAGTTATGCCAATATTTATAATAACCAAAAGGATATATGAGAGTGAATTTTTCACATAAAACTATTCCATCTTTCACTGTTCTGATTTTCATATAAATGTTAACTTAAGAGGACAAGGCCTAAAATATTGCTTTACCACAAATTGAATAAAATCTGTGGGCTATGCTCCACACATAATGCTATAAAACCCTTGCTGTAGAAATGAATCTATATGAAGTAATGATGGGAGTGGCACATTGTATCAATAAAGTGTCGCTAAGTGCTATCCTAATTCTGTACAAAATGCAATAGTTTCTTGATTATCAAGGCCTATCTATCACTTGTTTGCCAGAGCTATGACCCACTAAACATCCTCTGTTGCTCTGCTCTCCAGCTGCCCAGAATGTGACTTGCCATTTGCCTACTAGTGTCATGCCCTCTCTTGCACACTCCTTGAACACCCTGCCCCACCCCTGCTTCAACCTAGCTATTTACAAATGTTTTTAATGTTCACTTCCTTAAAGACACCTTGTATATTTCTTTAATATTTCTTTAGGTTAAGTGAGGTAGCTATGTCCTTTCACTGAATCTTGAACTTCAAACCATTGTACTTATCATACTTTGTTACTTTTTTTTTTTTTTTTTTGTCATCCCCAGTTCGGAGTGGATTCAGCAATGGCATAACACATACAATATTCAACAGAACTACAGAATATAAATGGCATATTGTGAACTTGACTTCACAGATCCCAAATATATTTTTAACAACTCTGATAAAAGAGAATGCTGTGGTTTACTGTCTTTTCTTTTCAGGGGGAAGGGTTGATCAGTAATTATAAGCGATGAATAAGCACAGAGAATTTACATACTATAAATCCAAATACATAATAAAAAGACATAACTATAATTTAAGTAGTTTTAAAACTCTTCCTTGAGCAATTGACTCTGAAAGAAGAAATGGGCTACTGAATCGACAAACTTGAACACAAGAGGAAACACATTTGTAGACCAAAAGTATAAAAAACTGAGCAGTCTATGTTTAAGCCTGCAATACCCATAACCAAGATGAATTATTTTTTTTTCTGTAACTCAAGTGAAAGAGGTAGATAACTAGAAATAGAATACAAATTAGAGATTTAGTCAAATAATATAGAAGAAACAGCATGTCATCAAATTTAAATTACATTCAGCGAAAATTCTTTCACACATTCTTCATTGTTAATCCCTAAAACCTAAACTGATATTCAAACCAATAGGCCTCACAGGTGGTATGAGTTTTGATCACCAAAAACGTTATCTTATGTTCACTAAATATGACTAGAAGTGATACAGAGACTTGAAGTTGAATACAGGGTGTGTGTGTGTGTGTGTGTGTGTGTGTGTGTGTGTGTGTGTGTGCAAAAGAGAAAAAGAGAGAGAGGGAGAGAGAGAGGGAGACAGAGAGAGACAGAGAGCCATAAAGAAAAGCAAGAGCATAAATAACACCTCATGCAAGATAAAGGCTACTCTGGAAGCTTGAGGAGAGGGTAATAATACATTTACAGAGGGTTATTAGAGGCAATGATATCTTTCTATTTCTTAGGCGCAGTGGTGCACAGATAACTGTTTCTGAGCATTCTTAAAGAGTACATACATTGTACAATGTAAATTTTTTACACACAATGTAATAATAATAATACATTTAAAATGGATTTTCAAAGAGGTTTAAAATGAATGTTTTTCTGGTAAAGAGCCAGGCTGTCATTATTCTGGACATAAATATGCAGAAGCATGAGAAAATGTTAATCAAGGTTTTAGTGTTTAATACATAGTGATGGGTTTTTTTCTTACTTTTTGACATACATAGTCCTAATTGGTAAAAAATAATAGTAATGTTTTGATTAACTTTTCCTCCCTAACCATTCATACGAAGACGAAAAATTTTATTTATTTATTTTTTTCCTAAGTCTTCACATGAAGATTTGGACTACATACAGTAAAAAGAACCCATTACTATGTAATAACATACAGACAGTTTTGTTCCAGTGTTCATCATCTTCTAAACTCATTTTGCTAATTAATTTCCCAGTAAGGTAATTAATGCATTTTCTTTGTATTTTGGACTGATATCCTATCATATCCTGGTATCTGACTATTGTATGTCAGAATTCTTTTCTAGTACGTATCTTTTCTTCAAACCATATCTGTTAACATGGTTTTAGAGCATTTTTTAGCCAAGGAAAAATTAAGTTAAAAAAGAAAAAAGACTATCATATTAGCAGTTCTTTTGGGACACTACAGTCAGTTCTTTCTGAGGTGTTATTTTGATGAATATACGGTGGTGACAACAGTTCTGCTACAATAGTTCTGCTAGAGGACGAAGTGCCCTTTAATACGAACTGTGACAAGCAATAGGCACGTGACGTTACCCAAGCCATCTGAGTTGTCCTCTATATTTTCCAGTGACAGGATTTCTGCTGTTTTGTTAGGTTTGTGTCTCCAATAGAGCTTAGCTGAAATCAGAACTTGATGAAATTGAGAGAAGCTATTACACTGAGATATTTCAGCATCACTGAAAAGAAAATGTTCTAGCCATTTAAAGTAGAGTGTATGTTCAGGCAATTGGAGACGTGTTCCATACAGAGGAGTTGAGCTGTTTTTTAGAACAAGTTTGATTGACTATAAATAGTATAATTAAAAAATACAAAGGTACTTATCCTTATGCATTCTAATTATTATTTTGACCACAACCTGTGTCAAAGTAAAATAACTCCAATCAAACTGCTTGTATGGCACAAATTAACTTAATTCTAAAGCATCGTGGAATTTTTACTGAAACCAAATATTATTACATTTTGAATAGAAGACAGTCCTCAAAGTTGCTAACTGGTATCTTTCTCACCCTCTTTGAAGAATAATATGATTCTTCTAACTCTAGATCTTTCTTCTCCCTATAAAGTGGAACATTTTGAGTTTTGATGTATATTCAGAATAATAGTCGTTTACATTGAATTGGTTAATTTAATAAGGAGCCATTTCAAAATCAAAATAGCAATCAAAACTTTAAAAGTTTTAAAACTTTAAAAGCTCATTATAAGCTACAGCACTTTGCAAATAAAGCCAAAGCTTTACTGTAAAACCTAGAGTGATTCTGTAATATAAAATAATTGTTTTCTTTAAAGATAACCTTAGTGGAAAACATTGGGGAAAGCATATGGAATTGTGTTATCTTACTAACTAGTGATAAACTAATCACTTGCTTTAGAAATAATTTCTTTTTAATTGTTATTAACATTAGACTTATACATCTCTCTTAGCAATTAAAATTTCTACTTTGTATTCCAATTCTATTACAAATTTTTATCTCCTTACTGGGATCTACACCACTGAAAACAGAATCTTGTACCTTGTAGTAAATAACCGTTTTTTAAAATTACTATGAAGGAATGAATGAGTAACCAAGTGAATGGATGAACATTGCTATTTTTGCTCACTTCCAATCCAGCTCTAAATAACTCCAACTACACTGACAAAATACGCAAGACACACTGATTAATTATGTGAAAGTAGTGAAGAAGTTGAGGCTGACTCATAAGTTTCTCAATTGAACAACAGAGGAAAAAGGAGCTGCTACAACAGTAAAATAGAAGGATAAACAATTTGGGATGGTGAGTTTCTGTTTCCTAATAAGCTGAGGATGAGTTAGCTATTGATATTAAGAGAGAAATATAATGTATTAAGAGAGAAATATAATGTACTGAATAGACAACTTACAAGCAGACATAGTATTCATTCATTGAAGCAGCTTTGTGAGATCCAATTAACAGTTTCCCTACTCATATCAGGCTGGCCATTCATGTAGAACTTACTGTCTTCTTAGTCTTCTGCATATTGCTTCATATTCATATGCACATATATGAATATACACATATTGCTTATCTACATTTTTAACGTGTTGAGTGCATTTTGAAACCAAACGCACGGTACACGTCAAGAGTATTAAAACCTATGATTTGATTTGATGGATCTTTGTTGGTTGCTGTAATCTTTTAGGTCTTAATTCTATGTCAAGACATTTTTTAATACACCGAGAATCTGTTTCATCTACAAATTTTGTAAATAAACATTCAAGGCCTTCATCTAAAAAATACATAAATATATTAAGGATTGTGATCGAGAAAAGAGCCCCTCCATTGGAAATTGTCTTTCAGAATGATAATCTTTTTAATCAAGATCTTTGTTGTTACATCAATCCAATACTTACTAGCAAATATATTGCCAATCATTTACTCATATCTCACCATCTTGTCATACAAAGTTTGTCAAATGTCTAAATGTAGTCCTGATTTAATACATCATCTGTATTTCTTTGTTCAGTCAGGAAAAAAAAAAATTCAAAGAAAAAAATAGGGTTATTTGAATATGACATATTCAAGTAGTACAATATCATAAGCATCTACTATCTCTTTTTTTTCCAGCATTCAAAAATCGTGAATTTAATAATTGCCTAGGATTGCCTAGGGTCTATCATCAATCTATTCATACACATTTCTTATCTTTTCAAGGAATTTATAAACTTAAAAAAGACACGTTTCTGGATTAGTTTATTTATTTTTTTTGTCACCAAGACGACTAAGTACCAATGCCCTAAAATTCAAAGAATATACTTTACATAAATGAATTATATAAGCCTAGATTTAACAAAAGAAATAAATGATGATAACTACCCTGCATTAAAAGATGATATGGGAGTGCTTTATTTGTGTAAATAAACAAACAAAAGAAATCAATGACCTTTTTTGATTTATTTTTTTAAATAGGTAAATACTGTAATAGATGACCTTTTCATTTTAATAGACAATGACTAAAGCTTCCATTGTTAAAAAATGTGTATTTGTCCATTCCATTAGGATGGCACTTATTTAAATGTTACCTTAAACTTGAAAAAATGTGGCCATCAACTTCAAAAAATATATTTAATGTATTTTGGTAGCAACAGTAAAAATTCACAAACCTTCCATCTGTGTGTCCTTAGAAGAGCTGCATAAAACTCATTTGTGGATTGAAGTTTCCTTCAATGTAGTTTCTAGGAAACCATTCATAAAATCACAGCTGCAGCTAATTTTCATTTGTATGGGTTTTGCATTTGTTAGAAAAAGAAGAGGGATCATACTATTTTTGAAAGCCACGCATAGAAAACTAAATTATATCATCTTAAGCATACAGATCTTAATAATTCACAGAATGGCAGCTCATTATCCCTATTCTTAAGTAAAATTCTGGTACATACTAGCATTCTATAATAGTGCATTATATCTATCTACTTCAGTGGCCTAAATTTTGAAGTCACTTCATATTCTGGAATATGTATGTCTGACTGTTTATAATTTCCTGCCCAATTTTCTTGTTGGGTATTGCAATAAAGAACTGGTGAAGCAACAATAACGGACAACTAATCCATGACCAAAGGGAAAAATATATTATGCTCTTATTGATTAAACACCTAAATTCATATCAAACATAAAAAATGAAACCACAGAAAGATTTTAGTAAAATCGGCCTTGTTTTGTTACCATGAAGGAATATATCCGTAAGTTCAAGTATAGATAAAAATGAATGCTGTGCGAAGATAACTAAAATAATTTTTAGATGTCACTATGTAAATGATATCTTTGAACAACCATAGGGAATTGGAAAGTGGTAGAAAATTAAAGATAAGTAAAAGTTACCTTTTTTTTTTTCAAAAAGGAGGCAAACTATTGCTTCACAAAGAACACTACTGATTTACATTATAGTCAGAATCATGATTTGAAATTTCATTGCTTAAGGATATCTATTTTCACATACATTCTTCTCAGAAGTGATACCTATTTCTAATAATTATCTATTTGTCTTTTTGTAGGTATAATGTTGTAATTGTGACTAAGCAATTGTTTCAAAAATGTACAATAATACGCCATTAAAAACCAAATGATGACTGGAAAAAAAATAATTGGGAGGAAATGTTTCAATAAATTACTATTTCTCAATTATGTGTAAGGTACAAAACTGTCTGGCTATTTTTTAAAAAGTAACTTCATTCATTATTCCTAAGTAGCCCAAAAGGTTACAAATCAATAAGCATAAATTCATTCATTTTATATTAGCATACATCCAAATACAAAATAAAGTTAAAATATACACATAATGACCACTCATTTGCTCTCTCTTTGATACTTTTGCCAAAATTTTACTTATACTTCAAGATTATTCTATAATCTTCCAGAGAAATTCATGAACAATATAGTGGTTAATAGAAACAGATTCATCCTCAAATTTTGCATTTGAGCTTCAGCTAAGGGAAAGGCTGGTCTATAAATAACTTCTTTAGTGAAATCTTCACATTTCTCCAAAGAACTGCAAAAGCTTCATTAAATCTGACTTCTCCATTAACTTCGGCAGCAGTACATTCCCTCTTTAATGTTTGAGCAGTACTCCCATCTCTCAAACTGTGAATTTATAATGCTGTTGTGGTTGACACAATTTAACTTAAAAAAAAAACAAAAAACAGCAAGGAACTCAAATTAATACAGTAGTCAACAAATTTAACAGCATTTTATTTCAAACTGCAATTGAAGTGTTCCTTTGTAATATAGCAATGTGTTGCAACTATGCAACCAAAAAACTACCATGTCCATAATATTAGTTTATATCACATATTACGTATTTCTACTTATAAGTATAATCAAGTAAGCCTTGAAATATACTCCTCCGCTAAACAGAACAGATTTCTGCAACAAAGATATCACCATTAAGTTTAAATCTGTATTGGAAATATCATGTCTGAAACAATTTATATTTATTAGCTCTTTGCTTTAAAGAGAAATTGATTGTAAGACACTAACCAGGCCCCTTAAGTAGGCCTCGACTTTTGGGAATCCATATTCATCTTTTCATTGTAAAATGTGAGCAAAAATCCTTCTAAATCAGTTTTGCCAAAATGCTGCACCCTCAATATCTGACTACCCTGGGTTTCTGACCAAAGTCTGGATCTTCCACCATCTCCCAATTAATCTGATTACTCAGGCCTGCTTTCAGCAAGAATTCTGTTAGGTCTGCTTAGCCAGATCCACCCCTAACCCCAGCCCAATGTTTCCTCTTAGTAATTTTCCATCAACTCCACCATGCTTTTTGGCTGTATATCCCCACTTTTCCTTATTGAGGTCATCTCTCTCCCGTACTGTAAAACCTTGTATCAGTAGTCCTTATACCTACAATGATAGTCCTCCTGAAGAAAGTCTTCCTTAATGCTTTGACAGGTGTCATGAATATTTTTTCTTTAATACTAATTGCAAATTTTTATAAGTCTATCCGAGAATTAGTACTTAGGAACAGATACCAAAGAGAGGTGATTTTGGTTCGACACAAGGATAAATATATTCATAATGTATATGAACAATGGAAGACACTGCAAATGAAGATCCTCTTAATAACGATGGAGACACATGTATTGAAATATGATTTTAACAGAAGATCAGAAAAGAGGTGAGTGATAAAATTAATCACAGTCAAAGATGTACCTGGAAGTATATCACAACTACCTTAACTTTAAGAATGTCAAGAGTGAAATATTCTGTCACTCCCATTCATCCATGATATTTGACATCTCTGCTTTTTCCCACATACCTCAAATTCTTACTGGAACCCAACATCCAGGTTAGTTATAGGATGCCTGTCTTTACCTCAGCCTCAGTCCTAGATCCCTGGCCTACATTTGATTTCAACTTTTCCTACGTCATCTGACTGATAGCTCATAGTAACAGTACCCAGCAGAGCCCAGAAAGGGCAAAAAAGAAGTATGCCAATTTGAAGGACTAACCAAGCAGTTATCATTTATCACCAGCAACAAACAGGCCCATTGAAATATGAAATAGGCATCCTCATGAAATTGTGACTCTCAGACAGTAAGTATACAAAACGAGTAATTAGAGGTCAGAGATGTTGTAAAGGATGTTATCAGGTTAGGAGAAAAATTGAACTGGAAAACTCCTAAGTTCCATTCCAATTCTAATATTCTATTTTTCATGAATCTAATAAAATGAATCTTATCATATAAGGCTTTTATTAATCCAATATAATACTGTCTTGCTCACAGTGTTTGAAATTAATGAAATTCATGCTCCATCTGAGAGGAAGGGTCTTTCCCCACGGTTACCAAATTGCTCTTTTTCATGCAGAGACAGCATCTAGCAGACCTCAAAACCTGGTTAATATAATAAAGAAAAGCTATTTAGCTGGACACTATTTAGTGGACACCCTGTAATCTAATCCACCCTGAGGGGATTCAGAACAATCCTTAAGCAACCAGCAGGAAACCAAAAAGACCAGCAATATTGGGCAAATATACTTAAATTGCCCGTGAATAATCACTGTGCAAATTGCTAAGGCCAATTTGACCTTAAAATTGTGGTCCTCTGGTCTCACACATTGTGTAACTTTCTTCTGTATTATTTCTTAATAATATGAGCATATTATCCCGTCCATAACACTTAGCTTTTCTATGAGCTCTAATGAAGACTCAGAGATGGGGATAGAGTGTAGGCATGAAATGCAAAGAAGAGATTTCTTTTTAATTAAAAAAAGAAAACAAAATACTTTCACAATTTTATAGATGTTTTGATGAAGCTGCTTTAAAATGTCCCTAAGACAAAACACCCACATCAAAACACTCTGGTTCGAAATAAACATGTTCATAGTCACTTTCCTTTAAAATCTTGCAAAATGTTCACCTATGCCATTGAAGAAATTCTTATATTCTCACTTTTGTTTTAAAGATACAATAGAAAATTTCAGAAACACTTCTAACCTTGTAACTAATATTTACTTACTTGCCTCAGACTTTTGAAACTGTCTTCTCCTACATCCAGCAATTCAATATGGTAAGCAATATTATCTTTAATTACATTTGACCCTCGAACAACGCAGGGGTTGGGGCATCAATACCCCACACAGTTGAAAATCTATGTATAACTTTTAATTCTCCAAAAACTTAACTACTGATAACCTACTGTTGACCATAAACCTTATCAATAACATAAACAGTCGATTAACACTTATTTGTATATGTTATGTGTATTATCTACTATATTATTACAATAAATTAGAGAAAAGAAAAGCATAAGAGAAAATACATTTACAGTAGTTACTAAAAAAAATATGCATATAATTGAACCCCAGGCAGTTCAAATCTGTGTTTTTCAAGGATCAACTGTGGTAATAAATTGATTACTAAAAAAATATCCACAGCCAATTTCCTGTGTTTCTGCTGAAAACCTAACTCAAATCTTTATTTGAAATTCACCTCTTTTTTAACATTATTTCTAAGAAACTCTGGATGTCGGCATAGAAAGTGAGAACCTTTGAGAATGTCCCATCTTTTCTCACACCAAAATGAGCTTGACAAGGCCTTTTTTCTCTGTCTGCAGCTCAATATCCTTTTCTAATTCCTTCATTATATTAGTTGTATCTCACCATGACTATATGTAAACTTGTATAGAACCTTTATTTTGCCTAGTCCAAAATCCCTTGAGTAACACTGTATAATTCCTTATTCTCCTAGTTTCTCATCCCAATCTCTTCTCTGGACTGCCAACTGGCAGAGTTCATCTTTGAACATCTCATCTATACCTCAAAAATCACATGGCTATATTCAGACTTAACACTTAAGCTTTCTTTCTAGGAACTCGTGACCTATATCTTCCTTAAAACATCATTTTCCAATTTCTTCCCAATCCTGTCAGTTCAATCTGCTCTGCCATTGCTCCATCAGTCCACTTCCCATAGATTTACCACAATCTCCAGTATCACTGAAAGTTCAAAGCCTTGTTTTAACCACCATTAAGTTAGAGATATCAAATGTCTCTAATGTCTCCCAATGTACTCTGATGTTCATTTCCAGAATTTGGGAACTATTTGTGTTTTATTTATTTAATTTTTTTCTTTTTATTCTGTTTTCTTCAGTACAATACACATTGATCGGAAAACCCAAATTTCTCTAAAGTCCTCATCATTGAACCAATTTAAATTTTCAGTAGGAAAGAACTGTAGCTATTACAACTTTTACTGTCAACTACTTTTTTTGTGCTGCTGACTTTCTCTTATTGTACTTTATTAAGCAGACAACTCATAATAAAAAGGTTTTAGTCTATTACAAACTTCTTCATAATTACGTGAAATGCCTTATTACTGCTACTTCATCCAGAAATATAGGTGTTTCCATACATTGTCATTTGTTAATATGCTACTTCCTTAGTAATACATTAATATTTTATATCTATGATTTTATGTATACATACATAGGGTTGGAAGTGATGACAAAAAAAAAAATCTTGCACTTTTCCACTTTAATATCATTTATAAAAATTACCACATGGATGAAATATTATTGGTAATATAAATAACACTCGTGATAATTTTTTAATTAAGTACAGAACCTGAACTTATAATAATTGACCCTTGCAGTGTGCAGTCATTAATACCACAGTTCCTGGAGACAGACTGCCTAGGGTTCAAATCCCAGATCCTTCAGTTATGAGCAATGTGATCTTAACCAAGTTCCTTGACCTTCCTGTGCCCTGGATTCTACCTCAGTAAAATGGGAGTAATATTTATGCTTATCTTATATGGTTGTTATGAGGCTATTTCAGCTGACATGTTATGTATTGAACTGTGAATTTCAAAATTCCTGTTGAAATAGCCCGAGTACTTCAAAATGTGACTGTTTGGAGATAAGGTCTTTAAAGAGGTAACTACCATGTTTCCCCGAAAATAAGACCCAGCCAGACCATCAGCTCTAATGCGTCTTTTGGAGCAAAAATTAATATAAGACCTAGTATTATATTACATTGTATTATATTATATTATATTATATATTACATTATATTATATTATATTATATTATATTATATTATATTATATTATATTATATTATATTATATTATACCTGGTCTTATAGTAAAATAAGACCGGGCCTTATATTAATTTTTGCTTCAGAAGATAAATTAGAGCTGATGGTCTGGCTAGGTCTTATTTTGGGGAAACACGGTAAGTTAAAATGAGGTCATTAGTGTGAGCCTTAATCTAATATGACTGGTATGGTTATAAGGAGAGAAGATGAGAACACAGACGGACAACTATGTGAAGACAAAGGGAAAAGATGGTCATCTATAACCTAAGGAGCTTCTTATGCCTCAAGAAACCAACCCTAGTCTCCAAGGTGAGAAAAGGAATTTCTGTTGTTTAAGTCACCCAGCCTGTGGTATTTGTTACAGCAGCCCTAGCAAACTAAAAATATATATGTACATGAAAAACTTAGTAAATGCTACGCATCTGCATGCTCTTACTCCAGAATTTATATTTCCACATGTTCAGTGCTTAAGATCCACTTAGTGAATACTCTCAAGCAAAACTAGCACAAATATAAAAACGTGTTCATTGTACTACTTGTTTTCAAATTTAGGAAATGGGGCCCCTGGAAAATTCTAACTTTGAAAAGACTATTTGGAGTTGTCCGTGGCACACCCTAATGCTGTTTGGCTTCAGAATACTGGCCCTGAATTTGAAGCTAGGCTCAGAGCACAATCACTACAGACTCTTTCAAAAGTGCCCATGGCACACATTAGTCAGTTTAAGCCTATTGAGAGGCTGACACAGTTAAGAAAAATAAGTGGGCTCTCTCCAGTGGCCTCCATTTCTTTCTAAAGAAGGCAAATAAGCAATCTATCTTTAAATAAAGCATAATAAAATAATCTTTGTTCTTGCCTTTCTGCCTGGAAAAGTCAAGTAGGACACAATGTCATCATGACAGCAGTGATAATCTGACACTTATATGAAAACCTATTTCAGAAATAAAATAGCAAATGTGTACCAGGAGACCATTCCCAAACTAGGCTAGGTTTCGGTGATTGCTAAATGAAAGATAAAGTAATAAATGTAAAATGTTTGAAAGGTCAAATGTGGTATAACCATACAGATCAAAAGGCATTTTCTTTCAGAAGGCAGTCTTCCTACAAATGATCCACAATAAAACAAATCGCTGTTAGACTATTTGTTCTGTTTGGAGAATAGGCTAAGTTATTTCAACAAAAATTTGTTGATTTTACAATCATAATAACCATGCCACAAGAAACACTGAGATATTAAATGTATTGGGTAATTTATTGAGGAATGAATGATTATAATTTCTAAGTGATTATATTTCATAGCCTACCATTCTGTAAGCAATTGCAAATATGCATTTATAAGTGAGGAGGGGGCATTACATATTTTGTCTAAACTAAGACAATTTTGAAAAATCAAAGTGAGTCATAAAAATAATGAAAATTATTGATTTTTAAAAATATTAATATACTTTAATACATTGGTTTTGCTGTATTGACTACTAAAAATAGTCCCACGATATTATTTTAAAAAGTAAAATTATTTCTAACAAATAAAAATAAAAAATATTGAAGTATGTGCAACATTAAAAACTAAATAGAATAATAGTTCTTGGTACTTATCTATATACTTTAATCAATTTCTGTATCTGAGTATAATATCATACATGTATATCTAGTAATAATTCTAAGACAGTTTTTTTTTCAATTTATTGGGGTGACAGTTGTTAGTAAAATTACATAGATTTCAGGTGTACAATTCTGTATTACATCATCTATAAATCCCATTGTGTGTTCACCACCCAGAGTTAGTTCTCCTTCCATCACCATATATTTGATCCCCCTTATCCTCATCTCCCACCCCCCACCACCCTTACCCTCTGGTAACCACTAAACTATTGTCTGTGTCTATGAGTTTTTCTTTCTCATTTGTTTGTCTTGTTCTTTTGTGGTTTTTGGTTTATATCCCACATATCAGTGAAATCATAGGGTTCTCTGCTTTTTCTGTCTGACTTATTTAACTTAGCATCATACTCTCAACATCCATCCGTGTTGTCACAAATGTTCCTATATCATCTTTTCTTACTGCTGAATAGTATTCCATTGTGTATATATACCACAACTTCTTTATACACTCATCTATCGAAGGATATTTTGGTTGTTTGCATGTCTTGGCCACTGTAAACAAAGCTGCAATGAACATTGGAGCACACGTGTCTTTATGGATAAATGTTTTCAGATTTTTTGGGTAGATACCCAGGGAGGGATTGCTGGGTCATATGGTAATTCTATTCGTAATTTTTTGAGGAAGCTCCACACTGCCTTTCATAGAGGCTGAACCAGTCTGCATTCCCACCAACAGTGTATGAAGGTTCCTTTTTCTCCACAGCCTCTCCAACACTGTTACTATTTGTCTTATTCATGACAGCCATTCTGACTGGGGTGAGGTGATATCTCATTGTGGTTTTTATTTGCATTTCTCTGATGATTAGTGATGTTGAGCATTTTTTCTTATGTCTATTTGCCATTTGTACGTTGTCTTTGGAGAAATGTCTCTTCAGGTCCTCTGCCCATTTTTCAATTGGGTTGTTTGTTTTTTGTTGTTGAGTTTCATAAGTTCCTTGTATATTTTGGATATTAGCCCCTTATTGGAGGCACTGTTTGCAAAAATCTTCTCCCATTCAGTTGGTTGCCTCTTTATTTTGTCGATGGTTTCTTTTGCTGTGCAGAAGCTTTTAAGTTTCATAGAGTCCCATTCGTTTATTTTAGCTTTTACTTCCCTTGCCTTTGGAGTCAAATTAATAAAATGCTCTTTGAACACAAGGTCCATAAGTTTAGTACCTATGTTTTCTTCTATGCAGTTTATTGTGTCAGGTCTTATGCTTAAGTCTTTGATCCATTTGGAATTAATTTTGGTACATGGTGACAGATAGCAATCTAAGACAGTTTTTAATACAGTCACTTTAATAAAATGTTTTCTGCAATGGTTCATTTTATGGTTAGTAAATATAATGTTGCTTACAATTTTGATGAACTTTTCTCAATATACTGTAAGTTTTTACATTTAGAAACAAAGCTGCTAAGGTATGTGCTAAGCTCACATCAACTTCTGATAACTTCAGGATACTCTGAATTTTTCATATCAAACTGCCCAAATATTTTTTGCAAGTCCTACTTTTCTGTCTCTACTCAGAGTACATGTCAAGTCAGTTGTCTATTAATGATCCTTTTGAGTGTTCCACCAAATTTATATGTTGCGAAATTTTAGGCCTTCTCACTTTTATTCCCTTTGGTATATATAAAAAAAAATCAACTTTATCTAAGTAAACACAGAAACCCCATCCAAAGTTGTTCACACAGAGCAAGATATTCCAAAGCTTGAGCTATCATCATTTAATTTGTTTAGTTATCCTTGATTTTATAGGAACTCTTATTGGGTTTCTCTTCACAAGCTTTATTTTTAATAATTTTTGTTAATTCAAAAGCTTCCCAATGTGATTTCTGGCATATCATTTGTTGAATAATTGGATTAAAATTTCCAATTTTAAACAAAATGCGAACAAAATTTAGAAGACTTATATTAGCAAAAGGTTTGATATCATTATAGTATACTTAGGTTGATTTCTAAAGTGATTTTTCAAAGGCTAGCATATTTTATAAACCATACTTCTAATGGGTAGCAAAAAGAGAAAATGTGAATTACCATGATGAAATGTATATTGTTGTATTTAATTCTGGAGTAATCACTATTATACAATAAATTCATTGGTCTGTGTCCCAGGTTCCTAAAAGGTTAACCTGAGTAATAGGAGTACCTTTGTTATTTATGAGCCCCTTGGATGACACCTGAGTTTTTGCTAAGATTACTCAGGATGGGGGCTGGTCAACAGGAGGAGCAACCAGGATATCAGCCAGCCTGCCCTCCAGGGAGGGATGGGGCTGGATATTGAGTTCCATTGGCCAATGAGTCAATGTTTCAATCATTCATGCCTAAGTAATGAAAGCTCAATAAAAATTTTGGACATCAAAACCTCCTGGTTGGTGACCACATCAATGTACCTGGTGGGTTTGCTTCCTGATCCATGGGGAAAGGGCATGGAAGCTTTGAGTTTGAGACTCTACCAGACCTTCTCCTATGTATTTTATTATTTAGCTGTTTGTGATTTGCATCCTTTATAACAAAAATGTAATCATAAGTTCAGTGCTTTCTTGAGTTCTTAGAGCCATTCCAGTGAATTATCAAACCTGCTAGGGACCATGGAATCCCTGTACTTGTGTCCAGTTGGTGGGAATTGCAGGTGGCCTGAGGACCCTAGTGGCTGGTCTCTGAAGTGGCAGCAGTCTTGCTGGGTTTCATATCCTTAAACCTATGAGTCTGACACTGCCCCAGGAGGTTAGCATCACAGTTGTATTATACACATTTGTATCGAACACATTTTGTGGTTGTCTTATTCTGTCATTCACTGTGTCTGTATGCATGTCATTGCCGCCTAATCTACCAGAGTGTGCTTCCCAGCCTCTTTCTCTGGATATCCATCAGCAGAATGATGTCAGAAAAAAGGTCCTGGGAAAGTCGACTTAAAATTTAGGTGAATTTTACACACACACACACACACACACACACACACAAAGCAATAAGAAGGTATGAATGAATATATGGGTAAAAATAACAGCCATGAAAGTAATTCCTTGAAATGAATCCTGTGATTTAGAATATTAAGAAAGTGAGAATTGTCAAAGTGAAATGATAAAAAGACCAAAGGAGAAGTGCACATCTCTTTTCTACAGATCACCTCTGAATAAAAATAGCTTAGATCACACTTCATATAAATTAATGATTTCCTAACACCAATGCTGACATTTTGTTTTCTGAATGGACAAATAATAAAAAAATAACATTAACTTGATTAAACAAAATATATAAGATACGTGATGGACCATGTAAAACTAAAACTTGAAGAAAGGAATAATATATTGCATAACAGCATAATATTGAAAGGAAAAATATTACACTACAACATAGTTTCACTCACAGAGACAAATTAATAGAAAACATTTTAAGTATTTTCATGGGTTTCCTTTAAACAACCCCTTAATCAACAGAGGGTAAATAATTTGATATTTGACATACCTAGCTTTATTTTTATATGGTGAATTTGCATAGTGCATTTATGATATATTGTGACATTCCTACATCACTTCACTTATCAGTTGAACATATGTTGAAAGCAATATAAGATTTACATTGGAATTCCTACATTTACAGGAGCCAACCTTAAGTATTCTCAACTCAGAAAATTAAGAGAATACATTTTTTTTCCTGCAAAAATCCCAATAACATTTCACATCAACTCAGAAACAAAGTTTTGAAAATGTTAAATTTACTCAAGCACTTTTTAGTACACTTATAAACACTACTTATTAATACTTATCATATACCAGCTCCTTTTTATAAGATGTCTCGTAAACATTATTTCTAACCCTACCAATAATCATGCAAGGAAAGCATTTTGATCTCTATTTTACAGATGAAAAAAACTAAGTCCCAGAAAACAGATGGATATAAAGAATGTACAGCTCTGAAGCAGCTGAGAGGGGATTTTAACCCAGGCCCCTCTGCCTTCAAAGCCTAAGCCCTTTAACTTAATTAGATAGGTCCTCTTCCTACTTCCTCTAAGTTTTGTTTCAGTGTCTATCCAAGTTAATGCTTATTCAGTGTTCTTCCAACGATGTCTATGGGTTAGAACAGCACTGCAGCTGTGAATGTGTGAAGACATATGGCACCATGGCTTCACCTACTGGCTTTGTACTCAGGCATGGGATCTGGAATCAAGAGAGGCTTCTATTTTAGTCTGCCTCAGGATTCTTCTTTTATTCTTATACTTCTTTTCTCTTTGGGAAAATTACTATCAATTTCTACTTTGTGGTTATTGAGTTGTATTGTGCCAGTATATCTTTTTGGTATTCTGGATTTTGGTTTATAAATCTATAGCTGTCTTTTGACAGGAGGCTATTAGACTAGACATTTATTGCAAAATTTAATATTCTAATTTAAGACATATGGTAATATACCTATGACTTTATTGTATGATTTGAGTAGAAACATCATATATATTGTGTATCTTTGACCATCTGTATCCTCAGGCCTAATCATATATGTAGTATAATTCTTATCTGAAAAAACGTAATTTGTTGATTAATCAAAATAAAAGTACTCAGTTAATTCACTGTGATCCACAAAAACATTTTAAATACCTAATGCTGTTCTGGGACCTCACAAATGTGTCTCCCACTTAGTATAAGTAATTTGAACATGGAAATTAAGTGTGGATGAGCCCTCAGGAAACTCCTACCTCCAATTCCAAATGCCTATCCAATGCCTATCATGTCCACATGAAAAAGTCAATGTATATTTTCTTGGCTCTTTTAAGGGTGGACTCTTAAAATAACATCTAATTTTTTCCCATAATACATTTCTTTAAGCAGGTCCCATTTTATAACAGGAAATATGCCAAGCGTTATTTTCATTCTTTAATAAAGTATCATATTTCATAAATAATCTGATTTCAAAATAAGCTTCCCATAATTATCAGGAGTAAAGTACATAAGATGATTAAAAAAAAAAGGGAATACTCTCAAATAAACAAGGGACAGGTGGCAGCCCAAGTTACATCTGTTACTAATCTGTATCAGAAGAGAAAGAAAGAAAAGATAGCAGAACTTTAAAGAGATTTGCAAAGCACACTGAAGCTATGCATTTGTATTTGTTAAGAGCTTCCTTTGTTTCTTTGGCCTGTAAACTAAAAATACCTTATAAAATAGTCCAGAGTAATTACCTTGTCAGAAGACTCTTCTGTATATTGTAATCAAATTGAATTGAACTGAAATTCATCATAGGAAGACGATACCAGAGAAAAGGCAATGAAAAGGTAAATTAAACTGTCAGATTTAAGAGTTCATGCAAAGGAACTTACCAATAAACTCATGAGTTATGGTATACAGACTGGGTATTTCCTCCTTTCATTCCTCAAATCCTCTCCTGTATTCCCTAATGTACTATTCAGGTTATGATATGTAATTAATTGTAGATTTTTGTTATCTGCAGCAAACATGGGAACAATGAATGGAGGACATGTCATCATTAAGCTGACAATTTTCACAGAACATAGCAGATCTACTCATTCTGTAGCCTTGCATGACCTCAAAAATCTAACCCATACAAGACACATGGTTTTCTGTACAGAACATATCGGTGTGTATAACAATGCCTATTCTACCATCACTAAACAATGTTGTAATGCAGAAGACTATTTCCCTGAGGAGTGTTATCTTGCATGCACAGCAATCAACTTATTGTGAGATTGTTAAAGAGTCATAAAAATAAAGAATAAGCATTGCATTCGTTAAGAGAGCTCAGTTTAAGGATTATCTTAAATGAACGTAAATTAAAGCTTTGAGACAAAATTACTTTTAGGAATATTCTCATTCTGGCAACAAAATACAGTTGAGTTGCATTCTCAGTATAACTTGATATGGTGGCATAATGAGTCATGCAGAAGCAGCAGAACGGCAATGATGCCATTTCATTGTGGTCCTATTACACTGAATAGCTCTCTTAAAACAGGTAATATTATTCTTTCTTCCACAGAAGCCAACATTTATTCTATCATCCTAACAGTAGGATTACTCGGTTTTCCTCATCTCTCCTAATCTGAGATTTTATGAGCACTGACCAGTGTAAAAACACCTTGATTATCCACACATATGACCTCTTTTTGGAGCTTTATACCTTGTTGTCTCCTTTTTAGGAATGAAATAGGTATAAAAATTGGTGGAAGGTAATTTCATTTTAAATAATAACAAGTTCTTGTCATTATTCTCCCACATTTATAAAGTTTAAAAGTTAATCCTCAAACACTTGCTTTTCGTCACTCAACACTTTCTTCTACTAGGTTGTTCAGTATTTCAGTATACAAAATTGTCTACCTAAATTATACAACAAAGTTCACAAGTATATTACCATATATCTTAAATTAGAATATTAAATTTTGTAATAAGTGTCAAATAGCTTCATGTCAAAAGACAACTACAGATTTATTAATCAAAATCCAGAATACCCAAAAGATATACTGGCACAATACAAATCAATAACCACAAAGTAGAAACTGATAGCAATTTTCCCAAAGAGAAAAGAAAAAAGAAAATGAAGAATGAAAGGAGAATACTGAGGCCCATTAAAATGGAAGACCGTCTTGACTGAAGGCAGGTCCCATGCCCGAGTGGAAATCTGTTGTAATGGCTCTGAGATTAGGCTTCCTGTACTCTGGGATGGGTTTCTCCCTATAAGGGAAAATGCCTGAGCAAGAACTCTCAGGCAGTTTCTTGTTCAACTAATAGGAGCTGTACAAAAGCACAAAGCCTTTAAATAGGACAAATCAATACTGGGGTGACTAAAACACATGTAGTAAAAGTATCCACGTGTCACCTTATTATCTTCTCTGACATAGGTTAAGAATAACAAAGAATTCACCCCCATCTTCCAGAGGAATTGAGTTGCTGAGTACTAGTCCACTTGAAGCTCATGAAATGTTTCAGGATTTAGTATATTGTCCCTAATTCATAGGGGAATTTCACTTAATTGTTTGTAAAACGATGTGTAGTGTACAAAAGAATTGAGACAATCAAGATGACCTAATTGCATCAAAACAGAATTAAGTCATGTTGAGTGGAACTGTACGAAGTCTGACAATTAAGTTCGTGAACTTGTTATGTTTCTAATTTTTTTATATCAGTGATTATTCATTATGAATTTGCACCAACTGGACAAACAGTTAACAAAGTTGACTATTTGGAAGTGCTGAAAAGGCTGCATGAAAAAGTTAGACGATCTGAACTTTTTGCCAACAATTCATGGCTCTCCATCATGACAATGTGCCAGCTCACACGGCACTGTCTGGGAGGGAGTTTTTAGCCAGTAAACAAATAACTGTATTGGAACATCCTCCCTACTTATCTGATCTGGCCCCCAATGACTTCTCTCTTTACCCAAATATAAAGGAAATATTGAAAGGAAGACATTTTGATGACATTCAGGACATCAAGTGTAATATGACAACAGCTCTGATGGCCATTCCAGAAAAAAAAAAAAAAAAGAAGAAAAAAAAAAAAAGAGTTCCAAAATTAGCTTCCCAAGGGGAGTACTTCAAAGGTAAATGTAGTGATATTCAGCAATGAGGTATGTAGCACTTTTTCTAGGATGAGTTTGTGAACTTCATTGTCTGACCTCGTGCTCACCTGCCTGCATTCCAAAATGGTCTTCCTCTCTTTTGCTCTTTCTTTCTTGGTAATTTCTTTTCTTCTTCCAAAATTATTCAGCACCTACTATGTGCCAGAAACTATTCTTGACTCTGCAAATACAAAGTCAAATAAAGAATGCTCCTTTCTCATATAAAGGAGTGGAGAAAATTGGTAACAACAATGTCTTGCAGGGTTAAGTGCTGTGTTGAATACCCAGAAAAAGGAAGGTGTGGGGGTAGACAGCTCTGAGCTAACTGTCTTCAGAACTAAATGTTGGCATACAGAACTAAATCTTAAGGATTAACAGAGGTTACCTAAACATAGAGGGTAGTGAGGTGAAAGGGAATTCATTTTAGGCCAAAAAAAAGTTAAAAGGTATGATGACACAAGAGAACACAGCTTCTCAAAAAGCCTCAACTGGAAAAAATGTTCCATGGGAAATGTTGATGAACAAGAGTCCTCACCTAGCACAGTGACTGCCTGTCAACCAAATGAGGGTAAAACTGAGTTGTAAGTCTGAACTCCATTAAAACAGCCATTTTTATTATCGTTGGCACGTATTTAAAATAAACCCAGACACTCAATTCAGCCTTCTTGGCATGATTTTTAAAAGCCTGTGCCACTTGCTAGCATTTCAATACGACTATGTGTTTACACCAATATCATTTCTATCTTACTTTCATATGTAAAATAACCAAAAAAATGATTATGGTACGTAAGATATCCACTAAGAGACTCGCCCAAAATTATATTGTCAATAAAGACTTAAAACCAGTATTAACTTTATATATAATAAACAGGTCTTTCTCTACACTACACTCATGTGTAGCCAAGGTTTGTATTTTTGTTTTTGCTATCTCTACGTTTTTACTTATTATCATTTGTAATTGTACATTTAGAAAACCACAGTTAGAGCCTTTTTCTCCTCCTGAATTACTTTCATATCAGATCTTTTAAAAACTACTCTTTACATTAATAAAAATGACTGTATCGTGAACACAATCCAATCTTCCCTGCAAGATTTAGGAAAGGTATACGGCCTTGGTACCATGTTAATTTTTTAGAATTATAAAGAACAAAAGTTAGAGATAACAAGGTAAGTTGGACTGAAAAAGTGCTAGTCCCAAAACGGCCATCCATTTCTGTTTCTTCATCATTTAATAAACACACATATAATGTCTAACTCTCTGTTATTGTTAGGATTAAATTATTTAATTGTGTAGTTTAGAAGATTTCTGGCATGAAGTCAGTACTTATTAAATATTGGTAATTGCTTTATTATTATTAGTTTTTAAAACTAATCCCATTAAGTGTTCCAACATCCACCAAATTGGTAGAAAAAAATAAAAACTTTTTTAAATACCACTGAATTTTTAAGTATGTTTTAAAATCTTAAATGCCTTGTGACAGCCAAAGAATTTTTTTATTCAAAACATTAAGTTCATTTTTTAAAAAGTAGCTTTACTTTTAAATTATGTGATTCTGAAACTTTTGCCCATGTGGAAAGATAAATTTATGTTTTGGAAATTCATTTTGGAAATTCAGAGCTCTTGATAAGGCTGTTACATATGGCTGAAAGTCTGTTTGATATGTGAAACCCCATCTGAGTTCACTCTAAAATTTTAGTGCATGACATTTCATCATGTTTAGTATTACATTTAATGTATTTATTTGATTAAATCTCCTATTTTTGTTCTGGTTGTTAATATTTTACAACAGAGATAAAAACTACTCATTATAAAGTTCTTCAGTAATAGAGGATTTATCTAATTTTCACAGTCTTTCCCTGTTCTCATAAAATTCAAATAATTCAGTTTTTGAACTCATATAATTTTGTATTTAATGTCTTAATGTCATTAATGGAAGCTTACAAATACCAAATACAATTTTTAATTAATTTACATTTTTGCAAGTGGATTATGGGCCTAATAATATTATTACTTGCTATGGGTCCAAGAGTATAACACATCTTATGCTAATATATTTTAAGATACAAAGGATGACTGATTTATATAATGTGATGGGAAAATCAAGCTTAACTGCCAAACCTTCCAGAGATTTGACTAGTGGCAACCCATTGACTGAAGTAAGGAATCTGCACATACTTGCCAAATAAATGATCTAAAATTATGCTACATGATATTAGTGCAAATTGAAGAAGTGCTATCACTGTTTTTAATTAGCAAAATTATATTTTACTTTTAATTATGTGACTGTAAACATATTTCATCCATATTTAATTCAATTGGATATTAGTTCTCTCCCTCCCCTCCTTCTCTCTTTCTCTGTTTCCCCCATGGCAAAGTATTTTCATTGCATTTTTAAAAGCTGACTTAGATTCTTCTGTTGTCTCTGCTTCTGTGTCTTTCATTTTACATTTTCCTAGATTCATGTTATCTACAGCACGGAATCCACAGACACATTCACTTTTCATCAAACATCCATGTTTAGCAGGAAGCTTGATGATCTATTATTAAAAAACTTTCAGTAATAGTCTTTTTACCAGCATACTATAAGGATGGAGCAAAAGTAATTGCGGTTTTTGCAATTATTTTTAATCTTTTAAACCACAATTATTTTTGCACCATTCTAATAGCTTAGTACTTGGGAAAGAAATTTTAGCGAAGCAATAATTAAAATACAGATAAGGGAACTTATTTTTATCATGGTTTACACAGGAGATGCAGGCCAAACACTTTCCTTACTAGGTGTCTAAAGCATTACTTAGCTCGTTTAACTAACATTTATTCCTACATCCTATGCACCTGAAATTGTCAACTGTATAGTTGAACTGGCCAAAGCAAAACAAACCAAACCAAACAAAAGCTAACATTCTTATTGTTTAAATTTTTAAAAGATTACAACTTTGAGTAATAAATATTCAGAGATCAAAAGAAAAATGGGAGACTAATTTTGTACCTTTACTATAGAGTTACATAATGTTTGTAGCACAAATATACAACAAAATCTCATGTGTAAAAATCTGCTAGGGGGATTTTCAATTCTTGTGTGAGAATCTGTATTGGTATTAGCATTGATGAGGGTTATGGGCAATGCAGCTCACTTGATAATCGAAATGTCTGATATGTTTGTACTGTTGAATAAAATAGTACAGAGAGCTATTTGTGTACTTCACATCTCCAACTTCTTCCATATTGGCATTGATTTAATTAAGTAGTCCTGATTTCTAATGCTTTTTGCTTCCTATAGCAGGCACATTTGGTTGTCCAATTATGGACACTTATTCAGTCTTTCTTAATGGAATAGAGAAGTTGATTCTCTTGTATGTCTACTAGTCCCATGTAAATCCAGATTAGTAAATAAACCTGCTAATCCCATTTTCCCTGCCAGTGAAATTGGGCACATGGGAGAGGTTTCATGGGTGCTTCTTACAAATACTGTGTTTTTGCTCCAAAAGACGCATTAGAGCCGATTGTCCGGCTAGGTCTTATTTTCAAAGAAACACGGTATCTCCTGACTCCTAAAAGGAAAACCAGATAAGTTGTTTTTCTCTCTTCTTCCAGAATTTATATTACCTGGAATTTTTGCTCCATACTGTGACCTAAGGCAAGCTGGATAGGAGACCAAAGCAGACACACTAAGGCTGGTGGGGCAAAAGATGACATACAAGAACCTGGATGCTTGATGAGAATTTTCAGTTACCAAATTAACTCTATACCGGCCCTCCCTTGGGATATCTATTGTCAATCATAACAAATATCCTAATTTTAAAGTCATTAAGAGCTATGGCCATCTGTATGTTATTTATAAATGCATTTGAAAATATGTATGTCCTTACTCTTTGGCATTGCTGTGTTCGATGCAATCAGAATAGAGAAGCCTGTTGATTCCTAAGCAGTGACTTATCTTCCACTCTCCCCTCCATTCCCTTGTAACCATGATATCTATTGTTTTCTTTCACTCAGATATTCCTCATTGTAGAAATGCTTTGATAACTAATTAATGTTGAAGGATAAGTAACAAATACACACCCTTCAAGAGGCCTTTCAATTCTAATAGAGGACTTTAAAGCAGACCTTAACCAAAAAGAATGGAATATCTAATCAAGGAATTTCAGGGAATGTGAAAGACTTGGAAGTGCTTCTCAATATCCTTATTAATATTCTCCCAACGATGTCTACGTATTTAGTCCATTCCTCAACCTTAAAACTTCATTGTGTCAGAAATGCTCAAAATACTTTAAAGATAATCCTGTAGTCTACTCTGGCCTAAGATTTTTAAGGATTCATTCATTCGTGTGGAAAATATCTTCAAATATTTCTTATAAAAAAGCATAGTTGTGTAATTTTTGTATGGATGTACAAACTATTGCATTTCGGCTTATGCATAGCCAAGATTGAGGCTTTTTTTTTAACTGGAGAAACATGTTTGTTCTCTCTGAATGGTGAAATAGTCTCAACAAATATAAAAGACTGTTGATAAATAATTTCAAGGACTAACAATGGACTCAGTATTCATTGATTTATTCAACAAAATTAGGAGCACCTGTTATCTGTCTGGCACAAATTTAGCTTTTGGGGATATAGCATAGAACGCAAGTCCTAACCTTCATGGAGTGACTTTGTCTGTGTAGGAGGAACAGATAAAAAGAATCTATCAATATATAAAATGTCAAATGGTGATATGGAGAAAAAAATGCAGAAAACATAGAATAGAGAGTGTGGAGATCAGTGGGAGAGCTGCTCTTTTTTTAATAAAAAAGTAGTCAGGATAGGCCTTATTGAAAAATAACCTGTGAGCATATACCTGCAACAGAAATTGCTGTGGCCCGTTGTGCAAAACACTTTTGGCACACAGAGATTCACACTTGGGAGGTTGATGGTAGGAGCTTATTAGCTCTATGAAATTTCCTTGTACATAATAGTCTCTATGTATATGAATGTCTCCATTCAAATTTCCCAAAAGAACCTCAGATTCAAAACATTTAAAATTAAACTCAAATCTATTTCTCTTCCTCTTCTTTTTAAAGCTTAGTCAGGAGCACAACCTCTCATGCACTGCCGTTCAAAAACCTGGACGTCATTACGAAAGCCTTCCTCTAACTCAACTCCCAGGCTAACTAAGGTATTACCTCATCAGGGAAAGTGCATTTTCTACTCCCCAAATCCCATTACTAATATGGTCCTGGTGCAAATACAGCTACCTGTGAACTCCCTTTATTTTTGTCTTTACTTTATACGTTTGGTCATTTTGTCAGAGAACTAAAACCAGTAGAAGAAGAAAAACATGGTTTTGTTGTGCAACTACCAGAAATAGTGCTTTTCAGAAACAGATTGGCAAATCTCTCCATTAGTGCCATTCCATTCACTCTATTCTCTTTCAGAAAAACAAAACAAAACAAAACAAAACAAAAAAAAACTATGTGGATTGAAAACGTTAAGATGATTGATTTGAGATATCTATTATTGCTGACTGCTAACATTTAGCCTTGGGAAATTACATTCTAAATCATGTTTTAAAAACTATTAAGTGAGGTTTCTGGGGGAAAAAAAGAAAAGGTATTTACATTATAAGAAATCGTTTTAGAATTTGCATTTTTAAAATCATTAAATAATGTTTCTGAACAGAAAATAAGTATTTATAAGAAATATTTAAGATCTGCTTTTATAATATTAAAATTTGTATTATGTAAATTTAAGATAAATAGATGATTAATAGCATGCACAATGAAGCAGTTTATAACTGATCATTCAATGTAATATTCCATTTAACATTGCCATTAAACAATAAAAATTAATTTTTGCTATTTACGATGTCATGAGGATACATAGGTATTACATCTAGAAAATTTCATAAATTCTCCCCAACTCCCTAATTAGTGGATCTTCCAGATTCTTGAATCATCCTAAACCCAATCCTTCACCTCTCCTTTCTCCAAAGAAATATACTATGGCTTTTATTGTTCTATTTAGAGTAGTCGTAATTTTCACGCCTTTCAACTAGATGAACGTCTGACATTACCCACATCTACAATATTCTCTTACTTTATCTACACCTTTATTTTGGCTGCGTTGGAGTCTCAACAAACTATTTACTGGCAGTTACTCTCACTACAGTGACATTTAACTGACAAATATGCTCAACATCCTAGTACAATCAGAGTGTTGTGGAAGATAAATAAAATGAACAAAATTATTCTTCCTTTCATTGTTATTATAATCTAATAAAAAGAAAAATACACATGGAAATTATAGCAACATGAATGGTATATGCAAAAATTGCTAGGGACCAGAGGAAGATGAAATTCATCTGGCAGAGATGATCAAGAAAGCTTAATAGAGGAGGTGACATCTGTCTGGTCCTTAGTGGTTAGGTACAATTTTAAAATTTCAAGATGGGGGAATTAGTCACGCACTGTCATATTGCATTTGGTTAAATGTACATAAAACAAGTTTCACAAATCATCATATACTCAATTTGAAAGCGTCCTATAATATAAAATGTATTCACATAGGAATGTAGAAAATTTTAAATTATAAGCCCAGCATACATATATTACAGTGATTATTTATATAATAATTAATTGGCAATTTTAAAAAAAGATTTTCTCTCTAGTCCCTAAATAACAAATCTTCATATGGAGAAAAAAAAAATCATTTAAAATGTAACTAATATAACTCCCTAGTTATATTAATATTTACATTGACAACTAATATGTAAATGATAAAATGAGCTATTTACAAACCTTTCCGACATTACAAACCATATCTCATAAAGTATTTTTCTTATGTCTGAGACCTAGTGTCCTTAAATGTTCTTAGAAATGTAAAGCAATCTATCTGTCCTTTGAACTGAATTTGGGAAAAAAAACAAAAACCTGAAAATTAAAAAAAAAACAATATTGTTGTCTGGATTGATATTAAATATTAGGAATTCTCAAAGGTACATTATTCAAGAATGAGGCTGGTTAAAAGTAGTGTAACAGCTCTTTGGCAGCCTACTTCTAACTCATGGCATTCGAACATATACTTATAACTAACTGAAGAGGGAAGACTCACATTGTATACTATGACTGGTAACAGTAAGGTTAAGCAGATTGCAACCTCTGGAAGGACGGACCCTTCTCTCACAAGTATGGTAAGACAAGATTTGGTTGTATTCATTGCTACCATTTTCCCTTGTTTCTTCCTTTGAATGACACACCATCATTGGGTCCTGAGAGCCAAATGGCATAAGCAGGTTCTACTGGAAGCCCAAATTAATAAGGCAAAAGCCCTGTCCTACAGGTTTCACATGAGTATGTCAGGGATGTCAACACCAGGCTTTGAGCACATTCCAGGCAGTGATTAGGTGGTCTTTTCCTGGCAATGAACATAAATTCACTTTAGAATCAGGCTTGACAGTAAAATATCTGAAGCCTTTTGACCTAACATGCAGCACATATTGTTCCTTCCTTGTTGTCATAGTGAGAGAGGAAAAAATGCACCTCGTCAACCCCTCTTCAGTGCATTCACACTTTATTCCAGTATCTCTAGGAAGCATTATATAACAGTGGGAGGTGGTGAGGCAAACGTCCTACAGTGTCACTCAGTCTCAAAGCCAATTTTGGAGACTGCATGACTCCTGAAACCTAATAGCTCATTGGTACTGAGCTTTGCCCAGTACTTACTTTATCGGTACTTACTTTGCCCAGGCTGTTCTAAGTACTTTACCTGTACTAACTGACTCAATGCTCCCAACATTCTATGAGATGGATATTATTACTATCCCCATTTTATAGCTGAGAATGTGGAGGCACAAAAAAACTTACTAACTTAGTCAAAGCCACACAGCTGAAAACTACTCAATTTGGCTCTAGGGGAAAAAAAAGAGCCAAAAAAAAAAAAAAAAAACTGGTTAAGATATTTTCATGATTCTGAGATGAAAGGAAAACACACAAAACAAAAATAATACAGTAAATTAAAAGTCACATCTGTGTTACATGACCATTATATTGTACTGGCATCCACACACTACACACCTGGGTGGGACTAATGAGTAAGTGCAACTAATTTTTTGCAGATGTCATCACTGCTATTTCATTACTTCAAACTTCCTAAAGTAGCCCATCACATCAAAAGGGATGTTTTTAAACCAAATTTTATAATTTGTATTTACATGTAAACATAAGTTTATGCAAGCTAATCTAATAATTAAATATACACAGAACTACTGAATAAAAAGAGGAGAAGACATGGAAATCACTGATTTGAAAACGTGAAGATATCCTAAAAAAAAAAAAAAAAGTCTAATCTTCAAAGTTGACAAATGAAAACCAGAAATGTTGCTGATGTTCAAATAAACTCCTACTAGCTGATCTGGGTCAGTATTTTTTGTCCTTTACACCAAGCTGTGGGGTAGAAAGTCATATTTTTTCATCATCATCAATTTCTAAGTTGTAAACTGCCTCGTAAGACCGACACACTAAGACCAACTCCGTCAGTCACCCAAGTCCCGTTTCAACGGACACACAGGAAGTGAGCCCTTTGGTCATGTTTCTGTCTCCTACAAATGTCTACCATGGTCTCTCAAAGATCCTGCAACAAAAATAACAAAGAGTGAAATCATCAAGGGGAGAATTTGTCTGTAGACAGAACTCAATAAAAACAAAAAAGAGGACATACAAAAAAGGAAGTTAAATAAGTGTAGATTTACAATCAAGTTTTGATTGTTAAAATTATAATTGAGGCTTAGATATTCAATACAGAAAGAAAACAAAGCATTTTGGTATTTTGGAGTGAGGGAAGGTATACCACATCAACCTGAATGAAAAATTAAAAATAATCTTTGAGTCGCATATCTGTAGAAAAAGAAAATGGAGGAAGGAAACATGATGCTATTTTCCCCCCTTCTTTCACCTCCCTCCTCCCCCACTCTGGTTCAAACCATTGTTTCTCAGTCTAAGTGTGTAGGACACATCTCCCACGCAGCCCATGGTAGCTCCCTCCTACAGCTGCTCATGCAGCCCAGCTCCAGGGAGAGCTATTGTTCACAATCTTAGCTGTAGAAGGCACAGCTCACTGGCCCATGTGGGAATCGAACCGGCGACCTGGGCGTTAGGAGCATGGCGCTCCAACCACCTGAGCCACAGGTTCGGCAGACTTTTTGCTTTTTGTTTTTGTTTTTTAAATAGTGCAGCCATGAAGTAAATAGGTGAGATAATTTCTCATTGTGGTAAAAGATGAATTTATATGAGATAATGTACCTCTCTAGGTTGACAATTTCACTCCTTTGGATTGTAAATATGTAAATATGCTAGCAGTTTAGAAGATACAAATATCCTTTTTGGCCCCGTTGCTCTGGAATATTACATGAGAGGTACAGACTGGGGTATCTTATGTAGAGCCATAATTCTGCTGACAGCTTCCAGGATGCAATCCGTACAACAATGAGGAAGTTGTGGAAGGCTGAATAAGGGCCCCCTCAAAGATTTCTATGTAGGAATCCCCTGGACCTTGGAATATATTAGTAACCTACCATATGGTGGTAAAGCAGAATTAAGGTTGTAGAGGATTTATGGTTGTTAATCAACAGACCTTAAACTAGGGAGACTATCCTGGGCGACCAAGTGGATATAATCACAAGAGTCCTTAAAAGTCGAGAGGGAGGAAGAAGAGAGTCAGAGGAAGAGATGGGACTACAGAGTTAGGTCAGAGTTATTTAAAATGAGAAGGACTCAACAACACTCCATTGCTGGCTTGGAAGATGCAAGGGAGCCGCAAACCAAAGAATGCTGCCTCCTTTAGCAACTGGAAAAGGCAAAGAAACTAATTCTCCCCTACAACTTCCAAAATGAAACATATCAACACTTCGATATTAGTCCAGTGAGACCAGGTCAGACTTCCAAACTACAGAACTGAAATATCTGTGGTTGTTTTTGTAAGCCCTAAATTTGTGGTAATCTGTTATAGCAACAAAAGAAAACATACACAGGCCTAGCACAGTAACCAGAAAATAAGTTAATAAATATTTCTGCTCTCTTAAGCTTATATGGTTTTGCTGTTGTAACAGAATATCTTAGTAAACCTTTTGAAATATTCTCATGTTTTAAAAACCAATTCCATAATCATACCTCAGGAATATATATGTATCACACTGTCCTTATAGAGCCAAGGTTACCTCCAGTCATTCCATTTTATCTTTAAGATCATACAGATCAATGGTTTTCAACCTACATCAATACCTCTATTTGTAAGAAATATTAACACCATTTTTATTAATTAAAATGGAAAGGAATAGAATATATAACCTATTTAGACCCATAAATGCAAAAAATATATAATCCTCTATAGGTGATATATAGGATAAATAACAGGAAAATAAGAATGAAACAATGTGCATTTATGCTAGGGCAAAGCTACATCAGAAGACACAGTGAAGTAATTACATGCTTGCCCTATAAATGAAATAACCAAGAATGCACTCGCAGACTGAGTGATATAGGATGGTGCACTGTCCACTCAGATACTAAGAGTGGACTCCTTCTGTATGATATTGAACAATCCTTCTTTAATATCCAAACAAAATAGTATATACTCTTTTCTTGATTTACACAGCGAATGCTTTACTGTAAAACACAGTGTATGTTAACTCCAGGATAATCTTTAGTCATGCAACATTGCCTGATAAGTTGCAGGATGGCTAGAAACTTGGACCTACTTCCTACTCATCCTTATAGATTCAAGTCAAGGGTTACTCACTCCAGGAAGAACACACCAACTGCCCAGATGGCTAGGCCCTTATACTCTGCACCAAAAACCTAAAAATCTGTGTTTTCTCTATACTGCTAATACCGTGTTTCCCCGAAAATAAGACCTAGCCGGATCATCAGCCCTAATGTGTCTTTTGGAGCAAAAATAAGACCTAGCCGGACCATCAGCTCTAATGTGTCTGGTTACTTATAGTAACATAAGACCGGGTCTTACATAATATCATGTCATATATCATATAACACCAGGTCTTATATTAATTTTTGCTCTAAAAGACACATTAGAGCTGAATGTCTGGCTAGGTCTTATTTTCGGGGAAATACAGTAGCAACAAATAAGACAATGGACAAACAATGGCTAATATTACCCCAAGTGTTTACTATTTGATAGGCTGCTGAGTTTTCTCATGAATTATCTCATTTATATGATAAAAATACTTTGGTTATAACAGTGAGATATGAAATAATTTTAAAATAACTATACAAATTCAAACAATCAATTATTTGAATACTTTAAAGGGATCTGCATTTGCATAAACATAATCATAGAATAAGAGCTTATAAACCATCCTAGGTAGTATCTAATTCAATGTAAATACAAGAGAAAAGTATTGAAGATTTAGATTCTCCAGATACCTTCCTTAGGGCATTGTCAGAAAATTCTGGTTACTTTTTTTTTATTAATATATTATTCTTATTTCCATTTTGAAAATTTTAAGAAAGTAAAATATGCCTTAATATACCTTACTGCTTTTATAGTAAATTTTGTTTAATAAAATCACTAAAAATCACATTTAATTTTTCAGAAAGGAAAAGTCATTTGGAAGTAACAGATTTTTCCCTCAAATTCTTTGGACCACCACACAGAAATATTTTTTATTTATTCTGTACATAGTTTGACTTATTTTCAGAATAGTGACTTTATTAGTCCTTATACACACTCACACACACACACACACACACACCACATAGGACACAGGGTGCTGTATTCACATTAGCAAACTACATGTTCAGTTTTCTCATGGCAGCCTTACTTATTCCCGACAGTGAGCCATATTTAGTCAGACAGCAAAGCTGGTGAATCTCTGTAACACCTGGGCAGAGTTCCAATGGGAATACCCAGATTATCTAAAAGACAGGCAGGAAACCTCATGTAACCTTGTTACTGCCAACACAAAGATGCAGAGGAGCAAAGGTCATGTGTTCTGAGCTTTCTAAATGGCTACAAGAAGATAGGGATTTATTATTATTTTTCACTAATTTCCCCTCAATTTAGAGCCTCGCTGTTCTTCCCTGGGTCTGGGCCAGACACTTTGGAGGAATGTTATCACTTGTAGGAGATGCTAAAAGTATTTTACTAAATACTAAAAGTTGCTCCCTGGTTTCCCTTAGTGAAATGAAAGTTCTGTTATGCTTCTCTCCCTAAGTTCCTCAGAGGAAAAAGGTGTTCTCTCTTCTGTTTGATGATAATGCATCTTCTTTGCTATTAGGTGGCCAATATTGTATTAAGGGATCATGATATAATGATTTGGCTCTTTTAAATTCAGATAAATTCCTGCTCCTGGCATCCTCTCACTGAGATGAGAGACTCGGCGTCAGGTTTGCTGAATCAGTCACAGATAATGGAAATTTTAGTGAAACCAGCTGCTGAAGTGTTCCTGACTTGTTTACTGAACATGAGGAGCCCTGGAAAGTAGTCCCAGCTCAAAATGTCGGCCACATTGCCTGACTTTTCTGGATACTAGTTTTCTCAATTGAAAAGTAAAATCATTAGACTGAATGAATGATTGTTAAGGAAAATTCTAGTGTAGCATTATCTGACTTTTAGGTAATTAAACCTCATCATTAACAATGGCACAGGGAGAGAGAAGGGAGGGGGTAGGGGAGAAGGAAATGGGGGGGGGAGAGAGAGAGATTGAAAAAGAGAATGTAAAAGAGAAAGAAAGAAAGGAGGGGATGAGAGGAGAGGGGAAAAGGGAGGGGAAAGGACAGAGGAAGGAAAGGGAGGGAGGGAGGGACGGATGGAGGAAGGAAGGAAGGAAGGAAATATAAATAGACACCTGTTCCACACATAGATTCTCCATTTCTCTAAACTACAACTCTAGTACATCCAGTTTTTTACTCCCACTGTATATTAGAAATGTCTCTGTGGGGACAGAGCCAGGAGTGCAGTTTCCAGGCTCTCAGCCTCACATGGAAAGGTGCTGGCTCAGGTAGTAAATGGCCATCAACTGTGATTGGATGGCCATCAGCTGTGGCTAGTTGGCCATCAGCTGCAACCAGTGAGCCATTGGCCACTAATATAACTGCTGTGGCTACACTAGCAGAAAAATGGGGGCTAGCAAGAGGATGGTGGCTGGCAAGTGTGGATTGCAGTTAGCATGGTGGATTGCAGTTAGCAGGGAGTCGGTTGGTTGGCAAAAAAGCAGACAGCAGGTTGCATGTCGTGTGAATCCAGCCTCCAGTGAGACTATAGCAGTATGACTCCCCTACCTATGGCTCCATGGCTGTTCCTTTTTGGCCTAGCCACATCCTGTGTTTCCTGTGTTCTTACATGGGGAGAGGGAGCAGAGACCCCGCAGGCCGACCCGCACAACAGTCTCCTTAGATTAACCAGATTCATCACCTCCTTCACCTCCAAATAACCTCCCCCTACCACATTCTCTTATTTGGATCCTAATGAGAGACAGAAGTCACATAAGTGTGGGTATAGAGAATGGAATTAACTAGCCATAAGGAAGAAAGTTACCTGAAAATTCCAGAATGTCTGAGTTAGAACATCTAAGAGTAAACAGGAATCGGAGCTCAGGGATGAACTGGGGGTGAAATACATATGTGGGTGTTTTTAAGTTATGGATATGGAATGAATTTACCCAAAAAAGATGCAAATGATGAAACAGATAAAAGGGGGGAAAAAGAGGATTTTTTTTTAACTAATAGAGACCAATATGCATTGAAATGCAGATATGTCCAAACTTTTAAAAGCTAAAAGCCAGAAACCTTCTAACATCTAACCTGACAAGACCAGTAATGCACAAAGGGAAATTCAACCATGGGGTCTGCATTACCCAGCGTGTTTACTTCACTCTGTTTCTGAGGCTCTAAGAATAATCAAAGTTATATACAAGTTAAATCGATGCTCAAGCACCTTCTAATTTTGTTATATAAGATACATTTATCTCCTAATTATTCCATAATTAAAAACCCACAAATAATCGTATAATTCGCAAGATATATTTAAAGTACAACTTAATGAAATGAGCACTGACTTTGAAATCTTTTAGTTCAGCATCTTATTCTGGCTCTATCACTTAAGAAGAGATGTGACTTAATTTACTTTATATGAAACAATTAAATAATAACCAAACAATCCAAAGACATCCCATGTCTCGGTGTCTTGTGGATAATAATGGTATTTGCCTCTGAGGTTACTGAGAATTAAGTAAGGCAGTGCATGATCAGGGCCTTCCCACAGTAAGTGATCACAGAAATATTAGTTATTCTAAATTCCCATATCACAGTAAAACTATACATAGTGTCAATGCCGGGCACAAAGACTGCAATCTACAAATAATTCATTTAATCTGATTCCCATTCAAGAGAAATCCAGCTGACCAAACAGGAGTAAATAGTTTATGTACACAATCACACATGTGTCAACAGTACACATGGAGACAGTCATGAAACATATAAGTGCAAACAGCAAAACTCCAGCTGCTGTCTTTTGAAAACAGGGTTTAGAATGTGGGCCAGCAGGGTGAAGGTGTGAGTTCTCCTTGTCAAACTGCCATTTAGTGACAGTTCTTACACCAGGACCCCTACGTGGGGTTGAGGTTGCCCATGAGTCTCATGAAATTATGTGCACAGCTCTGTGCCATGCTATGCACATTTTTTTTTAACGGAAGAGAGTCCATAATTTGAATTAGAATTACATACTGAAGGGAAAGTTGCTATCTGGATAAAGTAAGTTAGAAAATAGCTCCAGAACTTTTGCATCTTCCAAAATAAAATTAGAAGACTATCTAAAGCGAGATGAGAAAAAGCTAGAAAAAGAATAGGTGTTTAATATTTCCTTCGCAGCAAACAGTACTTTTATCTGCTGGGCTGTTACTTATTTGTGTGTTTATCTTAAAAGAGTTATTTTTTAGAGAGTTCAGATAAAAACTGCTGAGGTTCCATTTAAAAAGAAAAACAGACACAATCCCTATATTTTGGACTTTAGAATAGTTTGAAGTTCCTCCGGTATCTGATAGTTCTTAGAAAATCAGAGTCAGTGAGTTGCTTTTTTCGGGAAAAAAAGTTTTGTGATGTTTTAGACTCTGGTAATGGTTGCTATGGGGTAACTGGCCATGTCATCAGCTAAGGAGTCTCTGAAGGCAGATCACACAGTATTATTTTCTATATTTTTAAATCTTTTGTTTCTGTGCTATTTCACTTAAACAAAGGTAAGACGGAATTTACTGCAAATTTTAACTTGGAACTTTCTTTTCTCTCGCAGTAAGGCCATACAGAGACATGAGCTTATAATAAATGATAATTATATCATTACTGTTTGTCCAGATCTGATCACAAGTCATCGCCTATTGGCTTCTAGGATAAAGACAAAAAGCATCATAAAGCTAACAAGAGTTCTTGCCATAATTTGTCTAAATATGTGGCCATGTCATTTTATAAGAAGGATAGATTGAATAAATACCTTGGTTTTCTATAAAAATAGTTGTAGCTTTAAGTACAATTTCCCACTGTGTACTTTCTTTCTCCCTCCCCCCATCCCCACCCTGCTCTGTGTCTGTTGTCTCTGCCTCTCTTACTCTCTCACATACACAAAATCTCACTGGAACAGCAACAAGATGGTGAGTTCAAAGCAAAACTTGGATTGACTGAGACAAAATATTTTTCCTACTATCTCCTCCCTCTCTTTCCTCAGTAACCCTTTATCCTTTAGATCAAAATATGTGATATTACTCATATTCTTAAAATCCTGCTATATTTACAGTATTTAATAACTAGTGTACAGTCGCTGGAATTCTCATTTGTGAAGAAATCTTTTAGTAGTTATAAGAATTTCAGAGACTATGAAAAAATTATTCTCCATGTAAAATTATACTAAGAATGATACCACCCATAGGAGATCTCACCAGAAATCTACAAGCCAGCTCATCTGGCAGGAGAGGTCTTAACAGCATTGCACTTTGAAGCTATCAGACTAGAAACTGTTGGAGACAGAAATGCACTTTCTTGGCAATTCCTGACCTGAGAACCAGCGAATTCACAGAAATATTGAACAAATCCCACTGTTGCCTAGAGGTTTGCAATCCATTTAAGGAAAAAGACACACCACCCAAGATAAATGTTAAGTGAGCATTCCAGCCAGTGGGTATTATTGAGGACTCCAGAAAAGAGAGCACTGTGGGTTAGAGAAGTTAGGAAGCTCTTCCTGGCAAAATGGCATTTAAACAACACACTTTAGCCCAAATTTTTGTCTCTCAAAGAACAACAACAAACACCAGGAAGCAGGATGGAAAGAATGGAAAAAGGGAAGCTTAAGTACTTCATGTATTGTTAGATAAATAACACTAAAATTGTATAGGGGATGGAAGATTGGTATAGGGTTAAAGAGACAAATTTTTTTTCCTATTTATGTTTTTCTACTCTTAGCCAACTATCAGAAAAGGACAAAAATAGATAACGCTTTTGCAAATTAGAGAGTAGGGGAGGATTCACATTGATGAGTCCATTTTGAGTGGGAGATGGGCATATCTCTACACCATTTGAATTGTCTTATCACGTAGATTTGTCTTCTATGGTTTGGAACCAAAAAAATCTAATGAAGTTCTTTGCCCCACTGTAGGTAGGTACACTCAGCAGCCTTTTCCAATAAGGAATAGTTTCCACGGAATTTCAAATGCTGGAAACCAATGCTAAATAGGCAAGCAACTCATCTGAGAGCTCTGGATATCCAACCGGGAAGAAAGCTTTTAGGGTAGATTCTGCTGTTGACGGATAGGGCCTGTATTTCTTAACCATAAAATGAGGAGCTGGGAGATGACAGCTCCATATTAACTTCCTTCTAACCCTTAATCCCTTTCTAATGCTACAATCCCAGGAAATCAGATTATTGTTTACGTTAGTAATATGTATAAATGAAAAAATAAATAAGACCTGAGTGAAGGCCTAAAATGTGTTCCTCTGAATAAATCATATACTCTTTTGTAAATGAACTTTATGGTAAGTATTTTGGCAGCTAAGAAGCCTCTAAAAAATAGTACAAAATTCCAATTATTTGATTAGGTATGAGGTGAATGTTTAAATTAAAAAATGTATATTACAGTAAAAGAAACTGCAATTAATCCCCCTCAAAATACTCCACCTGGCTTCGAACACACTTATCCCATCATTTTTGATACTTTCTGAAGCAGTTCTGGAAGTCCTCTTCATGAGTCTTTAGTTGTGCTGTCATAGCTGCCTCAATGTTCTGAATCACTTTGACTTTGGGGAAGAGCCATTAGACACACAAGGCCAGATCCTGTGAATAAGGTGGATGACGACATACCGTAATGTTTTTATTTGACACAAATTGCCATATACCAGAAGCGATGTGTGACACGGAGCATTGTCATAATGGAGGATGATTTATGGCACACTTTAAAACACAACCTTTTCTCAACCGTAGCTCACACTCGACTGACTACCTAACAAGTTGGAACTTTTCACACACTGTTAACAAGGTTCAATGTGCCACATCCCATATTAAAGATCCCTGCCTTTCCGTTGGATGGCACTCGGCAGCAGCATTCACTGTATTTTGTGATCACAACAGAAAGGCTCCATGTCACACATCACTTCTGGTACAGTAATTTCTGTCAAAAACATTATGGTGTGTCCTCTTCCACCTTATTAACCAGATCTGGCACCATGCGACTTCTGGCTCTTCCCCAAAGTCAAAATGACCATGAAAGGTAAACATTTTGAACTGATTCAGGACATCGAAGCAGTCACAACAGTGCAACTGCAGACACGAAAGAGGACTTCAAGAACTGTTTCAGAAAATGGCAAGATGGGACAACTGTGTTCACAGTGAAGGGAAGTATTTTGAGGGGGATTCATGACAATGTGTCTTTTCCTGTAATATTTTTTTTTTAATTTAAGAATTCACTGTATTTTGTGATCACTCATCATAGAATATCTAGGGATTCTAAATATTGCATAATTTTTGTTTGTTAAAAATGAAAAAACAAATAAACTTTACGTGTCCTGATAATGCACCTATATTTTCCAAATAAAAACTAAGAAATAATGGGACGTGTGCCATTACAGGCTGAAATGTGTTCACCCAAAAGTCACATGTTGAAGTCCTAATCCCCAGCATCTCAGAGTATAACTGTATTGAAAGATACGCCATTTAAAATATAATTCAGCTAAATAGAGGCCATTCACATGGGCCCTAATCCAATTTAACTGGTGTCCTTATAAGAAGAGGAAATTTGGACACACAGAGACATCAGGGATACACACACACATAGAAGAGAGACTGTGTGAGGAAACAGGAAGAAGGTGGCCCTCTACAAGCCAAGGAGAGAAGCCTCAGAAGAAACCAAACCAACTGCTGCCTAGATCTTGGACTTCTAGCCTCTAGAACTGTGAGAAAGTAAATTTCTGTTGTTTAAGGTAACCAGTCTATGATATGTTGTTCAGGCAGCCCCAGGAAACTAATACATGTGCCTTCCTCACTTTCCACTTACCTAAAATGGTTAAGAATTTGGCTGCGTATAGAGTATAGATTACTTTGTGATGGCTGACTGGGAAAACAGTGCCACAGTTTCTCTTCATTTCTCCTGTGATTAAGATAGAACATGTATTTACAACTTTCAATCCTTTCTTCAGATTCAAGGGTCTGAGAAGCACCTTCTCCAAGTGTCCATTAAATCACTTGCAAACACATGTACACAGCTTTGGTGCAACAGCACAAAAAGCCTGGATTTTTCTGTTCAGATGTCACTTCTATTCCTATTAACAAGTATTGGAAGTACATGTGTATTTACGCTTTTTTCTATTGTTTAAAGACAAGCTGTGCTTATATAATACCAACAGTCAAACTAGTTAATTCTATCAAACATCTGTCCAGTTCAATGAGGGAAATAGTCATTTGGATACAGAAAAGCATGGAATTTTTAAAACATGGTTGGATGTATCTCAACTAATTATTTTTCGTATGTCAAGATGAGTGACATAATGCTCCCTACCTCTAATCCATTTAGAATTTTAAGAAGGCACATGATAGATAATATCAGGTGATAACTCAAATGTACATTGCTGTAATATCTAATACACTCTGAATCCATTTCCTGCTTTAGTACTGACAAAATAAATTTCCCAACCAATTCTTTTGTTTTCAGAATCCCTTCAGGCATGCACTTTAAGTTTTATATGGATCATGGATATTCTAATGACTAGAATAACTGTCGATTTGTTTCCAACACTTTTCTGCATAAAGCGTGTAAAAAATATCATAAAATGCTATGCAGTCATAAATGTGAACAAGACAATTAGGCCTGGAAAGGCTGTTAGAACATGATGTAATCTAGCTTCTGACAGATGAATATTAGAGGAAAGTAGGTGATGGCACATCTTTCAGGTAGCTTTTTTATTTAATAATTATTTCATACTCTCTCCATAGAATGTTTTAAATGGACTCTAAGTATAGCATTAAATGACTGAATTTGTTATGAGAGAAAAACAGATATATGGCTTCCTCTATGCAACATACAGCTGAAAGCCTTGTCCATAAAATCTCCACTGCCAGCAAAACCATTAAAGTGATAATCAATTGTGGAGAGCCATGCCCAGAGGAATAGCAAAAAGCAAAATGAAACCTTGCCAGTTACTGAAAACATTGCCAATATGGAATTTAAAATACGATTAGTGGTATGACAAACTTTCTATATCAGTTACTGCTTAAAGCTGCAATATCAAGCATTTAAAAAAATTGTTTCTGGTTTTCTCTTTGATCACTGCAATACAATATTATATTTGCTATTGAGTAGATTTTTCTTCATTTTCTAAAATCCCTTTTGGACTGTTTCTACACATTCAAAGGAAAGTGACTCTTTAAGATTGCTATTTTGATAATAAAAATAAAACATTTCATGTCATTATTTCTGGATAATTCCAGGTAAAAACTTTCAGAGACGGCATGGTCATAGTGACCAGTACCACCCATCACACCGCTAATATCATAAATAGATTCTTTCCTAGTCTGGGAACAGTAATGACTGTGGTGAAACATTAGGATCCCAACTATACACAATTTAAAAAAATAAGTAATGAAGAAAATCTTATATACTTAATTTTTTGAAAGAAGGAGGCTGTCTTTTAACATAGGTGGGGCTTTTTGGTATGTAATGCCCCTGCTTTGACTAAATTTCCAGTATTACAGTGGGTGTTTCTTTGATTTCAGTTACTTTTATGTCAATATTTTGTATCAAGAGTATGTATTCAAAAGCCAGTCGCAATATGATAAAGGCCAATTTTGCACCCTTCCACCCCGACACCACACACTCTCTGTGATTATTTTCCACAATGTGCCTCACCTTTATTAGAAGGCTATTACGTTCCAGGCACCTGTCAGTGCCATACACCGATAATATAAACATTGGCCCCCTGAACACTCAGTGTATTAAGTACAGCGTGTTCTTTTGTTCCTCAATTTTTGTAGAAGATTTATTGTTTTGGACACTTAAAGCAAATATTTTTTTCTAAACTGGTGTGGCTAGTGAATGGCAGAGCCAAGATTCTAACAGAGGCAGTCTGGTTGACAATTACACACCCTTAACACTCTGCTAGTAATGACATCATTCAATTTTCAAGGTAGGAACGTGAAAGGAAGTCTGTGCTTTTGATACACTAAAAAGGTCCTATCAATAAATGGCATTGGAAGAAATTAGTAGCCAGTACATAGGTGACAAAACATCTACTAACTATTGTTCTGTGTCTGCTGATAAATGATCCTTCAAAATGCATTAATAATAAAGGCATAGAAATTGCATGTCACATGGTCACAGAGCTAAATATATAAAAATTTTAAAAAATGATACAATTGAGCTAATGGATGCTTTAATGTTAAAAACCGGAAAACCTTCTCAGATAAGACATTAACAGAAAATTGAAAGAACAATAACAAAACTAACAACACAACTGCAAAATACCAGACAATGATTTTCATGCCTACCTCACAAATATAGGCAAAGGAATATGTGGCCTTCTAATTAGCAAATTACCCAATATCTGCATCTAAACAGCAATTTACTTTAATAAAATGTATCAAACAATACTATTTTATTGGTTGAATTGAGCAGAGAAATAAGGGGATTAGCCATGCCTCAGCAAATCTATGAATCTTGATTTTACTTTACAATATTTTCTGATATATTTCTGCTATATTTTCATAGAAATACAAAGTGAATATTAACATTGCAACTTTTATATTTAAGGCTTATCTTGATCAAAAGCATTGAAAATGAAAAGAGCATGCTATTTTACTATGTATGCATATAATCTAAATCAAATAGGAAATAAAAGCAAGGCAAATATTTGCCTATTAGTTGTAATATATTTGAGACAAGTGTTTGAGATGTGAACAGGCTTGAAATTAAATGGGCACTTCTATTAATTTGTGACTAGAATTAAACATTTAATGATTTTAATATTTCATTTTAATGTTGTCTCTACAAAATAAAAACATGCATGTCTTTAACTCAGTAGTTATTTTTCTAGAACTTAGACTATAAAAATAATTGTTAAACTAATCAATGAGCTATATACACGGAAGTGCTTTCTGTAGCATGGTTTCTAACATAACTGAATTGTAATTAATCTACATGCCCTTCAGTTAAGGAATGATTCATTATATTGTATAGAAACACAGAATAAAATCCTGTACTATTATTTAAAATATTAAGGTAGCTCTAGGACTAATGAGAAAAGATGTTTGTAATGTATTATTATTGAAGAAAACTAGTTTCAGAGTAATATGGGCAGCATGATCAGTTTTATAATGTATACATTTTATAAAGTTTTTATATATTGCAAATGACTGCATTAACAAAAATCAGGAAGTATACACATTAAACAACAGTGCTTATCTAGTGAATAAGATCGACGGAATGAAATGAAGAGTTTGCTTATTGGCATATTTATATTTAGAGGTTTTGTGTGTTTTTCTTAAAATAAGATAGCTGCATTAATCTTGCAATATTACTTATTGCAACTGAATATTGCAACTGATCTCTCTGTATCCCCAAACACAAGATAAGAGCTACACTCACTAAAAAGTGAATAAAAACTAAAAAACAAAATTAACTCACCTGTGAAGATTATGAAATGAGTTTTAAAAAGAATTTTTAAAAAGAGAGAAAACAACACATTTAAGGAAATAGCATAGTTCACATTCTGACTTATGTCTGAACAATGGCTATTATAAGAAACAAAATGAAAATTCACAGATAAAAAATGATGATGGGAAATAGTACTAGCTTCCTGTCCTTTAATTTTTTTAATATCAAACTTTTACCTCAAGCTTTATCTCATAGTGTTATCCAGGCAGGGCTTGAAATGCTAAACTCGCCAATCCCTCCAGTTCTGGCCCTACCATCAAGTACACCGTGATTCTTCCATTATTTAAGCATCCACTGACAGAAATATCAAGTCTCATTTTCTATACCTTACAAATTTTCAGCTGCTTTACAGTGAGTGAAAAATAAAAGAAGAACAAATGACTTTCATTTTGGACAATATGAAAAAGCACATGTGTAGAGAAACTCTACCTGATACAGAACAGATTGTGTGTTGGGCAGGGTCTGTGGGATATGTGTATATAATGTCTAAATTGATGTGAAGGAAAAAGAAAACGGAAAAAAAAACAAAAAACTAAAAGATAGGAACAAGAAGAAAATATGATTCCACAATTGTAAATTTAGGAGCTGGAATTCATCCTAGGTAAATACGCTAAACTTGACTGGACTAGAATATGTTTAAAAGGACTATATACCCATCGTGAAAAAGGTGGGAGGGGTGAAAAAAAGTCCAGGGCTCAAAAGCAGGTGGGAGGGTGGATCAAAGATCTCTCCATATCCCCAAATACAGGACAAGAGCTACATTCCCAGTAGATAAATCCGAATAAAATCAAATCTACAAAAGGAAACACTGATCTAGGCCTAGGTTCGGAATGAAACAGGATAAAATGATTCGCTACAGAGTGGTGGAGGGGGGAAATGTAAGGAAGAGAAAGAAGGACTCAACCCCAAAGAGGCAACAAAGTAAAAAACAAAAGCAACAACAAATAAAAAACACTAAAATAAAATAGTTGTAAAAGAAGAATAACAAAATAAGTTGTTGGTAATGGATCTAAATATGCATAAAGTAAATAAATGAGAATAATCTTAATCTCTAGAAAACAGATGTAAAACCAAGGAATGGTGAAAATTCTGCATACAGTTATGAAACTTGGCAGATGTATTCAACTGGTACATAGAAGTATATAGACTATGCTTATTTCAGAAAAAAAAATGAGATATTAATTAACTAAGCTCCAGACTTAAGAAATTAGAAAATGAACAGAATAAAACCAAAAAAAAAGCAAGAAAAAATAATATGATTAAAAACAGATATTTAAATGATTGTGTGAAATAGCTTACAATCACCACTATGCACTCAAGTTTGAGAACTTAAGTCACATTTTAGAAAACAATATAAATGCCCAAAAGGATTTACATAGAAATAAAAATTTGAATAACAATGTGAAAACGTGAATTGTTTCATTACTGCAAAAATATTTCCAAGAAAATAATATCAGGGTTTGATGGCTAACGGGAAGTTGTGCTAAATATTCAAGGAAGAGAGATATCTGATTAAACCATCTTTTTTAAGAGAATAGAACAAGAGAAATAGCCTATTTTATGTGGTTTCTGTAATCTTGATCACAAAACCAGAAAAAGTCATTTTTGAGAAATGAAACCTCAAATGTCAACAGTGGAAAATATACTAAGCAAAGTAACAGCAAGGCAAAACAAGGTTTAGAAAAAAAAAGCATAAAATACCAAGAGCAAATTGGATTTATTCCCGGAATGCAAAATGCAAATTTGGCTCAATACTAAACATTTCCCTATATAATTAATTCAACACATTACAGATTAAAAGGGAAATACATATACATCATATATATGATCTGTATGATATACAGATATATTACATTTACATATATATACATATATACATATATATACATATATACATACATATATGTATGTATATATATATTCATCCCAATAGATGAAGAAGAAAAGTCAATCAATAAAAACCAACAAATGACGCATGGTGAAAACTCTTAGCAAACTAATAATGGAAGAACACTTTTTTAACCTTAATTAAGAGTATTGACAAAAGCAGCGGAGAACATATTTTTAGTAAAAACTTAAAAGCATTCTCGTTAAAATGAGGAACAAGTAAGAACACCTGCTGTCACCTTTCCTATTCAATATTTTAGGTTAGGTCCTAGCCCATACAATAGCCGTTAAAAACAATAACACTGATCAAAAAGAAACACTACTCTTATTAGCCACAGATATGACTGTCTATACTGGAAACCCCGAAGAACATAAAAACACATTATTTGAATTAATAAAGAAGTTTAGGAATGTTGCTGCAGTTAATGCTAACTTACGAAAAATCTGTACATATGAGCAACAAACATTAAGAAACGAAAGTTAAAAAGAAGTTACTATTTAAAATAACAACTAAAATATTAAATGTTTAGGGATATATCTAATAAAATATGCGCAAGACCTAAATTAATAGAAACCATACCATGCTCATGACTAAGGTAATATTGTAAGGACATCAATTTCCCCCCAATACACTGTATATTCATTATTTTAATCAGTATCCCAAGAAGGATGTCTGTGTGTGTGTGTATGTGTGTGTATAAATTTATAATGAGCTGCCTTCTTATATGGTAAAGAACTCCCAAAGGAGTGAAAACAAGTGGAAAAACTTGCCCTACTAGCTTTAAATGCTTAACATGAGGCTACAGTAATTAAGATATTTTGTTATTAGCATGCTTATAGATGGACAAACAGATCAGTGGGAAAAGATAAAACCTTAAAACTTACCTATGAATTCAAGAAATGTTTATAGAATATATGAAAATCAATTTCAGATGGAATGTCACATAATCCATTATAAAACATATATTTTAAATTGGAAAATAATAGAAAAAGCTTTATGAAAAGATACAAAAGGGGTAGAAAAGACACAAAACAAACATAAACTCGTATGGGAAATATTGATAAATTAAATCCTATTAAAATTATAAACTTCTACACATCAAAAGACAATTAAAAGGGTACAAGAAAAAAACTACAAAGGCAAGCTACAAATTGTATGAAGACATTTGCACAATGTATAATTATGTCTTGTAACTCCTATGAATAAAAATATTTTTTTTAAAAAAAGCAAAAGACATTCAAGAAACTTGAATGACCCACAACATGAAAACTTCCTTAATTTTAGTAATAAGGGAAATGCAAATTCAAACCCAAATGAGATACCATTTCAAGTCAAAGAGTGATAAAAATTAAAAGAAAATAAAACCATGTGTTTGAGAGAATATGAAAAAAACAGTAACTTTTCTCAAAAATTATTTGCCAATATATATGGGTTTAATTCTGAGTTCTTAATTCTGTTCCATTAGTCTGTGTGTCTGTTTTTCTGCCAATGTCATGCTATTTTGATTACTGTCACTTTGTAGTATAATTTGAAATCAGGGAGTGTGATACCTCTGGACTTGTTCTTTTTTCTCAGGATTGTTTTTGGCTATTCAGGATCTCGTGTATTCCATATAAATCTGATGATTTTTTTGTTCTATTTCTTGAAAAAAATACCTTTGGGGATTTTTATGAAGATTTTATTAATCTGTACATTGTTTTGGGTAATATGGCTATTTTAACTATGTTGAGTCTTCCAACTCATGAACATGTAATATCTTTCCATTTCTTTGTGTCTTCCTCAATTTATTTTAACAATGTCTTAGAGTTTTCAATGTATAGGTGGTCCTTCACATCCTTTGTTAAGTTTATTCCTAGGTATTAATTCGTTTTGTTGCAATTGGAAAAGGAATTGTTGTTGTCATTTCTTGTTCTGAAATTTCATTGTTAGTATATAGGAACGCAATGGATTTTTGTACATTGATTCAGTATCCTGCAACTTTAGCGTATGTATTGTTTCTAATAGTTTTCTGGTGTAATCTTCAGGCAAATCAAACCCACAGTGAGATACCACCTCACCCTTGTTAGAATGGCTACCACCAACAAGACAAGTAATAAAAAGTGTTAGAGAGGCTGTGGGGAAAAAGGAATCCTCATACACTGCTGGTGGGAATGTAAATTGGTACAGCCACTATGGAGATTTCTCAAAAAATTAAGAATAGAATTACCATATGACCCAGCAATCCCCTTTTTAGATATATACTTCCCCCAAATTCTGAAAACATTTATGCATAAAGATATATGCACCCCTATGTTTACTGCAGCATTATTCACCGTGACCAAGACATGGAAACAACCACAGTGTCCTTTGACAGATGACTGCATAAAGAAGATACGGTATCCATATACAATGGAATATTACTTGACCATAAGAAAAGATGAAATACTGCTATTTGAAAGAACATGGATGGATCTAGAGATTATCATGCTAAGTGAAATAAGTCAGACAGAAAAAGTTGAGAATCATATGATTTCACTCATATATGGGATAAAAAACTGAAAGCAACAAACGAACCGGACCAAAAAACTGAAAACAACAAACTAACCAAACAACCAAAAACTCATAGACACAGATAACAGTTTAGTGGTTACCAGAGGGTAAGGGAGGAGGGGATAAGATAGAAAAGGGTAAAGGGGGTCAAATATATGGTGATGAAAGGAGAACTGACTCTGTGTAGTGAACATACAACTCAATATATACCGGGGGTGCCAAAAAAATGTATACACATTTTAAGATGTTATCTATGTATTATTTTTCGAAGTTGAATTGAATTACAGTAGGAATGTGTAGTGTGACGTATGCTAAAGAAAGGGCATTAATCAAATGAATGCTAGCATCACCATATGGCAGGCAGGACAAAGAAAATGGTGGAAGCGCGGTTGTTGTTCAGGAACATAAGATCATTTTGAATTGGTATTTGAAATTTGAGAACATTGTGGAAATACAATGACAATGGAGGTGTGAGTATGCATCAGAACCTCCAACACGCAACAATTGAACGCATTAGTGATTAAGTCTGAGACGCATGGTATTTTGTGTGATGTGCACAAAGGAAGATCCGGGAAGACTGCACAGCAACAAGCCTTGCTTCTTTTGCTGTGGTGTTGGAACAGTTTATATATGCTCACCACAGAAGTCTACCAACAACATCCACCATAATCAGAAGTGTCTGGATGCTGATGGCAACCACTTTGAGCACCTCTTGCAATTGCAGAAATCAAACGTGACTTGTATTCATCTTTTGTTATCTGTATATATTGAGTATTACAATTCTAATACAGCTTTTTCCTTTTTTAAAATGTGTATGCATATTTTGGCACCCTCTGTAGATTATGTATTATAGAATTGTATACTTGAAACTTACATAATTTTATTAACTAGTATCATCCTAAAATATTTATTATAATAATAATAAAAAAACAGTAATTCTCCCATCTGTTTATAGGGGGACAACATATCATTCTCTTTGGAAAACAATTTGGCATCACTTTGTAAAGTTGAAACTGCTCGTATCCTCTAACTGGCAATGCTCTTATATATTCTCCCTAGAGAAGATCTTGGAGATGTACACACGAAGACATGTAAAACAATATTTGCAAGAACGGCAACAGCAAAACTTGGAGTAACCCAAATATCCATCAACAGTAGACTTATAGCTCTTTCATAAAGGCACTGAATGACCGCTCTCCAATCTTTGCTTTTCCTTCCCTTTCATGTGTTAGATTACGGGGAATAATAACACTCAGAATATACTAAGTATGGTAGCTGTTTCACAATGAAAGGATAAGGTGAAGAGCTTATAGACGTCAATGGACTTATTTTAACATAGTCCTTTTGTCTCTTTAGTAATTTTGACCATAATGCCTCAAAAAAGAGCTACTGTAGTGACAGTATCATTTCCAGCTACAGTATTATTGCTGCCCAGATTGTGAGAACGCATTCGGTAAACCATGACTGAATCTGTACCTGTGCCACATTATATACTCGCTCCAGGGGATGCACAGAGGAGGAAGGCAGCCCTTGCCCTTCAAGACCCTTTTGTCTAAAGGTAGAGACAGACTTGAAAATAAAATTTAAGTACACTGTCATAGTATTCTAATATGAAAAAGGAGCAGAGAGGAAGAGCCAACTAATTCTGACAGAGAGGGAGAGTAGAATGTCCCAGGGAGTACAACCAACTTGAAATGCAATGGCTCCTTTGAGAAATGGAGTCATTGTGTGAAGCTGGGATAAAACGACTTTGGCATGAGGTGGAAGCAAAAGTTGCTTTCAGATTAAACTGAGGTCAGATCTAGAAGGATCTTGTAAGTGAAGTTAATAGGTCAGAATTTCATCTGCAGAACACAGGGAGTCATGAAGGAGTTAAGTAAGGAAATGAGAGGATAAAAATTGTTTGTTTTAGGATTTGAAAACGATATAGAGGATATATTTGAAGGAGTTGTGACTCTCAGATATAAGTGTCCTCTCCAATATTTAGTCCCTCTTTTACTTGAACTCTTTTTCTTATAGGTTTTATATTCTGGCAGAAAATAGCACTGAAAATGTAAAAAACAGGACAAAGGAAACTGAATAATTACCTCCCTATGACATTGTCTGTGAACATATAAAACTATGTGTCTGTATAACAATGTAACTGTAAATGCAGAAAAAATGGAATCAGGAGTTTAAAAATAAAACTTGGTATTGAAATATATTTTTGAATTTTTGAAATGACAAATGAAAGTCCATTTTAATTTTATACAACTCTTTCAAGAAGATATATATATATATGTGTATATATATATATATGTGTATATATATATATATTATATGTAATATATACAAAAAATATATATAAGCACTTGTCTCGTTAGGGAGACCACCTCAAGGAAGATGTAGATGCCTGATCACCGCACTGTACACGTGAAGCTGAAGTTGAACAATAATGAATGTCAACTGCAATTTTACATATGTGTGTGTGTGTGTGTGTGTGTGTGTGTTGTGTGTGTGTGTGTGTATGGTTACAAGAAGTGAATATAGGGCCGGCCCGGTGGCGCAGGCGGTTAGAGCTCTGTGCTCCTAACTCCGAAGGCTGCCGGTTCGATTCCCACATGGGCCAGTGGAAAAAAAAAAAAAAGGAAGTTAAGTACAGCATTAGGAATAGAGACAGTGGAAATGTAATGGCTCGGTGCGATGTCAGAGGGGTAGTGGATGGGGCGAGGGGGGTTGACACTGTATGAGGGATATAAATGATAAATGTCTAACTATTACACTGTTTTGTGCACCTGAAACTAATAAAAATAAATAAACAAATAAATAAACTTAAAAAAGTATATATATATACATATATATATATTTAGTCAGAATATAAAAATATATATTCTGACTCCAAATTTCTTATAATTAAAATTTTTTCTTAAGGCTTTCATATTATTAGATTTAATGATATAACTTTCATTAATTAAAATATTAGCTGTAGTTTTGTATTCCATAACTAGGTTAATATTGGAGAATGCTAGATTGAATAGGGAACAACATAAAATATTCTTTAAATTGCACACCTACTTTGTTTTATAATTATCAAATTTATTTTGTGCAGATAAAATGTATATCTCCATAATAGTTACTATAAAATTAAGAATAACAAGCTAATATTCTTTAAGACTATTTTTATCTAGAACAACCTAAAAGAGATGAACTTCTTTCCAAAAAACTGCTTTATTTTAGATTTGTTTAATAATAATAAAATATAACTTGTAAAAGATAACTGAAAATACAATGAGCATTTTGAACTATTTTACCTTAGTTTTGTCACTGAAATTTAAGTCTTACCCATTAAATTCCTAATAATATAATAAACATTAATGTGTTTCATTCATTTCAACCTTATTTTTGTTTAAATGAACAATAGATTTTCTTAGAATTTATATAACTATTCTAATATGATACCATAGAAGAAATATTCAAATATGATTCTTCCTTTTAAAAATTCAGTTAATTATTTGGTAGATTAGGAAGACCATTTTTGTCAAAACTTTTCCATTTTAGTATAAAACATGCAATAAATTGGATAGTCAAGTTTTAGCTGATTAGTGATTATGAAAAAGTAATTATCTATGAGAGAAAGTTCTGAACATAAAGGATTTCAACCTTTAAAGTGAGTTAGACTCCTTTAGGAAGCTGGCAAAAAATATGTACTTGAAGTATTTCTGATAAATATTTATGTTGCCTAATACACATGTTTGCAAATAAATTTTTAAGTGTTTATACTTGAAGCCTATTCCCAGATTTAAAATCTTTGACGCACGAGTGACAAACTCCATCACACTAATAAGTGTTGTGACTAATCTGATACTTAAACACCACTATATTACTTCTGATGTTTTAATTTATTTTTCTCAGTCTCCTACTTCTTACCTAGTGTTTTTATTATCAAGTACTAGATCAAGTCTTAACTCCTCCAGGAAATCATCTTTGTCTGTGACCTCCAATCTTTAATGACATCTGTTATCTCTACCATTCGTATACATATACCTTCAATCCTGTAAAAGATACTATTATAAGTTTCTGACTCAGTTGTAAGCCTTTTGAAGGCAGACTGTGAGTATTGTAACAATTTCCATTTTCAGGGCATAGCTTAAAGGATAACACAGTCATAATTAGAGTCAACATATTTATTAGTATTTACATAATTTTAATTTTCTCATTTTGAAAGATAACTGCATTTTTTAATTTAATCCCAAATGGTAGGATATAATCCAAAATAAATATTTGTTTCTGGAGATTAAGTGTGTATAATGCACACTCTATTGATTGGTATAAGATCACGTGATTTCATGTGTTTTTATAATTCTTTTGGTTTGTGTATATTTGCTCAATCTTCCAATTACATTGATGAAAACTGAAAGCAAAGTGTATGTTCCAAATCCAATGGGCACCAGTTAATGTCACTGACAAATATAATAGCTATTTCTCTTGATTATATCACTTTTGCCCCATTCTGTTTTCAAAGGCTACATGAAAATGATCTTGGAAGACAGGTGAACTTAGCTTTATGCATCCAGCATGTTCCAGAAAAACAAAGAGAAATAAAATGTGGAGAGATGCATGTTTTTATTTTAAGTTATCTTTGATTGGCAGCTATCCCTATGATCATTTTCAAATAGTTAATTATTTAAAATGACAAATAATGTAGGATAGAGGAATCCATTATTTGATGTAATTTAATTTCAATTTAAAATTCCTCAGGGAAATTAAAAAAAAAAAAAAAGAAAAAACTTTTGCTGTATCAATAGTCACCACCAAATTATTATGTTTTGTACCCTGTGGTAGAAATGTTCTCTCAACTATGATCCAGTCTTATGGGCCCTCCAAATTCAAGAGTAGAAAAACATGGTTACTGTGATAAAAAGTTGGGCAATGAATTTTTAAATTGAGCTGTTTGGAATCAGGTTTATTCTTGTCAAGTACAGCAAGTAGGGAGAAATGATGTACTAACAACACCCCAGTTCCATTTTTCCCCCTATGGCTAAGGCAGTTAGTAGCAATGGGCCTCTGTTGTTCACGTGATACTTACTCATTACTGATAATCAGGAATCCTCTGTTAACCCAAATTGCCATTTTCAAGTGTCTCTCCTTCAGTAATCTTACTTTCCAGATCAAAAGAAACTCTGTATTTTCCTTTCTACCCTAGATGATATATTTCCCTCACTTATCTGTGTTATATATAAATATCCATCCATCCACCTATGTCCTAGTTTCCTAAAAAAAATTTATCAATCCATCATTTTAATAAACTCAATGATAAACATTCATGAAAAATAGGGATATTGTTGTAATATACATGTTTTAAAACAAACCATGGTTCTTATTTATTTATTTATTTATTTTTCTGCTGGGGGATGCCATGATGTTCATTAACAAGACCTGTCAAACAGGATAAAGAAGAGAAAAAGGAAACTTGAAATATTAGGTCACTTCTCCCTGGTGACAATGGTCAAAGGTTTAAGGTTACCTAAGATTTCTTGTTATTGATAAGCCTTTTGAATCTAATCATCTCTCAATTATTTAGGAACTAATTATCCAATCTGGGAATCTTCTCTTCTGATTTCTCCTCTTTGGCAATCTCCTTGAACACTGGGCCTTTCAATACTAAATGAGATAGACAAAAACAGACAAGAAACCAAAGTAGTAAAATTTGGTCCATATAAGCACTATTGTACAGGAATTTCAGTTGTGGCCATTATTACTTTTCCATATTACACACTCCAAATTATCTCACCACACACTCCACCCCCAATAATTATCTTCACATACAATGTGCAAAAATTCATTAACATCAGGGTATTTGCATTGCTTCTTTCAGTCCTTTTATTCATAATTAACACAGAAATAATTCATGACCTTTGTGGGAAGCAATAGTTATCCATGCTATTCTAAAATAGAATCAAAATTACCTTTTAAAATGTCAGTTAACCCTTTTTAACACAAAATAATTTTTATGCTAGAACAAGTTAACAAGTAGGATTTCTGTACTAAAAGTAAATTGGTATAGCCATTAAATGAAACAGTATGGAGATTCCTGAAAAAATTAAAAACAGAAATACCCACACAATCCAAAAATTCCACTTCTGGGTATATATCCAAAGGAAACAAAATTACTATGTCAAAGAGATATTTGCACCCCCATGTATCGCAGTATTATTTACAATAGCCAAGACATGAGAACAACATATGAGCCTGGGCCCCCAGGAGAAGATAGGCCAGGAAAAAGGGCACTCTCCAAGAGAAGAGAGCCCCAGGCAGAGTCATAAGGCAGAGCTGAGGAGCAGAAGAACCTCAACTGGAACCAGTAGAAGGAGTGCCAGAGACCTCCAGAATGTCACGTTATTAAGGTTGAAGGCAGTGACCAGCAGAAGTTCTCTGGCCCCAAGGTTAAGAGACCTGGGGTCAAGCTGCATGACTGTCACCTTGACCTTGGGTGGTTCCCTCTGCAGGAAAATTAAGCTGATACCATCTTGCAGAGGTTTCATGAGACATTACAAGAGTTGGGTGCTGCTAACTGCAATGTTAATTGTTTGAACAAAGGAGAATGCTTTGGGGAGGCTGAGGACTTGAGTCCTATTTGACTTTTCTCCCCACACCTAGGCATCTCTGGGACTGCTGGCAGCTGCTTTACAACAGAGCCAAGAGCTAGCAAGTGAGATTCTCTCTCTCTCTCCTCACCACACCCTCCCTGCGGTAGCCCCATCTGAACCTTCTCGACCTCTCTCCTCTCAGAGCTTTGCCCAAAGTGGTTTGTGGTTTCTACCACGAATCTGTGACATATACTATATTACACATATATAAAGTTAAATATATACTATTACACTATAATAGTATATTAACTATATACTATTCAGTCACTATATATACATATATATAAATAGTATTGAAATGTATATAAATAGTATTATACATAAATAGTATTAAATATATAAATAGTATATATATAGTATTAAATATATACTATTTCTATATATGAATAGTATTAAATATATACTATTTATATACATATAAATAGTATTAAATATATACTATTCAGCTATAAAAAAAGGAAATCCTTCCATTTTCAACAACATGGACGAATCTTGAGGGTATTATGCTAAGCGAAATAAGTCACACAGAGAAAGATAAATATTATATAGTCTCACTTGGATGTGGAATCCAAAAACAAAACAAAGTAAAACAAAAAACACTTCATTGGAAAAGAGATTAGATTACTGGTTACCAGAGTGGGAGTGGGGGGTGGGGGATTGAATAAAGTTGGTCAGAAGATACAAACTTCAGTTATAAACTATATAAACTATATAAATACTGGGGGTATAATGTACAACACGATGACTATAGTTAACACTGTTGTATGGCATATTTGAAAGTTGGTAAGAGACTAAATCCTAAAAGTTCTCATTACAAGGAAATTTTTTTTTCATAATTATAGGAGGAGGTAGATAGTATCTAAATTTATTGTGGTAATCATTTTGTAAAGAAAGGCTTCTTGCAGAAACACACTGCAACTTCATAGTCATGCTAATGATGGTACAGAATGCAACATTTAATTGCAGGACTCCAGAAAAGAGTCAGTTGAAAGCATTCTGAGTGGATCATTCCAGTTTCTTGTCACAATTCTCAGCTAAGGCCCATTGATATAACTTGTTATGCACATAAGGAAAAAAAAAACGAACTATATAAATATGTGTCTCAGCATAATCTAATTTAAAAGCAGCTCTTTTTCTCAAAGTCATCAACTCAATTTAAAGTAAAAAAAATGAATGGCTCAGGGTCATCTACTACTTTCTTATTATCTGTGTCCTGGCTCTCCTCTGATCACATGAATGATGGAGGATGAAAATGATGCATTGGTCTCATTGCTCCCCTCAAGAAATTCTGACTGCATATGATTCTCTGTGATGATAACTTATAAAGTGGGTTGAAATACAATAGTTTTTCTATTCAACACACTGAAATTATTTTTCCAAAAACTGATTTGGTAAAACAAACTAAAAATTTTAAAGACATTTTTAAAGTTTTATTCCAAGTAATTGTACATACCTATGAAGTATACAAATAATACTGCCTAAAAGATATATTTGGTATATAATGATATATGTTTTTAAAAGATAAGACTTTCTCTCCAAAGGCTTATATAACTAATATTGGAAGATTGATGTTTCATATATAAATATTACAACTAACAAGAAAGAATAAGCTGTGGGAATAATTCTTCTCAGACAAATCCTCACAAAGCAATGACCAGAGCTACAGGGTACAAGACGTGATATAATACATGGAACACTTATATTTATAAGACTGTGCTTATTCGTGTACAGAAACTTTCAGTGTATTATTATATACAATGGAAAACCAGGAAACTATGTTAGATAATCAATACAGACTTAGAGAACAGTTCGTGTTATTCTAAGTGTTGAGACTATGCCTAAGTGAATAAAAAATTGAAACACCAGAATAATAATGATAATAAACACTGATACCATTTATTAATTTGGGTCCGATGTGATAGTTTCTATGTTTAACTAGTTTACCACATTTATTCCTCACATTAATCCTGAGTTAATCCTATGAGTAAGATTTTATTGTTTTCATTTTACAGATAAGCCTTTCTCAAACATTTAAAGAACAACTTCAAAATGATTTGTTCAATAATGTTGGAAGTATGCCACAAAATTCAAATCTTTTACCTTAATAAAAGCATGATCTTTATCGTACATTACACTGGAAATCCATGAAAGGAAGAGACAGAAGTTAATGAAAAGACAAATTGGAAAAGAAGAAATAAAACTGTCATTAGTTGCAGATGATATGATACTATATATAGAGAACCCAAAAGATTCCACCAAAAATTGTTACAACTGATAAATGAATTCAGTTAAAGTATCAGAGTACAAAATTAATATTCAGACATTGGTTGCATTTTTATACATCAATAATGAACTGTCAGAGACAGAAATCTTTTTTTAAAAAATCCCATTTAAAATTGCATCAAAAAAATTAGATACTTAGGAATAAATTTAAACAAGGAGGTAAAAAAAACCTGTACTTGGAAAACCATAAGAAATTGAAGATACAAATAAATGGAAGCATAAACTATGCTCATGGATAGAAAGAATTAACATCGTTAAAATATCCATACTACCCAAACCAATCTATATATTCAATGCTATCCCTATCAAAATACCAATGACATTTTGCACAGAACTAGAAGCAATAATCCTAAAATTTATATGGATCCACCAAAGACCGCAAATAGCCACAGCAATCTTGAGAAAGAACAAAATTGGTGGTATCATACCGTCTGATATCAAAATATATTACAAGGCTATAGTATTCCAAACAGCACGGTACTGGCATTAAAATAGACAGATAGATTAATGGAAAAGAGTAGAGAGTGCATAAATAAACCCATTACCTTTATGGCCATTTAATCTATGACAAAGGAAGTATAGGAACAGGCGCTGAAGGAAGAGACCTGGAGGCATTCTTCCTGTAAAGAGGATGGAATAAGCAGAAGCATAAAGGCACTAAGAAACAGACAGCCTATAACTGAACCACAAATATTCGGTGACTGTAGAAACACAGTGGTTCAGAACACTTCGTATGATATTCTAAAAAACTGGATTTATTTCAGTAAATAATGGGGACTCATATGACAATATTTAAGCAGAGAAGTACCATGGCAAGGTTTTTGCTTGAGCAATGAGAAGAATAGATATGGGGGTAGAGGGGATGGAGGCCACAAAAACAAGACCAGGTAGGGAACAGATGCAGTTCACCCACTGAAAGGCAATTAATTTCTGAGCTAGCAAAAGACTAGAGGGAAAGGAAAGGAAAGAACATTGATTATATTTTCAAAGTAAAACCAACAGGACTTAGCCATTGATTGAATGGGTAAGCTGATGGACAATCTAACTGAAACGACTGAGTGGGTGGTGCTGCTTGTTAAGATATATACAAAAGAGAAGGATCCTCTTATAGGGTATGTGAAGAATGCACTTCTAACATATCAAATTTGAAGTACCACACAGATTTTCAAGTAGAAAGATTCAGCAAGGAGTTGGACATATAAGTCTGAAACTCAGAAAAGTTGATTTAGAGTTCAATTTTGGGAGTCATAATAATTTAGGTAGTTGTGAAATCTTATTCCTTGCTGATATTTGCTTTAAAAATTATTTTAACCTTTAATTGGTAGAAAAAGTGGTAGAAAAACTGGGGAATCTATAATCAGTCATGTTAAAAAGTCTTTAAATGACAAACGTAATTTTAAAAGGTGGAAATCAAGCCTCTGAAGAAGTGTTTTCATACACAGACACTAACCTGGATTAAAATTGCCCCAATTTTCTGTCTGCTAAGAGGGCCCAGAAGCAGTGACATCTCGGTAGCAATACACACATCTGGTGCTCAGATCTTAATTTCTAAATACCACTCCAATAAGGATAGCTAGGCCTCCCTAGAGAAACTGCAGAGTCAAGCACTAGAGAAGAGTAAAGGTAATGAATCTGGAGCATCACGCAGTGCCAGAAAGTGATGCTGGAAAAAAAGAGGACATAGGAACCAACCTGAAAGAGTTGGCTATGGCTGGAACAACCTGAGCAACAAAATAAATAATAATAGTATCGGATTAAAATCCAAAGACTGAAATAAATATTCATGAGTCCATACTGATGAAAACAAACAGTTAAATAAATAAGGCAAGGAGAAGGGCAAAATCTTCCTTACAGAAGAATCTCCAATAATAAATGTAAAAGAAATGAGAACAATAGAAAAATCACCCCTAGAATACCACAGTAGTATTTGCAGCAACCAAGCTCTACTGAAGACGGGTAAAATGAGTGAACCAAACTCTAAGGGAAAACAGGATATCACACAACCTGAAAGTATCTCCTCGGAAGCACTTACTAATGAACGTGATTTTAACTCAGGTCCACAGATGTTTCTGATGCTCCTCCCTCTCGGTGGTAGAGATTATGTCCTGCCTCTTGAGTATAGACTGTACTTAGTGGCCTGTTTCTAATGGGTAGAGTATGCAAAAGGGAAAATACTGACTTTACAGGTTTACAGGGGAGAAATCTGGCCAACACCACCTTAATCAAGTGATCAAGGTCAACGTCATCCATGATAAGTCATGTTGATGTCACGTACCTAAAAAGATGTGATGAAAAGAACACGTTGGCAATAGTCTTCCTTTAAAAAGCCATAATTCAAGTCTAATAATGAGAAAACTTCAGAAAAAAATTCTACAAAATATCGGACCAGTACTCGTCAAATGTCACAGTCATAAAAAGCAAGAAAAGACTGAAGAACATCACATATCTCTAAGAGAACATGATGATTAAATGTCATGTAGTATCCTGAAACGCTAGAATACGAACAACTGGTGAAATCTAAATAAAGTCTATAATTTAGCTAATAATATCATACCAATGTGCAATGTACTAAAACTAATTTCTTAATTTTGATAAGTGTACCATAGTTATGTAAAATGTTAACATTAGGGGAATCTGGGTGAAAGGTATACGGGAGCTATATCTACTATCTTTATAACTCCTCTGTAAACTGAAAATTCTTTCAAAATAAAAGGTTACAAAAATACCACACTGGTATCAGAAGACAACTATGGCAAGCATAAAGGGACTAAATTATGTAGGAAAATCAAACAAAACATGCTTGCATGATTATTATATGAAGCTCAATTCTCTGCTAAGTAAATCACAGTTTTGCAGTGAAAAGAGGGTGATGATCAGAAACACAAATCCACATAATAGATGACCAAGCAAATTTTAGCAAATTTCCAGAAGCCTAAACCTCACTTATAAACATAGTTAAGAGAAAATCATTAATTTCATTCAAATATTTCCCCCATAGAACTGCTCTCTCACAGGTATCCTTGTAGTTTCTCCACCTCACACATCTACAGCACCTCAGGAAATGAAGCAACTGAAGGCCATGGAATGACCCAGTCTTTCAAGTTATTATTTATTGAGCTTGTTTTATGTGCCAAGCATTATACTAGGAGACTGTAACACACTGATGTTATTTAAAGGTGAAGTAGACAAGAGACCATCTAATACAATCCCTAATTATTCAGATGAGAAAACTGAAGTCTCAGAGTTTAAATTACTTAACCAAGTTCAGATAGTAAGTTAATGACAGAAGTAGAGTAGAAATTAGTCTCTATTTCATCAACTTTCTTCGCAACTCAAACACTGATCCTGAGTTGAGCATAGACTGCAAGACATATAAGATGAGTTCGTTTCCTTTGTAACTGGGAAAAAAATTCTCCAAACTTGAAGGGTGATTTGAGATCCTCATAATTATTTATTCAAAGACATCTTACTTCTAGCAAACTTTATTCCAAGAACTTGAAACTCACACTGTTTAATTATCAGAAAATCCTTGTTAGATAAATCTCATAATTGTTCTAGTTTTTATTCCCCAGACGTAGAAATTCAGGCTTGGAAAGATTAAATGCTTTCCTGAGCTCATTTAATGAGATAGTGACAAAGCTGAAAATAGAAGTCCCAGTTCCTCTTGTTTGCTTTATTTCACCTCATGTTATCATATTGAGTTAGATTCTATTTTCATGCAGTACTCTCACTGTCAGGGAAAGGTGTTCTGAATCACTGGGAAGCATGGGAGATGGAGATGCCAATGGAGAATTATGATTACATACTTATGCAACTCACAACATGTACGTGAGCAAACATTTTTCCTATGATGATCAGTTTTCTTCGTTTTTCTGAACTGGAGTTTCCTCACCTGTTGAAGAAATAAATAATACCTACCTTTGTAGTTATTGTGTGGATTGTTTGATATAATGTATGTGATGTGTGAGCCCAATATCTGTATATTCTAAATTAAGTCTTTCCTTGATTTCCCCATCAAATTTAGCCTCATAAATCAAATTTAAAAGATGAGATAATTGATCAAGACTTATTTGTGAGCTAGGTTAATATGAAAACAATAAAGGGGGATGTTAAATATTTGATAAATGAAGTTTTCTGGAAACATTTTGAATATCATGTAAGTGCAGATGACGGGCCCATAAAACATAATGTATCAAACAATCTATTTCTTTGATTTGATCAATACAAGTGAAAATATATAATTTGGGACAATCTAAGTGGAATTTTTTTCTAAACAGGTTAACCTAATATAAATACTTGAACATTAATATTTGAATAAACTAAACAGAAAAAAAAATGTTTCTTTTACCAGTTAATGTATAATTCACTAATGAGGACTAATTGTATAATATCAGTAGAGTATAATAAAATCAATTATGTTTCTTATTTTAAAGTATATGGAACAAAGTATTTTAGAAACTTTACATGTGTTGACTTATTTTTCTTAACATTCATTCATCTAAGTATTTCCAAAAAGGACTTAGATGCCATTTTCTAAAGTAAGTTAATCACCCCCCTTGCAACTTTTAAACAATGAATTTATCTGGAAATCTAGCTTTTCATGGATAATAGAGAGGAAATTAAAATGATTTCTCATTAATTTCAAAACTTCCAAATTTTTAGTTGTATTTTTTATTTTAACCATACTTCCTCTAGAAAGTGACAATAAAATTGTGACAATTTTAAATTGATCTAAAATTTCTATAAAAAAGAAAAGAAAAAGAAAATAATTAAGCAAATAATAACCAAGTGAAAGAAATTAAAAATATATATATTTTTCAGTGAGTGCTATGGATCAGTCTGTGATAGAATGGTTCAAAATTTATTAGTGGCCACGATGAAAACTGAAAGATGCTAATCATGTTTTTTATCTTCAGAATTCACCATTAAAATCTAGTTGTGTCCATATTTAGGCACTCATATTTTCCTAATTTTAAAAATGCACCTGTAGCAGAATTTTTTCTCTAAAAGGCCAGAGCCAGCTGGAGAGAGAGAGACAATTAGGCCTGATTGGATGATTCGGCAATAAAAATAGGAAGTTAGCTGGATGAGAAAGAATGAGCTACAAAGAACTAGACTGTCAGGAGAGGGCTTTTTGAAAGAATAAGAAACTGAAAATAAGAACATTAACACAAATAAAAGGTTAAACTTTTAAGCTAATGACAAGCCCATTCCTGAAATTGAAAAGAGCAGACAAAAGAACATTTATTCACTGTTAAATTGCATCTGAGGTTATACCGTTCCTGATATCCACTATGCTTAAATAAGTTATCAATATAATAATAATAATGATAATAATAATAATAATAATAATAATAATAATAATAATACCAAAGCAGGAGTCAAAAGTCACCTAACCTTTCTTCCTGCTCTTTCCAGGGATAAATATCTAGTCTTCTTGCCAGGAATATATTCCCTTCCTCTTCATCTTGCTAACTTCTCATCACTCAAAACGCTATTAACTTCATGATTACCTATTCAGAGAAAACTTACTTTACCCTTCAGACTGGGTAAGTCTCCTCTCATATCACTTTTTTTTTTTTTTTTAGTTTTTATATTTTTATTTTTTATTAAATTATTGTTGATATTCATTATTGTCATATCACTTTTTAAATGTCATTTCCCCCTTTGGAGTACATAGCCCAAGAAGGTATGTATTTCATTGCAATATTTTTAACCTGTATGTCCCATGCTACTGTAAGATCCATCAGAGATCAGAGATCCTGTGTCTGTCTCCTTGACTACAGCAAACCCCGAGTGGGTACTCAGTAAATATTCATTGTTGAATGAATGAATCCTGAATGGAAAATAATGAGGCTGAGAGGCAACCTTGCCTGCCACTGATCAGTTCCATGAATTTGGACAAAATCACTTTATGTCTCAGTTTTCCCTAAGATCAGCTTTATCTCTAAAATTCTAAGCTTTAATAAATAAGTTATATAATACCCTTCTCTTGACACAGACATGAAATCCCCAAGAAACTTTAATCTTAACTACTATAATATTATTAACCCACATTCATTTCCTTCCCATCCTGTGGAACTTGGTAAAGGTAGTTCTTCTTTGCAGGTGGGAGAAACATCTCCAGTGACTGACGTAAAGAATCCATCCTATTCTAACTCTAAAGAGTGATGAGACAATGTAATCATTCATTCAACACATAATGAATATAAATCTACTAAATTCTAGAAATCGTTCTAGGTAAAAAATACAAAATAAGTAAAACAAAGTCTCATTTCTCATACAGCTTTCATTCTAGGGTGAGTGGGCCAAACAAATATATAATATATGAAATCATGATGAGTGCTGTGGGGAGAAACTAAAACAGAGCAGTACAAATGGAAAATAGGGGAGAAGATAGCTATTTTATACTGGAAAGTGGAGAAAGATCTTACCCATAACTTGGCTTTTGAGTAGAGATCTGAAAGAAGTGGAAGATGAGAGAATATTTAGCGAAAGAACATTGTAGACAGAGGAAAGAGTTGTGCAAAGGCCATGAGTCAAGGGCATTCTTGGTAAAGTTCTAGGTACAGCAGGGAGACAGCATGGCTAGAGAGAAGTAAAAAAGGATCGTGCAAGAGAAGACAAAAAAAAAAATCTATAGAGGTAGTTAGGGAGTCAGAAAATGGAGGACCTTATGGGCCTGTTCATGGGATTGAAAGCCATTGCATGGTTTGGAGTCATGAAGTGCCATGCTTTGACTTACATTTTCAAAGGCATGCTCTGGCAGCTACATGAAAAACAAATCCGAAGGGTACAGGGTAGAAGTAAAGAAATCACTTAGGATGTGTTATGGTAACCCAGGTGGGATGTGATGGTAGCTTGAAAAACATGGTAAAAGTGGAACTGATTAAAAATGATCAGATTCCAGATCTATTTTGAAATAGAGCCAATGGATTGGATATGGAGACAGTGGGAAAGAGTAGTTGAGCAGGCAGTGGGCTAGAGGGAGGGGGATGCGCTGTCATTGGCAGTGAGGATAAACACAGCTCTCATTTGCAGTCCCTAAGGCTGAGCAGGAAAAAACAGAAAAGTCACACTTGCATGAGATGCAGAGGAAACATCCTCAAGTGACAACTAGGTTTCACTTTTTTTTTTTGGGGGGGGGCGGGGAAAGTGAATGGAATGTTTAAAGAAGAATTGGGGGTCATAGGCATATTGTTGATAAGACCTATAGTTCCAGAAGGCCCAGTGAGAAGTGTAGGGGGTGGGGGTTGGATGGGAGGTGAGACGAAGTCAGAATAGTGGATATATGGAACCATCTGGGGGTGGGAAACACGTGGTTGTCTGAGGCTTGAATTTACAGAGACAAACTAGGATGTAGGGGATACTGTGGGATGATGTGTCAGGCAGTGTGACCGTGAGGCTATGACTCAGCTCTGAAGGAAGGAGGACACCTCTTGCCAGAAACCCATGGTGCTCTGAGATAACGAGGTTGCACATGTTCTCTCTCATCTCTGCCCTCAGGTTCCCAGCAAAAATATCATCCTTGGCTTTCCTCATGGAAATGCTTGATCTAATTGAGGTACTGGTTTACTCGTACATGTTAGTATTAGATAAGCACTTATCTGCATGTCCAGTTAGTGAGGATTTACCTTTTCCTACAGCAAGTGCAAGTAAAACGTAGGCCACCCCAGTTCCTCCAGGCTTGACTTTAGCCTAAAGTTCATAACATGTTACACCACTACCCTTTGCAAACTTATTTAATTCATGATGCTTCTATTCTTGATTAGATATGAAATGGAAAGAAACACAGAGCTCTAGGTAAATTGTTTTACATCTAAAATCAGAGAATGCAAAACACTCTCAGCTAGTAAGGAGAATTTTTTTCTTAAGCCAAAACTACGGATTTATGAAAACCTAAAGGGTATGGAAAAACATATATCAATAATATGTTCATAAAATATACCAATATAATGCAAATAAAATAAAATTACAAAATTGCATTGAGCTAAGCCTGACCTCAGGGTACTTTGTGAAATGTATTAGTTTATTACAAACACTTATACATGATAAATATTTTGACATTATTAGGTCACTATTTTGATTCAGTCATATAATTATCTTTCTGGCCTTGTTTACATACAAGGCATATTTACAGCAGAAAAAAGAGAGAATATTTAGAATGATAAAGGCACAAATTTTGTGTTTATGATTCGTAAAATCCCTTCTATGTGCCATGCACTGGATTTAGGCTCCATCTTGGGCTTTTTATAAAAACACTAGCTCATTTCAATACTTATCACATTCCCCTGAGTTATCTATCACCCTGTTACATAGATAGGGAAATGGAGGCTTATCAGGACAGAGCTCAAAAGAAACAGAAACAAATTTCAACCCAGTCGTGTGTACATTGACCACATCACACTGCTGTCATTTATCAATTTTACGATAATTGTGAAAGAATATTCATGTCAATGGCAAATAAATATCTAATAATGCTTCTTAGTTGAAAATAATTATATGGCTGCCTAGACCAAAAGTTTTGAATACCGATGCAGCAATCTCTGAAATACTACAATCAGCAGTGTCTGCTCCAGAAAATATCCTTCACAGATCACTACTGAGTGTTCACCATGTGCCATGAACTATTGTATTTAAGCACTGGAAATTTGATACTAATATAGAAAGGTGACGGTTTTTTACTATAAACCTGCTAACTCCCTAGTAGAGAAACACAGAGAAATAAAACAGAAGACACATACGCAAAACCATTCTAAATGTCAGGAAGCGAAGACCCATCATAATGTAAAGGTGGCGGAGTAGAACTTCAGGTAATATCTCTCTGAGAAGGTAGCATTTGAACGAAGACTGGAGAGGCAAAGACACAACCATGCAAAAATCCTTAAAAGGGCTGAGCTTCAAGGGACAAATAAATCTACTGAAGCTAATGTGTGGTCTGTAAAACGGGAGAGTGTTACGAGCTGAGTTTGGAGGGGTAAGCAGGGGCCAAATCACACAGGGTCTTAGTGGTCATTAAAGGCATTTAGATTTTATTATATGCCATTGGAAGCTTTTAACAGAGGATTCAGAGGAGTTACTAGATCCAATTTGGAAAACAAAGCTAAAACATCACAGGAAGACTATATGTATTTCCATATGACAAATTGGGTCCATTTATTCGCTGACACACTTCTCGTCCAAATATATTTCTCAAAGTCAAACACTTAAGAGCTGATGCTGAATAAGATGACTATGCCTTCAGGCAGGAAGGAGTACAATTCTGTAATTCTGGTAATTCTGATTTCATCCTGTTCTTCCTCTCTAGACGACAGCTTTCTTTTTGGTAACTGACACTGAAATGTAGAACCTGCAAAATCAGCCATCTATCACTCCAAGTCACTAGAAGGCTTCATATCTGAATAGCAGCAATGTCTCCTCTCACTAAGTTACACATGTACCATTTCTCTCCCAGAATAATCGGGATGTGAATGCATGTGAAAGGTTTGCATCATGAAAAATGGATGTATACTGTTCTCTTTCATCCTCTTGGTGATTTTGTTTAGACTGAGCCATCACTCCAAATGCTTCTCTGTGGACTAGGCACAGCCATGGTGAGATTTTGCATTGATCTGGGGAACCATGAGATAGTTTCATCGACTGTTCCTCATTGTCTTCTACATTTCTACTGTGACACAAAACTGTAACAATAGTAGATGGCAGATATGTCATAAGTCTCTTATTAAATAAACAGCTAACATGACTACTTTGTACCACACATTCGCTTTAAGAAAAAAATAAATTCCTTGTCTGTGAAATAAAATCTAAGAGCTACTTATTTAGGGTATACAGTCAAGACAGACACAGTCTATCCTGTGTATTTGTATCTACTAATATAATGTCTAAGTCTAGGTAAAAAGGCCATGACAGGGAATAAACATACATTTACTTCATTTGAGTGGCTGGGAAGGTATTACGGCTTATGGATTACCATTATTCATAAATTTGTGTACCAGAGTAATGTCATGCCATAACCCCAAGTATGGTATTTCTTGAAACAATGATTACTGCATTGATTCATTAACCATTAACAAGTGAAATGTGAATAATAGTCTCAGCTTATTGGTGAAATTTTAGACACCATTATTTAAATATATCACATTTTTATTGTCACAAGTATAGAGACAAAATGAACTACCACACCAGAATAGAGAACGAGCAAATTAGCAGCTTTTTGGACACTTCTGTCTGTAAGAAACACTCGAACATTGTTGGCATAAATATGCAATAAAATGCCAGTTAACTTGTGTTTTCAAACTTGGTGCTTTACTTCTCTTGAGGAAATAAACGTTGGCCCTAAAATGTCAAGGTAGATAGAGACTGCCTGGAGTTGAACTTAAAAAACAACAAGTAAACAAAAACTGAAAAGTTAGTGCCTCTTTACCATTATTGAGCATTTTACATGACACATATGTGCTCTCAGACTATCAAAAGCCTAACGCGTTGGGAAGAGAAGAGTGAGGATCGGGGCAGGATAAGCCTGGAAAAGCTATCTGAGATCACCCTATTCAAACTCTTCTTTACACAGGTGAAGGAACCAAGACCAGAGGAAGGAAGTTAAGAATATTTTCAAATCTAAGGAGAGTTTCACTTATTTAATCATAAAAATGAATAAAGATTTAAAAGCTAGAGGTATTGAAAGGAAAATATGATAGTCACTGAATAAACTTAATCATGATGAAAACATTATCACAGGAATGTATTTCACAATTTCTCAAGGTTACTTAATGCTCATAATAGTTACATGACCTATTCATTTTTATTCTTGTTATGTTATAAAACTAAATTACATCAAAAAGTGCTTTATATGTCATAGTATATGTACAGTACTGAGAGCTTAAAATTGAGCATCTGATGCATACTAAAACATTTGGAGGAAGTAGACTGTGGTTTGTAGTTTCCTTTGAAAGGCATAGAAGAAAAAAGTTGATAGGTTATTGGAAACAAAAATATGTTACACAACAAATTTAGTAGAATGTTAAAGGGCCTACGTAGTGAATATGTGTTCACAGTGAAATTCTTTTAACGTTTCTGTATGTTTGAAAATTTTTACAATACTTTGTTGGGAAAAGTTCAATGCTAAAACAGAGCTGCTATTCTAGAAGAAAATAACTAAACCAATTATTAATGAATACATCTATTGTAATTGCCAAGGTGAAAGCTCATATGTTTTAACTCTTCAAGGGGTTAGTCATTTGTTTTTCTACAAAGGGACACAAAAAGTGTAGGTTCATTTCAACCTACATCCATAAAAACATTTTCCTGATTATTCCTTTTTTTGTTTGTTTTCACTATACAACCTTAAAATACACTCATTACCCTCACTGGTTACATTTTATCCTAAACTATTCTTGTACTGGCAGATCCGTTTGATTGAAATTACAACCACTTCCGCTCAGTATCAGGGGAATGGGGTTAAGAATCAGTTGGAATCATATCTGTTTTGAAAATCGTTATTGGTAGCAGAAATGAAAACACAGTAAAAAAAAATTTGCTTAAAAGTATCAGTTAAAAAAATGGAATGCAAAATACATTTTAACTTGGACTGTCACACAACCTCATACTACCTCCTTCTAAAAGTGCTGTCTAAATAAGAGGTAACTAAAATGCACTGTTAATCTATCATAATAAAGTTGTTAGATATTTGAATTAACAATAGAGGCCCTAGGCTACTTGAATATGTTTTGTATTCTTAGGAAAAATAGGCTTGACTTTTCATATGCCTCTTCCCATGTGTCCAAGATGACATACTGAACTCAGGTATCACTTCGTATGGTGGCCAATAATCAGTTTTGGAATCCTTTGTCCACAAAAGAGGAGTGTCTTATGCTTGGCATACAAATTGCCCACATTGAGTGAAATGACTGGGTGAAGCTAACCAAAAACACTGGAAATCCCAGCTGTAGAAGGCAGGACCTAACAAACTACAGTTGTTAAATGGCTGTGATTTAAAGCTAATCATGGCTAGTTAAGGATGGTATTAAGTATGCAAATACTCACTTTAATGATCTTTACTTTTTCCATGAAAATACTTTCTATGATGCACACATTTATGTTCTTTGCCTGGTCCTTCTATACAGGCACAACTGTATAAAACAAATTATGCCACATATCAAAATTTGGCTACATCCATAACATAATGTAAATTGTTATTATACCATAAAAATTGCAAAAATTACGACCTTGCTGTTTCAAATTATATCCATCTGAAATGTAAAATATCTCTATAAAATATGATTCTTTTGAAGCAAGGCATAGCATCCTGACTCTGACCATAATGGAATAACAGAGACCAGGTTTCCCTTACTGCCTTACACAACTAGACAAACTGATAAACTGCATGAAACAATGGTTTTCAAATATTGGGTCACAGGTAGCACAGAAGATTTATCCCAAGAAGAAGGGGAGCAAATAAGGTGAGCCCTAACCTCGCACCAGCTCCCCTCCTAGAGAGTTTTCAGGAAACACTGGGGAGAACAGGAATATAAACCGCAGAGCTGAGAGACAGAGTGTAGAGATAGGCAGGTCATGCTGGCTGGGATTTGTAAGGCAAACGAGCAAACTACCATGAAGGAGCTGCATACAGAGAAAGCTCAAATGTCAGCAGAGGGATTCCTGTGAGTCTGGCTGAGTACTCATCTGCACATGCCTGTGAAGTCACTACAAGGGCTAAGGAGAGAACCATGAAGAAAGAGTAGATAAAAAAGAAAATATATGATGGAATAATGGTGAGCATTTTTACAAATTTTGTGAAAGATATAAACCACAAATCCAAGGCACTCAACAAACTCCATGTAGGAGAAACCTGAACAAAACCATGCTATGGCACCTAAAAATCAAATTCCTGAAAAGCAAGACAAAGAGAAAATCTTAAAAGCAGCAAAAATACTTTTTAAAAATCAAGGCAAAATAATGACAGTCAGACACAGAAAAGCTGAGAGAATTCATCAACAGCAGACCAGTAATACAAGAAATGCTAAGGGGAGTTTTTCAGATAGAACAAAAATGGTAACAGATGGAAATCTGGATCTATACAAAGGAATGAAAAGTAATGGCAACAATAAATATAAGAAAAACCTTTTTTTAACACTAAAAAAATACCTTAAAGACAATTACCTTTTTAAAGCAAAAACAATTACAACATATTTTGGCATTTATAACAAATATAGTAAAGTGTATGCTAACAATAACACAAAGGCCGCAAGGGGACAATGGAAATACAGTATTCAATTTCTTGTACTATATGTGAAGTGGTACAATATTATCTAAAAGTAAAATGTGATAAGCTAAGGAGGCATATTGTAAACCTCAGAGCAAGTACTGGAAAAAAATTGAGACATAGTTACTACTTTAAAAGTGAAGATAAAATAGTTTCATGAAAAATATTAGATTAATATAAAAGGAGGCAGGAAAATAGGAAAACTCCAAGCAGAAGATCAAAATGCAAAATAAACGTGGGCTAAATAGGACACAATATCAAGATGGTAGATTTAAACCCAACTGTAGCAATCAAAACATTACATATAAATGGTTTAAGTTAGATCGCCTGATTTAATAAACAAAAGCAAGATTCAACTATATGCTGTCTACAAGATATGCTGCCTACTTTAAAATAAAACAATAGGTTGTAAATAAAACATGGAAAAAGATGTACCACACAAATATAAACTCAAAAAAGATGAAGTGACCATATTAACATCAGACAAAGTATATACAGAGATTTTTAAAAAGGTCAATTCATGGTGATAAAAAGAGCAAGTGATCAAGAGGATATAATAACCCCAACTATGCATAAAATTAATAGCACAGCTTCAAAGAAAACATAGTAAAAACTGATAGAAATGAAAGAAGAAATGGACAAATCCAAAATTATAGTTGTATATTTTAATATCCCTCTCAAGAATTACCAGAACAAGCAGTTGTAAAATCCGTAAAGACATAGACAATTGGAATAAGTGTTCATGGACCTGGTTGACTAGTATAAAACATTCCAACCAGTAACAGCAGAAAACACATTTGCTTGAGCGCATACAGAACATTCAAAAGATAGACCTATTCTGGGCCATAAACGAGTTTAATAAATTGGAACAAAGCTTAGAATGAAAAAATAATTAAAGATATGACTAGTAGTTATATTTACCAATAGTCTTAGAACTGTATTTGATTTTTAAGTACTTTAAAACTCTGAATTATTTGAAAAATGAAGTCCAAACAAAAGTAGTACATTCTAAGGAAAATGGATATATTATGAGTCACACTTAAGATCTGGTTGTTTAATGCTTGCATTTCAAGTGTTCTCAAGAATTCAAGTATAATAAATTTCCTTGTAAAAGAATTATTCTGATTATGTCATATATTTATAACACTGATTGTTCTCTATTTGATTGGACAAACGTCTGAAAATTAAGCATCGCAATTCTTTTTAGTGTGGAGGATAGGAAATTAAATTATGCAAATATCCATCCACATTTGATAAATTATTAAACTCACACACTAAATCTGATGTTCTGAAGCTTGGAAATTGGTACTCCCATTAATAGAATGTTTAAATTCCTATGAAGTTTGAGTTTAATTACAAAAAAATAACTAAAATAAAGATTGCTTTATCATTGATACACCTAGCATCTCTGAGGTAGTCACCCAGGTAAGTGCCAGTTCCCTCTGATGCCTAAAAGTATGTCCATCAGCTTTCTAAGGACCTTATGAGCTTTAGGAAGGATGCCATGTGGTGGTGCCTCTATTATTTGTCAAAGACTGAAAACACCCATGAGAAAAAAAACAACAAAAAAAACAGTGGGGTGATCAAGCAGGTCCTTGACTTTATTTTGAACTTATTCCAAGTTTAATGCAAGTTAACTCCAGGACAACTTACTGATTGATTCAAGACACATCTTGTCTCTGTCTGTCATCTATTCCAACTACTGAAGTAGGGATATTAATATTAAGTAAATAGTTTTACCTCTTAGCTTCCTAGGTGGGATTGCTCTTCTTGACTTTCTTGTGGCTGGGTGAGGCCATGTGACAAATTTTGGCCAAAGAGTTATAAAAAGTAACATATATCACTTGGGTCAGATCACTGAATTGCCCATAGAGACACTACAGAGCTTTCTCTCTCCTTGTGAAAATGACAGGCAATGGTCAAGATGGAAGCTGCTCAGGCCGCATTTGGGTGTGAGACAACAAGGAGCAGGACTGCTAGTCTACCCATGATGGCTATGTAGTGGGGGCAATATATATAGATCTTCCCTCCGAAAAGCTACAAGATATATTGGGCCCATGATAACACTTTCAACAGTGAAAACAAAAACAAAATTGTCTCTATGAAACCATTAATAACTCACACACTGGGGGATGTTGAATAGGGTTTCTAAAAAGTCTTACAGCACAAGGGAAACACTCTAAGGAAACCCTCTCCCAAATTTAATGGCATCTTAATTTTGTTTTGCAGACCCAAGTTTGTAAGTTAACGTGCTTTCATGACTGAACTGTGAGGAAATTATTTTGAGTGATTTTTAGTATTTGGGGAAAAAAAGTGTTTGAATGTTTTCTTCCTTCAGGAAAATTTTAACAGCATAATTTGGAAAATGTTTATAGAACAATTACAAAATTTTATCACATTTAAATTGTATTTTTAACGTGAAGCATGTACTTCCTATGTCAAATAAGATAATTAAATAATATAAACTATCATCTGGAGATTTTTATTAGGTACAAGGAAAATAATCTGGTATGTTTTGTCTTGCAATTCAAGTAAATAATTATATTTTGCCAGTTTAGAAAAGTCCTATTTTGAATTTAGACATGTCATTAATCACTTCAATTTTTCATACAAAATTTTTCCCTCTATTTTGGAAGGGAAAAATGAAATAATACAGCAATTAATGAATAGATAAGATCAACGGGTCTCCAGATAGGGATATATCTTCACACTGGTTCATTCTTCCCCAAGACTCTATCCATCAGGAAAGAGTAACGTGTAGTACAGACGCATCAGCTCCATGCTTGTGGTCCACATTCTTAGTATGAGTACGTTTATGTCTCCCAATAAGAGAATTATATTTCGTATTTCACAGTTGTAAAAAGTGACTACTAGATATCGTGCTTATACTCTTTACTAGCAAATCTCTTAGCAAATGGGACAGGAGAGGAGGACAGGGAAAAATATTCTACTTTTATCAAGGTAAATGTGATAAAAGTAGCTCATAGTATTGGCAGGACCTTGCTTCTCAGGAAGCAGGGGAAAGAGGTGATTTCCTGAGGGCTATGATTAGAGCTAGGAATATATGCCCTCACCTCTAAAGAATAGGTGTTGTTCTCTAACTAGAGAGTCTAGGTACTTTCACTGCCTGTTGTTTCTCTCAACACCAAGAGTAAGGACAAAAATAACACTTGAAAACAGCTTTTGATGGAAAGGGCATTGCTTTCGCACGAGGAATCTATCAACATGGATTCCTCAGGGAAAGCTGCAGCAATATTGCAACAGCCTTCCAAGTTAAAAGTGACTTGAAGTAGGAGGCAGGCACAAGGAAAATGAGTGATATGTGCAAAATGTGGAGAAAATTCAAGCATTTTGCATGAAAGTGGTGTTTCCATAACCACAGAGTAACTACTTTGCTGTTAGGCTCTCATGATCCTAAATGCAACTCAGTTTCTTGACATTTGCTAGGGACTGATCATTTAGTAATGGTGACCTCGCCTTTTCTGATTTCGTGCAAGAGCATTCATGCTATAGAAAAGAGAGTGAGAGAACAAGTGAGAGAGAAACTAGGTTCTTTTTTGTTAAATTCTCTCAATAATTATACAGTTTGTAATGCTATGTGTAAAATTTAAATACAATGTTCTTTCTTCTCTCTACAATAACTTTCAACATTTAAGAATCATTCATACATTTTTATGATGCAAATGAAATAAAAATGTTTTGTATTCCAGTATGAGGAAGTCATTTTGTAATCTGAACACAGTATCAATATATTTTAAATAAAGTTATTTTTTTGTTTTTTGTATAACTCAGCAAATGACACATTTTAGTAAAGCATGGTATTTAATAGCCCTTTCTGTTTCAACTGACTGACCAAAGGGGGGTAAATATCTGGCCAGACACCAGACACCACCACTGCTTTAGCAGGCTTTTATGAATTGATTGTGGAGTTCCTTCCTACTGAGCTGAGATGTAGTCTTGGAATTATTCTTAAAACCTTCCATTCAAGGATTTCCCAGATAGGAACTTACACATATTTGTTATGATTGTTGATTTCCTTTCTAAATCCTCTACTAGATTACAAAATCTCTTTTAGCAGCAGTTGTTGATTAATCGTCTTTGGATTCTTAAATGCAGTGTGGTGCTCATTGGTGGGTGGCCAATTAATACATATTAAACACAATGTTAGATAATAATAAAAAGATGTAAAATTTGTGAATGAGAAGTGAGGAAAATATTTAACTACCTAGTCTCTCAGTTTTATTTAGAATAGTTAGTATCTAATTACATATACAATATTGAACTGAATATACTCGTATAGAATCGTATATTTAAGAAATGTACTACTAAACAGAATTATTTCAAAAACAGTAGCATTTTGCTACAAGATATGTTCACTGGAATTGTTTTTCATCTGGAGTCATAGTGTTATTCTAATTTCAAGACATTGGAGATTTTTGGAGCATGTGAAATAACAATTCAACTAAATGGAAACGGGGAGGGATGATTTAGTTGGTAAAATTCCCAGTAATAACACTTAGAAACATGAAAACATTCATCTTGACATTAGACAAATACTGGTAATATGATAACAGGGAAGGAAAAGACTCTAGCAAATTTGTGTATTATTATTATCATTGTTCTTGTTTTGTTGTTATTATTATTATTATTTTATCGCTTGCTGGTGTACTCCTGTGTCCTCTGCAGCCCAACTAAACTAACTCACCTCTCACTCAAGTCAGGACACCAATTGTCATTTTTTTTGCATACAGAATTACTCTCAACTATTTGAGAATCACTCTCAGTACCTGTCAGCCACGAGCCGGCTAAGACGTTTTCTAGTAATGACTTCAAGTATATTTGAAGTTCTATAAGATACTTTTAAAGCTGAGAAAGCCACAAAACATAAATGGATCATTCGCCAATGGTGAAATTTTAGCCATTAATGTCACAATTCCCAAGAAATGTCTGAGAGCGAAAAACTAATCAGTCACTTATAATGTTAGAGTCCATTACTCATAACCTGGCCTTGCAAGTCAGGAAATGAGCACATGTACTACTTTTGGAATCCATACATGTTCTAATATTATTCTAAAGTGAATAATTTATGTGAACCTTAAACATCATAAATCTAGAAGTTCTTTAATAACTCTTTCCTAACAATATAGCATTTTGGGGGTAAATTATTGCCATTATAAAATTATTTTGCTTTAACAACAAACATAGGCTGGGGGAAAAAGGGAGGTAACACCCCACCAGGTTAAGGACTCTACTCGAATAAGGCTGCATTTCTCTAAATTTCAGATTAGATAAAAATGGGAATGCATTTCTAATTGTACAATATTATTAAAATCTGTAAACTTGAATGCTTTGATTCATTGCTGATCAACTAGAAGGGCCTGCTCTGGATATTCGTCCTTCTCTTCAGTATCATGGAGATGAACATATTCACACAATGGAGAACTGTTTCCCACACTAAAATATTGTAACCTCCACAAAGCTAGTTGATTCCCCAAATATTACTGTTAGATATATTAGGTAGTTATAGCTCTCGGATTCTAAATTTCAAAGCAAAAACTGCCAGGATGCAAATTATACCTTTTACTCTCTAGTATGATCCAGAATACTGAGGAAGATGGGCATTTCATTATTTCAGAAATTCTGTGGGAGAAATAAATCAATGAACTAGTTTGGCTAGCTAATTATATCATACCTTAATATGCTCTCTAGACTCCCACTTTTATATTTTATAAAGCACTTTAAATGAATTTTTTCTTTGATTATTAAACAACCATATAATCCAAGTAGAAGCCATTATCCAATTTTTAAAACGAGAGAAAAGTACCTGGAAATGACCTGCAGAAGGTACTCCTGACTTTCATTTCAATTTAGCTGAATTTATTTTATATGTTCACCCAATCTATTTCCACAACGGTAACAACAAAAGAGCAGAACACTGAGATAACTAGCATTATTACAAATATTTCCACTGATGACCAATCTTGATGGGAAACCCATTCCACTCGTCATGAATAAGATTATCTCAAAATGGCTACTCTTCTCTTACTTCACAAGTACTTTAAATTATATGGAACCCTGGGACTAGTTTCCAGAATCCTTCCTCACTTCACTTTAAGATGTAATAAGAAAAAGATTTTGACTCTCTTAAAAAAAAGAAAAATGGCCTAAATGGCAGACTTAACTCAAAATAGCCACCAGAATTATGTAACCTACCAAATGTATTTCCTTTTCACACTAAGACAGGAATCCTCTCATACAAAATCTAAAGTGCATACATCAGCAAGACAGAAAGAGAAGTCAAAGTAGGTCTTTCTCAGTGATTACCCAATGCAATTGAAGGGTTCTAAGTTTATTTATTCTTGAGCTTTCATAACAGTTATAATGTCTTATAAAACTCACTTTCTGTGACAACTTCTGGTGTATTTCAATGACTAAGCTTTGCCAATGAAATATGAATCAACTGCTACTTTTGACACACATAATGCAAGCATAATTTTGTTTCTTAACATACTTCAAATTAATAAAAACACTTTTGACATTGTATCTGATTAAAGTGAAAGACTGATTTGTTAGAAACTGACAATTAATAAAGCACACAGTTTCCCCTCCATGATTAGTTAAGCATATTCAACATTTCCTTCAGAGATGAGATTAATTTCACCTCATTGTTTGTAACAACAAAATAGTCTTTGGTGTCACTCTACAGCTTCTAATCTATGTCATGTATCATCACACCTCTCTTGCCCATAAACAGGTGCACAAGGCATACAAAACCAACCAACATGACTTGTTTAATTGAGATAATTATCCAGATAATAAAAGTAACACATGTTTATTATGAAACACTCTGGCAATTGAACCGAATTCAAATTTAAACCAGAATCACATCACAAGGTTTGTATCCAATATTCACAGACCAGTGGCATACCCAATTTTCACACTAAAAGCATGTAGATGACGCTAAAATAGCGGTAACCATAATATATATCTATATACACAGTAAATGGGAAAACGGAGGCATTTATACAGAATCTTGGGGTAAATGTAAGGCTGAATGCATTTTGTGCCAAATTAGCCTGATTCATTTGCTGCTTCAATTCTGAAGTTGGTGTATTTTGGGCAGAAATAATACATAACATTTGCAACTTCCGTTACTAGTAAAGGCAGGGAGGACATTACAAGGCCAAGAGGAGCTCTGTTTGAGATTTTTCGTATTTTAAACTAGTAAAAACTTTTATGATAGCATAATTTACATTTCTATAAACTTTATACTTTCAAAGTATGTATAACAATAACATCTCATTAAGCCTCAAAACAATTCTGTGAGATTGGGCAGAAAATTATTATCATCTGTATATATAAATGAGGAACTTGATTGATTCTGTCCATGATTTCAAAATTCCTTTGGAATATTTCCCAGCCTTATCTTGCAAGTACACATACTTTCAAACTTAGTTTCCAAAGTACACAATTTAGTATGCATTTTCCAGAATCTTTCCTCTACTCTCTACCATACTCTCCTAATATATCTTCTCTCTTTTGCTTTATTTTCTATACCATAAACACCTCTAAAATTAAATTCCAGACACTCTGTTTTGCTTATCTGTTTGTCTGTTTGTTTGCATGTTTACTGTTCCTACTGAATTGAAATTCCTTTGAAGGCATCATTTAACTCATTTAGCAAGTAGTGTTGTGCCTCATTATTTTCCAGATCCTATACTAGGAGCTGAAGATACAAGGAATTTATGATCTCTGCTCTTCTGAAATTTAATATATAATAAGAAATACATATTTTAAGAGGCATTACAAAAGTGACAAATGTTACAAAGCAAAAGCGGGGCTATGCCAGCATATTACAGATGGAAATAACATTACCTGAGAGATTAGTTAATTCCACCCTCAGGAAGCTTAAATTAAAGTCAGAGTCAAAGGAACAAAATGTGATGAATAAATTGGGGTTGGCCGAAAGAACAAAGTTTTAGGAAAAGTGAACAAACATGTAAAGGCCTTAGAATGGCATATATGACCAACATAAAGAGCTTCAGCATAGTTTTAAAAACAAAACAAACAAACAACAAAACAAAAAACAACTGTGTATTTTGGAAACTAAGTTTGAAAGTATGTGTACTTGCAAGAAGATAAGACTGGGAAATATTCCAAAGGAATTTTGAAATCACGGACAGAATCAATCAAGTTCCTCATTTATGGATACAGATGATAATAATTTTCTAGGTTGAAGTAGGAAAGACTCAGATTTCAAAGGGCCTTGAATTTTGGAATGTGTCCTAATGGTAATGATGAAAAGTCACAGAAATATTTGTAGCCAGTAGATGACATGGCAATATGTACTCTTTAAAAATATCACTTTGAGGTCCGGGGAAGACAAGCAAGGGTGAATTTTAAAATCTAGCAATGAGTTTATTGTAAAATGCAAATGAGAAATGACTAATGTTGCTTTGGACATGGATGCTGATGAGAGGAATGACTGAAGGAATAGGATTCAAACCACAGTTAAGAAGTAGAACGAGTAGGACTTGGTTACTGCCAGCAACGGAGATTGAAAGGGAAAAGGCAAGGAAACCACTTAGTAAATTTCTGACTTTAGCAACGGAATATAAGAGAGAGGGACAAGAGTTGAGGGGGAAATGGACATACTGAGCTTGAGGTATTCACGAGAAACCACACAGTCATGTATGTTTTGAGGCATGGGGATACACCTGTAAGTTTGAAACTTTAGATACAAGCCTGGTTGTTTTCAACACACAGCCATGGAAGTATCAAAAAACATGCTAAACCGGAACATCAATTAGACCAGTGACAGGGCATTAAGAAAATCTAATATTTTAGTCTTAGAATAGGGGCCTGATCATTTCGAATTTGATCTTATTATTTTAGCATTAAACTGAGATTTCCATGTGAAAAGCACTAGGATTATACAGATGTGCTGCAGGGCACTGACCAAAAAGCATTCATGAACTTGTGTATCTTCCCTGGAACACACACGTTCACCCACCACACTTCCTTCATCTCTTCTTAATCGTCTTGACTTAACATTTCAGATCCAAGTAGAACTCATCACACCATACCTTCGAACTTCTGGGTAGCTGTTAAAATATCACCTTAAAAATACACGGTATAGTCTTAAAAACAATTCTCTCAGACTAAAAATGATTCTTTAGAGAAAGAACTTAACAAATTCTTTAACCTGAGGAGTAGGAATAGGTAAAGAGAAATAATTTTTACATAGATGAACATCCATAGTAATTTATTTTATCTGGACATAGAGAGCCTAGCAATTAGGTAATTATAAAAGCAAAAATGAATAATTTCAAAGAGGACAGCTTTGGTATTTTAGAACCCTAAAGTAACATAACCAATAGAGGACACCTAGTGGTCTTTCACAGAATCAATATTTGCCTGACGAAAATATTAAATACACACACACACACACACACACACACACACACTCGTAATAATGATGGTTTCAGTAGTTGTATTAATCTGAGAAGGATGACATCATGAATCTTATATTTATAAACATAAGCATACATAAATTTAAATGTTTCAAATAATTGCCTCATTTCATTTAAACTTCACAACTGTTCTATTAAGTTTTAGGCATAAACAAGTCACTTTAAGTGCTTCTCCCTAGATCAAATAGAAACTAAAAGACACAATTTTAATAAGCACACATAAATACTAATTTCTAGTCTAGGCTCCAATTCACACCACCATGTTTTTACAAGTCTCAAATATATCTGTATCAGTAATAATATAATTACATTTCTCTTATACTATTACTTATATAAAATATAATTGAAATTATAAAGTATTATAAAATAGATTTCACATAAGGCCTGTTCATATTTTATTATTTGATACAAACATTTCAAGGGCAAGACTACTTGGCAAAGAGAAACCTCCCTTTAGATATCTAAAAAAAGTATCCTGCTTGACACCAGTTGTATATGAAAAACGCAAAAGAGTGATAAATCTCTCTCCTGACCGGTATCATTAGCTGCATCCTCCGTGCTCTCCACTCTTCTTCACTCTGCCGAATTCTAAGACAGAAATCCTCTGCCTAAAACACCTCAATGACACCTTACGTCCATCAGTAGCACAGACTCCTGTCTACACCTCCAAACTCACTCCTTACTACCCAGGTCCTCGAGGTACAGAACTACTGTGCCAGGCTCCATGCACTTCATGTCTTATTAGAATGCATGCCTCTGCTCCCATTTTGATCAGCTTGGAAAATCCGGATTCCAGCTTCAAAACTCATTCAAGTACCTCTGGAGCACTCTTCTTGTGCGGGGGAAGAAGAAAGCTGTGTTGTTCACTCCCTCCTTTATGCCACCACTTACCATACCATCTGTGATTATTTGCTCACACGTCTGTTTTTCCTACAAAGCTGGGGTCTGCTTTGTATTCTCATTTGCAGTATCTGCAAATAGAAACTACCCAGTAAATGCTTACGAGTGAAGAATGAATATTCTTTTGCAATTATTTAATGGATTTAAAACATGGAGGATTGCCATGTATTTAGTGGACAGGCATGCTCTGATAATCTTCTGTATTTAGAACTTCATAATACTGTGCAAGAAGATTCAATGGCAAAAGCTGACACTGACTCTTCCCTGTAGATGTTTATGTACATCAAAAGAAAAGGAAAATGCATAAAAGTAAGCATTAGCAACCGAACTATCAGCAAGAACAGATGCAAGCAGAGCCAGTAGAATCGTTCAAAGAAAGGTACTGACCATTATAGCACAGCCACCCAATGAAGAATGTTTTCTGGAAATGAGAGTAAACCTAAATTTTAAAAGAGTAATAGAAAAAGAAAAGCTTTCCAAATCTGAGGTGTGGCCCATGCAAAATTAAAGAAGCAAAAAGAATCATTCTCTGCAAGATGCATTGTAAAACTGCGAAACAAACAAAGATTCGTTGGGCGCAAATCGGAAGTGACAACAGTACGACAGGGAAATGGTTTGCTGGAGAGCCTTGAAGGCACAGCGGGGAAACACAGATTTGATTTGATAGGCATAGGGAGCCTCTCTCTGTCCTAGTAGAGGGCAGGCTTAGGAAAACACTGGTGTTGGCTTAGGGCAAGTCTTAGAATTCTAAGCATTTTCTAAAAATGAAAGTAGTTGCAACATGTATTGTACAAGGTCTGACAATTAAGTTGGCGGACTTGTTCAAGGATGTTGCTAACCTTTTTGATATCACAGGGATTATTCATTGTGAATTTCTACCAACTGGACAAACAGTTAACCAAGTTGACTATTTGGAAGTGCTGAAAAGGCTGTGTGACAAAGTTAGACGACCTGAATTTTTCACCAACAATTCATGGCTCTTACATCATGACATTGCACCAGCTCATATGGCACTATCTGTGAGGGAGTTTTTAGCCAGTAAACAAATAACTGTAATGGAACACCCTCCCTACTCGCCTGATGTGGCCCCCAATGACTTCTTTCTTTACCCGAAGATAAAGGAAATATTGAAAGGAAGACATTTTGATGACATTCAGGACATCAAGGGTAATACAACAACAGCTCTGATGGACATTCCAGAAAAAGAGTTCCAAAATTGCTTTGAAGGGTGGACTAGGCACTGGCATTGGTGCATAGCTTCCCAAGGGGAGTACTTTGAAGGTGACCATAGTGATATTCAGCAATGAGTTATGTAGCACTTTATCTAGGATGAGTTTGCAAACCTAATTGTCAGACCTCATATAATTAATTATAGGTAGACAATTTGTAGTAAGAGTTAGTTTCTAATCTAAACCCATTAGAATATTAAAATTAACCAAAGACAGAAACTACATTCTGCATTAGCTCCCTGTAGAATAAATTTCCTTATTAATGCTCTGTTGTTAAAAATAATGTTTATAAATCTGTCTCTAAGCCAACATAAAAATCAAATATTGATTGTTAGAAGAGCATTGCAATGTTCCAGACATATTATTCATCTGAAATGCTATAGACATATACGAAGATCAGAACTACAAGCCGTTTCTTGCCACAAAAATGGATTTAGGTAAACCTGACAGGTCTAAAATCTATACAAGGAAGGTTGAGGGATAGTAAATGAGGAATGAAAAATAAAATATTATAAGTATATATTCCAAAGCCATAGTTATTATGCAAGAGTCAAGGATGTCCCACACCTTTTTACATTGCCTACAACACTGATTCCTATAGATAACCAGTACAGAGTAGCATTTTTATTTTCAATTACTATTTCCTAAACCTAATAATTTCAAAGATCATCCCCTATGATAAACTGACTGGAATCAGCAGCATTCAAGGTTCATAGGACTCTTCACCAGTACTATCTGAATAATCTGCCATGTACTAAGCTCTTAATCTTTCCTTTATCTCCTCAGTGGCTGGTGATTATCAAAAATTGTTAATATTCCATTTAACTTCCAAGGATTTCCTCACCATATGTCCATTTTAGGAGGATGAAAAAGAATCGGATCCCCCCATGATAGGTTACAAAATAGCACCGGCTTGGGTCACCACTGACTTTACTTGAAGTACAACGATAATAACAATCCTGAATTAATAGAATGATTTTTAAAGAAACGAAATATAAGAATGGGAAAGAGCCACCTCAGTTTTCGGGAGATTACAGGAAAAGGAATTTCCCGGCCTGATTTACCTAAATAATTGCCCCAACTTTTCACCTCACCTGGCAATATATATCCATAAACTTTCGGAATAGCATCAAGGAGCTCTATTTTTGCATCTTAAAGCCATTGATCTTCCAACTGCCTCATGAAAACTCCTTAACACCACGTGTTCCATAAATTAGTTGGCCAAATCAGCTCTTTTATTAGCCACAACATTCAACTTTAGTAACGATAGTAACATAAGGGCTAAATTTTAAAGTTTCTGTATTTCATTCACAATATTTCTCTAACTTATCTGGCTTAGACACTTGTTTTTTTTTCAGTTGAACTAATTCAGACCGGAAAAAAAAAAAATGTATCATTAAAGATGAAAGCAGTTCCCTATAGACGGCAGCTGCTTTCCTTGGAAATGATTCATCTAGAACTGTAGCCGCTTCCAGACTTCACACATTACTTCCCCAAATGTGCTGAATTTAGCATTAGCCAGCTTGGTACTAAAACACTCAGAACTCAAAGACGTGTGGGTGAACGTGCATCTTCCTGTTCACTCTTATTCTAAATGCTCACAGAGCAAGTTCTTCTGACGTGTTTGTTGTAGTTCTACTTCTAAACACATCCTGTGCCATTTATAAAAATCAGGTAGCGATTTGCCGGTTTGGAACCATTCGTGTTCCTTTGTGATTTTGGTGTGAATCATGTAGGTGATGAAATAATGAATCTGTATTAAATTTTGGATCAATTATTACTGTTTCTTCCCCTTTTAATAGTATTACTCACAGACATTAAATATCCATGATATACGTGATGTTAGATGGGGGTATCATATCAAGAAAATATTCTTCACTTAAATGAGCTTATAGTTCATATATTATCAAGGTCATTTATTTATAAGAAAGATCTTGCCAATTCACAACTCTGGTCTGGGTGTGTTTGGTTACCGAATGTCTGTAAGTGCATTATTAAATTGCATTTTACAGTAACGGTGGCAGTGAGTGGGGCCCTTCAATTCTATTATACCGTCTTTCAAACACCATCATGTTACACAGAACTAGGTGCCTGTGACCGCTGCCAGGAATCAGAGGACATCAGTTTTAAAGAGTGTCGTTTTCTATGTCCGCATGGTCTGCCATTTTATCTGATAGGATGCCATCTGTTCATCCTGCTGCCATTCTCTAGGGTAATTGGGTTAAAACTACAAGACATTAAAATAGTCGCATTGCTCATTGTATTTTTAATTGACTGGGTATTTTCGTTTCACAGGCTATTCATTAAAATTATTTTGTGTGACCATGTTTTAGAAGGCAAATATTCAACTCTTATGATGCACGGACCACAGTCTTAGTTAAGGAATGTTTCTGACATTTTTTAATCAGTATATAAAAGAATTGAATATTAAGGTATTTATCATTAAAAGAGTCTGTTATAGTGAGAAGCTATATAGTTTTGTTTTTAAGAGAGTTGCCTTGCGAGTCAAATTGCCACAGTTAGAATTCCAGCTCTACCTATTACTAACTCTTTATCTGGACAAGTTACCAGATTTATTAGGATGAGATATAGAACTACTCCAAGGGAAGAATCAGATACATTACTTGACATATAATAATCCTTTAATAAACTTTAGCTATTATTATCAATAATCATCTTGGTTTGATATTGGTCTCAAATTGGTATAATAAAGTTTGAGAACCAAACATTTATTACATTTTAGATGGAACGTACTATATTAGACACATTACAAGACAAATCCAATTTCTCAAATGTGCTTCATTTGATTTTAAACATAATCCATATCCATATTTTCAGAGTGATCCATTTTTAAAGCTTTTCAGCAGGGTCTTATTATTGTATGTCAGTTCCTGAAAGCCTGTGAACCAAAATGTCGCTGACAAGCACACACAAAATACTGCTAAGCCTTAAAGATAGCAGAGCTAATGTTCACATAAGTTCCATTTTATGACTTCTTTAAACCTAAATTCCAAAACATAATTCATCTTAAAAATGCTAAACATAACTTCTGTAATCTGTAAAATGACAGTTCTTCCATAGCAAATATGTTGTTTTCTTTTGTGCAAGATTAGAGACTCTCAAAGCCTTTCAACCTTCATTTTTATGCAGACAATAAAATCATGTTATAATTAATTTAAAAATAAATGGTAGACTCAGAAGGAAACAAAAGTCAAAAAGGTTAACATGCAAACTCTGGAATCAGGACAATAAGCTCCTTTGCTTGGTGATGACACATTTAACTCCAATCTTGGGAAACTCCAGCTGGCTGTGCCCTTTCAGTTCCCCCCAAACTGCCTAAGAACAACAGAGGCTCTGTTCAGCAAGATACTGGCCAGATTTGCCATATGTATTCACTGTACTATTTGTGTTGTCTGTGTAATAATTTCTTTTCTGGGTATGCTGTTTCTCAATATTAGAAAATGAATTAATAGGGAGAAACTATCATAAATAATTATATGTAAAGCACAACAAAGAATAAAATTAGTATGCTAAAATTAGTTTCACATATACAAGTTAGAAACACTCAGAAAAAAATCTGTTTTCTTCAAACACAAATTCTCTGAAAAACAAGATGCCAGATTATCTCATAGAGCTAACGTTACAAACTAGATTAGCAAATAGACCTTACACATCTTTATCAATGATGGCACTTGATGTATTCATACTACCGTGTTTCCCCGAAAATAAGACCTAGCCAGACAATCGTCTCTAACGCATCTTTTAGAGCAAAAATTAATAAAGACCCAGTCTCATTTTACTATCATATAAGACCCAGTCTTACATAATATGAGACCAGGTATAATTAATATAATATAATATAATGTAATGTAATATAATATAATATAATATAATATAATATAATATAATATAATGTAATATAATATAATATCGTGTATAATATAATATAATATCAGGTCTTACATTATTTTTTTTTGTTCCAAAAGACGCATTAGAGCTGATTGTCTGGCTAGGTCTTATTTTCGGGGAATCACGGTAGGCAAAAATCAACCGCCCATGATGGAGGAGGGCTTGCATCAGTTAGGGTAAACATTTTTTGATTAAAGTGGATTTGTTAGGAATAAAAAAGACTGAAATGATGTAAAACAACTGTTTTACAATCACTAACTTTTTCAATTGATTTCAATTTAGTATTTGATCATATTTATTAAAAATACAAATATATCGTATGTACCAAAAAAAATTTTTTTAATCCAAGGTTTCTCCTTGAGTTTCATAAAACTCATTATACATAACACAGTTGTTCATTTTAAAAATTATAGTTAACAGTATCAAGACATAAAGACTTTAAAAAAGTAAAAGATATGTCTTACCTCTTCCCACTGGTGTATGTATCTTATTAACCTTGAAAGTCGTAATAAACGCAAGAGACTGAGAATTTTTGTAAACCTCACGATGCGAAGTGCCCTGGCTGTCTTGTAAACTTCTGAGTCCATTCCTTTTTCTACAATGAGAAAGATATAATCCACTGGGATTGACGAGATGAAGTCAACCACAAACCAGCTTTTTAAATAATTCATCTTGATCACTTTAGGGTCCAGGATGATTTCAGAACTGTCTTCATTGACAGTCCCAGTCCTGAAATTCATGATCAGGTCCAAAAGGAAAACTGTATCTGATGCCACATTGAAGATAATCCATGGTGTTGTTGTTTGTTCTGTAAAGAATGTGATTCCCACTGGTATGATGACCAGATTTCCAACCATCATTATAAGCATTATTAAATCCCAATAAAACCTACAACAAATTTAAAAAAATATATGTCAGATTTTAAGATACAGACAATAACCAGACAATTTGCTCCCTCCTCCATAAAAAGTATTACTGATTTATGGTTAAATAAAAGAGTAAAAGAACAAAGTGTTAGTTTTATAAATAAGGTAACTCCTTCAATGGCTACAAAATTAAATTTAAGTAAAATTAATATATCCCTAAAGCAAAGTATTGTGATTATAGGATTTTAAAAAATGATCCATTTGTATTCTTTCAAAGTCTATTGACTCTGCAGTTAACAGACTAGGTAATAGACTATTTAGACTTGTGACAGTATATACTTACAAAAATGAAAAAATAAATTCGCTAATACAACTCTATGATAATGAAGTAGTCTGGAAACACACAGGTTACTTCATCCTAGTTATGTGTGTCCCCTTTTGGCAGTTCTTTTTCATAAATAACATAAACTTTTATGACAGAAATTTCTGTTAACCAAGATATTTTTATTTTTCATCAATTTTCCTACTTAGACTATTCGGGTTACATTTTGGTAAAGTGAACATTTGCATAAACCTTTCAAAGTTACTATCATCCCTAATTATGAATGTTCCCTGGGATAAAAGTAGTAATAGAAGAACTACAAAAGATACTCTCTCCCCTTGTCTCCACCCACCCCCAGGATTATATAAAAGACAAATATTTGCAATTTTGAAGATTTCACCAGTCTTTCTAAAAAAAGTCATCTATACATTTATGGAGAAATATACAAATAGCCATGTCAATCATACATCATGCATTGGCAATTTCAATGAAATATTTTTTTTTCTTCACTCTTAATAGAAATATGCAAAATGTGCCATTAAATACACTAAGGGGAGTATATAGAGGAGATGCAATATTTTAATAGCTGTTTCACAAAAAAGTGACATCATTGAACTCTAAAATTAAATTGTGTGTGCCCTGAGGAATTACAATTTTCTGAATACTCCTATCAGTCTCTTCTGTGGGCTCCTCTCTCTGCCCTTCCCTTCAAGACTGCCCTCCTCCTGAGTCTCACGCATAGCCCTTTTATCTGCTATTCCAGACATGCTCTTTGGGCAATATTATACACTCATCCATGTCTTTGATGATTAATTCGTAATTGAAGACTCCAAAAGCTTTATCTCCAGTCCATTCCTGTCTTTTTTTTTAACGAGTACAGTATAGGTCAATCTTTTTAATTATGTTTTTATCTTTTATTTATTTAAGTGTGTTTTTCCAGGACCAACCAGCTCCCAGTCAAGTAGTTGTTTCAATCTAGTTGTGGAGGGCGCAGCTCACAGTGGCCCATGTGGAAATGGAACCAGCAACCTTGTTGTTTAAGAGCACTGCACTCTAACCAACTGAGCTAACCAGCTGCCCCCATTCCTGTCTTTAAGCCTCCTAATTCTCATAATCAGTAGTCTACTAAACTTGTCCCCTTGCATATCTCATTCTTGTCAAAGAACATGCCCAGGTTCAAACTCATCATCTTGCCTCCCATATATATTTCTCATATGTTCCCAAAGTCAGGGACTGGAACAATGCTATGCAAGCCAGAAACCTTGGAGACATCCTAGATAACTCCTAGCCCTAAATCTACTCAGTCTCATATTCAATCAATCACCAAGATGGTTTGGGGTCTAATACCTAGATTCATCCATTTGCCCTTTATGATTCCCACTGCAGCTCTCTTCAACCAGAAATTCTTACCAGCTGTTTAATTTGGAGACAAGTTACTTAAATTCTCTAATACTAAATTTTCTCATCTGTAAAATGAAGATTGTTTTAGAACCAAATGTGTAGGGATTTACAGATTAAATGAAATAATATATGCAAATCACAGTTCCTACCGTGTTTCCCTGAAACTAAGACCTCGCCGGACCATCAGCTTTAACGTGTCTTTTAGAGCAAAAATTAATGTAAGACCCAGTATTATATTATATTATATTATGTTATATTAATTATATAAGACCGGGTCTTATAATATAATTATATAATTAATATAATATAATATAATATAATATAATACAATATAATATAATATATATTATTAAAGACCGGGTCTTAATTTTTGCTCCAAAACACGCATTAGAGCTGATGATCTGGCTAGGTCTTATTTTCAGGGAAACACGGTAGCATATAACACACTATGGACACAATGCTGGTGGCCTATTTAGTATTCCTTTACCTTTCCTTACTTACCAAAAGAAATCCACTTTTATGAAAAGTACCCAAGAGCCCACTGAAAAATACTTTTACAGAAATCTTTGGTTTTCTATCATTTAGAAACTATTTTTAAGAAAAAAATCATATGCTATCTTAGTCAATAGCAATGAAAAGGATAAAGTGCCATCTATTCTTTATTATTGGTTTATCACACCACAGCTTTTTATGACTGTTATTTAATATGGTCTGAAGCCATTACACATATCAATATCAATATGAATCTTCATTAAACCTTATAATTTCCTTTTAAAGTATTATTGACTCTATCTTACAGACATAAACACAGATCTGGTTACAGACATTGCATGATTGAAAACTTTAGTTAACATACACATAGATTCATTCCTTACCCAGCCAAGGAAAATACAGAAGTATGATGTAACTTCTGTTTTTTAAACAATGCAGATGTTCCCTGAAAACAGACCTCATGAGATTATTTTGCCTACCTGCCCACAAGTTTCTCTGCTTGACTCTTTGCTCTGAAAATTTCTCTTGGACACTTGGGCTCTGCCTTTTCCTTAACTCAATTTCTATGTCTTATACACTTTATTTCAGAATTGCCTTTGTAATCTATTCCTTCCTTCTATTCCCATCATTCTCTTTCTAGTCCAGCCAGAGTTACTTCTTGCTTAGAATATCTCAGGAGTCTCCTGCCTGTGTACCTGATGAATTCCACATATCAGTCCCAGAGTAACCTATCTAACATGTAACTTGCCCAGTCAAAAACCATCAATAACTCTCTCCATTAAGTAAAAACAAGTCCCTTCTTTAATGCTTTACAGCAAGCTCCTCAGATCTCAAGCAAGAGAATACTTGTTCTTACCTTGCCATGCACACCTAGGAAGAACATACAGGAGATACAGTTATTTTCATTCTACCTACCCTTTTTCCTATTAGCATTCCACTTATCCTTCAAGTCCTATCATAACAATGAGTTTCTTAGTTTGGTTTTTTTTTTACAACTCTCAGAGCAACATATATTTTCAGTATGCTTCTTATTTTATTTTTGTTTTTGTCACTAATTATTTGTCTTTATTTCCTCCATCATTACTGGATTTAAGTTCATTCAAGTTCAAAATTATATCTCATCTTCTGTTCAACTTCTGCAGTAACGTAAACAGTATCTAAAATAGCTGATGCTAAAGAGATAAATGAATTGAATTTTTAATGGAAACATACACTTTAGTGGGGATATTTAAAGAAATCCTTTATAATAAGACAAAGAGATAGTCTTCTTAATTTATAGTTTCTTAATTTATCTTTTATATAACACCAAATTTGTTCTAATTGAGGATTTTTATGACAGAATAAATTAAATAGGAAATGAAGAGATTAAGAACATATTCTTAGGTTAGAAAGCCTGCAAACAAAACAGTTCTGGATTTGACACCCGGTTTGGCATGTTCTTTTCTTTCTGCTCTAGAAAGAGTATTTGTGAAAGATCTGGACTGGATTTTGAAGGCAGGCTAGGGTTCAAATCCTAGTTTCACTAGTTCTTTGGTTTTGGGCAAGGCATTTAACTGCCATAAACGACATCTTTTTTTTTTTTTTTATGATTAAAACACTTAATAAAATAGGTTTATTTTTATTTTTATTTATTTTTTTTGTTTTATTTTATTTTATTTTATTTTTACATCCCTCACACCGTGAACCCCCCTCCCCCATCCACCACCACCCCGACCTCATCTTTCTTCTACTGCTTTTCTCTGCAAGAGGATTAAACATGCAAACCGTAGCAGGCAAAGTGCAGCATATAGGAGCTGTTGTGTAGAAAGTTTCTCTGTAAAACCAGCAAAGCCCAGAGCACTCATTGGTAAAGATATAGATCTCACAATTACAGCAGAATAATAAGCAAGGTAATCAGTTTTACTTTGTTATACTGAAAGTGCATCGGCAAAATAAAATCATATTTCAATTAAATTACTATATCACTGATAACTATGATCACTTACTAATTAAATAATTTTCATAGACAAATTACTTTTATGTGAAGAATCGTTTTTCTCCCTGTTAAGTTTTTAGAAGGAAAAAAAGTGGCATTAAAAAGATTAGTCCCTGATATTAAAACATGAAGAATTCAAAATTTAGTCATGCTTCTTTCTTCCTACCCACTTGCATCCCTCTAAGGCTTGTGGTAAATAAAGACAAATCCCCCCTTCCCTAACAAGAATTCCCCACTGTCTCTCAGGCTCCCTTGCCCTCGTATGATATCTGCCCTAGTTGAAATAAGCTGATATCAGACACCTCTAACCGACAGCCTTAAAGAAATTTAAACAATTTCAGTATTTCACGACTGGAGGTGCTTTCCTTTGAATTCTTCACTCTAAATATTGACTAAAAGGTTCCATTCCCCCCGCCCCCTCGGATGAAATAAATATTTGTCGTCAAATGGAATGGAGGAAAAGACTTCTGGTTAAACCCCTGAAATGTACCAGATTTATACGTGGCCACTGTGTTACCGATGGTTGAAGCCAAATGAGGTGACAAACCTGTCCCATTACTGACACTTAAGACTCACTCTTAAACATTACATTTTTAGATATCAATCATACATTGAGCATACTTGTAGGTTTGTAAGCCAACTTATTTATCAATCTAAATAAATAAATAATGTCTACTTGGGTTTACTTCTTATTAAAAAACACAGAGTCCTTGCAATATAATAAAGTTTCACATATTATTTAAAATGGATTCCATTTTCAGAAGTCCAATTAATAGCCCCGTGATGAGGCTCCTAGCTCTTGAAAATAACATGATGTGCCTTCTTTTAAATCCTATGTCCTCCTCCTAATGGGAGTATTATCACTGACATTCACCCAACCAAGTCTCAGCAGCTCATACCTGACCTTTGATCAGATGGCTCTGAGATATCCTTCCTCATGTCATAAACCTCACTATTTACATACAGAATATTCACACTAGCGTTGATATTTTGTAGGACACATCCCTTTCCTAAGCTTTGAAAGGTAGGTAGTTTTCTTGGTCAGCTCTGTTGTTTGATCCAATGCTTTGATATCTCTCAAGGACAAATTCATTGTCTATGGAGGGTAGGGAGTGAAGATACCAGGAACTATAGACAAATATATGCAATTTGAAGTGAAAATAAGCTAGCTTTTGTAATAGGGTAAAACCTTGCTAAGATTTCAATTGTAGGAAAGTTTAGCCTAGCTTGTGGATAAAACTGGGTTAAACCATATTTGAAGACATTTAGATACTTTCCTATAAACAACAATTTACCCAGTAAGAACATGAGATGGGTAGAGGTACATTATGTTATAGTTAATCTTATTTATTAAAATGAGCTAATTAGATAGCAATTTAATCAATATTAAGGTATTAAGATCTTGCTGGCAAAAGTAAACATGTTTTTCTCTTCCCCCTTCCTTTATAACTGCACTTTTTCATTGTGTTTTAATCTTCCAACTGCCAACATTAATGGGCCATATATTCTTGTTTGTGACATATAACTTTGACTATTTACTCATCCTACTGGAAACTCTCCCGAATCTTTGGTTTCTATTATTCTGCAATTTTGTAGTTTCCTCACTCATATTTATACATTAGCGGAAATTTATTTTCCTCAACCATTACCTGACTCCTCTTTTTCCGCCATTAAAGTAGACATTCTATATGACCATCTCACCCAAGTTTCCATTCCTCTTTTCACTTTCTTTGGTCTCATCAACCCCCATAAGCTTAACTAAAATGTTTACATAAACGGTTCTCAGCTCTATCACTGGTCTTAACCTCTGAGATGGAGTTATGAATTTCCAATGACATCCTGCATAGTTAGTGACCTCTGGATGCCCCAATGGAACAGCCATCTCAACAGGCTGAAATCCAAACCAATTAACCTTACAACCTCAAAATAAGTCTCCTGGTATTTTTATTTCTGTTTATTATAGCATAGCTGCTTTTCTTTTTTTTCTTTTTTTTTTTTTTTTTTTTGGCTTCCAGCCAGCCACTAAGCTGGGATAAAAATTATCCCTGACTCCATCAGCCCAGTTCTGGTATTTGATCATTTGCCCAGTCTTATATTCCTTCTAATACAATAGCTTTTATATTCAGCTTTTTATATGTGTTCCATTGCCATCATCCTCTATGAAGTCCTTATTATATAATTATTCTGCTTACTCATTTTTCTGTTTCTACCTGCCCTAGTAAATCACTTGCTAGTTATATTCACCAGCCTTTCCTATGGCTTGCAAAATGAAACGTAATTTGATAAAGATTACTTAATAAACAATGTCTGTAAATACTACTGTTGTGCTTATCCCTAGCCAAATCGTATGCCAATCTTCTTTATACCTAAATTGTCTAGCAAACAGTATGCATACTGCCAATTTCCCAATGATCAAATTTCAAACTAATCACATTTATGTTAATGAGGGCTTATTACAAGATTTTAATATATATGAGCATTTGTTCTTTTGGATGCCTTGGAAATTAAACAGGTACAAGCCTTTTTTATTTCTCCTTTATGGTAGAATTATGAAGTATACTTTAAAACTATTTTAACTTTCTAGCTTTAGACAACAAGAAGGAAGATGTTATGTTATTCAAGGGTACTTTCATTATATCACTCACATTTACTTCAGATGAAGTCCAGAACTTTCATTCCACTGAATCAAAAAAAAAAAAAAATCTGTTTACCTCTAATTGTCATGCATTAAATATATTTCCATAAGTTTACAGCTTTAATAAAAAAAAAAAAAAAAAACAAAATGAAACAGAACTCCATGAGGATTAAGTAGGTCTGTGCTACAGTATTCTATCTTTATGATGACATAGATTTTTCATAAAAGTAAAGCTCCTTAATTTATAAAAGGTAATAAGCCCAGTGGCTTATAAGACATTTTAAAACTAATTATAAATTTACTAAATTCTAAAAGGTGATTTTGTGACTTGTACACTTCGGTTCATTTTTTAAAGATATAGCTTCTACCTTCGGGTAAGGGACACACTGTGGTTTCTTCAACATCTAAGAAAGCAAATAACAAGAACAAAAAGCTTGTGAATAAATCTCACACTTAGTACCAGAGAGATCATTTTAAAAAATGTAAGGACTCAAGAACTGATCTTAAGTACGTGTCAAAGACAGCAATTGTTGAAATAATTATTTTGTTGTGTTTTGGGATTACTAACGCAAAAGTCATCATTCCACATCCCATGTGGTGTTATATAATAACATAAAAGATTAAAAAAGAAATATAAACTTATAGAATATGTTTGAGAATTAAATCATGCCAAAACTGTTGGCGATTTAAAATTGATGTAAAGGTCTTAATTTACATTTCTACCCAATCTCTCTGACCTTTTCTCTCACTAATCCTCAACCTGATCACGGAGCTTTAGACAGGCAAATCGAATTACATCTCCTGCACACATCTTTTTCTTAAATTCTTCTGCACAATTGCTCCTTGAAAGTTCTTGGAATATATTTCACGCCATTCTCCTCTTCTTTAATCTTCCCCATCCTCAAGTGGACAAGCAACTCCTTTAGCACAATCCCAAGGTCTCTAACTGATAGCCACTGCTCTTTTTCCTCAGGACCCATGTGGCACACGGAACTTAGAATATATTAAGCCTAATACAGGTGCAAGCAGTGGCATCTCCAAAATATCTTTTTGAGTGGATCACGGGGGTGGCAAATTAGCAGTGTGGGAAAGGGAGTAAGGAAGATTTGAAGTAAAACTATTTCCATCGCCAGCACACTGCTTTTGCCTAGAGTTTTAATTTTTGGTCAATAAACAGTGTCAACATGTCCTAAAGATACTTATTCATAATTCATACAAGACTGCAAAAAACATTTAGGTGGGCATAATTCTCACAAGCCATCCCTAGTTATTTTAGGAAGGGCGGTGACCATGTCTTATTCTTCTATTGCAGTTCAAAAAAACCTACAATCACATGCACATGGAAGCATTCATTGACTGAATGAAGAAATGACCTCCAGACTTGGCCAAGTCCCCCAGTCATAGAGTCCTTAAGTATCTGGCTTTTCCTTCATACACACACACAAAAAGGTTTTGTATTTTAAATGTACATGGACAATTTTTAAGGTCTATTTCTCCAACTACTGTGAATGTACTACAGTCAGGGACCACATCTATTTCTGCTTCCCGTTATGTCCCCATTGTTGAGTACAGTACCTGCTACTAGAGTGAACTCTCTAAATATCTATTAAATAAATAAATGCATGAATACTCGGGGCTTTAAAAAATAAAGGACCTGTATTATGATCTCAGTCTACAAGTATCTGTCACTTGAATATTTTATGAAAATATGGACAAGCTGGAAGATGGTCAGAAAAGAAAAGGTGGGGGTGCGGGAGATGATTAAACAAATGGAATGCCTAATTGTGAGGAGAGACTTAAAAACCTGAATACATAAAACTTGTGCAGATTAAAACTGAAGAAAATTCAAGCACATTCCACACATTCTTAAAAGTAAACAGGGACTTAGTTTAACCAGCATAGTAAGAAGATGGAGTAGGACCCAAAAAAACCTATAATAGATGGTCGTACAAATGCCAATGGCTTTCAAGAAATGAGCCTCAGAGGGTGCCGTGGTCACACTTAGAGGGATGTTTTCCAAATGTCATGGCACTGGGGTTACCTAGTAATTTGTCTTGATGTCAGAGCCCAAGGATTGTTTGGCCTACAATCAGTCCAGAGACCCAAGCTCGTCCTGGTGGGTGGAAAGTGCCATTCTCATATTGCTTTCTGCCAAACAGACATTCAAGGGAAAACTATTTTGTACCCATTTTTCATATACGCATACTACTCCTCCTTTGAGTAAAAATTGTCAGACATTAAAAGAAATAAAAGTATTATTACAGAATAAGAAACTCTTTCACATTGAAAACTATTAGGTTTTCAAAAAAATTCCAAGAAAAATAATGAGATGAGACATTGTGTATATTAGTACAATGTCAAACATACTGTGGGCTCTGGAAAAATATTGGCAGAGATTGATGCTGTTGACAAATTTAAATCACATTAAATTATAAAATGTGCACTGGAAGAAAATCATACCTAGGATCAAAATTAAATGTTCTCCAAGTTATCAACCCAAACATTCTAAGATACTCTGAAGTATAATTTGATGAAATTCTAGAAATAAATACAATACTAGGAAGGTGAAACGACTTTACAGCTCTATTTTGTTACCTTTCAACTTGGTTGTCAAGCTACTATGATGCTATAGGAGTTTGTCTGACAATAGCTATTTCCCAATCTATATAAAACAAGTGTTTTTATACAGTATTTTCACAGTAGTCATTTTCATTGTATTTTCCCAACAGTTCTGTGAGACATACAAAAATGTTTTATTAGTCCTTTGTTTCCATGAGAAATCTGAAACAAAATAGTATGTGACTTAGCCAACATTACTTAGCTAGTCAGTGGGTGGTATCTAAGACTTGAAGCTACGCTTTCTAGTAACTAACCCAGGGACCTTTCCTTTCTAACGTCATGCATTATATTTATTTTGATTTGTATTTATTTTTACTTTTACACACAAACATTTTTTATGCCATAGGCATAAGCACAATTTTCCTTATATGCAGAGGAGTGACTTGATGGAAGTTAATTAGCATTACTTATCAAAATAGATAGTTACAAATGCAAAATTATATATTTATCTCTGTCTCTACTCCAAATATTTACCACTGATAATGCATAAACATCTTAGATGGTAGATTCATCATTTAACCTAGATGATAATCCATTTATTAAATTGCAACTGTTATGGGAATTAGCAGACAATCGAGCATTTTTTTGAGTAACAGGACTCTTATTTAATAAGCATAATGCTGGCATTTTGTTTAATATTTTCCAACTTAATTGCTTTCCTTTAAAACGATTTTATAGAAAAATAATAGTTATGCATTTAAGCCAAAATAATGGTCTGCTGTTAACGTGTTTTCAGTCTTATTTGTCTTTCTTATTGACCAAAACAAATTTCTTGGTGTTAGGGGGGGAAAAAAAGCTACTTAAGAATAATCAGTGTGATATAGGGGAAAGTAGACTGCATTAGATGCAGAAGGGCTGAACTTCTGATACTCAGTATCATCTAGACCTTACACTCATCAGAAAATCTCTCTCTGGGTCTCTATCTTTTCCTTGCAGAACATGAGCCTAGAAAAGCTCCAGCAATCTTCTCAAATCTAAGAGCTTTATTTTGTAGGTGTTATTTGTGTATTGGAGCAAGAAACTGACCGAATGAAGCAATTTTAATAAATTTAATTGAAAACTAACTTGAGGAAGGCAGAGAAGAAGAGACAATAAAGTACCTTGTACTGTGTTTCTCCGAAAATAAGACCTAGCCGGATCATCAGCTCTAATGCATCTTTTGGAGCAAAAATTAATATAAGACCCGGTATTATATTATATTATATTATATTATATTATATTATATTATTATATCTGGTATTATTGTATTATAATATGTTATGTTATGTCATGTCATGTTATGTTATATTATATAATACCTGGTCTTATATAAGACCAAGTCTTACAGTAAAATAAGACCAGGTCTTTATATTAATTTTTGCTCCAAAAGATGTATTAGAGCTGATAGTCCAGCTAGATCTTATTTTCAGGGAAACATGATAAGAGGGAACTCTAGGTAAGATGTAGGGTTATCTAGTTTTGAGAAGGAACTTAAAAGAGTCAAATAAAGCTGTTGTGTCTTATAGCAGAGAAACTAGAAACTCAAAATGTGAAAGTTTTGAGAGCAGATGGGGGGAAGATTATAAAGTCACTTTGGAGATAATGGGTTTAAGATGTTTCACATTCACATCAGAGGCTACAGTTGGAACTCTAATATTCTAGAACTTAGAAGAGATGCCAGGGCTTGGGAAAACAACGTTAGGAGTCTTTGTGTAGATTTGAAAACCGAAACAATGGGAAACATGAGTCCTCCAAGGGAGACATTACAGACAGAAAGGAGGAAAGAGCCAAAGTGATGGTCATGAGCCAAGTCCACTCTTGGGCAACAAGAATATGAACCAGGAAATGAGGCTGAAATTGAAATCTCTGAGGGAAGGAGATAGTGGCTTGGCAAAGCGATAGTTTAGCTTTTCTAAAATGAAAACTGAATATTTCATAAGATTCACTTCAAGAAGAAATACATATTTGCGTAAGTCTGTCATTAGGCTAGATTTCAATAACCTAAGCCAAGGAAAGAGAAGTCATCACACAATTCTATTGATCAGTGTGAAATGCTATGCTTGAATAACACACCTAAAGCTAGTACTGGTCGTGGCATATTTTCTACTACAATGAAATTACAGTCCAATTCAAAAACATTTTTGATGTTTTATATTTTGCAAGACATCATGATAAGTATAAGTAAGGTGTATTAAAATCATGAAAATACAAGGTACAACATGATCAATTTGGATGACAATAGAACATAAACAAAGCACTTTAGAAATTCGGGAGAGGGAAACTAGTTGTTCGTTCAGGAGACTGGAGGGAAGCTGCAGAGAAGTGACGTTTACCTGATCCAGGGAATTTTTTTTTTAACATCATATATTGTAATAATTCATTGGTGTATCTCCAAAATGTTATGCAGCTATCAAAATAGAACTATCCTATGAAAAGACAAATAATCCAATTTTAAAAAGGACAATGTTCTGAAGTTTTTTTTTTTAATTTTTATTAAAATTATCGGGGTGACATTGGTTAGTAAAATTACATACGTTTCAGTATAATTCTGTAATACATCACACATGTGTTGCATTGTGTGTTCGCCACCCAGAGTCAGTTCTTTCCATCACCATATATTTGACCCCCTTTTCCCTCTTCTACCACCCTCCTTCTTTCTTACCCTCTGGTAACCACTAAACAAACTATTGTCTGTGTCTATGAGCTTTGGTCCAGGGATTTTGATAAAATGAAGATGATGCTAGGGCTAAAGAGAGCATTTCAAATGAGGGAAGAAATGGATTAGGAAAAGCCCAGAGAGAGTAGAAACAAGAGACTGAAGCTTCACTGTCTGACTTATTCCTGGTAGATAACAGGTGCTCTAAACATATCCAGGTATTGATGCATTATTAAATGAATCGATTAGCATGCAGGCCTTGAAAAAAATCAAATGACTCAATTAGAATATAGACTACATCAAGGTGAATAGAGATTGGTTTGGTTTTCTGCCCACCCCCAAGAGTTATCTAGAATTGATGTTTTCGCTGAAAAACTTGTGCTCAAACTGTACAAGCCTGACTTAAATTAATTCAATTATTAAAAAGTATGGATGAGAATATTTGACCTTCAAATATAATTTCTCACATGTGATACCACACGAACACATCAATAGCTACTGTATCAGCCAAATCTTGAAAATGTGCATATTGATTATGTAAATTTTCTCAAAGCTTTAATGTTGTTTTCACATAAAATGTGCATAAAGACTAAATTCATCTTTATGTGTATGACATAGTACTACACCCAAAAGAGGGTCATAAGCAGTGATGTCAGTTTAAGAATCAGCTGCATAGAAGTAAAAAGAGTGATAAAATAAGTGTGAAAGACGAGCTAATTGATCTTACCATGTTTCCCCGAAAATAAGAGCTAGCCTAATGCATGTTTTGGAGCAAAAATTAATGTAAGACCCAGTCTTATTCTACTATAAGGCCATGTATAATATAATATAATATAATATAATATAATATAATATAATATAATATAATGCTGGGTCTTATATTAATTTTTGCTCCAAAAAACACATTAGAACCGATTGTCTGGCTAGGTCTTATTTTCGGGGAAACACGGTAGCAGCTGGTTAATTTTCCTAAACCAGCCAATAATTACTACTGAGTTTTATGATGATTTCCTGAAAATTCAGTTGAAGGTAAAAATTGGAACACAACTGCCTAGAAGACAGAGAGGCTGATGAAGCTAGATCTGACAGGTAGGATTTGGACAAGCAAATGAAAGGGGCAAAAGGAATAAAATATGCCAATATGTGAAAAAGTGTGGAAGTATTTGAGAGGCTGGGCAGAAATCAACCCTCGCAGAGCAAAAGAGTAAATTCTGGAGAGAAGTAGAAGTTGGAAATAGAAGGGGATAGGTACAATGGAATTCCATTACAAAGGAATTTAAAAGTAGCCTTAAAGGTAGCCAAAAATATTTTGGAGTAAATATGAAATACAATAGGAAGGTTTGGAAAAGCTTGAATAACTGAGTGTCGTAATGAAATATGATTTTTTTTCTTTTGGAAAATTGCTGTGAAAACAACATAAATGATAAATTAAATGGAAAGTGAGTTCAGTTAGAAGAAGGTTATGGTATAGGATAGTATGGAGTTATAAGAATGATGGAGGGTCAGACTTGGTTGGAGACAGTGGAAATAAAGGAGAAAGAGGGAAAAAGTGCTACTTTGGGACAATATCTAGTGCACAAATGGAAGGAAGGGTGGAAAGGGAAGATGATTTAAGATTCCCAATCTGAGAATATAGAATAAAGGTGTAAAGATGATGCCAGGTACAGAAATGAGTAATTAGGAATATCTGGTTTTATGGTAAGATTTGATTCACTTTTGGACATGCTCATTTTGAAGAGGCGGGAAGAACACACAGGTGAAAATGTGTTTTCAGTTGAAAACAAAAATGGGTCTAAAGAGTAGGATGACTGGGGGTCAGGAGTGGAGGTGTTGGTTTAAGAATTATGAGATGATGAGTAGTAAGTATAGGTAAAATAAAATAACAAAGGTTAACAATAGAGAGCAGAAAGTTCAGGGCTAGAAAAGCACAGGTAAAAGTAAGAAATGAGTATAAAAAATGATGTTCAAGATTTGAGAAATACAATGGTGAATTGATTATGTAGATAGGTTACCGTTACACAAGCAATGATCGTACAGTAGTATGAAGAACAAATTACAAGCAGTTTATTATTTTACTTATTTAGATAACTTTGTAGTGTTGCCCATCTCCCTCTGATTAGGATAAGGAGAAGTGTATATTTGTTTCCTACTTTTCAAGACTAAGAGAAATCTGATCATATTTTAAAGCTAATTGCATGGAGACTATTAATAAAAATAATATGAAGAGCAAAAACATGGGAATATAATTGTAGATAAGGAGGGAAAATGGGACAGAAACCAAAGTGGGGAAAATTTCTTTGAATCACACCGTAAATGTGATACATTCAGTCCACACAAACTGAAGAAAAAGTAGGAAAGGCAAATTTAGGAACACAGAGTAAAAAAATAAAAAAAATAAAAAAATTAAAAAAAACACCCTGAATCTTCAAATTATACTTATTGGAACTGTTCTTATGCCTCAAGAAAACCTAACTGATACATTCTAAATCCAACACATTCCACGTATTTTTTGAGTTACATCATGGAAACTAGGAGAGAATTTTAATTCCTAGCGTAGGCCCTGGGCTTCTTTAAAATGTTGCTCCCAAAGAAGCTTAGAAACATAGTGATGCATTTTCCTTAGGGATGTAAGCATTAGTCCTCAAGATGCAGGCTGCTAACAGGAAATTATTTTCCTTTAAATTATAATTGTGGACCATGCATTTTAGCAGTGTAAGTTTGTTAAACTGTCAGGCCCCTATTCTACCGTTTTCCCCCAAAATAAGACCTAGCCAGACAATCAGTTCTAATGTGTCTTTTGGAGCAAAAGTTAATATAAGACCTGGTATATATTATATTATATTATATTATATTATATTATATTATATTATATTATATTATATTATATTATATTATATTATATTATGTTATATTATAAAGACCTAGTCTTATAGCAAAATAAGACCTGGTCTTATATTAATTTTTGCTCCAAACGACACATTAGGGCTGATTGTCCAGCTAGGTCTCATTTTCGGGGAAATACAGTTTTAAAATCCAAGGAAGCCTCCATTTACTATGTTGTAACTAGCAAACATTAATTTCACTAAAGTTTGATGTACATCAAACATAAGCTCCATTACCTGAGGATTTATCTACTGGGGAAAATGTGTCATTTTATTTCCCCAGAAAATGATTAAATCCTCCTTTTAATGCATGCTTTCCCAAGGGATATGAGCAACACATTCACTCGCACAATTCTACAATGCAGTAAATTACAATGTATTTACCCATAATAAAGAGATCTCCTCTAAAATCATTTTTTATTGAAAAATACTAAGCAAACAGCACATGACAAAATAGATTCTAATATTCCTAAATCTCACTTACTTCACAATCATAACTGATATATGTGGCCAATACAAGGAACTTAATGACACTATTTGAAGTCACATAATCAAACTATTTTTAATATAATACCAAGTGCTTTAATTCCTTGGAAAGTGGCAATACATGTATTTAAGCATCAATTAATGCATTCTCAATCAAATCCACCCAATCCTCAGTTATTTTAGAGAAAACAAATTTATTTTTCATGCACCTTCCTTAATATATCTTACTACCCTTTCCCTCTGTTCTCTTATCACTAGTGCTGTATCCAGGTGTTTGAAACTCCTGTTCGTTCTTCTCTATCTCCACCACCCAAATCCCACTTCTCATCAGAATGCAGTTTAAGTGCCACCTCCCTCCATTAACACTTTTGGAACTTCATATCTAATATACATTAGATTATCTGACATTATGGATAATCATATATGATTAGTACAGTACCTATGAAAATGTTTCATCCTTCAACACTCCTACCTCCATTAGACTTTAAGGTCCTTGAGAGCCAGATTTAAGTCTAACTCTTCTTTTTTTTTTTTTTTTTAATTAATTTTATTGGGGTGACAATTGTTAGTAAATTTACATAGATTTCAGGTGTACAATTCTGTATTACATCGTCTATAAATCCCATTGTGTGTTCACCACCCAGAGTCAGTTCTCCTTCCATCACCATATATTTGATCCCCTTTACCCTCATCACCCATCCCCCACCCCCTTACCCTCTGGTAACCACTAAATTATTGTCTGTGTCTATGAGTCTAACTCTTCTTTTGCCTATTTCACCATCTAGTACATGGCTTTCTATAACTCAATACTTTTATATTGAATAATTTCAATGACTAAAACATAGAAAAAATTCATGAAGGTAGAACAATTCCAGTTGTCATATAATTAGTCAATTCAATATGTTCACCTTCAACAGTAAAACTTTGAACGAAATCTTCCACTATACACGATAAATATTAAGACTCTGTCTTTATGAGACTGGCGTGGCTGCTGTTATGAGTTACCACTGATACAAATGAGTTAGAGGTGGGCAAGAACCGACTATTGTAACATTCAAGGATTGTCTTTTTTCTTTTTTTTTTGCAAAGTTACTGAATCAGACTTAGGACATAATAGTTTCTTTTCTTAGCTGGTTTAAAATGTATAATACACATAAGAAAGATGTATTTGCCAAGTGAGTATTAAAATACTTTAGTTAGAGCCTACATTTTAAATTGCTTTCTATCCTGAATTTCAAAAATGTCATAGGGAAATGGGAGGGGGGAGAGAAAGAGATAAACTGTTATGGAATATATGACTTTTCAATACTGCATCTATTGATATAAAATGATTTAACTACTGGAATGCACTTGCCCAGTCATAAAGAGCCATAAAACTGTGGATCACTAGGTTTGTGCCTTTAAATAAATGTGAGTATCCTATCAAGCCACATATCTACTGTGCACAGACACAGGCTACCTTAGTTATTAGTATTTGTACAAAAATGATGTAAGTTATTTTATACTCATCTGCAGAATTTTAAATGTTATTATCATCATGATTGTGCACTTTAAAAGCCAGAATGATCTCAAAATCTTCCTTAGACCTCAATGAGCCTGACTAGTCCTAGTGTGTTTTCCAAGGACACTGCTCTACTTTAAGTGTATTGCTAGTATTCACAGGTGTCATCACTAGTGCACATTCACAGACATAGTAAATATATTATCAATCCAAATTGGAACAAAAAAATTGAATTGCATCAAGTAATAAAAACTGGTTAGGGACTTAAAACATCTTGACTAGAGAAAAGAGATGTGTGTTGCTTCAAAGTACCTGCTTAGGTCTAATTGTTTGGAACAGAAATTTGCCATATTAAATAATTCAAAAATACAAGTGGTGTCATGAAAAAAAATAAACAAAAATTTTATGCAAAAGATCAGATTATTTCATTGAAGAGGCTTATGGTTTTTGCTATGGTCTCTGAGTCTCCAGTTGCTAAAAGACGGTTTGTTTGTTTTTAACAAACTTTGGTTTAGAAAAATTTTTACTTTACAGAAAATTACAAAGATAGTACAGAGTTCTCTTTAGTCCAGTTTCCCTGGACTAAAAGGGAACCAGTTTCCCCTATGTTTACATCTTACATAAGTCATAAGTAATGAACCAATATTGACATTATTACTATTACCTGAAGTCCATACATTATTCAGATGACCCTCCTTTTACCTAATGTCCTTTTTCTGTTCCAGGATCCTATTCAGGATACCACATTATCATTTAGTTGTCATGTCTCAGCTCTTCTTGGTTGTAACAGTTTCTCAGACTATTCTTGATTTTGATGACTTTGACATTTTGGGAGAGTATGAGTCAGGTATTTTATAAAATATCCCTCAAAATTTATCTTATTTGTCTGATGTTTTCCTTGTGATTAGACAGGTGTTATGGAATCTAGGGAGGAAAACCACAGAGGTAGACACCACATATGTCAAGAGTTCATAACTAGCAATAGTACCTAATATTAACCTTGATCATCTAGGTATAGTAGCGTTGGTCAGGCTTCTCAACCCTAAAGTTATTCCTATGTTCACTCTTTCTTTGAAAGATGTCTCTACTGACAGCCCACAGTTAAGGAGTGGGGAGTTACAGTGCACTTCCCTGTGTGTTGAGTAGCTTAAATTTTTAGAATTCTTTGACAGGAAGATTTGTCTCTTCTCCATTTATTATTGATTGATTCAGTCATTTATTTACATCAGTATGGATTCAAGGATACTTATTTTATACTTTGAGTTATAATCCAATACTACTTGATTTATTTAGTTGTTCAATTTGCTCCATCTTTGGCCATTTGGAGCTCTTTAGGTTATCTTTTCAAATGCCACACAAGCATCACTAGTCATTAGTAGCTTTATCTAGTACAATTCTTTGCTTATATCAACATCACAAGTGGGGGGTGAGAGGTGATAGAGAAATGTGTTTGTCGTCAAATCAAGTTTTCTATAGCTACAATCAACTGATAAAACATTCTAAAACAGACCCCTAGGCAACCATCATAAACTTGGCCTTATGCTCTCTATCACAGGAAAGACACAGCAGAATCATTCTAGTGCTAACTCTTATTTCATTACTCACAACTTCAAATTTGAGCATTTATAGTCCCCCAACTAATTTTCCATTATTTATTTTCACATTTTAAGTGATTTTTTTCTTTTAATGTTTAAGGCATAATAATGTTTTTCTCTTTGATGAAATAATAAACTAAGATATTTAAATAATAAATAAAAACCTTTAGGTATAGCACTAAGCTTTCCATAAGATAGTTATGTTTTCAATCTTACTATCAAAATGCTAATTTTCATTGACTGGTAGTCTACACATATACACAATTTGCTTAAAAATAAGCTGCTTGTTCTGAATTATGCAAATTAGCTTTTGAGATAAATACCAAAAAATTTAAGAATATTTCCAGGTGGAATTTAATCGTTTAAAACTATTTTATGAGAATTTAGAGATCTACAATTTTTAAGTGTCACAGAACTCTCTGAGAAGTCAATTATTAAAACTGCTCAATAAAATAACAATGGATAAAAAGAGGGAACCTCACATTCTACAAAGAATATACTTCTTCATTGAATAACTTCTATCGACATGATTTAAGATATAAGTTAATGATTTTATGTTAAGCTTACTATATGAACTCTAACAAAGTTTGGTAAAAAAATGAAACAGAGAATATTTTGTGACTTATTACCAGGACTAATAGCAATGCATTTTCGTGAGGTATAATTTAACTTTTGTGTCCTCTTCCACCTCTTAGAATGTAACATTATTTTAAGTGTATTTCAGTCATTACATATAAATCAGGAAACGATATCACAAATTTACAAGATTTTTCAATATCATGAAAACTAAATGAATCTTAATATATTTTAGAGTGCAACTGAAAATATTTGTGGGAGTTAAAAAAAGAAAGTACAGAATGAATTCATTTTCAGTAAGAGATGTGTGGTTATAAAAGGCATTTACTATATGTTGTACGCAGGTGGCACACAACTCTAAATTTCCCAAACAATTATTACTACTTGGAAAACATAAATCAGTGGCAATATAATTTCCTGGAAAATATGATTAGATAATCTTTCCGGAACCAGTACTCTCACAACTACTCTGAATTTTATAAGCTATATCTGGGGAAAGACATACTTCCAGACAATTTGCAGCACCCCTCTGATATTGAGTCTGACACTAGCTTTTCTCCTGATTCAGGTGTGGCATGAAATCACTTTTGTCCCTTAAGATATCTTAGGCCAGCCAAGTCCTCTCTCTCCCTCTATTTGCTAGTCACATTATGTCTATTATCCATTCATTCAAACCTATTTTGACTATTCCTTTCCCAAGCCTATTGAATCTCATGGTGGATCCCCTAGAGCACTCATTCTTTAGCCCACTAAGTCACTAGTGATCCTTCAGGCAAACACATCCAGCAGCCAAACCCAAGTATGGGTCTAGGCTGCAATCTGAACTCTCTGTATACACAGGGGTACTGAACTGTTAGAGGAAAATCATACAACCATACCAAGGATAGCAGTACAGATTTATGTTTCTCAACCTCAGCCTCATATGTTATACTTAATTGTACCTTTTGACCTTTCCCTGGATCATCCTAAAGTATTAAATCAGCTTTACCTTCAGGAAGAGCCACATAAGCCTAATACGACTTAAGGGTCTCTCTGTACAGCTCCTACAACCTACCTGTATCCAAGTAATTTGCTTACTTCTTTCCCTTGTGAACAATTTCTTTTCTACTAGTTGATATGAGAACATAAGTACAAAAATAGGATAAAGTCACTTCAGTGTGTATTTACTTCAGTCTGAACGCCATTAATAATGGTTGCTGTCAGATGCTTTCCTGTTTTGATGGGAAACAGGTTCAAGAGTGAAAAGGGAAAATTCTGTAGAAAAAGGCTGGTGGGCAAACTATAAATTATTCAGACTTCACAACTTTGCCTAGACTAAGCCCTGCTGGTCATTAACTGGGTCAGGACCAACAGGGAGCTCTCCTCTGCAGTCATGTGTATGCTTCCCATCTTCACATGATTTTATAAAGGGGGTGTGTGCATGTGTATGTGTGAATATTTTAACATGGCTAGACTTTATACACACAAGCTTCATTCCCTGATTTGTTTAAGGTATCACTTTACTTCAAATTTTATATGTACTTTATCACTTAGCTTTCCCAGTGTGATCTGTTTTGTCGTCATCAGTATTAGTCAGATTGTCTATGAAATCTGCAGGAAAACAATCAGATTTTTAAAATGTATCTTATCATTACATAAAGCATAATACAAGTAAAACTTTCCCCCAAACACACACACACATATAAAGATATACATATATATAATATTTATATACACCTATATAGTTTATTCAGCAATAAGATACATTAGAAGTTACATTAAAATAAAATAAAACCGTAATTGCACTATTAAATATATATTTTGATTTATATTTTTCTATGAGGAAGTCAGAAGAAAAATTTTAGCATGTTTGGAGTAAGATATGTTTGAGCATATTTTGGAATAAGGCTTTCAGGCCACTCAGATAAACGGTAGGGGAGGCAACAAAACCAAAATGAGATCAAAGACATATGAGTTTTGATCAAACAATATGGTGAATGTCTAAATAAAAAAAGAAATTATTACAGTAAAAGACACGTTGCCATTAATTCCCCTCAAAAGACCCTCTCTCACTTTGGACACATGTATCCCATCATTCTTGCCACTTTCTGAAGCAGTTCTGGAAGTCCTCTTCCGTGAGTGTCTTTAGTTGTGCTCTCATGGCTGCCTCAATGTCCTGGTCGTCTTGACTTTGGGGAAGAGCCACAAGTCACACGGTGCCAGATCCGGTGAATAGGGTGGGTGAGGACACAGCGTAATGTTTTTATCTGACAGAAATTGCCGTACCAGAAGCAATGTGTGACGCAGAGACTTTTGGCTGTGATCACAAAATACGGTGAACGCTCCTGTCAAGTGCCACCCAACAGAAAGGCAGGAAACTTCAGTACAGGAAGCAGCACATTGAACCTTAATAACCAAGTTTCAACTTGGTTGATGCAGTCAGTCAGGAGTGAGCTACGGTTGAGAGAAGGTGTGTTTTAAAGTGTGCCGTAAATCATCCTCCATCACATACCGCTTGCTGGTATATGGTGATTTCTGTCAAATAAAAACATTACAGTGTGTCCTCATCCACCTTATTTACTGGATCTGGTACCATGAGAATTCTGACTCTTCACCAAAGTCCAAATGATTCAGGACATTGAGGCAGCCATGATAGTACAACTAAAGAGACTCATGGAAAAGGACTTCCACAACTGCTTCAGAAAGTGACAAGAACAATGGGATAAGTGTGTTTGAAGCCAGGAAGAGTATTTTGAGGGGGATTAATGGCAATGTGTCTTTTACTGTAATAATTTTTTTTTTACTTAAACATTCACCATATTATTTGATCACACCTCATATATGCTCCAGAAGGAATTTGAAAAAATAATAGAGGAAAGGATAGAATGACTAAAATAACCAGAAAATGTATACTGTCTTAACATAATGGAATATGGATTACAAATAAGTCCCAAGGGAACTCAAAGTAAAGGAATGGTCATTTACGTGTTGAAAGATTTGTAGGAAATCTAAGAATATGTTTAAATACAATCATGGCAAGGAAAAATGTGCAGAGGTTGTGATGACACATTCATTATAGGAGAAATAAATGTGCCAGATGATCCTTGAGAGGCATGTAACTATTATCTCTCTCTCTCTCTCTCTCTCTCTCTCTCTCTCTCTCTCTCTCTCTCTCTCTCTCTCTCTCTCTCATCAGTCAGTCTTTCTATCTTATCTATCCAACCAATACTGGTGGAAAACAACTCAAAATGTTATCAGCAGTTGCTTCTCTACAGTGTCATTTGTCACATTTTCAGTTCTATCTTTACCCACACCTGAAACTACTGGTTTATTTAGCTAATTACTATTTGTCTTTGAATTCTATGTTCAATTGTCACAATTTCATAGTGGCTTTTCTTGGCCCTCTTGATTAAATTAAACCCCTAGCACTATCCTTCCATATGTTACCTTTGTTAACAGTGGTATCTCTCATTACTCATTTAATTCATGTCTTTCACAAAAGATTGTAAGCTCAGAAAAAGCAGGAGTGATGTGTGCCTTCTTCAGTGCTCTATCCTGGGTCTAGCTTAGTGGCTGATACTTCCTAGGTGATTAATGAAACAGTATTGAATTGAATTGCATGGCTGAAGAGTTCCAGAAAATTTCCCCGAGTCCTGCCTCTTGAATTCCATTGCAAATTGTCTGGTTCTGGTTTATTATCTCTAGTCTAATTCTGTAACCCAGCACTGTTTCTCTTCCTAACCCCAAAGAATAGATACCTAGATAAAGTTGTCTATTTCTCTTTTAATTTTGGTTTTGTCCTTAGGTACATCTTAAATAGTTGGAAAACATGAAAAAATAGAGACAAAATATCACTATGTATGTTTGACAAACAAGCAAAATATAGTTGGACCAACGTGATGGTTGTTTGGAAGCCACTCTAGAAGTCAATGGATGAGTCATAATTAAAAAAAATAAGACAGGAAGAGAACCTGATCCATGGTAGTGGTGATGGACAGAAGGAGACATTCAAGAGATATTTAGAAGGTAGAATAAGCCATGGTGAAACTGGGGTATGTGTGTGCGTACATGACCAGGTACACATCTGTGCAGGATGAATGCCAGAGAAGAACAAGTAGAAGCCCAGGATTATAATGAGACTTAGGGTTAAGTACCATTGTTAAACACTCAGTCCTTAAGGAAACACAAGATGGAGAGCAGATTTGGCCATCAGGTGAGGTCAAAGTTCACATAATAAATCCAAGAGGTAGTTGGATATGTTGTCTGATGCAAAGCAATGTTGTCTGAGCTGGAACAAATCAAGGACTTATTAGCATATAGGCAGTGATAGTTCAAGACATGGTAATAGATAACATTTCCCCAGGAGACTACATGCAGTAATGAGAGAAGAGGCCTTGAAGCAAGACCTTGAGGCCAACAACATTTAAGCTAAGGATAGAAGAGTTAGAGCCTGATAGGGACTTTAAAAAGCAGTGGGCAGAAATGTAGAAGATAATAAGAGAAGGGTCAAAGTAGTAAAAAAGAGTCAAGTGCCAATAAGAGTTCAAGTTAAATAAGGCCTAGAAAATGTTTACAAGATTAAGAAACAAGGATGTCTAAATGACTTTTACAATTATACGATTTGGTTGGTTGGTTGGTTGGTTGGTTGGTTGGTTGGTTGGTTGTTTGGTTGGTTGGTTGGTTGGTTTAGTTGGGTTTTTTTCAAACTACTGCTCAAATGGAAAACAAAGTAGCGTAGAGTTTAGGAGTAATGAAAAGCAAGGGAGAGAGAGCGAATATAAAAGTCTGTAAATGTAAAAGGTAAACTATAGAAGTAGCAAAAATAACTGAGACAAGGGTCTGTTTCATTATGTGTTATTTAAAGTTTTTTGAGCATGATTCTTTCAGAGAAAGAAATTAAATTTACCTAAGTTAGGGAGAATAAATGATTAAATGCATTTTTGAATTATCCATTATTATAGGAAATTCTGATCTCAAAGATTATTTATATCCTCTCATTTTTCCAAGAATTTAAAATTAACTCTATTTTTAAACATATAAGCTTGAGCATAATTTTCCATAATTCTCCAGTACCTATTTTTTTTTCCCCCTCTGATTCTGTTTGGGATTTAGTTTCCTCAGGTTATTTCTATAGCTCCACAGTCCCAATAAGTAAAGGTGAGATATGAAATAACTGTTTCTGAAGGCAGTGATACCATTAGGTAGAATATCCTGTTAAAAGACCTCAAGTAACCAGAGGAAGTGTTCTCAGAGGTACAAAAGGACCTCTGCTTGAGGGGATATTCTTCAGGCATCTGCCACATAAAACCTCATATATATTTTTGCCTTTCTTAACTGCCTTTTTTCAGTAGACTCAAAGTCTAATAATTACCCTTCTGAATTTTCCCAAGCAATTGTAATCCATTATTATTTAACAAATTCAAATTTATAAGCTATGTTACATATAACATTTATATGGTGGTAGATTGTAACCTAATGGCAAACACTGGCCTTTTTGTGTAGTAACTATGTCTGCCTTCGATTATATGTGTAGTTAAAGTTTTATGGCTCCTTTTCATTTCCATTCACCTCCCAAAGCCTTCATTATGAGTACACTTCTTCACTGCTATTTTCATTTATTAGTCTGTTCATTTTGGTAAGTAAGCACTAACAGTTAAAAGGATACAGAAAAACATAATGAAAGAAACTTAAAAGTATTTTTAGGAAAAAGAATTGTTTTCACTGGTTCTTATATTTCTGGAGTATTAAACTTAAGTAGAGCTAAAAGAAATCTTTATAGTTTTATTCCCATTTTATTTCCCTGCCTGAATAAGAACATTTCAATTTTTTTCTCTTGATTCTTTACTCTCAAATATTTAGCTTTTTAGAAAAAACAAACGAGCATTTGAAATAATTAGGTTTTGACACATAGAATCCAATCCAACATAAATGAATTGGAAATAAAGCTCTCCAAAAACTGCAGCCAATATTTGGTTAATAGGGCACCATTTCCCACTCAAGACTATCAGCTAAATAACTAAGATTCTTATAGACAAGAAAATAACAAATTCTAACTGTGTGTGTGTGTGTTTATGTATATATATATATATATATATATATATATATATATTTGTTTTTGTTTTTGTTTTTGTTTTTTTAATGAAGTCAGAGAAAAAGACTGAGTCATTGGACCAGTATATGACTGAATCAATTTGGGACAAAGGATAGTGGTTAAGATCCTGGGCTCTGAGCCAGATCCCTGGGTTCAAATCCCAGCTTCTCCACTTAAAAGTTGTCTGACCTCTTAACCTCTCCATATTCTGGTTTTCTAAACTGTAATATGACAAAATAATACCCCTTGTAGAATTGTTGGAAAGACTCAATGAGATAATATAAGTAAAGACATTAATAACAGAGCCTGGCACATAGTTAGAGCTTATCAGGTAATATTGCATTTGACCATATTTTGTAGAATAAACTAATGACTGTTGCTTTTCCCATGTGTGACCAGTTAAAACATTTTAATAGTAATTCTTTCCCACTGCATTAATGCAAAAAATAACTGTGACCAAGAATGCCTAAAATTTTTATTTATTGTGGACATTTAAGTCAACTTAGTAGCATGCTTCCAAAAAAACAAAAAAAAAAACAAATGGAGAGTATCTCTAGGCACACAGATTGTATATTTTGTGAACTTATATTCTAATTTAATCACCTCATCTAGTTACTGATTATGAAAAGAATATGAGTGTGTGTGTGTGTGTGTGTGTGTGTGTGTGTGTGTGTGTTCTGCTTGTTTAAATACTTGGTAAGAAAATAAATAGAAAATTCCAAAAAGTACATATTTTAAAAATCACAGTATTGAAGTGATGTTTCTAGGAAGAAATCCTGTTTTCAACCATCACTAGTTCTACTAAGAGTTACCTTACATGGTTGTATTTCCTAGTCATGAAATGTTTACAGCAATGTGCTTGCTGTATCCGTGACACTGATTTAAGAACACATTTTGATCATTACTATCTCTTGCTGTTTGCCTGCAGTAAGCTCTCACATAATTAGGGCTGAATACACTGCACTTTTAAAATTAAACCAAGCCTCTGGGAAAGAATCATGGAAATAGATGGTTAAAGGACACCCAGGCAATTAACAAGCATGATCAAGTTAAAAATTGAAGATAGAAAAGTAGGTTAAGAGCTTTTCTCTCTCTTTTCAACATGATTTGTTGATACAGAAGGAATATGAATTAGCTTCATTTTACATGGGAAAGAGATACAGTATATAGAGGCAGTCCATATTTCAGTCAACAAGCAAATTTCTTTGCTATTTTCCAACAGATTTTTTCTTTCTTTAAGCACATAGTTCTGAAATAATTCTCAACTTGACTGACTTTTAAAACAAGGCTGAAAATATTTTTTTTTTTTTGCTTTCTGGAATCACAACAGTATATCAGTAGACTAATAAATATTTAAATATTAAAATTCTGAGATAATTTTACCCAGCACTTTTTTTAAAACAAAATTACATGCAAAAGTATTATTTGTGATTGTTTAAAAAAATCTGAGAAATGGTTAAAATATATATATAAAATTTCATTGATGATTAAATATTATAGAATTAATGAATCGTGATTTTCTCCAGTGGCATATCATTTTCTACAATTTCCCTATTGGCATTCTTTCCCTCCTTTTCCTTATGTACCTGTCTTCTTTACTAGACAAAAAGCCACTGAAAGGCTATAACTTGGTTTGGGTTTTTTTTTGTCTCTAAAGCACCTTATAGTCCCTGAAAACACTCAGCACTCAATAAATATTACTGGGTGAGTAAATTAATGTGTACAATCCCATCTTTTAAATAAGCTGCTATTATTTCTTTATTTATACTTATATGTTAATCATTAACAGGAATACAAAAAGAAAGTGAAAAAGGAATTTGATATTTGTTAAATATTGGCTATATGTCAGACACCTTTCACATATTATTTTATTGTCACAACATTCTTAAGGGGAAAGATATTTTCTCAGTTTTTACAGATTAGCATTATAGAGCTTAAACATCTCCTGAAATCCAGTTAAAAGTGAAGGTTCTGACTTTTCTAAGATTATGTCTGGTTGATTTCCCCACCCTAAAGTTGCATAACATTCCTTTGCCTTAGCATTATTAGGGTTTTATTGCAAATACAGATCAAATTTGTGAGTAATGGAGATAAATAGTAATATTGTACTTCTTTTTCATCGTAGCCTATACTTTCTTATTTAAGATTAAGGCCTCTTCCCTTTTTTTCTCTTACTTTATATGGTAAAATAATGCAAATACAGAAATCCACAGAAAGAAGTGGTTTATTATGTCAAACACTCCTGAAAGAACTACCCAGTCAAGAAATAGAACTGTGCCACCCACCCAAGGAGCCTGTCCATGTGCATAGACCCAATCACCGTCCCCTCCCACCCAAAAAATAACAGCTATGCTAACTTTCATAGTAGTTGATTTGTTGAATTTCATTACAGTTTCATCACAATTGTGCATCCCTAGATTGTAGAGTCTGGTCTGCCCCAAACCTCCATATTCAATTTCTGTTGAGTGTCTCAACCTACAAATTCCCCTCCATCCCATTATTTTCCTTACTGTTTGCATGTTGAAGGGCGTGGGTGGTAGGCCCATCAGTTTTCTAAATCTGGATTTTGCTGATTACATGCTCAAGGGGCAAGTTCAGCATGTTCTTCCATCCTTTGTATAATATTTCCTGCAGTTTGTTACCTGGAACCAGACGCATGATTAGACTCACATTCCAACCCCTTGGCAAAACTATAAGCGATTTGTGTTCTTTTAACCTGAAAGATGCAACATTTGTTTTGCCCTTTTTTGTTACTAGTGGCCATTTGATGCTCAACATCTAGATGCATTAATTGAACGGGGGAGGTAAAATCATGATTTTCTAACTATATCATTATCTTTTCATGTATTAGCTTAATAATGTTATCAGGACACTCCTCTTCCTCTACTATTTGGTTACACATTGGTTCAGATAATATAGGAGAAGCAGGACAAATACTGGATTCTTTCCTTTTATTTACCAAGGTTTCAAGGAAATGAACCGGGTCCTTTTGAGTTTTAGTGAATAACCATTTTTATATCATTATGAACTCAAACTTAAGCATTTGATGAGTTTGAATTCATTGCAATGTTTATCCTTCTTGAAGCCCATCTTGGCTTTTTCAGTCTGGCTCCTCAGTCTTTTTTATATTAACTTGGTAGTCTTCGATAACTTCTTTACTATCTGGTAAGTCAAGTTTTTCTAGGCCCCTCACATACAGAGGGTGTGAAAAAAATGTATACACATTTTAAGAGATGTTATCTATGTATTACTGCTGTAGACCTGGGACCAGCCATTTTTCTTCAAATTACTGCAGGCCTCTTGCTATTGAGGTGTGTGAATCCCATGTCAATTTCAGCTGCTCTTCCCAAATACCTGTTGGTTATGTGGGCGGTCCATCTGTTCTCAGATGACCTTGCTTCCTATACTTCCTTCCTTCAAACTACATGGAGGTTCAAAACCACAGGTCTTGTAGTTTTTATAGGTTTGTCCCACCTGCTAGATTCATGGAAATAATTTTATTGTAAAAGTTGTACAGGTATTTTTGGTTTTGCTATTTATTCACTCTGTTTTTCCAGTGCAAAAATTAAGCTACCACTATCTTCTCAGACTCCAGTCCCCTTTTCTTTCAAAATTTATGTCAACTTCAATTTTCTTGTATCAAGATCTATATCTTTTCCATTAACTTAATACAAGGACCAATTTGATAATAGTGTTTACTCAGAAAAGCTTTTGGTTGGATTTTTTTTTTAAGTTTGGTGAACACAATAAAAGTACCTATTCAACACATAATTAATAAATAAAAATTAATTCCCTTTCAAAACACTGACTCAGTATTTTATAAATTATACCTCTATGAGTTTACCTGCCAAATATAAAAAAAAAAATTATATCTGTAAGAAAGTAATGTCATTCCTTCTTAAATGTCATTGCCCAAAGAGATATACTTTCAACTCTATTTTGAAGATAGCACTGATTCCAAAGGCAATGACATTTAAATAGCTTTTATAGGATTGTAAACAAGAGCCATCCCAAGATACCCACAATATGTAATCCCAAATTATTTTAAAAACTCCATTAAAAACAAGAATTATAAACAGAATTAATACAAGTATGTATGCATATTATTTTAAATGTCTTCAAATCTTATTTTTAAATACATGTTTCTATGTATTAGATTAGATTAGATTAGGCTATCTACACTAAATTAAAATATTCAGTTTTTTGTAGGAAATACAGGGGAAAAGACCATCTGGTTGTTGGAAATTGTGTATAAAAACCAAGATGAAGCATAATGTTATCATCATTTCTTCATTCATTTATATTATTGAGTGCCTATTTTGTGCCATGCACATGTCTAGCCCTTGGACTACAGTGATTAAAAGAAAAAAAAACACCTCACCCTAAGTGAAGTTTACATTATAGATGAGGGGAGATAAGAAAATTAGAAAAATAAAACATTTAGTATAGTCCATTGTGATAAGTTCTATGGAGAAAAGGAAGGGTAGAGATAAGAGGACTAACTGATAACCAAGGATTTTACTCAGGTTTCGTGGGTTTGTAATTTTCTTTTATTATGAAAAATGTTATAGGGATCATTCTGTATCCATGTATTTGTAAACATATCATTTTTTTGTAAGATAATTTATTACCCGATACATTTTCAAGAACTTTCTATATAGGGTCAAAGTGACCTTTAGGAAGTTTGCAATACTCTCTTTGGAGTGATATATTGGAAAGCTCTCCCCCGGACTGATATTATTAAGTAATTCACTAATATTTTTCTAGGAACACTGATTTCAGTTATATTTACCTTTTATAAATTGACACCTGTTTGGATTTAATTTTTTGCAAACTCTAAGAATAGATTTTACTCAATTATTTCAGTTAAATAATACTATTTATTATTATAAACTTGTTTTATATTGATTTGAAATTTTTAAATTTCAAATTTGGGTATATAGTTTTTGTTTTTGGTTTTTGTAGTCAGTGATTTTGTTTCTATTATATATCCTCAACCATAGTTGCTAACATGTAGGAAAGATACTGATATATTTTAGTATATTTATCTTATAATAAGTTACCTTACTGAACTTTTCAGTTAATGTTATAATTTCTCAGGTGCTTCATTCAGCTTTTTAGGCAGGTAAACATCATCTGCAAAAAATAATTTAGCTTCCTCTCATCCCAGATTACTTCTCGCTATAATTTTGTGCTTTATTGCATTGACTGACCCACTCATAACAAACCTCTACTCAATCCCTGCTGACCAGGTGTCTAGGCTCAAGACTCAACTGCTTGGTTGACATGGATCGCTCCCCCTCTCCAGGTGAGTCTTTGTAGCGACAGCTGTTAATTTTTAAATGGCTTACCCAAGCAAAACTCTGTCTCCCTGTATCTTCCATACGTTGTTTTTAGTATCATATTTTTATGTAAATATATTAGATAGCTCAGAAATTCTTAATTTGGGGTCCAAAAATAAATGTGCTTGTAGGGAACCACAAAGCTTTTGAAATCACAGACAAAATTCCGTGAGTAGGTGCACTTTACTAGGGTAAAGGGTACACAGACTTCATTTGATTCTTAAAGTAGTTCATCAGCCTGGAAGGCTAAGCCAACGCAAATGGATGGTCATGAATGATTAATATAATCAATAGTTACAGCTAATAGAATTCTGGGGTTATTTATATTATTTAATACATATACAGAAATAACGAGGTGCTTTTAATATATTTCTGCTGTTTTATATACATATATCTTAAAAATCTAAATCCCCGAGACAACATCTGTCTCTAATCTTCATCATAATTTATTTACATGATTATTCAAGGCAAATACCAAACATTCTGCTCCGAACAAAGACTCTTTTTAAAAATAATTATTTAAACAATGAATGACTCTCCTACAGAAAAAAAATAATACTCAGTCTCCCTACTAGCAGTACTCATATAACTTTCAATATTCATTTTCTCAGCCTCTACTCAAGTCAAATAGCTATAATTGTGTAATTTTTAATAAGGTATATTGTCTTTTAAAAAAAGGCTAACATTCTGCAAGGGCAGTATGTTAAGTGATATCTGCTCTAAAATGCTGTAAAAAAGATTTTAAAGTCATCATTTAAAGTTTGCAACATTTCTAACTAATTATCTTTCATTACTATTAAATTTGACATAAAAAAGAAAATGGAAGAATTGAGCAAGTTATGAGTCATCTTATTTGGTTCATATATAACATTTCACTGATTTGAAATAAGATCCCAAATGGTCCAGCTATGCTGTTTTCTGATGTAAATAAAGATTAACAGAAATGAGTACATGCAACTCAATGCCATTAAAATTTTCCTTAAAAGCTATTTCTAAATGTTTAATACTGTAGCTTAGAAGATACTGACTTAGAAGATAAAACTGGTATATCTGGAAAATTTTGCAGATGGAGTATGTATTAGAAGTTTTCAGTGCTAATGGCCTTATGAGTGCTATTTCACCTAGCACACATAGAAATCGCCATTGCACATCAGGGGCTTCTGTGGCTCGGACTTCCATGAAGATCAAAAAAAAACAAAAAACACAGAACAGCCTATCACTTACATGGCCTTCACAAACACATGTGCTTAAGAAGCTCTGAAAATTGTCAAGTGTGTACGTGGAGAGTATTTGCCTTTCTCAAAGAGTTCACACTCCCTAATTCTGTTTCAAAATGACTTTCATAATAATAGGTAACACACAGCATTGAGTACAGAGAATAATTTCTAAGTACTACATATCCAGACCCTATGTATTTACAATATAAATATAAAATATGTATCTTCCCAGAAATCTGACACTCTTTTATGGAGGAAACTGAAGAAATAGTTTCAAAAAGTTTGGAAACTGAGGCCAAGTTACTAAAGTGGCAGAGTGGGGATTCTAACCCATACGCCCTGGCTCCAGGGCCTGTGTTCTAGCAAAACTATATGTTACCGCAACATGTATCTATAGTCTTTTTTGTAAAAGTAAAATCGTATTAAAGGATTGGAAAGATATGTAAGCCCTGCCCCATTCCTTTCACTCTTATTTCCCTAATGCACAGACCCGAAATGTTTCTTTTCACATTTAATTCATATTTCAAAAAGTTGATAAATCAACTTTAAACCCCACTAATTTCCAATTATGGCAGATGAGGATTTAGCTTTCTCACAACACCCAATCTTCATTTACCTTTGTCTTTCCCTCCCAGAATAACTGGGCCAACAGCTTTACATAAACCAGTAAACTTCATTTACATTATTATGACCAGGTAAGTGTTATTCACTGCTGAGCTAAGCAAAGCAATGCACTGTTTTCCCCTCTTTTTATAGACTTTCACATAATTCTGGAATTGATAAAGGTTTCTTGTTTATTTGCTTGTATTCAATGTACTCTATAGGTATTTGTATGACAAAGATATTTTATTCCAAATGATCTCTGGAACATCTATTAAATTACTTTTCAAATGTTAATATTCACCTTCCCCGCCAAACCACCACCCCCGGAAAGCCTTTATCCAGAGCCCTCTGCTGTCCAGCTCCTGTCTGGATTGGTTTCCTTCAAAGCCAGCTACTCTGGAGTACTCCTGGGATTTTCTTTCAAGGTTCCTCTGTGTTAGATCCCGTATCATTTATTCTATGTTTTCATGTTATTTGATGTAATTCTTTGTTTTGCTGGAGCACATCATCCAGTAACTTTCTAAGAAAAAATACATGGGCACTTAAGATCAGAATTCTGAACTTCTTTATTTCATCTTCATATAATGAACAGCAGGGTATTAATTCTTTTAGAAATCACTTTCTCTCAGAATTTTGTAGACTTTGTTATACTGCATTTAGCTTAGAGTACTTTTCCTACTTCTTGATATGTAACTTTGGAAAGTTTTTGTATTTTTTTCTGATTCAGTGGACTCCTGAATCTTCTGTGTGATGACCTTTGGTGGGGTCTTTTACGTTCACAGTGCTGAGCGCTCTGAGCTTCTCAGAAAAACCATTTCACTCCTTGCTATCTGGAAAATATTGTTTAAAATGTCTCTGTTAATTCCATATGTCCATTTTCACACTTTTTCTCTCATTCTGGAACTCCTTTTATAGATTGTGACCTTTTATAGATTGAGACATCCTTTATTTGACTTATATTTTCTGTACTCTTTTTTTCCCTAATTCTGAAAGATTCCTTAGACTTTACGTGCCGACTTATTACATCCAAGTGCTCGTTTTTATTCTCTGGGTGCTCTTTTCATAGCATATTATTCTCATTATACAGATAAAATATCTCCCTGAAGATATCACTTATAGAGTATTTTTAATAATACAATTTCTCCTTATCCCAAATGCCTGTCTGTTCTCTGGATTTTCTTTTGCTGTTTGATTAGGATTTCTCTGTATGATGGAGACTTTTCTCAAAATTTGCATAATCTTTTGCTTTAAGATCATATTAGACAATGGAATGCTGAAATATAATTACAGTTTCTACGTATATGTGTGAGGCTTTTTGCAAAGTCATTAGGTAATAAATAAGAATTTTTACTGGAAGACTTTGAAATGTCTCCCACTGGATGTATTTTTCTCTAGTTTTCTGCCTGGGTAGAATTGACCTGACTCAAAGCATTCTAATGTTACAACTGAGAGTTCTGCATTCACTAAGACCTTTATTTAAGCCTCCTGGTTTCAGCCTAGCTTTCCTGGAAACTACTTCTTAACTAGAATCTTCATGTCCTGAATACTTCTGGGGTTCAATGGTGCAGAATTTGGAAAGCAGAATAATTTCTCCATTAGCTTTCTATTTTTACAAAATGTTTCTGAGATCTCTTGTTCTCTGCTTTCTCTCTTCTATTTGTCTGCAGATCTGCGTTTTTTCATATTATTTTGAAATGATTTCAAGAGGGAGAAAGAATAAATGATTAGGTTTATTCCACCATGATTTTCTACTTATACCAACAGCCTTATTTGATCTTAGGTAAAAGAGCTGGAGTGTCAGAATTAAGATTCAGAAGGGCTGAATTCCTGGCCCAGTTCTTACATTCTATCTATGTCACTGTGTTCATGCAGCTTCACCTCCTTGCTATTTCATTTAGTCATCTGTATATTGGGCAGGGAACTCTAATAATTGGGACATGTACTTGCAGGTGACAGTGGGGAGGGCATGCCAGGTATTATTACAAGGGGAAAAAAGCTTTCTTTACCTGGATTTATTAATACTAAGATTAAATGTGTGCACTCCCTGGTTGGAGATGAATTCTTTGTCCTTTAATTCAATAATATTTATTAAAAGTCTGTTATGTTGACCCAGCACTTTCACTTCTAAAATGAAAATATATCTCTGCACACACAACAAAAATGTACAAGAATGTTCATATGAACAGCATTCATAATGGCCAAAAGGGAAAAAACAATCCAGATTTCCGTCAACTGATGAATGAATATATAAAAGCTGATATAACTATACAATTGAATAGTATTCAGAAAAGGAAAAAAAAAGGAATAGAGTATGGAATCATGTCACAACATGGATGAAACTTGAAAACATTATGCTAAGTGAAAGAAGTCAATAACAAAAAAAACTACATATTGTGTGATTCCACTAATATGAAATGTCTAGAATTAGAAAAAAAAAACAACTTATAGAGACAGAAAGTAGATTAATGGTTGCTGAGAGCTCTGGGGACAGGAGTAGAGGAAGACAGAAATAAGTGCTAATGGATATGGGGTTCCTTCTTGGAGTGATACAGTTTTCTAAAATTGATTGTGGTAATGGTTCTGCACCTCTTTCAACATACTAGAAAACATTCAATTACATATCTTTAAGTGAATAAGTTGTATGGTATATGACTTATATCCCAAAAAATCTGTTAGAAAATAAAGCATCTAATGAAAAGATTCACTAAGTTGGGGGGGAAAAAGCATCTAAGAAAGCTGAGCAGGAAAAAAGTCTACTATGTACATTTCTATGGCATTAGAAATATAAAATTGAATGATGCTGAGAAGGTCGCGGAGGTTAAATTCTAGTGGAAGGACAAACATACAACATCATTATAAATTCTGATGAAACAAGAGGCCCAGATAGTAAATGAAATAGAGGGGAAGGTGTTGAGGGTGGTCACAATGATTAAACCAAAAATCAAATGATAAGGAGAAACTAGCTATGATGCAGAATGATGAAGTGAAAATAGGATTTCAGGCAGTGGGGTTAAACCTCACAAAGTGTCTTTGGCAGGAGAGAACTCAGCTTGTTCTAGGAGCTGAAAATGTAGCCAGGTGGCTGGAAACCAGTGAGGGAGGGAGTGGTGTGTAATGGAGTTGCACAGATAGTTGAAATGATGCAAGATCTTGGAGGTCATGGAAGGTCAGTCAAACGTATTCTAAAACTAATGGGAAAACTCTAAAGGGTAGTAAGCAGAATGTTAACATTATTTGCCTTTTATGATCACTCTTGCCACTCTATGATGAATAAATGGAGGACAATTTTGACTTTTTGTCCTAAAACTGCCTATGCATATATAAACAGGAGAATCAACATTGGTGAACCAACATTACAAGTATAGTTTTAAGAAGTGCTCAACTGGTGGCAGTATTAACTGATAAAACCCATATGTACAAATCTCTAAAATGTTCATAGGCAGTAATTCCATTCCCTGAATTCTGCCCCCAACATAATGAAGAGCAATGCACAAAGATGTCTGCTGCAGCACTATTTATAATACTGAAATATTGGAAATGAACATGAATATACAAAATTTGTAAATAGCTGCTAACTTTGTGTGTCTAATTAGACTTACTTTTTTAGCTAATGTCTTGGAAATAAAACCACTTCTATGAAAATAAGATTGTCAAATTGTAAGTCCTAGACATGTGTAATTTTGCTACTTTGCTTTAAATGAATGGCCAGCTATTAAGTGAAACAGTTGAAGAATATTATAGGGAAATTTCCTAATAAACTTGAAAACGGTCATGAAATCAAAGTTTAGTAAAATTTGTCTGATAAATTCTTAACTCAAAAGTGATCAACATCAACCTATATGTTTATGTGCACATATTCATATATAGATGTCCCATGATAAGTTTATGTTACATATTCATAACAGAGAGCGAGACAGCATACAGTGAGTGAGTGAGTGATAGAACGCGCGCGCGCACGAGAGAGAGAGAGAGAGAGAGAGAGAGAGAGAGAGAGAGAGAGAGAGAGAGGAAGAGAGAGAGAGAGAGATAGAGAGAAAGGTTTATTTTGCGAAAACAGAAAATTCCAGGATGCAGCAGGGAGCATCACCATTTTCTCCTGAATGCTTTTCTGGAAAAATAATGGTATAAGTTGTATATCAAGATGGCTTCACAAAGAAAATTATTTTTAGAAGTACTTAATGTAAGCTAAAATAGTCTTTTTCCTAGTGCATGCAGATTTTTTTCTTCATTACCACTACTTCTGCTGCTAAAATACATGTCACCTAATTCATAGTTTGCTACTTCATTACACAAAATGATAAAACGAAAATTTGTCACAGACCGGCCATAATTTGTATTGTAGTTGTTACAAAGAAGTCCTCATCCTAAGCCCCATTTTTTTTGTCTACTAATGTGAACTATCTGCTAAAAACAAGAATTACTCTCAGAATGGCAAGATATATTTTGCTTGCCTTGCACTCACTTTGGAATTGCTTTTTGGTGTTGGTAATGTTTGGGTTTCTGATTTTTGATTAAGCAGGTATAGTTGAATTAGGTTTTGTTAAATGAACCTATGATAATAAGTAGTATATCATTCCAAAGCATTTAAAATTAATTAATCGATATTCAAGTCCATAAATACAAGTCTACACAATGAAATGTGAATTGGTAAAAGTGCATCTGCCGAATGACTTTCAAGTTATACCAAGCCACCAAAAGTAGGTTTAAAGGGAAAGTCACTCAGAGAAAAGCAAGAAAAACATCTTGCAATAGATTAATAGCATATCACTAGAATATCATCAATGCTCTTAAATAGTGAAACATTTAATAAGACAAAGTTTCATAACTTATATGTATAGTAAGAAAAAGTAACTGAAAAAATTCATACCTCCAACTCCTTCCAATGATTTCACTTTAGTTGAGCCTAACAGTTGCTAAAGTCATGAAGAAAAACTCAACTGAATTTATAAGATACAAAAAGATTCACCTAACAGAGAAAAAATAAATTCTCATGGTTAATTTTGGCTGTGGTGACATGGAAAGCAAAGAAAAGGAGCATTGCTGGGATAACACAGAGCACACTAAGCACAAAGATAACATAACAGTAGGCTAATTAGTCCTTAAGCCCCAGAGGGTTGAATTGTTTCCTTGGGAGAAGCTCCCGGAAACAAAAACGTCTCTCTCTGACTAACTGTGTAATGTGGGTGAAGCGCTCTTCACTAATGAACACATTGGTGACCTCTGACCTCCGTGCAGTTATGTATGCCACCAGGCAGAGATGGAAGCCCAGAAAGTCACTTCTTCAGGAAGTGAGTCCAGGTCTCTAGGGTTCTTGTGTACCTTATGACACAATAAGCTTTTCACACAGTTATTCAGACTAATGGATGAAGAGCAGTGGAAGAAATAACAAGTCAAGATAGAACGTTTCTTCCTTTACCAAACAGGTAAGATGTTGGCAGGCAATATATATATATATGGAATCGAAGCATTATTTTTAAAAGAGCCCTTATGTCAGGGTGATCCAACAAAATAATATCAGAATCCCCAAAATGGCAAATAGTCTGGTGATAAATTCTTCTAAGGTAAATTACTCACATAATATAAACCATCCACAAAGTACTCTAAATATTCTTTCAATCCATTTGAATGTTTGTATCATAACGACAGATTGGCTGTGAAAGCACAGTATTTGGCCAGTGTCACTTTTTTTATTAAATAATTTAAGCTAAACAAATATAGAATCACTGTTAGTAATCTCAAACAAAAATCATATTTAACCTCCAAATGAAATATTTGTTTGTGTATGTGTTGTTCACATGAAACTCAGTAAGACTGAGACCATATCATCACTCCGCAGCATAATTTTCTTTTTTAAGCAACTGTATTTTCCCTAGTTTGGGTGCTCAGAGACCATGGTATAAACAAAACCTTAAGATTTTTTTAACTAAACTCTCTAGGTCCCACCCAGTTTTTCTAACAGTATTGACAGTATTTGACTCTCTAGTCCCTGAAGGTTTCTAACATCATCCTTTCCTGAGAAAGAAGAGAAATACAGCATCTCTGCCCTACTTAGACCAGAGGTAGAGAAAACTACCTGCCAGGCAGGGCGGTAGCACTCTCAGGCCTCTGGGGTGAGAAGCGCCTAGCTAGCTCTCCAGGAGTCACTGTGGGCGCACAGCCCAGCTGTGCAGTGCAGCCTGAGGAAAGTGGGAAGGAACCTGCCATAGAAATCATCCTGAGCAGGGATACTAACTAGATCATTAGCCTCAGTGTTAATGTCCTGACATGCCTTGGAGAAGCAGGCTCCTGCTACAATCAGCAGTGTGGGGCTGACCACAGAACAGACTGGCCATGCAAAGGCTCGTGCAAGTATCAAGTTAAAAAACCCTTTGGGGATCCTTATCGCCAATATCTCTATCCCTGGAAATGTTTTCTTAGGTGTCACTTTCTCAGTAGCTAAATTACTGAACACAGTTTGGCATTGTAGGAAGCATAGCAAAACATCTCCCTTAAAATGCCTTCTTCAGGAAGGGACTTGAGGTGAACAGAACATCTGTACTGTGTTAAAGATTACTCACACATTGCTTTTCCTTCAGAAAAAAAAAAAAACTGTCAGAATTTGGTCTTTCTTTTTTTTGCTCTTACATTACATTTTTCTTATGTTAGTAGGTTTTGAGAAATCTTATATTGGTATTGAGATCATATAAAAATATTAATGAAATAATAAGATGCACATGTCTTCCATAAGCAAATAAATATATGATTACTTCCTTAGTGTGTTGTTTTAGAAATACTGTCAGTATGATTTTTAAATCTATTTTTTCAGATATCTCCCTGTTAGAAATCTAAATAATAATGTTTAATTTATGTCTGTCATTTTCTTTCTGCAATTATGCAATTATTCAAACATTCAAACTACTTCACCCTGGAATTTGTTTATAGTAGTTCACTATTTAATCATCTCTCATTTCTTTGAAATGCATGACAAAATTGAACCATCACCCGATTTTAATTTCTTCCTTTGTTTAGTAACATTTTTGTTTCCTTTACATCTATAAAGAGATATTTTGTCTCATAAGACTTACTTGGGAAAATGTGGAAAACCTCTAATTTTATGACTTTCATTAATTCATTTAAAATATTTTGGCACACTATTCCAATTCCTGAAAGGTGACCCTATGTTTTCATCCAGTAGGTGGTAAAAGTTTAATTATTAGATATATGATACCATTTTGAAAAGTGCGGTCTTATCACATTATTAAAAAATAAAAGTATTATATGTAATCACTTAATTGAGTGTGAGATTCAAGTTTAGCATTCCATTTGCAAAACTAAATATATTTCTAAAAAGACCATGCTTATTTTTGTTATTAATTCTGAAGACTGTTGTCTTATAAAGTTGTTTCATGAAAAAATTGTAATAAGTGTTGCAACATATTTCCATTGAGGTTTCAGAGAAAGTATTCTATACTTAATTTCAACCTTTAAAATTCTAATGAGCATGACAATATTATATATCTTAGAAGAAGGTCATTTATCAGTTTGTTTCTATAAGCATCTTCCAAGTGGAGGAAATATGATTATTTAGTAGATCCTTTTAACATTCAAAGTCAAACTCTTAATTTTCTATGGACTATATAAAGGTCAGTAGGTTTCATTAGTCTTCCTTTGGACTTTGCTATGTGATTTTGCAAATAAGAACCTTAAAATTATACACTTCCTAAAATTCATTCATTCTAGCATAAAAAATAGAGGCTACTGATTTCTGAGACAGTATATACATCTCAGAGAAGGTGAAGACAGTAACTCCACGGCTGTTTGTGGCAGGAGTATGGGTTTCCACAGTTAAAGTCATTCAGCACTGTGGACAGTTCCCATTAAAGCCTGGAATGGATGACAATTTCCCTTAGTTTCTAAACATAACTCAAAGTAATCTGCTTTTTATTACTATACTTGCTTGTCATTTAATAGAGGCCTATTAAAACTGCTTAGTTTGCACAAATACTCCTTTCGCTGATTCTTTTTCGAAAGAGTTCAGTTAAATAAATAAATAAACAAACAAACATAACTAATGCCACCCTGAGTTCCCAGTTGTTATTTTAAATGGAAAGCCCAACCTTATTCAGGAACTAGTATAACGCGGCTGCTGCGTGTGTGCACCTAACAAGGGGAATCTACTTAACGACCTTCATTTGATAATCTCTAAACATGCTTATAACCGAAGAAATACTTGAGCGACAAATAAGATCAGGAAACCCCTTAAGTCTCCGAAGCAGTTTCCCTGACAGCTGACAGCTCTCCTGCCCTTCTTCCCGAACTGGAAAACGGGAGAGATTTCTGAAACAGACTTGTAGTCAAGGTCAAGAAAGGGTGTCTCTCCGTTTCAGGAAGGGGGCTCTGGAAACGCTCCCTGTCTCTGTTTCAGGAACTCGACGCTTCCTGTCATGCTCTTGTCCAATCTGGCAGCGCCAGCTCCACCGAAATCTCAAGCCAGGGACTATCCACGCGCAAATTACCCTTCCTCAGCCTGCCAGCTACTATGCTGAAGAAATGCATTGAGGATACCCAGTGCCCGTAAACCGATGAAACACAGATTAACCCTCCCCAGGGATGAGGGCGGCTGGAACAGCTAGGACCTGTGAGTGACTGTCTCCGGTTGTCCTAACCTCTCCTCAACCCCAGGAGCGACTTTTTTTCCCTTTGGGGAGGGACCCACTTCTTGGGGGAGCAGCACGAGGAAGCGTGGCACCCCCAACACGACTTTTGGCTGCTTCCTTACACTCTCACCTCCAAAGTAAAAGTTTCCCTGGCACAATTTAGCATCCTCCTACCCAGGGGTCACAATGGCCTTCTTCTCCGATCTGTCCCCAAAGTTCACGGGGCAAAGGAGAAGAGCCTCCCCGGGCTTCCCGGGCCACAGGAACTCATCATTCAAGCCCCTTCTGGGTGGAAACTAGTTGAAGAAGAGTCAAGCCAGCTCAGCCCGAGTAGAAGATGCCAGCGGCGCCACCCCCGCCCGGCACCCCTCCCTCCAGGTCCCCGGGCGCCCCCTCCCAGAGCTGGGAAGCGTGTTAGAGGGCGCGCCGGGAGAGAAGGGTGGGGCGGCGACTGGGAGTCCTCACCTGAAATCACTGTACGGGTGGATAATCCAGAAGCCTGCAGTTTTAACCCTTTCCTGCTCCTTCTCCACCGCCTTCTGGCTCCCAAACATGCGGAGGGAGAATTTGTTGACCCCGGGCTGCAGCATGGAGGTGAACTGCCTCTGCATGAAACCGTACTGCCGCCGGGGCCCCTCGGCGTCCTCCAAGCCCCCGGCCGGCTCCTCGCCGCCGCCGCCGCCGCCGTCCACCTTGAAGCACACGGAGTTGCCGTGCTCCTTGGCCCCGGCCCCGCCGCCCCCCGGCGGGGTGCCCAGGCGCTTGTCGGCCACGACCGGCCCCGTGCCCGTCGCGGGCGCCTTGGCGGGGAAGACGCTGTGGCCATCGTCCCGACTGTTGGACGAGGAGTTGGGCTTGCCGCCTCCTTCCATGTCCGGAGGACGCGGCCGGCGACGGCGCGGGCTCCAGACTCGCCGGCCGCCCGGCGCCGGGGACACGGAGCTGAGCGACCCGGGGCCCGAGCCGGCTGCCCGCGAGCACGGCTGCCCGTCGCGGCGGCGGCGGCGGCGGCCGCGGCTGCTGCTTCCCGCCCGCGCCGCGCCTCGCTGCGCGCCTCGCTCCCGCCGCCGCCGCTGCCCTCAGTGGCTGCGCTCCTGGCTCCGCCGCGGCTGGTGCTGAGGCTGAGGCTGCTGGAGCGAGGCGAGGCTCCGCTCAGCCCCGGCGCGCCGGCACCGCCCCTCGGCTGCCCTCTGCTGGCCGGCAAGGGTCTCCGCCCGCCCGCCCGACGCACGCTGGCCCTCCACCCTTGCTCCACTTCTGCCCAGCTTGACATTGAACTAGGGAGTCCTGCAAGGCATTTATCTGTACAGGATGTGAGAGGCTCCGTGTCTATTTGTACGAAAGACGAGAGACACAGAGAGATAGAGCGAGACACTCTGAGCTGGTGGATGTATGTTCGTCCCAAAGAAACAAACATCCTGAAACTTATTGACACATTGTCATGTTGACCGCCTGTGTGAATGATGTTACAGACGGGGAAAGGGAGAGAGGAAGGCTGGCTCTGCATGCAGACAATGCACGTGTAAAGCTAGTAATACACAAGGAAGTCAGATTTGACAACGGACAATACATTTCTTGAGTAGAAGGGGAAGTTCAGTGTGCCTGAGGGTACTAAAAGGAGAGAAGCCCACAGCAAAAGCTCCCAGGTCTGGGTGACCCGGACTGATCAGCTGCTTGGAGCTTTGCTGATGAAGTTCTGCACCCAGAGACAACTGACCTCCTTACACTTATCCTTGTTTATTCTCTCAGAGCTCCTTAAGCAGGGGATAGGATTGCTTTCTTCCCAATGCCACTCGCTTCAGCATACATGCGACCAGGTCATCCTGCAGCCCAAACTAGAGAAAAATGTGTTAGGGGGACCTTGCCAGAACTGACCTATCTTTTAGATAAGTTATGTAATCAAGAAAATACCCTGAGCGGCATGCATGTTGGTCAGTATTCACCTACACCTCTCCAGGAAGCCAAGATGTCTTGGAATCAAGGTAGAATGTAATTACCATTTCAGATGGGGGGAATGTTCTCCAATTTACAGCGTGCTACTAATGCTGAGGAAAACATTCAGAGATTCCTTTTATTCCCTCAGTATCCCCCAAACCCACCGGATTAGCTAAAGGAAACAAGACGTGCTGCCAAACTCACCAGTCACTCAGCAGGGCAGCCCTGGGATCTGAAGAGCTAGCTTCAAGACTCCCAGATGCCCCAAAACATCTGTTCAAGATATAAGCATTGCCTTTCTGCTCACAGTTTCTTCAAAGGAAATCCAGCCCCACCAAGAGTCCCTGATCTCCTGGGTTCCTGTCAGCTATAGCCACATTTTGGGGGAAGAGGAGTGGGCACCTCTTCCTATGACAAGCTAGCAACCAATGGCCTACCATGAAAAAATGAGTGAGACCAATCAAGGGCTTTCCTGATAAATTGAACAATGATGAAGTCAATTAATAAAGGGAGAGCCAAGGATAAAAACAAAGGAAGACAACTGGATACCCCCATGAGGGGTTAGCAGAGGCTGTGGAAGGAAGCAGAAGAGAGAGAAAAAAGTATAAAGATGCAGAAATAAGAAGCCATTAGGCCTAAATGTGTTCTCATTCTGTAAGATTTTCTTTACCATTCCACTTACCATAGCCCATGCTAAATCTTTCAGTGAGCTCCGTCCTGACTCAGACACCATCTGTTTCCAACTAATCAAAAACCAGAACCCTAAGACATTAGGATAGGTGGCCAAATTTCAATGGTAAGAAATAGGGAAATATGAACGATGCAGTGCTCTGATCTAAGTAAGCACTTTGGAAATTCAGGAGATCAGAGGAAGATAGCAGGTGCCACGGGCAAAAGGAAGAAAAAGATTTGGATAAAACAAACATTGCCTGGAGCAGTTCTCCTTAAGAAAGGCCCAATTATTCAGTTGTCTTTATCAGACTGAAGATGTTCCCTACTTTCTCCCAGTCTGCCTGCTTCTCCAATACCTCTATTTTCAGTCATGAGTATGACAATGTATATTTTAACATAAATTTTAAATTTTATAATAATTTAAAAATATACCACCTAAAATGCTATGCTGCATTTAAGTCAGTTTCTCTTTTCTTGTAGCCAATCCTTCCATTTCTTCCATTTCAACTTAATCTTAACCATGACCAGGCAGTTATTTTAGTCAGAATTTTTCTGTTTCAGTGTCTATACTAAACATACAAACTGTGCCAAAAGAAAATGTACACATGTATAAGAAAGGAAAAAAAAAACTATTAAAATTGTAATAACATATACCGATGACAAAAGATGAATACAAGTCACATTTGACTTCTCAAATTACAAGAGGTGCTCAGAGTGGTTACCATCAGTGTCCAGACATTTCTGATTACGGCGAACTACTTCTTGAGCAACATTGACCATCTCTTAAAATGTATACATGTTCTTGGCACCCCCGCTATTTTAGAACTACTGAAAAATAAGTTTTCAAAATACAACAAAGAAATAGCTACATAGAGTCACAAGTCATTGGGTGCTCCAGGTACAACTTTCAGGTCATTTTTCACTCACTCAAATTCTAAAAAAATACACTATTTTTTAAATTTTTGAAAAGGATTATATTATATTTATTTATTAAAGTAGTCAGCAATAAAAAAGTTGAGTTTCTTCACTTTACTTTTAGATTACTGATTTAAAGTCATTTAGAAAATGAACTTAAATGAAAAACTTCCTTAGAAAAAAAAAGAGAGAACTTGCAAGAAAATTAGGACAGACTGAAAGCTACAACAGAATGAAAACAGGGGAGAAAGAAAGAATCAGCAAATACATTTTAAAATGTGGCTTAATAATGTTACTAGACTTCTGTGGTTAGAACAAATTAACTTATTTCATAGTTTAATTGTTCTATTCTATTTCTGAACTCATTGCATGAATTAGAAAAATTTTTTGACCAACAAAAAAATTAGGAACTGATTACTTGCTCAGCAGGATTACAGAAGTAAGAATCATAGATAAGACCAATTTAAGCTCTCCTCTTTTTTATCTTCCCACTCTCCAGCCCCAGACCTAAATTTTACTTTCCTATTGTTAGTTCCTTTTCTCTATTATCCTATGCTTTCTCTAACCTACCCCAGGCACATGTGTACCATGTCCCAGGAGAGGTCTGATTTTTGAGGATAACCTCTTCTTAGCATGTTTCCCTGTCTGTTCATTAATAAAATATCTCAGACTGAAGTCCACTGAGTTAAATTAGAGGTGTTTGTTTTTCCCAGTCATCTTAGAAATAGGACTATCATCATATTTGACTCTGTCATTAGATGTCCATGATGTCAAACAAAGTACTTTGTATTTCAGAGGAATCTGATTTATGAGGACTCATCAGAGAATATCAATTTAAATTTATTTCATGAAAATGTCCCAACAGTAGTTGCAATGGGTGCTGTTCAGTATATACAAGAATTAGGCATATTTTAAATAGTATCCTGTTCCTTTTAATACTCTGCTTGAGATCAAATTGCAGACAGCAGCAGAAGATTAATATGAAACTAAAATAAAATCATGCAGCAGACACAAGCACATGTGAAATGAGACAAAAAAAGATAGATGGGCAACTTGAAATTTGACAGCTTACTGAAAAATTCTCAGTGAAACTTAAAGGTTTAAAGCATGAGACATTTTAGTCCTCTTAGTAGGATAGAGGAATATGATAAACACATATTTCACACGTAAGGAAATAAAGTCGGATCTGCCTGTGTTGAAGTCTATAGTAAGGAACAGTGAAAAGAACAGTTCACCCAAGGCAAGCTCACAGCCCCTCTGTGTCTTGTGCACAGGCAAACTCGATTATCTATCTGGAAAGCAACCAGCAATATTATGTTTAATGTGAAACACTAGAGCTATTAAAAGTCAGAACAAGATACTCATACCAAGCATGTCTGCAATGTGTAGTATTTTCAGTTTCATGAAAACCCTAAAGAATGAACTGCAGAAGAACCAACTGCATAATTAATAATAGTGTTTAGAAAATGAAAACAAAGTAAACATGGGAACATTAGATTAAGAGTGAAAGGAAGGAAAAAGATATTCCATACAATAGTAACTAAGAAAGCAAGGGTAACTATATTAATGTTTGAAAAAATAAATTTTAAATCAAAAAGTTATGAGACAAAGAAGGATAATCTATATTAATAAAAAGGTTCAATACAACAAGAAGATGTAATGACTATAAAAATTTGCACATCTAATGACAATATATATGAAGCAAAAAACTGACAGAATTAAAGGGAGAAATAGGCAGTTTTACAATAATAGTTGAAGACTTCAATACCCTACTCTCAATAATAGATAGAAAAACCAGACCAAATGTAAGTAAGAAAATAAATGACTTAACACAATAAACCAACTAAGTCTAACAGGACATGCTATACAACCACAGCATACACATTCTTCTTTAATGCACATGGAACATCTTCCAGGATGTGTCATACGTTAGGCCAGAAATTAAGTCTCAAGAGATTTTAAAAGACAGATACCATACTAAGTATCTTCTCTAACCACAGTGAGAAGTTAGAAATCAGTAACAAATAAAACTGGAAATTATACAGATTGTGGAACTTAAGCAACGCATTCTTAAACAACTAATGGATCAAAGAAGAAATCACAAAGAAATTTAAAAAATACTTAAGGTGAACAAAAACAAAAAACAAACAAACAAACAAAAAACACTTATGGGACACAGTGAAAGCAGTGATAAGGGAGTAATTCATAGCCATGAATGCTTACATTAAAAAACAAGAAAGATGTCAAATCAACAACCTAACTTTACAGAGTAAGAAACTAGAAAACAGAACAGACTAAACCTAAATTTATCAGAAGAAAAAAATAATTATTGGAGAAGAGACAAATAAAATGGAGAATAGAAAAACATTGAGTAAATTTAATAAAATAAAGTAAGTTCTTTGGAAAGGTCAACAAAAGTGACAAACCTTTGGCTAGATGGACTAAGAAAAAAGAGAGAAAATTTAAATTGCTAAAATAAGAAATTAAAATGGGGATATTACCACCAATTCTGCAGACATAAAAAGGATTATAAGAGAGTACAATGGACAACTGTATGCCAACAAATTGGATAACCTAAATGAAATTAACAAAGACCTAGTAAAACAAAGCCTACCAAGACTAAATCATGAAGTACTAGAAAATTGAGTAGACCTATAACTACTAGTAAGAAGATTGAATCAGTAATCAAAAACTTCCCAAAAAAGAGAAGCCTTGGACTTGATGGCTTCACTGGTGAATTCTACCAAACATTAAAAAACAAACAAACAAACAAAAAACACTACTTTCTTAAACTTTTTCAAAAGATTGAAGAGGAGAGAATACTTCCTAACTTACTCTATGAGACTAGCATTACCCTGATACCAAAGTCAGACAAAGACACTACATGAAAACTACAGACCAGTCAATATCCCTTATGAACATTGATATCAAAGTCCTCAGCAAAGTAATAGCAAACCAAATTCAGTAACATTTTAAAAGAATTATACATCATGACCAAGTGGGATTTATTCCTGAATGCAAGGATGGTTCAACATCCATTTAATATAATATACCACAGTAACAAAATGAAGGAAAAAAGCCACTTAATAATTCCAATTAATGAAGAAAAGTCATTTGACCAAATTCAACACCCTTTCATGATAAAAGTAGGGTAGAAGGAAATTACTTCAGCGTAATAAAAACCATATATGAAAAACCAACAGCAAACATCATACCAGGGGTAAATGAAAGTTTTTCTTCTAAGATCAAGAATAAGACAAGGATGCTTGCTTTCACTACTTTATTCAACACAGTACTGGAAGTATTGATTTGTTTATTTGGGTAAATTTTTGACTATTCATTCATCTTGTATAGCACCATGTCATTCACTACTATAGGGATAATTGCAGTGAATTACGGTTATTGATTTACATCATTACCCTTTTATGTGAGCAATGTTAGTTCTATGACATCTAATGATGATATTGGCTTACTCTGTGCTGAGCCCTGTGCTATGTGCTCCACAGATACCTCACTTTAACTTTGGAGGGCAAATATTGTCTTCATTTTACACTCTAGGATCAAAAGCTTATTAACATAAAAAAAGTGACGTAGGTTTTATGTGGTGGAACTACCTCTTAATCCTAATTTATCTGATTCCAATACTGCCTGTGCTCCTAACTAAAATGATACACTTCTTATTTTAGTAAGCAGTATATATATATTTTTTTCAAACTCACAATTTTCTTGGCATTGAAAATTATTAAATGTCTCATCACTAGATGAATAAATGAATCAATGAATGAATGAGACAAAATGGGGTTAATAATTTGCCAATACTGAACTGATGAATGTTATTTTCCTTCTTAAAGTTGTGTTCGCCCTTGACCTTTAACTTCCAAGGCCAAACCTCCTACTCATTGTCTGAGAGGAGTTGGGTACTGTCACCAACAAAGAGGTCATTGATTAACTTTGAGTCTCAGAGCTGACTTTCTCCACCTCTTTAGCAAGAAATTTCAGAGAGAATATGGAAATGAAGTCGCATACCATTATAATGAAATTATTACTGCTTTTGCCTCTGAATCAATTAGAAACCATAAATTGGGTTAAAGGGAGTTAATTTTTGTAATTCTTATTGTCCCTAACAATTGACAAAACCCTACATTTCAAGGTTTTGTTTGTTTTGTTAACCCACATCCCACCTCAACAGTGATAATCACTTTACACTGATCCATTCAGATCCCCTCTTCTTAAGATTTTTGAAAACAAAAGGATTTAATTTTAAAATAAATCGCATGGAATTGGGATAAAGTTTTAACTAGAAAAAATAAGATATAGAGTCCCACAAAAGGACAAAGATTTGACCTCACTGTAATTGAGAAATGAATTAAACAACACTTGTATATTCTGAACTATTTGGTGTCCATTTGGAGAAACTTACCTTTACTTTTTGTTAAGAGCAAAATATTGTATATAAATATTTTTAAATTGCAGGAAGAAGACTTACATTGATTTTCTTTGTCTATAATCCATTTCTTTGAGCCCTTACCTAACTCCACCTGCGCTCTAATCATAGGACCCTGCTACTCCTTCCTCCTATCTCAAGTATATAACTCAAACCGGGTCACAAAATTTATTCTTCCAGAATCTGAGCTCTTCAGCACAGACTGAAAAAGCAGGCAGTTGGAGCTGAGTTTTTCATGGTAACAATATAGACATGCAAACCCTAGTTTCTCCTACAGGAATTCCAGAGAGCTGCCCTCATGTATGTTTTGGTTTTCAGAATTTCCTTAAATTCTGTGCTTCCAGACTTGTCCTTCCAGATTCAATCTCTGCCCCTCTTTTCCTTTACTGTGCCCCATAGACTGAATTATCAACAGGTATCCTATATACTCTGGCCTCTCAAGACCAATAAAAGGGCTGGGGAAGAAAAAGAATCAAGTTTTATTCCCCTTGTCCCACTTCCTCCCTTCCTCACCCTGGTTCATTTATTCCAAAGCAATTTGTTGAATATGACTAAGTGCCAGCTATGGCCACTTCTCCTATAGCCTTCTCAATGGCTATAGCTTGTGCCATGTTTAGTAATAATTTTCTCCCTCTTGCCATTTTAGGAGTGGTAATACCTTCCTGCTGTGCCTAGTTCCTATGTGACTGCTTCAGCATATTTGTGGGTCTTTTTAAAACTCTAACACATTTCTGTCATATCTTCTTTCATTAAAATATCTTCAATTAAACCTGCTGAGTGTGCCACCCTTTCCTTGCCAGGATCTTGACTAGCAAATCTTCCTAATACATGTCTAATAAAATCCTTTATCAGAGTCAAAAAATGTTTTCCACACCAAAGGACTCACAGATTCATTATTTATCTTTTTTTGCTATCAATATTCACCAAATTATATAGTTTTAGTTATGCATATATGTGAAAATATTAACTGAATACATATGCATATTTCAATATGTGTTCTCTAAGAATATTATTCAGCAACACTAATTTTTATAAATTTTCTTAACCCATTTCTTTTTTTAACAATCTTTGTGAAACATCAACTATAATTGTAATATACATTCCACCTAGTCAATAAAAGAAAAACATGGTTTTATCCTTCATTTCTGTTTTACATCCACATTACATCTAATCTGTCAACAATTCCTATTTTTTCTGCATTCTGAATCTGACCTCTTTTCACTACTTTACCTCTTTATAATTTAAACTCAAACTCTACAGCCAGAGTGAGTCTTTTATACCAGAAGCCAGGCCAGGTCACTCTAACCCCCATCCTTACAGGGAATGACTTTCTCAGTAAAAACCTCAGTCTTGACTGTGGCCTCCTAAACCCTATTACCTCTCTGATCCCCTTGCCTACCTCCCGTCCCCAAATTCTGCTCCAGATACACAGATTTTCTCACTCTTCTTTAAACACACCAGGCACACTTCTACTTCAGGACTCACAAATGTTCCTTCTACCTGCAGTGTTTCTCTCACATTTGAAACAGGTGTGTAGGTGATCTCTTCAGTAAAGCCCGTCTGATCATTTTACATAAAAAGCAATTTTCCCTGCCTCTTTTCCCTGCTTTATTTTTCTCCTGTGCGTTTGACACCAAGTGACATGCTCAATATGTTACTTCTTTATTTGTTGACTGTCTCCCTCACTAGAATGTAAGTCCATAAGGCTTTTTTCACTGCTGTGTCTCCAGCATCTAGAACAATGACTGGCACATGGTCTTATCCAATGAATTGTTTTGGATTAAATGAAATAATAGGCATATATTCTCCTTCAGGGTAAGACATTTACAACAAAAGATAACTAATGATGTATCATTAATTATATAATTATTTCAATTCTTATTCTTAATACAAGCAACTAAAGGCTTAAGGCGATGTTCTATCTTCATTTATATTTTCTACTGAAAGGTTGTGTTATTGAACCAGGGTCATTTCATGCCCAATCATATAAGTTATGGAGTCAGTATTAAAATTGAAAATGATTTAAGTGACTTAATGCAAGAGAGAAATTACCCTAAATTTTAGATTTTACATTATTTTTTCCTAGAAAAAAGGAGAGATATTGGTATATTATTACATGGACACTAATTAGAATTTGGTTAAGAAAAGGCTTATTAGGAACACTATCTTGAAAAATGTAACTTTTCAGTAGAAATAAAAGTGACCATTTATTATGGCATGCATGTTGATTGAATTAATAGATTGTATTAATAGAATTAATTGATTGTTGGAGTTCATGAGGTTAATAGTTGATTATATTTTGGTCTGTAGCTCATAATAAATGATTGAAAGGCCCTTGTTCATCAACAGCCTTGGAGATGGTTAAATGGTATAGAAGTTACTGATGTAGGCCCATTACTTGACCGAACTGCTTGGGAACATTAAAGCTTGGAGATAAGGTGAATTAGTGCTCCCAAGGCAATCTAAAGATTCAGAAACTCACAGATTCACAGCTTACCAGAGCTACAAGTAGGTTTAGGCAACTAGAGTACTGGTCCTAGAGTTCAGCTGAAATAATTGGAACTATGGGTCATGAATTAATGAAAAAAAAAATGTTTCGTTTTCCTGTGGTGGTAGGTTGACTTTGGATGGGCTAAGAAATTGGGAGTGTTAGTAAACAGTGACTGGAAAACTGGTCAATAAGCCATCCAAAGCTCACTTGTGTGAAGACTGAGAAGCTCCTTAGGAAACACATTCTAAGGAAAGAAACCAGGCACCATGAATCTAAACCACTAAAATAGCCACAAGATAAAGAATGGACTTTTATTTGTGAGCCCTAAGGCAACAACCACTGGGGAATCCCAGAAAAATGTGCTCAGAAGGGAAGTGGAAAAGAACAAAGAAAAGTTGAATTATTTCTAAAGATAATCTCAAATTTACTCATTAGCTGATAAATATGGAAATTTGAGTGGCCTTAGTGGCTTTCCCGTCTCTCAAAATCAGGCCTACCATGAAAACAATTCTCTATGTGAAGATCTGCAAAATGTGTTATTATTGTTCACATCATTGAATATATGAGTGTTCTATTAAATGTTAATAAGTATAGGTGTGTAAGAAAAATCCAAGATGACAAAATTGCATAGCAATTCAGCATTTAAATATTTTACTTAATTAGGAAGATAGTAATAACTCTTTCAAGTGTGTGTATATGAATTTAAACCCAAGCAAGTAACATTAAGTCAATTCTAGTTTATTTAGATTAACAGGCAACAACAATTAAATGGTAAAGTTGACTTGAGTGTTTTTGTGTGTGTTTTTGTTTGTTTGTTTGTTTACTTATTGCCATCCATTTCGCATACCTAACAGCCTTCAATGATGAGGTCTGAGGTGTCTTGGTGGCACACTGCATTAAGCTTCTCAGTCCTCCCCTGAGAAATCTGGGCTTCTAAGAAACAAATTTCTTTTCTCACCATTCCAGGAGAAACACATGATCTGAGCTCTTTCTCTTCTTGGATTTTGAATTCTGAGCAGAATGCCACAAGGACAGAAAAAATTACGTGTGATTTTCCTTATGTATTCCAGCAATGGCAAATGAATGAGACTATTAAGCTCTTCCTGCCTCAAAATATCCTGGATATACTTGGCTGCTGTACTCTCCACGCTGATTTCTTCAGTTTTCTTTTCAATCTTGTGGATTTTCTTTTTGCTAAAGTTAATTTTTTATGGCTTGTAACCAAATATCTTGATACAGATACTGGTGCCAGAAATGGGGGGTGCTGGAAGTGGGGTGAATATACCAACTATTGTGGCTTATATGTTTGCACTCCCCAAAATTCATATGTTGAAAGCCTAACCCCCAAGGTAATCATTTCGGTTAGGTAGTGGCCTTTGAGAGGTGAATAGCTTGAGAGGTGAATGCAAGTGAAGCCCATAAATGGGATTCATGTTTTATAAGAGAGGCCTAGTGGAATTCCCTAGCACTTCCACCATGTGAGGAATTCATTTCAAAACATTGAGAAGTCAGCAGTCTGCAACCTAGAAGAGGGGCTTCACCACCAGAACCTGAGCCCCTCACCTTGAACTCCTAGCTTCCAACTATGAAAAAGAAATATCTATTGTTTATAAACCACTGTCACGCAGGGGACCCTGCTCGCTGCACCATTTGTCATGCGGGGTGTCTGGCGGGGCGGCCTGTGGGGTCTCTGGTCCCGCTCCCCACCCAAGAACGCAGGACACGGTAAGGCCAAAATGGAACACCCACGGAGCCATAGATAGGGGAGTCAAACCAATATATTCTCGCTGGCGGCTGGGTTGGAGACACAGGAAGCAGGATCTACATAATCTGCCTAACAGCAGTCCGCGCTTGCCAGCCACCATCTTCTTGCTAGCCCCCATTTTCCTTTCTGCTAGCGTAGCCACAGCAGTTATATTAGTGGCCAATGGCTTACGGGTTACAGCTGACGGCCAACTAGCCACAGCTGCTGGCCATCTGATCACAGTTGATGGCCATTTACTACCCGAGCCAGCACCTTTCTATGTGAGGCCGAGAGCCAGGAAACTGCTTTTTGGGGCTTTGTCTCCACAACCACCAAGTTTGTATTTTGTTATAGCAGCCTGAACAGACTGGACAGACTAAGACATAGACCATCAGGGAGATGTGGGGATCGAGACACTCACAGGACCAGGTGAAGTGGCAAAACAGCTAATGAAGTGCTTACCTGTGGCCACTCAGAGCTGATTACCCATTGAGAGCAAGATTCTGGAGAACCAGGTAATAATTGCTATGAAATGACATAAATAACATAAGAAATCTCTCTTTTATTGTTTTCACAGCACCTATCACTGTCTGAAATGTTCTTTTTATTTGTTAAAATTGCTAATTTTGGCCTTTCCCCACTAGAATACTCGTCCAAACTCCATAAAGGCAGAGGCTTGACCTATATTCTTCACTCCTCTGTAGATTTCCTATTATAAGGTAGGCATTAAAGGAGATATGTGGAAAGGATCATTAGTTCCAGAGCAATGAAATAGTATGTCTGCTACTGACAGTACACTCAATATTAAGCCACTGTCTCTGAGCTATAAGCTGGCCCTTCTATACTTGGAGCTGGGAATCTGCGAACCACTTTTCTCTTTTGCCAGCTGAGTTACTGTTAGGCCCTTCTGAAAGGGCCTGGAAAGAGGAAAAGGAACATGCTTTTCCTATTTTTTTTCTTACTTCTGTCACCATCACACAACAATGTCTGTTCACCGTGGCACCGACAGTGTTTCTAGTAGCAGAGTGTGTGCTAGTTTGCAGCTTCTCTATATCCTATAGCCTTTCCAGTATGTTCTCTCAGGGATACCAGCACTGGTTGACGAGGGCACCTTCCTCAGAGGTCAGAGTCCTCGTGTCACAGGAGGGAACTTCAGTCCTTCCTTTTCACAATTTCAGTATGCATGAATCTTAGTTATAACAGCAGCTACAGATCTGATGAACAGAGAACTGATTTAAGCCAAGACAACAGAGAGTCTAGGCTTCACAAGCAATTCCCAGACAGAGTCAAGCCATAGACCCTGAGCAATTTGTAGAGAAAGGATAATGCATACATTTTGGAAAGGACTAAAATATAGAGCTAACAGATAGTTTGGGGTGTGATCCCCTGGATTTTAGAGCTAGCTCACTCACAAAATGGCTCTTCTCTTAATTCTCTAGTTTGTCTTCACTGACCTCATTTCTTTACTTGTGTCCACCATTTCCAAACAAACCCAGTTCTTGGGGATTCTGATAACTCCTGGTCAACTGGTCAACACGACGTTCATGGTCATAAAGGGATCACAAGTAGAAAGACTATGATCTTGACAAAATTCAGACCCTTACCTTGCTAAGCCCGGGAGGATCCCAGCAGTGTGTCACTATTTTTCTTTCTTCTTCTTTTTTTTCAATTTGCAAACATAAGGTATTTTTATCTTCTTTTTCTTGAAGAAGTCCCTTCTTATTGAGTAAGAGTCAGGTCCCATTAAACATGGATCTGCCTCTAAGGATGAAGGTGGTAAATGGAGGTTTAAAACAAGCCCATATAACAGTAGGGCCAGTGGAAGCGTGCCCATGATTATTTAGCCAGTTTCTATCTTTTGCCCAAAGTCCCTGTTAGCCCAAGACAGTGGTTCACACTCATTGCCCCAGTGTGGTTTTAGACTCAGACTGTCTTAAATTTTTCGTTTTTCAATAAAGTATGGAACATGTTATTAATATTCGCAGTAAAATAAATTAGTGAGTGTTTTGTACATCTGCCTCATCTAGTAGGAAGTGAAACATGTTGCACAGTAAAATGAGTTCTTACTCTGAGGCATGGTGAAATCTGCCAGATGACCAGAGATGATGTACATCTTTCCCCCCAGCATGTTTTCACAAGTGATGCATCTCACACCTCCCTTGCATGAAGGGCATGAAGGCATCCACTGATGAAACAACTTTGCTTGGACCTGAGAGCCTATAACCACCTCACATATTCAAGCTTCCAGTAAGTGGAAGAACGAGGCTGCTGCTAACAGCCTTTTGATGTCCTGGTCACTGCACCACGGCCCACGCTGCACACTGCAAGTGGCATAGAACCACCAAGCTGTACTGGCTGAAGTCAAAGTAATAATAACATGCCAACATTTTCTTATGAATGTGATCTTGAGAACAAATGAAATGAAACTGAGAGGTTCTGTAATGCTGTATCACCTACAATTTGGCAAAATAGTAAGAACATCAAAAATCACAAAGGATAAGTCATAAGGCAAGACAACACTGAAGAGTTTTAGCTGATAATATATTAATTTAAAATGGTACCCTGATACGGTTGAAAATATTTAGGCGGAAATATTTACACATCAAATTGGTAAAAACCCTTCCAAAATAATTATTATTCTACTTAATTTATTTTTAAGAGTAATATAATCAACATAAGAATTTTATACAGATATGCAGATACGTTTTTTTTTAAGTTTTTATAAATAATTGTATTTTGGGGAAAGGTTTCTAAAAAGAACTATAAGTCCAGCAATATAACATGAATTTGTCAGTTAATGTGTAAATACTCGAAAAAGTAATTTTAATTTTCAATTTCTCAGTAACTCTTTTCTCTGTTGAAAGTATCCATTCAGTTTGTATTGTGACCACATGGTTGGCTAGAACGAGACCTCCTGGACAACAGACCAGAGAACCTCAGTAGACTCCTGACCTAGAAGAATAAGCTATTCTGGTAGGAAGGGTCAAGACTAGACCCTAGAATTCCTTCTCCTAGTCAAAAAATTTAATCAGAAAAGTGCTATTATTCTTTGTCGAGTCATAAGAAACGTTGCCACTATTAAGACTTGAAAAGTTCAGGGTTGTCGATTCCTAGAATATCCCAATTTTTCTCTCTAGTTTGTCCAGTGCAGAAAAAGAATCGTTCTTAGAGAACATCAGGTAGTCACTGTCGCTTAACCAGGTACGGTGTTTCTAATTCCAGCTGCTGTTTCACTTGTGGTCTCCCTGCTGGAGTAAATCATTATAGCCCCTAGTAGATGGTATGCTGCTGTTAGTATACTGAATATTGTTTTCTAGGTCCAATTTAAAGAAGCCATCATATCTGCAAAGTAATCTGTTGCAGTTTGTGTTCTGACATAATCTTTGTTACACAGAAGCATTTTCAACATTCCTTTGTGTCCTGAATCATGAACACCACCAATTGGAGATATTACCTTAGTATACCTGTAATATTGGATACATCTATGATTTATTTACAGTCATCCACCCTAATATCTTCTCATAATACTAACTTGAATCCTTCAACATTTAACATGTTTACCAGGTTTTATGCTACTTTTAGCCAAATTGATTTTCTGGATGTTACATAGCTGACTGAAGGCCATCTGATTAAAATGATCTATTCTCATTCCAAGTGCTATATCTTCCAAGTCTTTTTCTTGGTATTTGTTTATTTATTTTAAAATGAAACAATGTGTGACAAGCATTTGTTTCATTAGATTCGATACAAAAGTAGGAACAGCTGACTTAGATATTTATCTTGTGAGGCTGATTTATGCTTTCATGAAATCATGGTGTGCCAGATGAAGACAGGTGTCCCAACTCAACAGGAATGATAGTGGCATTTGTCTTTTCAAGTGGCACCATTTAACCAAGGAAAAAGGAAGGCAGCTTTCCAAAGCACAGTGGCTGCCAGCAACCCGAAGTGCCCTTCTGAGGGGTGGCTTCCTGCTGAGTATTTGCTGATAAACTTGGAACTGACATATTGCATACATCAACTCAAATTTAGCTGCTTCAAAGATTAGAACATTTTAAAATAATAGCGTTCAGAAAGGAAGAGAGATCAAAGAAGGTGAGGAGGGTAGGAGACAGAAGAGAGGAAAGGGAGGAAAATTCCAGAGCATAAGTAGAATAGATCATTTTTTTTCTTTATCAATACACTCTTGGTTTTTCATTTCACCCTTCTATCACATCACCAAAATCACACTCTTTAGATCACATGAGAATCAGTAGTTAGCAATATAACCAGAAATTCTAAAAACTGATTTTTTTTCCAAGCCCTGTATTTGGATAAAGTAGCAAGCTATTAATAATAAATTCTGATTGTCCCATAAGATTTTTAACATTCATTAAGTATTAGCAATGTTCTGGGTCAGGAGTGACAAATATTTAACAAACAAACAAACTTAAAAAAGAAGTCACTCATTTCACCCATGTCTTTGGATCGTGACATTATGCTTCACTGAACCCAGATGAGGCTTCAAATACCTTTTTTTTTTTTTTTTAATAACACACTAGGAAGACTTGGTTATAGGTATCAAACACTATAACACGTATTTGTCCTTTCTCTTCTAGATGAAATGTTGACTGCAGAATGAAATTGTCTGCTTTTACCTGCACTCTTGTCCTCTGACCATTTCTAATAAGTTCGTCATTACTTCATAGGGAAAATAATGAAGTACATATGAAAAGGAAAGAGGACTTTTTATAAAGCTCATTTGAACACTCCTATAGTATTGAATTCATTTCTGTTCTTTAGAAATCAAGCTACTTTATGGTATATACTTCTACTTGTACCACAGGACACTACTCCTAGATCACAGAAAACTAATCGTTTCCATTTCTCACCTCCCATTCATTAAAACAACAACAATAATAATAATATTTTAGATGCTTTGAGCTTCATATAACAATCACAAAGAAAATGGTTATTGCAAATCATAGTTTTGTATTTATCAGACTTTCCCCAAAGCTTCCTTCGACTGCTGAAGCCTTCCTTTGCTGTGATATCTGTTGTGTCTGGCACGTCTCAAAGAATTGCTGTCTCTAAAATTGTAAAGCATTCTACTCATTCCCTTTGTATTTAATAAATTCTAGACTTGGTATAACTAGAGGTTCCAGACAATGAAAATGCTGGGGAGACATGAGGAGCAACAACAATCCAATTTTTCTCATGCCTGGCAAGTACAGCCCACTAAATGGAAATCCTGAGCAAAATGTAAAAATGTAAATTTTATTGAATACACTATGCACACTGTGTATATTTACTACAAACCTGTCTGACCTAGTAAAGGAAGCTAAAGTTTTTAATTATGTGTTGACTAGGCAACATGTTTAATAAATTACAAGCCAGAGGAAGATACTGAGATTAAATCTGCTATATCCTTAGAGCTACTTAGCAAAGTAACAAAATTCAGATTATTAAAGTATTGCTTACATTTACAATATTTCTTCTATAGGATAATCTGTGCCAAATTAATATTCTGTGGGATATTTTTCTCATATACCTTGAAGATCTCACAGTAGATTTATAATCTTTTCAGGGATTTTTTTTTTTACTAAAAGAAAAAATCTATAATATCAGAAATTATTTAGGGCTTAAATATTTTTTTAAAAAACCTTCATCTTACCTACCAAACCAATTCTGAAAGCCAAGTGCTGAATGTGTAATTTAATTATTTTAATAAATGATCAATGCAAAGGAAAATAAACTTCATTTGTACATTTTTAGGAATACTTGATCCATAAGTCATGGCACATATTTAATTATGGAGAGATAATCGAATAGTTGGAATTTTGCAGATATAAGCCATCCTGAAAAATGTAAGCTAGTATTGATGTAAACTCTGATAGCAAAATATAGTTGAAAACAAACTCCTACCCTGTTTCTTACTTTTAAGAGTATTTTCATGTAAATATCAACAGTGTAATTGATTCATTTCTAGTAACACTCTAGTTTAAAGCATATTCTTTTTCCACAAAGTAATAAAAATACAAGATTATTTCCACATGTGGAGTTTGATCCACATTGAAATGTTATAAACTTAGTCATCTCTGAAACACAATGGCACTTAACTGACACATTTCATCCGGTGCATGATTTTTTCATCTCATGACCTATTAAATCACTCAAATATTTTAATTATGTGGTTGTTTCTGATGAAATTGAATGATTTCTTCACATAAAGTATTATCATAACACTACAATACTTATTTTTTGTTCTTCCATTCTTCTACTTTTCCTTTCTCTATTCTCCTTTTTATCCACACTCATCCTTTGCCTCCCAATTAACAGGTTAAAGGCAAAAACAACTATCATTATGGAAAGCCCCCCCCCATATCCCAGCCACTGAGCTTTTATATGTTATCTTATTTAATCTTCAATCATCAGATGTTAGAAACAAAATTCAGGGTCTATTTAATTGTTGCAAATCCCACAAAGTAACAGACACAGAATTGAATCATTTTCTACTTCTGCAAGAACAGAGTTGGGTTGGTACAGTACAATAACTGGTTTCCAGGTGTACACAGATATTCAGTGCCTTCAATGCAAACTCATAATATAGTCCAATTCATATGTAGCAATGCTTATGTTCCAAAAGTTCATTGGCCAAGTCATTTGTTTAGAACTTAAAAAATAAAATAAGGTTAGGCATGCTATGCCAGAAATGAATACCAAGTAGGTCAGTCTTTTAAACTTACGCTGTAACAAAAGAATGGCATCAACAATGTCTTCACTGGACTTCTCAATGGCATCATTCCATTTTCCTAAACAATGTATCTATGTAATTTATCCACTAGTTTTCTTCAGTGGAAAAGTGCTTTTTGAATTTTTTGTTTTTCATTGCTTGATTTTAGGCTGTGAATAAATCCACTGATGCCACTGAATAAGAGGTATGTATCCTAATACGAAATAATTTTTTAAAATATTTGAGCATGGAACATAGTAGTAGAAACTCTTAGTCTTTACACTTTGTTTAACTGAGGTTATCTTGTGTGTTGCTGTATTTCTCCCACTCCTTTTCTGAATCTCGGGATCTTTCTGAGTCCTGGCTGCACACTAAGAACTCTGCTCTTTATCTGCACCCCCACAATGCATTCTTGCTTTCTCTCCTCCTTCCCTAAATACTCACAAAACAACAGCGTCCTTGTAGTATGTGTGTTGTTTCCAAGCCAAATTTAGTAGAATTTTGTAAATGCCGGAAAGCAGAGGAGGGCTGGCAATCTAAACATGATGATCATGTTCTTCTTTTTGTACAATGAGGCTTTCAGAACCTACTCCACAGAAATGACGCTTTCCTTTTGAGACGGTGTATGAAATATATGTAAAGAGTCCAAAAAAAGAAAATGATCTCTTCACCTTTCTCCTCTGAACTTCAAACCTCTTTTCTCTCTTCATTTTCTTTCTTATTTCCCCGATGCGATGTTCCAGGACAGCACTTATCTCCATAGCCTGAAGCCCCCTGATACGTAACATACAATTAATGATTTTCCACATTCTTGGGAAATGAGATTAGAAAATTGTTTCTGTTGACAATTTTACTGAAAATAGTCATGCTTAAATCTCTGTGAAGCTCTACCTGAAAATAATTTTCACTGGTTGCAACGAATAAATTTCACTGCTTGCAAAATCCCATGGAAAAGCGTTGTGACCAAACTTAAAAACAAACAAACACTCATATTAGTACAGCATATAGAAGGAAACTATCTCTGATTTTAGCAAATATTTATAATTATTGTATGATATCAGATCATGTATGCCAAAAACCTAAAATCAGTCTCAACTGCTCTTTTTCCCTTACCCTCCAAGTACAATTGATAGATAAGCCCTGTTATTACTTTTACTTTTAAACTTACTTGTTTAACAGATGTTTATTGTGCCAGATACTCTTTTAAACACTGGGGAACTAGCCACGAGCTAATGGATAAAAATTGATACCATCATAGAGCTTATATTCTAGTGTGTACATTGGTGGGGGGTGGGGGTGGGGGAGTGGTTAGGGAGCAGGACTATCACATGAGTAAGCAAAATGTACAGTATGTTAGAAATGCTTTGAGGAACAATTAATTTGGGGAAAGTGTATGGGGGAGCCAGAAGGAAGAGTGTCTGGCTTCTCTAAAAGCTGATGGATATTAGAATCTAGGGATGAAGAATGACCTACTAGTCCTTGGGCTTCTTGTGATAAGTGATGGAAATGGGGATGAAGGGTGTGATGATAATTTTATTGATGGTGTAAACACAAATAATGACTGTAAGTCTGCGAGTGCTGGGAAGAGAAAAGAAGAGGGAGAATTTCTTGCCAGGAGCAAGAGAAAATTTAAGGCCTCTCATTCATTCCTGCCAGTAGTGATGTGGCGGGCAAAGACGAGAGCCTCCAGAATTCCAAGACCCTTACTGGATTACTGCCTATCAAATTTCTTCCTCAAAACTATATCCTCTCTCCATCTCTACTTAGCCCTGTTCCGGTTCAAAAACACCTGTGCCAAGAGAAAATTACCTGAAAAACAAATCAGGCCATGTTTCTCTCCTGCTCCCAACCATTCTTGGTCACAGCCCCCTTGTTCCTGGCTCAGATTTTGAGTTCCAATAAACCAAAGTTGCTCTTAGTTACTGGTGGAGCCTCCTACTTTGGTCCAATATGCTTTTTCTTGCCATTCCCTCCATGTGAAGTGCCCTTTCACTTTTCTAAATTTGACTAAATCTTCCTCGTCTTCTAAGACACAGATTCAATGTCCTCACTCCAACAGGCTTTTCATGAAGCTGAGTTAAAGCACTGCTTATAAGAACTGCCATTTCTACTTAAGGCGCATGTTTTGCATGGTATCTAAAGTATCATGGACTGCCAGATTGCAGGGACAAGGATCATGCATTATTTATCTAACACTCCTGGACCACAGCAAAGCAGCTGTTTGTTACACAACCAAATAAAAATCCATAGGCTACAAGTAAATCCTGTTTATTAATCCTGCTTTCTGACCTGGAATACACTCTCTTTGGGTTGCCTCTGTTATGGCTAGAGATTATTTTGAAATATAAATCTTCATTATTTTCTTCTCTCCAATTTTCTAAAGAAAGTAGGATTTCTCCAAAGAGAAGGACTAACTACATTGTTCCAAAGAGAAGTAGGATTATTACAAATGAATGAGAAGAAAATAAAACAAGGAAAAACTCATATTCAGTTTTTTAAATTCCAAATCAGTCTTTGAAGAATCAAACAAAATATGCAAGAAAAGTTAGGCACAGAGTTGGGGCCATGCTGACAGAATATAAAGGGGAATTGAGGACAAATACCTCCCCCTTTTCCTCTGTCATCTAAGAGTGTCAATGTAGGTTGTGGGCAGAGATTTCAGCTGATGGTTATCTTAGGGGAGAATGAGAATTGGAGAACAGGATTCTGATATGGGGTGACTCAGTAAAAAGAAGGCAAGCCTCTGGGGACTGCCAAGTAGTTTAAGGGATCAGTACAAAGGACAAAAATGATACATATACATATATATCCAGTGCTACAGACTATCCTTAGCATATGCGAGAAAGCAGTAGCATATGCAGACTGAGAGGCCATGTTAATTCCTCCCTGTAGGGGCCATGGACAACTTCATGTACATCAGCCTTTGTATGATCCAGAAATAGGATGACTTCCTGCTCTTGAGATGAAGTGACAGCCTTGGTCGCATGACCACCTTCATCTCACTGCCATCTTCTCACTACCTCCATCCAGTTCTTCCCAGGCAATCATAAGCTCTGCTTTTGCAAATAGAAGGTAAGTGTCTGAGATATCCATAGTAACAGAGACAATGTTGAAAGGAACAGTCCACTAACAGACTGAAGATATCTTTGTGTGTCTTGTATGTGGTTGTAGCAACTTATCTCACAGTTTGAGGATAGCCTGACTGTCCTTCTAAAACTCACTTACATGTGGAGACTTTGTACTGATGTTAAAATTGAAGATATCATCAGAATTAGAATTTTAATTTAAGAATAAAGCCTTCCTTTAAGTTTTAATACTGTCTCTTAAATTTATATTATAGTAAATTTCAAACATATTCAAAGGCATAGAAAAATGTGTGATATACGAGTATCCCCACATATCCGGCATCAGCCAGTTTCAACAATTGTCAATTTATTGGCAATTGTGTTTCATTCATATTCCTCTTCATTCTCCTAACCAAGACTATTTGAATAAAATTCCAGACATCAAATTATATCATTCGTATTTCATTATGAATCTTTAAAAGAAAAATTATTATTTTTATTAAACATAATTACAATACTTTTTTCTCATGTAAAATTTTAACACTGACTCTTTAATATCCCAAAATACCCAGTCAGTATTCAAATTTATTCAGTTGCCTTTTAATGCTTTTTGAATCATGATTGAAATAAGGTTGATAGGGTCTAAGTAGTTGACATGTCCTTTGAGGCTCTTAATGTATAGAATTCTCTCTTTCTCTCACTCACAATTTATCTTTTTAAGACACTTGTATAGAGTTGTTGTATAAAGTTACCTATTGTCTGAATTTTGCTCATCGGATAGCCACACATCATTTATCATGTTTTTCTGTCTCCTATGTTTCCTGTAAATTTGTACCCCTATAGATATAAGGGCTTGTTCAGAAGACTGATTTATGTTTAATTTCCTGGCAAGGCTAATTCATAGATTGATATATACTTTTATCACAAGTGCATAATATCTGTCTATTTCTTTCTTTTTTGTGTGTGATTGTTAGCAGCCATTGATGACCATTTCTTTGATCCATTACTTCAATAGATATTGAAAATTCTGATGTTTTAAATTTAGAATATCTTATTTTATTAACAGGCTGGAGTATTTAAAAGAAATAAATTTCCTCAATGACCACTGTTACACCAAGGGGTGGTCCTATGTGGGGGGAGAATCAGTAATTATTTTCCCTTTATTTACTGTCATCGAATAATAAGTTGGTTCACTATCATCCTCTAAAATTGATCAACAAGGATGTTTTTTTTTCAAAGGGGGGTGATATGATTATGAGTTCATAGATTTAAAAGTATTTGCTATGTCTCATTCCATTGTAATTAGTATTATTATTTCCTGTAGATCAAGTCATTCCACCACTGGCTAGTGAACTCTTCTTCAGAATGGCTCTGAAGTCTTTTTGCTGTGCCTTCAACAGTCTTTGATCATGTGCTTGCTTACTTTCCGTGTGACAGGATGTTTCAGGTTAACCTTGGATACCTCCTGCACCCTGAATCCAAGATTTTTCTTTTTTTTAATGAGAGCTTATTTTAAGAGAAAGTAGCCTTTGGTGTGGGGCTTTAGTGCACGCCTGAAATCTGACTAAAAATGAAAATAAGATTAAGACATAAAAAGTTGTCTGGCCCTGATTCTGCTCATTGCTAAAATGAACCACTATAACTTTTTCATTAAAAAAAAAAAAAGCTTAGTTTTACAATTCTTAATGCACAACAGAAAATCTTGACTCTTTGTGCTGATATAAGGATTTTATTTTTTTACCTAGCACTGCTTCCTCTGCGATCTTTGACAAATAAGATAACCAGAGAAGCACCAGAGAGAGAATCACGTATGTGGTTTCATAACTTTGCTTTTTAAAAGTAGAATCTATTGTTTAAGTAAATTTCATATAGAGTCCTGATCTATAAGTAAACAAAATTAAGGTTGCTTTGATTAAAGAAGGAAGCCCAAAGCCCCAGTGTCCTGAGGCAGCCCTGCTGTGCCTCTGAATTTCAGGGCTCCAGACATCAAAACTTGAGTGTCACTGATCTGGGGCAACTTCTGTATGTAGTAAGTTATAATAAGTTTAAATTATTTGTCCTAGAGTAATGGAACTCTGGATTAATGGTATCTAGGACTATCTCCTAGATTTTTTTTATTGCTAGCCCAGCGATCGGGTCATCTTTACCTATGTATCTCAAAGGTGGCTTCTCTAACTTAGAAGTAAATGTGCGTATTCATCTTCACTTTAGGAATTTTTGAGATATTACAATCAATTAAAAAATGTGGGAAAGATTGCAAATATAAATACTATACCATATGTCAATATCTTTTTTGCAGCTTCTGTATGAGTAACAAAATATCAAACTGCCCCAGTCTTAAGGAGTTAAGATTGTATACTGAATCACTGTTAAGAAATCATTTATTAACCAGATGAGGATAACCCAATTAATACAATTAAATTCCTGATTTTTAATAGGGATTTATGCCACATATTGTTTACAAAAACAGCTTACGATGGACTTTTTAATGTAAAGTAAAACACTCTTTGTCTTTTGTGAAAACTCAACATAACACTTGGGACACTGCCTTATAAATCATGTAATGGATGATAACAGGCTTTAAGCAGTAAGTTAAAGAACCTACTTGGCTCAAATCTCATCCCTTTCCATTGAGTTGTACATTTATCCAACGTAGAGAGAAGATCAATGGAAAGAGAAGCTTATAAACAAAGGACTCATGTTTTATCTAAGGCTGTATCTCACAATATCACTCTGAATACAATTACAAAGTAATTCTCTCTAATAATTCTTTACTGTTCTCTCTCTTTCTTGTCTGTGCTGCCACAAATTCTAAACACTCAGATAGGCAGTTTTATTGAAATTTAAAAACAATTATAGCAACTCACTTACTGATAATGACAAATGTAAAGACAGGATTTATTTTAAAGCTACATTAAGACGTTTCCAAATATTACATTCACAAATATAAAGTATTGCTGAAGTTTTCCCTGGTAATGTTTATCTTATTTAAGTGTACATTGATATGTCAAAATTCCACCCCCCCAGTCATTCTGAGAGTTTAAAATAAATCCTAATGTGACCTAGGCACTGAATGCTTGTCCCACATAAAATTACAGGAACAAATTTTTACTGGACATCTTGGCAATGCACTTTCTTACCCCAAAATAGCTTTCCTGAGGATAGAATACAGTTACCTTCACAAGAACTGTTACTTAATAAATTTTCCTCAGGGCATGGGGAAGAATTATGTGGCTTAGCAGAAGGTAAGAATTTCATAGTGAAAAAAACCCTAAATTTATAAGGCCTAAGAGCCATTATATCTACTATTTAAAACCAGTGATAGAAAGGCGACATCACAGTGTAGTTTGCTGTATAGTTAACTCTAAAATATCATGGCTACAATTGATTTTGTTTCAAGCCTATGATTTACCAAAACTATATTCCAGTACATTTATTTATCTATACACTAGATAACAGTTTACTCTATTTATTGGGGTAACATTGGTTAGTAAAATTATACAGGTTTCAAGTGTACAATTCTATAATACATCATCTATATATTGCATTTGTGTGTTCACCACCTAGAATCCTTTTACTCTATTTCTAATTTGTTTTATGTATTTATTTCAACCTATCAATAAAGTCCAATGTGGACTCTTGAGTAGCATTAAGTAAAAAAGAAGTGATTCTGGAAGAGAAAATAGGATTAATTGAATGCCTTAATGTGCCAAAACCTGCACTAGACAATTTATATTCTTAATATTAATTAAATTTTAAAACAATTCTAAAGGGTAAACTTATTCCCATTTTGCAGAAGACAACCAGCTAGTCTCAGAAAGATAAGGCACTTGTCCAATTTCATAAGACCAAGAATCAATCACAAATCTTTCTGACCATGTTCTTTCTATCACACTGCTGCCAGCCTCTGAGGAGAGGGGAAAGAAAGTGAAAAGGGAATCAAGGGAGAGCAAGAATAAACCAAGCTTCCTTTGCAATGTTACCTCTGTCCAGCCTTTTCGGTTCCAATCATTGATTAACTCACTCAATGACGAATCACTGAGCACCTATCATGTGCTATCTATGTCTTGAATCTATAACCATTTCTAGATCCTGGGCATTGAAGAATTAATAAGACTGGCAAAGTTCTGCTCTCATAAAGTTCATATTTTCTAGTGGAGGGAAGCAGATAATGAACAAGTAAATAAGTAAAAAATATACCGGGCGTGCCAAAACAATGTACATAAGTGGACACTTTGGTCAATGTTGCTCAAGCAGTAGTTTGATGTAATCAGACATGTCTGGACCCTGATGGTAACCACTCTGAGCACCTCTTGTCATTGCAGAAATCACATGTGACTTGTATTTATCTTTTGTTATCGGTATATATTGAGTACTGCAATTTCAATACAGTTTTCCTTTCTTAAAATGTGGATACAATTTTTTGGCACCCTCTGTATATGTTAGATGTTGATGAATAGATGATCCAGGGAGACTTCACTGAAATAAAGTTAACTGAGAAAAATTAAGAAGATTTTTCAGAGAGAAGGTATAGACTGATAACTGCCAAAGGTCCTGCAGCAAGAACATATTTGGTATGACTGAGAAACTGCTAAACAGAGTGAACAAGGGGGAAGAGAAGAATGGTTGCAGTTGAGTTCAGAAAGGTAGTTGTAATGTGGAGAAGTTGAAGAAATAGAACCTGTAGTAAAGTCTTTGATTTTCACTCTGAGACAAGAAGCCAGGAGATTTTTATAAGCAAAAGAGTGGCATACTGTTTCTAAAAGAATGTCTCCTGCTACTTCATTGAGACTTTGACTGATGTATGGCAGGGATGGAAGCATGAAATCTTTTTGGAAACTAAAGCACCAATACAGGCATATAATAACAGTAATTTTATACCCGAGTAATACTTGTAGAGGTAAAAAGAAATGATAGGATTCTAGACATCTGCTTTTAATGTAGAGCAAACAGAATTTGCAGATGTGTGATATAAGAGAAAGAGGAGGCAAGGATGACCCCAAGGTCTCCCAACTGTACAACTGGAAGAATGAGTTTGTTAATTACCAAGAAGAAATTCCAAAAAGAGGAGGTATGTGGGGGGAGGGGTGTAAGAGGGCTCAGGACAGGTGATTTTGTTGCTAATTACTTGTGACATTTCTTTAGAAGAAAATCCTTGCTGAGTACAAAATAAATAAGTAGACCTACTTCATTTTTCCTATTCCGTTTTTATGGTTTTGTTGGTTTTATTCTGTCCTCTCCATCTATCTTCTTGTCTCTCTTTTTCTCCCTCTATTTCTCCTTCCCTCCCTTTCTCCTTTCCTTCCTTCCTGTCTTCCTCATTTTTTCATTCAGTTCCTTCAGACCAATTTTCTCCATTTTCATAACATTACTGAGGTTATGATTGTGAAGGACAGAGGGTTAGGATAGCATTCAGGTATAATGTTACTATTGGGAAAATATTCTGGGAGCTTCTCCTCAATGTTAGGAGCACGAGTTGAGGCCTTTTTGGAAACTTCCATTCATCATTTCTCTTCTCCTTCTCCTTCTCCTTCTCCTTCTCCTTCTCCTTCTCCTTCTCCTTCTCCTTCTCCTTCTCCTTCTCCTTCTCCTTCTCCTTCTCCTTCTTCTCCTTTTCCTTCTCCTTCTTCTCCTTCTTCTTCTCAGTCAATGTTCTTGCTTTGTTAAATAGATTGTAAAAATTTCAAAAACTTGACTCTGGGTGGTGAACACACAATGGGATTTGTAGATGATGTAATACAGAATTGTACACCTGAAATTATGTAATTTCATTAACAATTGTCACCCCAATAAATAAATTTAAAAAAAAAAATTCAATGACAAAGATCTTTCTAACCTGTTTTCATATATACTACCTCATTTGTTTAGAATACCAAGTTGCCCAAATTATAAAGTTAACTAAGTGAGAGCTACGTCCAGAAAGAAACAAAAGGGACACAAACTCAGTTCTTCTGAATCTTTTTTTACTTGTCTTACTCCTAATTATTAATTAGGAGTGAACATCAATGATGAACATCAATGTATTCTATTATTAGTAAGAAAATTTTAACTAAAGGGTATTTTTCCAATATACATTTTCATATGTGTTTTTTTGCATCCTTTTTAGAAACTATTAATTTGCTATGCTATATTGGTACACTTATACTGCTCCCTAAATTTATAAATGTAAAAAATGTAAACACAGCTAAAAATAATGGGTCTCATGGAAACACCTAAAAGTGGAATCTTCCAATTTTTTTTCTTTACTTTTTTAAATATGAGATGCATCATTTGGGCTGTTTTAATCACCCAAGGTTAGAAACAATGATGGTTTCCTTCCAAGCTGTCCACCCCTAGCCTTTTAGCCCTTTGGGTATCCAGTAGGTCAGGGTTTGTAACTCCAAATGACTAATGCATTGGTACTCAAGCTGTTGCAGATGGGATGGGAATAGCACAAACCACGCCTCTATAATTACATGTATTAGCCCTCAGGCATTAGGATGCATTCTAACATTTGAGGATGGGGGAGCCAGCTGAATAATCACATAGAAAATACAAATCTGCGGGAGCTGCCGTAGTTGTCCCAGATTCTAGCTGCCAGACGGTTTTTGCACTATTCTGATATAGTATTGACAACCTGCCTGCCTCCTGTGGATGTCAAAGCCAAGGTCAAGGCCAAGGGAAGTGAACAAACTGTCAACCTAGCATAAGAAAACAGGTAAGCACATTATTAAGACCATAAGGAAGTCTCCATAATTGGCAGAAATATTGGGCGGAAGCTCTAGGTCATGGCATGAGTGGTAATCTATGAGATCTCTCCCTCCTTAATGCTCCCACAGGAAAGCAGAAAAATCACTACTTGACGAAAGGTCAGCATTTATGGACTGGCTTCCTCTCACCTATACCTTTCAAATGCCTTTCTTTTTTTAGACTTTATAACCTCCTTTTTTTAAGATCAGCTCTTTATTGGATGTACCTGAAAAACAATGAATCTAATGTCAGAGTTACCTGGTTAAAAATTATGGATGAAGCAATTCTGAAACCATTTTAAATATGTTATAGGATTGAGCAAATGTGTTAATGTTGGGAGCTAGAGTTTTCACTGTGGAAGAAAAGACACACCAGCTATGAAATGGAGAAAGGCAAGAAAAAAATTTCTGGAGATGGGTTAGAAGTGTAAGATATTGTGCAAGCATCTGATTTCTAAAATATGTCTGTGTATAATGCATGTGCTTGTGTACATGGATATGTCTGTATGTCAGTATCTGCATATACTTGTATGAGTATGTAGGTATATATGTAACTGTGTGTGTGTGTGCATTTTTTTCCTAGCTCTGGCTGCTGAAAGGGCCTAGAAGATACCACAATAAAAATTAGCATACAGTGACCAGAAATTATATCTTTAATATTATTTCCCACTAAAATAATCCTTGGTTCCTTGGAGGCTCCAGGCTGGAGCAGGGTGGTAGAAAATGGACCTGGAACATCTTGTTATACCAGAAAGTAAGGACATATTCAAAAAAAAAAAATTATGTAAGCCTGTCACAAGTATATAATAGCCACCTTAAATCGTCTCCCGCTGGCAAAATATGGGTCACTTTGAGCATCAAAATAATTAAGGACAAAAATAAATTATAAATTTAAAAAAAGATAGAAAAGCAGACAGATATTTCACTGGGATGATGGGCAGAAAAAGCTCCTGCTTCTAGTAAAATACCACAGAGTATGGATTAGTAAGCCATTATTTTGCCATCATCATAGTAAAGATTGGTACAGGTAAGAATCATCAAGGGATGCTAAATTCAGAGGGAAACATTTTTTTAAATAGTTTGATTTGGAATTTCTATTTTAAAATGAAACTAAAATTTTCAAATTATTTTGTATTTAACAAAATAAGTTATTAGAGAAATGAACTTAATATTCAAATAATGAATTAATCAAATATTTACTTGTCTTTGTTTATCGAAGAATAATTTTTCTGACAAAGTTTTCTCTATAACACATTTACAGCCTTAACATCACATTTGACTTTCATGGCTAAATTAACTCAAAAATCATATTTTTGTGCACAACAAACATTCATTTGCATTTTCAACAGATATTTTAATTCTTTGATGGTCAAAATTTTCTCTTTTGAAACACTTACTGTTCTCTCATACAACTTTGTGCAAATATTTACCTGATATAAACACACACACACACACACACACACACACAGTTTATTTTCTTTGTTTACTCTAAGAATTAGTGATTTCTTTTGCATGTGTGTCTATTCTAACTCCATTAGACCTTTACAGGGTAATAGCTTGGCACTGGATTCAGCAGCTGTCCAGCATCACATTATTAGTTTCATGCAATCTTGACATTGCCAATTTTACTTTTTCATCACATTGCTCTGTACCACATTGTACTGTTGCAGGCATTCGATTTTTCACAAAACACCAACCATATGAACACTAGGGATAAGGGAAATTTGAATTCAGATTTTTAATTTTATAAGTGGTCCATTCACTAAGGAATTATGTTATATTATGATTATTTTGCTTCTCAATTTACCTTGTAACCCTGGGGACAAAGAAAAGGAATATTGGGAAACTAGAACCATGTATATGTGGCTCCTGGCACACATTACTATGCCTAGCTGATCTCCTAAAGATTTTGATTCTCTTCCAGGAATCCTTGATCCAACAATACAGCCTGCCTCATGTAAGGCTCTGCTGCACTGGATCAGAACAGAACCTGGGAGAAGACCAGTAACCCACTTAATTTACATATAGACATTTCGTTGAAATGGCTGTATTAACCGAGGTAAGCCTCGTTATACTTCCAGTCTCATGCAAAGAGACAGAATAAAGTCCTTCAAAAATAAACAGAGTGACATCAAATTATCAACTTAAATATCAGTATATTTTTTCTTCTAAAGAAAAAGCTGTGGGGAGATGAATTTGTCTGTTAGGATTCATTTATTAATTCAGTCAAGGAATAATTAGTAAATATTTTTCATCTACCACTTTGTTGTGTCCTACAAGTCAAAGGTGGTAAAGACAATGGGGGAAAAGTACTGTTTCCCTGATGTCTTACTTTTATAAGATTCTAAGGAATTCTAACACTCCTGAACAGATATTTGATTTACAATGAAAATAAGGTTTAAATAAATGCTTTCTAATGAAAAACAAGCAAACAAACAAACAAAAAACAAGTTGGATTGTTTTAACATGCCTTTAACAATCCTCTGTTTAACTGAAATCAATGTTTTATTTAAAAACGGTTAACAGTTAAGACAGCCAACTGTTGAACTGTCCTCTGGAGGAAAACACTGACCTAACAGTACTCCAGTGTGAACTGAGGAGAAACAAATTGCACAGATCCAGGATAAGCTGAATATGCATGTGATCATGAAATGAAACTTTAATTTATACCCCTCAGTCCTACAATTATCACATAAGGAGCCATTTATACAAAACCTCACACACAGTTTACTGTATTACATTCTCTAAGTAGCTAGACTATAATGGTCCAAAAATCAACTCCCACGTGTCACATGAAGAGTTTAGTGGTTTCAAAACAAGCAAATAAAATTACATCGTACAAAGTGTACCACAGCCACTAGAAAATGTTTTGATTCTGAGTTTGAGGCCTTTTTATCAGAACAAAAAACTTAATTGTTTTATCTGTTGTTATAATCTTCAGATATGTGTAAAATCTACAAATTGAAAACTATGCTTATAATGCCAGTGCTTCTTTTGCAATTTTCAGTGGATTGTTTCTCAGTGTCTGTAATAGTATCTGTGTGTATTTGGGTTATGTAACCGACCATAGTCACTCAATTATTTCTAAAAAGTGTCTACATAATGTCATGAAATTTTCAGCTGGACTCCTTGGATATGACCTACTTAATATTATTAATCATTAATTTGTTAACAGTTATGTGCACAGCATTATTATAGGACTAGAGGATACTAAAATGAAATGAATACATTGGTGTCTGCCTCGGAAGGTCACGGTCTACTGTGGAGACTGACTAAATCAGAATAAGGTAGTTTTTGTTGTTGTTTGTTTTGTTTTTTTCTTTTAATTGAGAGTATTAGGGAACACTGTGTTTTTTCAGGACCCATCAGCTCCATGTCAAGTCGCTGTTTTCAATCTAGTTGTGGGGGGAGCAGCTCAGCTCCAGGTAAAGTCGTTGTTTTCAATCCAGCGGCTCAGCTCCAAGCTTAAGCCATTGTTTCTCACTGGCCCATGTGGGAATCGAACCAGAGACCTTGGTGTTATGAGCACTGCGCTCCAAACACTGAGCCAACCGGCTGCCCCAGAATAAGGCAGTTTGTTGATTGTGAACAAAGCAGAGTATTCCTTGGAGAAATGCAATCAAAAATGGAAAAATCATACAATTACATCCACAGAAAATGTATTTGTAAAACGACAATACCAAGATTCCCTGAGCTTGATTTCTCTATTTATGGGCCAGAGCTGGGTGATCCCTGCAGTGTCAGATATATTTTTTTTATGAGCTTAGTGCCAGTCTTGAAGCTTCCCTCACATTAGAGTTGAGGGGCAATGCCAGGCAGAATCGGGCAGTTATTAGCACAGTATGTCAAGTGATCCTCCTCTTCCTTCTTTTGTCTTCTTCCCTTTTGACAGGCAAGAACTTAAGATGAATTAGAAGCTATGAAGCCAACTGCTGCAATGAGTCTCTCACCAGCAACCTCCCTGGCAAACGTCACTGGCTCTGGTAGAGAGGTACTTTGTGAGATATCTGTCCGCCTCCCCTGCTGGGCAGGGAGCTTGATGTCTGCAGCCTGGGATTTCTCTTTGAGCCGAAGGTTTACTTGGCTCTCCACTGATTCAAGAAGAGTCCAAAATAATAACAGCTTATAGATAGAAATAGAAATAGAGATAGAGATTGAGATTGAGATCGAGATCGAGATAGAGATACAGATACATGTATAGCACTTACAACTGCAGACACTGTATTAACTGCTTTACAAAACATAGACCTACTGAATAAATGAGCCCTCATCCACACTCAACTCCTGCCTGAGAAATGCCCTACACTAGTCAACTCCCATTAAGAAAACAGCTTGGCTAATCTAATCTCTACCCTGTTTATGGGATCCATAATTGATATGATGTTATTTAATAATACATTGCTTAGACTTATATTAAAATAAATTTGATTTCTCTGACATCAACTGTCATCAGCTGAGGACAGAGATTTAGCCAGAACCAAAATATCTGCCCTGTAAAAGTGTCTCATCTGAAAAAGAAAGCATCATGTGACTGAAAAACTCTGAATTTGAAATCCACAGACTTACAGTTCCAATGCCAGTCCCCTATTTTACTAACTCATGATAGCAGTCAAGTCATAACCTTATCTATAATATACTTAATAATCTGAGATGGCTATCTTCCTTTCAGGAATTTTGTGACAATGCATATAAAAAAGGCTTTTGGATTTTATGCACACATAAATTGTATTTGGGGTTATGCTATACTAATTTATATGTGCATTGTAGTATATTCTTTTTAGGATCAAGAACTGTTCTCCCCATCTTTGAATCTCCCTATAGCAGCCTGCAGTATGCTTTCTCCTGCATGGGAACTTAGTAAATATGTTGACATTTTTGTCACTTAGATTCAACCTTTCAAAAAAATCCAAAGTTAGCGTATGTCAACACACCATTTTAAATGAAATTTTTATATATGTGACACAGTAAGAAATAGGGTTAGCGCTTTTAAAATATTATTATCATTATTATAGCTATTATTATTTTCAAGGTGGTTGTCTAACCCAGATCTAACCCAGATCTAACCCATTCTCTTAATCTTGGCACATACAATGGTCCAGTATGTATTCTAAAAATAAAGGAAGTCTAATTACCCTAAGTGAGAATTCAATTAATAATAATGGTTCTATGGTCTAATAATATATTTTACCAAGAAAGCAACTATTATCTATTTATGGTTAAGCTTAGATTCACTAAAGGAAAGAGTCTTTTTTATATATAGTAGAACACAAGTTACACATTATTTGATAAAAACTTTTTAGATGCAAATTGCCAGCATTTTCTGTAAAACATCTTGAGAGCAAATCATGTACGATATCCAATGTTTCTGAATTATTTTAGATTTCCTATGAAGTGATCTCTAAGCATTAAAACTGACCTTTACATATGTTCTCATGATATTGATAGAGGTTTTTTTTTGTTTTGTTTTGTTTAAGACATTATCAGAAAAGAAGTATCATTATGGAAATGATAAATAGTGTGTCCAAGTCTGGAGGGAGTCAGTGAATCCCTGGGAACTGAGCGATTCTTCAGCTGATTGACATGACTTGCTTTAACTCTTCCTGTGCTCAGACCTGGGCAAGAGGTCTGGACCCCAAGACTCAGAGGATCCCACATATTACAAATACTGACCACAAGAATGCTCTGTTTTGTTTTCAGGAACCAAAGACAAGTTTTGGGATGTTTGCTAATAATTTGGGCTATGATAAGAATCACCAGAGATCAATACTTAAGCTAAACTGAGCCAGCCACTTAGGCTAGAAAGGAGGCAGAGAGGGAGGGAAGTGTGGTGCGATGAGAAAATTATAGCCTTTGTCTGGGAGAAACAGAGAAAGAGTGACTGCTTTTGTTCAAGTTTCACTATCTAAAATCTTTAGAGGTGGGTGGCACAGCTTTTGGAACTGCCTAGAAATTCTGAGTCAGAAAAGCGATATGTTGCGGGGAAGAAAGATGCTCTTTCTGGCTCTTTGGGGAGTTTGACTCAGTCAGTCTCCGTCACCTTGTCTATCACCGCCAAGGCCCTGCCTCCACCCTGCCTTGTCACATCAGGTGCCCAGCACCATCTAGCTTCTGGTCAACACAGCTGGCTGGGAAAAATCACTGCCCCTTTGCACTCCAGATCCCAAAGGTCTACACAAAAGTAACAGTTTGCATGAGGGTGAAGGAACTGATAGGAACTAGTCCGGGCCATGAAAATACTTTGATTTATAACTTTCACATACTTAGAAACATGTTTGTAGGCCTCTTGCCCTGGACTATGTAAATGTTGGGAGAAGGCCTGTAGCTTTTCCTATCATCTCACTGACCCCCCTCCTCTCAGTCTGAAAAGAAACCTGTTTCAAGTGTCGTTCATTTCAGAGAGAACAGCAATATTGCTAAAATGTTGGGGAAAGAACATCAATCCACTGAGAAGATTCAAAAAAATGTGATTACTGAGTATGCTAAAATAATGCCACTAAACCAAACTAAATCCGACAAATATACTTCGTTATAAACATGGGTATTTATAGGTTCCTAGAAATCAATATGTTTAACTCTTTCCTATTTTTAGGTGTGAAATTTGAAGAAAAGAGGACTGAGTGAATTTCCCGTGTTCATTTGTTTTATTCAACATCTCTATAATGTACCAGGTAAGACGTGATAAGAAGATTATTAAAGCGAAATAAGAGGATATAAAGTGAGTGGGGATCTCATTTCGGTTACAATGGTCATTTGAAAAGTTGGTACCACTTGAAAGGAGATAGGAATAAAGGAGAAGAAGGGAGCCATATGAGTACATAGGAAAGAAGATGGAACACAGAAAGAACAGGAGAGCAAATCTCTGAGCTTGAAGGGAATGTGATCGCTGTATGGAGACAGTGAGCAAAGGTAAAAGAACAGTAAGAGAGGGGATCATGGAGGTAGCCAGGGCCAGATGCCACGTTCTGTGCACATGACTAGGATTTTAGATTTTAAACTGAGTGAGATGGGCAGAAATGGAGCGCTGAGACCAGGAAAATGATAGGCTCTGATTTATAAGGACGAAGGATTCCCATGGCTAATGTGTGGCAGAGACTAAAGGGGTCAAGAGAGAAGCAGTACGAACAATTAAAACACAGCACATCAAGGACAACCTAGTCACCCAACATCCTTTGTGCACATGTTACTTCCTCCTGGGACAGCTGACGTTCTTTGAAAATCATAACTCTTTCCTACTTTTAAATATGTTTTATCTGTTCATTATTTCCCTTAGAGGATAGGATATTATTTCTTTTGCCTCTTTTTTCCGTCTCATTTTTCCTAGTTGGTGAAAGCAAGATGGTGTAAAAATACAGTGTTTTTTGTTGCTATCGATACTGTATAAAATGCAGCAAAATTAACATATTAAGTTGAACATGTCCACGATAGTTTTTTATTCTCCAGAGTAGCCTTTGATAATATACCTCTCTGTTAAACAAATTGAGTATGCAATAGATGTCCATTTATACTTAATTATGCTTTATATATTACTAGGTGTATGTCCATTACAATATAGAGCATTATAAAATATACATATATTATAAAGGATTTATAAAAACTGACTATAAATAGAATTGTTGAAATTTTGGTCATGTACTCTGATAGGTCACTCTGTGCAGTTCTGGAGGGGATGGCAATTCACTTCAGACACACCACTAAAGCTGTAGAGGCTTCATTCAAAATGACATGGAAGTTAACACTGACCTCCATTGAAACTGCACGCACCTAGTGCAACCTTTCCTGGAAGCACTAACTATGTGCAGGATTTTGAGAGATTGAGTCCATCTCCAGACAGAGATCAGCAGAAACACAAGGGCATTGGAAATGCTGAGCAGGTGAGACTGGATGAGGAGAAGGAGGAAGATGGAAAGGATTTTGAGGTCCATTCAGGATAGCTCTGGGTGAGTTGAAAAATGGCTTGAAGAGAAAAGTACAGAAATATTCTGCTCTACTTTTCAGCTTCTATACATTTCTGAATAGCTAATCACGATGTTGCTTTCTTCCTGTATTAATACCATAATTATATGCCTTTCTATATATGAAGAACATTAGCTGGGTGTTTTTTTCCCCCTAATTCTATATCCATACATCTCTATATATTCATGTCTATATATCCACCTCCATGTCTATATTGTATGTCTCTATATGTACATATATGTGAACACGTCTATCATCTATCTACCTATCTAGCTAGTTAGCTAGCTAGCTATCTCCCTATATATATTTGTGGAATCCTTATTGGCGTACTTCACTTATCATATAGATGTATCAAGATTTGTGCAGCATGGATTTTTAGGAAAAAAAAATGGCGGCGTGAGGTGAGCCTCTGTAACGCTCCCCTGGAATTTACAACGAATCGGACAACAATAACTCCACAAAGGACTCCTTGCACAGCAGACAGGCAAGACGAAGAGGCCGGCTACTGAATTCACCTCCAGGTGGGTGAATCGCGCGAGCGGGGGAGGAGGGAGAGGAGAAGTGCGGAGACGGAGCCGCGCGGGCGCAGGACACAGACCTAGCTCAGTGCTCGGAGCCCTCTGCTCCCGGATCTTCCGCAACTGCGGGAGAGGGAAGGACTCGGACTGCTAGGGCTCCGCTTACGGCCCACAGGGCTGAGGGGGCAGCATACAAAACCGCTGAACCCAACGCTCGCTCACGGCAGACCTCGGAGCAAAGACTGAGGGAAGAGGGCTGAAATCGGTGGTTTAAGCCCTCACTGCTGAGCAGAGAACGGAAGCCTTAGGCACGGAGACTAGCCGCCCCCTCCCTACCCTCCCAGAGCTCGCCCCGCCCCCACCTGCCCGGTGCTAGAAGCGATAAAGTAGCAGTGTCGGATCAAAGGACAGAATATTTGCTGCTCTGAGAACTGTGGACCGCAAACACAGATTCGCAGCCCAACTAGTTCCGGCAAAGGGGAGGGAGCTGTGGAAGCAGGACTGGCTGTGGTGGTGGTCGCCGCCATTGCTCTGGGCCACCTCTGACAACTCACCCCCCCCTGGCCCCACCTATCTGGGCGGATCCCTGCAGGAGTAAACAGAACTGCTGAAACAAACGGGCTCTGAATCTGGTGCAGAAAGAGCTTTGGAACTCCAAAAGCTCTTCGCATACCTATCAACCTGTTGCAGAAGACACTCCTGTAGATGTCTAGGAAGAGAAATAGTAAATCAGTGATTGCCATGAATAACCAAGGCAACAAGATAGCTCAGAAAGAAAGTGAAAAGTCTCCAGAAAAGGAACTTAGAGATATGGACCTTTGTGATTTAAATGACAGAGAATTCAAGATCTCAATTCTGAAAAAACTGAACGAGATGCAAGAAAACACAGAAAGGCAGTTTAATGAACTCAGAAACACAATCAAAGAACACCATGAGCATTTTACAAAAGAGATTGAAATCTTGAAAAAGAACCAAATAGAATTTCTGGAGATTAAGAACTCAATAGAAGAAATTAACAATAAAATATCCAGCTTAGGTAGTAGAGTTGACCAGATGGAGGAAAGAATCAGTGACATCGAAGATAGGAACCTGGAATTTACACAGAGGGAAGAAGAAAGAGACTTGAGACTTAAAAGAAATGAAAGAACTCTACAAGAACTTGCTGACTTCATCAGAAAGAGCAATATAAGAATAATGGGCATACCAGAAGGAGAAGAAAGAGGGAAGGGAACAGAGAATATATTCAAACAAATCGTCGATGAGAACTTCCCAAACTTGTGGACAGAACTGGATCCTCGAATCCAAGAAGCAAATAGAACACCTAATTACCTCAATCCCAACAGGCCTTCACCAAGGCACATTGTATTGAAGCTGTCTAAAATCAATGACAAAGAAAGAATCCTCAAGGCAGCCAGGGAAAAGAAGACGGTAACTTACAAAGGAAAGCCCATTAGATTATCATCAGATTTTTCAGCAGAAACTCTACAAGCTAGGAGGGAATAAAACCAAATATTCAAACTATTGAAAGAGAGAAATCATGAGCCAAGAATAATATATCCAGCAAAGATCTCTTTTAGATATGAAGGAGGAATAAAGACCTTTCCAGACATCCAGAAGCTGAGGGAATTTTCTAATACACAACCTGCACTACAAGAAATACTAAAGGAGGCTATTAGACCACCATCAACAGGGACAACTTGTGGCAACCGAAACATAAAAAGGGGGAGCGTAAAGGCCTGAACTGGAATATGGGAATAGAGAAAGTAAGCGTACTGAAGAAACTGGAATACTCTAAATATCAAACTTTCTTTTACATAAACTCAAGGGTAACCACTCAAAAAACATCCAAATCTGAAATATATACTGTAATAAAAGAAGAAACAGAGGGAAACATCATAGAATACTACCACACAGAAATAACAGACAACAACAAAAAGGCAAAGAAACAATGGAGACACAGCCTTACCAGAAAACTAAAGACAGAATGACAGGAAATCCTCACATATCAATAATCACCCTGAATGTAAATGGACTGAACTCACCAATAAAGAGACACAGAGTAGCAGATTGGATCAAAAAACTAAACCCAACCATATGCTGCCTACAAGAGACACATCTCAGCTGCAAGGACAAGCATAGACTCAAAGTGAAAGGGTGGAAATTGACACTCCAAGCAAATGGTACCCAGAAAAAATCAGGTGTAGCCATAATGATTTCCGATGAAACAGACTTCAGGGTGAAAAAGATAACAAGAGACAAAGATGGACATTTCATAATGGTAAAGGGGACTATACAACAAGAAGACATAACAGTCATCAATATTTATGCCCCCAATCAGGGAGCACCGAAATATACCAAGCAACTACTAACAGAACTAAAGGGAGAAATTGACCAAAACACAATTATACTAGGGGACTTAAATACATCATTGACAGCTATGGATAGATCATCCAAACAGAAGATAAATAACGAAATCGCAGCCCTAAATGACACATTAGATGAATTGGACATAATTGACATATATAGAGCACTTCATCCTAAAACATCAGACTATACATTCTTTTCTAGTGTACATGGAACATTCTCAAGGATAGACCATATATTGGGACACAAAAACAGCCTCAGCAAATTTAAGAAGATTGAAATCATACCAAGCATATTCTCTGATCACAAAGCTTTGAAATTGGATATCAACTGCAAAAAGAAAGCAGGAAAAAACACAAATACATGGAGATTAAACAACATACTTCTAAAGAACGACTGGGTCAAAGAAGAAATTAGAGGAGAGCTCAAAAGATACATAGAAACAAATGACAATGAAAATACATCCTACCAAAATTTTTGGGATGCCGCGAAAGCAGTTTTAAGAGGGAAATTTATATCATTACAGGCCTATCTCAAGAAACAAGAAAAATCCCAAATAAATAACCTCATGTTACACCTTAAAAAACTAGAAAAAGAAGAACAAGCGAAACCCAAGGTCAGCAGAAGAAAGGAAATAACAAAAATCAGAGCAGAACTAAATGAAATAGAGAACAAAAAGACAATAGAAAAAATTAATGTGACAAAAAGCTGGTTCTTTGAAAAGATTAACAAAATCGACAAACCCTTGGCTAGACTCACTAAGATAAAAAGAGAGAAGACACTAATTAACAAAATCAGAAATGAAAAAGGGGAAGTTATCACGGACACCACAGAAATACAAAGGATTATCCAAGAATACTATGAAGGACTATATGCCACCAAATTTAATAACTTAGAAGAAATGGACAAGTTCTTAGAAACATATAGCCTTCCAAGGCTGAATCATGAAGAACTGGAAAATCTTAACAGGCCGATCACCAGTAACGAAATTGAATCAGTCATCAAAAACCTTCCCAAAATCAAAAGTCCTGGACCAGATGGCTTCACCAGTGAATTCTACCAAACCTTCAAAGAGGATCTAATACCAATCCTGCTCAAACTCTTCCAGAAAATTGAAGAAGAGTCAGTACTCCCTAACTCATTTTATGAGGCCAACATTACCCTGATACCAAAACCTGGTAAGGACAACACAAAAAAAAGAAAACTACAGACCTATATCTCTGATGAATACAGATGCTAAAATCCTAAACAAAATTCTAGCAAATCGAATACAACAATGCATTAAAAAGATTATTCATCACGACCAAGTGGGGTTCATCCCCGGGGCACAAGGATGGTTCAACATTCGCAAATCCATCAATGTGATACATCACATAAACAAAATAAAGGACAAAAATCATATGATTCTATCAATTGATGCAGAAAAAGCATTTGATAAGATACAACATCCATTTATGATTAAAACACTTACTAAAATTGGTATAGAAGGAAAATACCTCAACATAATAAAGGCCATATACGACAAGCCCTCAGCTAACCTCATAATTAATGGTGAAAAGCTGAAGCCCTTTGCTCTACGTTCAGGAACACGACAAGGTTGTCCCCTATCACCTCTGCTTTTCAACATAGTGTTGGAAGTCCTTGCCAGAGCTATCAGGCAAGAGAAAGAAATAAAAGGCATCCAAATTGGGAATGAAGAAGTTAAATTGTCACTCTTTGCAGATGACATGATGCTATACATAGAAAACCCTAAAGACTCCACCAAAAAGCTATTAGAAACAATCAATGAATATAGTAAAGTTGCTGGCTACAAAATCAACGTACAAAAGTCCATTGCTTTCCTATATACCAACAATGAAATCTCAGAAAAAGAGATAGAAAAAACAATTCCTTTTGCAATTGCAGCAAAAAGAATAAAATACCTAGGAATAAACTTAACCAAGGATGTGAAGGATTTATATGCTGAAAACTATAAGACATTTTTGAAAGAAATTGAAGAAGACACAAAGAAATGGAAAGACATTCCGTGCTCATGGATTGGAAGAATCAACATAGTTAAAATGGCCATATTACCCAAAGCCATATACAGATTTAATGCAATCCCCATTAAAATCCCAATGGCATATTTTAAAGAAATAGAACAAAAAATCATCAGATTTGTTTGGAACCACAAAAGACCCCGAATAGCCAAAGCAATATTAAAAAAAAAGAACAATACTGGAGGTATCACACTCCCTGATTTTTCCTTGTACTACAGGGCTACAATAATCAAAACAGCTTGGTATTGGCGGAAAAACAGACACATAGACCAATGGAATAGAATTGAGAACCCAGAAATAAAACCACATAAATATGGACAGATAATTTTTGACAAAGAAGCTAAAAACATACAATGGAGGAAAGACAGCCTCTTCAATAAATGGTGCTGGCAGAATTGGATAGCTACGTGCAAAAGAATGAAACTGGACTGCTATCTGTCACCATGTACCAAAATTAATTCAAAATGGATCAAAGACTTAAGCATAAGACCTGACACAATAAACTGCATTGAAGAAAACATAGGTACTAAACTTATGGACCTTGGGTTCAAAGAGCATTTTATGAATTTGACTCCAAAGGCAATGGAAGTAAAAACTAAAATAAACAAATGGGATTATATGAAACTGAAAAGCTTCTGCACAGCAAAAGAAACTATTGACAAAATAATGAGGCAACCAACTGAATGGGAGAAGATTTTCGCAAACAGTTCCTCTGATAAGGGGCTAATATCCAAAATATACAAGGAACTCATGAAACTCAACAACAGAAAAACAAACAACCCAATTGAAAAATGGACAGAGGACCTGAAGAGACATTTCTCCAAAGAGGATATACAAATGGCAAATAGACATATGAAAAAATGCTCAACATCGCTAATCATCAGAGAAATGCAAATGAAAACCACAATGAGATATCACCTCACCCCAGTCAGAATGGCTTTCATCAACAAAACAAATAGTAACAAGTGTTGGAGAGGCTGTGGAGAAAAAGGAACTCTCATACACTGTTGGTGGGAATGCAGACTGGTGCAGCCGCTATGGAAGGCAGTGTGGAGGTTCCTCAAGAATTTACGAATAGAATTACCATATGACCCAGCAATCGCTCTCCTGGGTATCTACCCCAAAAATATAAAAGCATTTCTCTATAGAGACACGTGTACGCCAATGTTCATTGCAGCTTTGTTTACGGTGGCCAAGACATGGAAACAACCAAAATGTCCTTCGATAGATGAATGGATAAAGAAGTTGTGGTACATATACACAATGGAATACTATTCGGCGTTAAGGAAAGATGATATAGGAACATTTGTGACAACATGGATGGATCTCGAGAGAATAATGCTAAGCGAAACAAGTCAGACAGAAAAAGCAGAGAACCCTATGATTTCACTGATATGTGGTATATAAACCAAAAAGAACAAGACAACCAAATGAGAAACAAAAACTCATAGACACAGACAATAATTTAGTGGTTACCAGAGGGTAAGGGGGTGGGGGGTGGGTGATGAGGGTAAAGGGGATCAAATATATGGTGATGGAAGGAGAACTGACTCTGGGTGGTGAACACACAATGGGATTTATAGACGATGTAATACAGAATTGTACACCTGAAATCTATGTAAATTTACTAACAATTGTCACCCCAATAAAATTAATTAAAAAAAAAAAAAAAAAAAAAAAAAAGATTTGTGCAGCGTGCTCTGAGAATGGCTTCCTGAGAATGGGGTGAAAGCATATTCAACTGCTCGGTTCAGAACATTTACTGGTACTGTCATTTCTTCTGCATTCATTTTCCACTATTGATTTGAAAATGAATAAGAATGTATAATAATAGATGTTTAATTTGAAGAGTTTCCCAAATGTACATGAAAAAAAAAAATTAGAGAATTTCATAATGCCTTCAATAATAAAATGATTGTGCTTATCATTCTCTTGCAAATTTTTAAGATTTGGCTCAATCTCTATATATTTCATAAAGAATATATATTGTGGTTTTACATGAGTGTAGTATCATTTGTTATAACATTGTAATACTGTAACGTTGCATATTATAGAATTTTGATAATGGTAATATATTGTACATAACATTCTGCAACTTGGTTTTTTGTTGTTTGTTTTTGTTTTTTTTATTTGAAAAGAAAATACACTAATAGAATATTTTTACAACCCACATCTTTCTCTTATTTCACTAAAATGCTTTCTTTACTGTTTTTCTCCTTACCTTTTAATCTATTATTAAATACTGGGCTTCCTGCCATTATTATCTAAATTTCTAACATTTTCCACTGTTTTCTATTTCTAGAAATAGATAGCTTTGCTTTGTATTTTAAATTTCTTCCTCTAAGTCTTTTAGTAATGCTATTAATTTCTGGGAGGGGGGATTACTAATTTTTGGAAACAACTTTTTCTTGCACTCATAATTCTCTTTCAAAGCAGCCATTCTTGTTTAATAGATTTACTCTTTAGTTAAACCAATCTGAGTATGGAAATTACAGTTTTATTATTTACTCTGATTGTTAAATTGATATTTGCTCCCCGTAATATTAGTTTTTCTGTTCATCAAGGCTTTTCTCTCCTATTCTGTTGACTTTCTTCAAGCATCTTATAATCCTTGGGGGTCAGTTCATGTTTATCAACAAAAGACCTAGTCAACTAATACAGGAAGCTGGTGTGGAAACCTCTGCCATTGATAGGCTTCGCCTTACTTTGAATGGTAGTACTGACCGTTGTTCTGCACATATGGGTACACTCTTTCAATGGTCAACTTCATCTTAGGTCACAGAGATAAGGATCAGTCCTTCCCCTAAACTCCAGTACCACAACAAGCCCAGCTTTATTCAACTATGTCTGGGCTCACTAAAGGAATCTCAGCCTTTCCTAAGCATGTTACTATTTTTTTGTTTGTTTGTTTGCTTTAAGAAACAGCTCCCTCCTTTTAACCTGGGGCAAATAAATTTGATATCATTACAGCCATTTACTTTGTAATCACAAGGATGGATTTGCAGAAGTCAATGGAGCTGACTAGCTATTCTCACAAATTATCCAGAATCAAATACCATGATTTCTGTCCAATAAGTGTGCTGTTGGGACAAGGTGGCAAAGTGCTGTAAGTTGTAAATAGAGTACTCCTATTTTCAAATCCAGCATCTTTTGAGACACACAGATTTTTAGTCTGCTAGATGCTTTTGCTAACACATGTGTCCTTATTTTAAATAGATTGGTTTCAATGAAATGAAAAGCAAAATAAAATAAGCACACAAATCAGATTGTTTGTGGAGATTTTGACTGCTGGAAAACTAGTGTATACTGCTTCCAACATCCTAGGCAATAAATTATTATGTCCATAAGGAGGTTTTACTATCCAAACTGCTCAGAACCATCCTCTTTCAACAGCCCTACATCCAATAGCCACATGGGCTTCCTGGGAGCTAACTTCCATGCTGATAGATTGGCTGCATTCCAATATCCCAGGGTTGGAGATTCTGCCAAATTATCTCAGGCAAACAATGCTTTGTAGGTGACACTGATGAGACAACTCGAGAAGCCAGCTGTGATGTGGGTGGAAAATCCATGCTTCACCATCATGAGAAAGGTTGGATTTTGTTGGCTCCCAGCTGCCCTTAAATTTGGAAGGGAGCACTGTTTTCTCCTTGCCAGCTCTCAGAAGGCATGAGGACCTCCTTAGATTTCCTACTTATTTTCAAGCAGTTCTCACACATTCTGCTGGCTGGAAACAGAATAGATCAGATCCTAGTTCCTGCAAACATATGATTATATAGACAGTCTTTGACCTATGAAAATTTGACAAACACACATCATTTGTTCCCCAATTGTATGGAACTTAGATACCACAGACATAGATGTTAACTTTCTAGACCAGTCCATAAAAACCAACATTTCCTCATAATCTACAGGAATTAGGAGTAAAGGTGCCACAGTTCCAAGCTTTACGTGTTGAGTTTAGTGATAGTTTGTAAATCAAATCCCTCCCAGCCCGAAAGGTGGGAGGACTGCACCAGTAATGTGCTCAGGAAGGAGTTTAGTGATTTCCTTAGTCACATGGTGATTCCATCCTCTGAACTATACCACTGCCCTCTCCCATTCATCCTTGATTTGTCTGTTAGATTAATTTATCTAAAAAAGTAGATTTATTTTCTCCTTGCTTAAAAAAAATTAGGAATTTACAGGTTTTTTTTCTTTGACTAAAATGCTCTTCCTATCCCTTTCAAACTCATTTTGTTTCCAGAACTTACTTTCATTTCCTCTATGAAATTATAACTCCTTGGTAAAGTCAATTACACCCTCCTCTTTACTACAATGGAAAAATAAGAATTTTAAAATTATTATTTAACGTCTTTATAATATTGATGGTTCATTGTGAAGGCTTTTCCTGTATCTTACTCAAAATTGTACACGGTCTTATTTATGTTTGCATTCCCAGATCCCAGGGAAACAAAATTTTTATTCAAATTCATGGTACCTACATTGTTCCAGTATTCCTCCACAGGTGTACTGACAAAAAAACAAACAAACAAACAAACAAAAAACACAACACAACAAAACAAAAAACCTCACTTCATAAATTGCAACGTTTTTTGTATATCTATTTACATACCCTGAAATAGTGTTCTGTAAAATGTCTAGAAACTATTAATTTACAACATAATCTAGCTATAGAAGAGCATAAGTATTTTATGTTATTATATATAATTTTTTAAAACATTTGAAGTTAGAAAACATCATCTCTCCATTGATTTTACATAATAGAAGTTTTAGATCATGTCAGAAAGTCTATCTTTTTTTTAAATTGAATATTGGATCTGCTCCCACTCTCTTTTATTTAGTTTCCCAGGAATTGCTATATAATTCAATTGTAAAAAGGCTTGTTTTGACAAATTAATAAATGATTAATTATGGACACCCATTCTATAACTTCTGAGTGCCAATACAAGGAGAAAAAGATTGATTTTTATTCAGTTCAAAGTATACTCAAGGCTGGTAGGGAATGAACTCAGTACAATAATATCTGACTTTCTCACACACTCAGGAAAAATCTTTAAAAACATTCTATGATATGTATGTATATGTATACATATATAATACCTACATATATATATATATAAAATACATATTTTTTATCTCTTCCCCCTTTTTCTTTTTCTTCATTTTTGAGAATGGATTTCTTCATGGTACTTTTTCCCCTGAACTGTTATTCACTTTTTGTACACCTGACTGGTGATAGAATGGCTGCCTGATTTAATCTACATGGCACCAGAGAGATTTTGGAGATTAGCTCTCCCCAGCATACAGATACCTCTTTGGAAAAATGCAAATTCTCTCAGAACTATCTCCCAGGAGGTATTGTTAGGTTCTTCTCAGTGTCTGAGCAGCCTGGACGCATAATGCGCTGCACCACGGGAGCCATGGTTTACAGCCTCACATAGACATGTTCCTACAGGATGACTCCCATAGCTCACGGAAGGATGACTGATCCCCACAGCCTGCTCGCATATGAACCCCACCTGTCTTCTTCAGCCAACACTATTTTCGTTATTTGAAGCCAAATAAATCATTCAACACTGGATCACATGCATATTCATTGTATCCTAAGTAGTCTGTGTGGAAAATAAATAAAATCCTGTACGTCAGACTTTGAGTTAGAAGGTATCTTCAATGAACATATCTGATTATTTGAACCTAAATCTTGAAAACTGTTAATGCTACATCTTAGTTACCCAGGTCTTGAAGACAAAGAAGAAATATATCCTAAACTGGAGTCACCATATTTAGGTATATAGTCACATGTATACAATAATTATTCTGATGAAAGTGGTAAATTGCATCATGACAAGATTCAAGAAGTATTCATTACAGAAGCAAACTTTAGAAGGAAATATTCAAACTGCTTTTTTGTCTGCTAAATCTTCACTTGACACAACTATCGCTAGGAATACTAGCTACTCTACATCGAACACCTGCTGCATGTCAGGCAGCATGCTCGATACTTTATAAACATGATATAGAAATCCAGGAAGTAATTTTTACTCTCACCGGTACCAATGTATCTTAAATATAATTCCTCCATGGAAAGAAGGGTCTATTAACACTGCTTTTCCAACCTGGAAGCAGGATTTAACACTTCTTCATTCTCCAAGGTTCCCTGTGTATTGTATCATGTCATCCAATCAATTCACTTTTCCATTAATTATCTCACTTTCCACTATCCATTTTTGTAAAATTTTCAATTTTCTTTCAATGTCCAATTTGTCCACTGCTCGGCAGTAAAGGCTTGTATCTACATCCTTTATATCCCTCTTTTCTCTTGTCCAATAAGGAAGTTCTATTTAACATCAGTCTTACGCTGGGGATCCTATCATCTTCAGAAGTCTACACAAAAAGCTTATGCTATCAATTAGACATAGTTTCTTTTTTATAAAGTATCTCCCTCTCTACGGCATTCATTACACCAGTTAGAAAAAACTAAAAAATAAACCCTCTTTCAAGTAATATCCTAACTCTTTATCTGTGATTCAATGATATTTAAATTCCTGTTGATTTTCTCATGGAAAATTTTTCTTGAAGTAGGCTGTGTATAAGGTGTGTGTGTGTGTGTGTGTGTGTGTGTGTGTGTGTGTGTGTAAAGGGAATGTGAATCCATTATCTCCAAATTTTATCCATATTCGATAAACCCCAAGTCAGATTCTTCTTGAGGTCTTCTGGTTTTGGCTATTTTATATATAAAATTGACTATACCTAATTAAATGGAATAAACTATAAAGTATATAACGTATATAAAGTGTGAGTTCTGATATCACATTTCAATCCTCCCAATGTATCTATGGCTTAGAGCACTGCCTCTCTTCTGCCTTTGAAATACTTCTTGTCTCTTTCTAAATACCATATCTAATTCCTCCTCTCAGCAATATGTTGCCAGAATACTCACTTCTTGCTACAGAACTTTTATTCTTGACTCATTCATCCAACATACATTTACTGAACCTCTATACAGGCTGTGTTCTAGCACAGCAGATATAGTAGTTAACCAGAGAGCTTCTGAGGGCTTATACTCGTAGTCTCATGAAGAAAGCCACTAACAACCAAGAAAGTGAACAATTATATAACATCACTTTCTGCAATTTGCAGTTTGTGTTTCTTATTAGCTATAAAATGTTTACATGGTACTGTAACTCTGAAATTTTAACCTGAGAATTTTGTGTTCTCTGGATGCTAGGATGATGATGGTGGAATCGCCTTTTGCTTAGAGATTAAACAAGCAACCACATTAACTTCTCTCAGCCACAGTAGCCTGGAACAATATGGTATAAGGGCATCAATCACAATTTAAATGGGTTAAATTGGATAACAGGGAATAGAAGCAACAAATGAATTCTTTTCAATGATATTGTCTGGTCTGACTTGCCCTAATACGTTGAAGTAGGTGACCCTAAGAAAGGAAAGGGATCAACAAAGGAACAAGACAAACAAATAAAGAAACAAAAACTCATAGACACAGAGACTAGTCCAGTGGTTACCAGAGGGTAAAGGGAGAGGGGGCTCTAGAAGAGGGTAAAGGGGGTCAAATATATGGTGATAGAGGAGCACTGATTCTGGGTGGTGAACACACAATGTGATACATAGATGATGTATTACACGATTGTACACCTGAAACCTATGTAATTTTACTAATCATTGTTACCCCAATAAACTTTAATTAAAAACAAACAAAGGAAAGGGATCATAGCACCTCTTGGCCTAGACAACACTCCCTTCGGAGTTAATTTTTTCTGATCATGGGGGTGGGGTGGGTTAGCTGGATGTCTCTGTGTTCCTCCCTCTGCTATGACAAGTTTGGTTATAATATTTTATAGCTTAGCAGCAAGAGAAGGAGGTGGTTGCTTCCAATTTTCACCTCTAATGAATCCTCAAGAGAGAGATTAAAAGAATAAAACTGGTTAGGTCTAATATAAATTGTTTTAAACTTCCTGCTTTTCTCATTGTTTTCCTTGTTTAAATTAAATGTACTGGGGTGACAATGGTTAGTAATTACATAGGTTTCAAGTGTACAATTCTATAATACATCATCTATACACTGCATTGTGTGCTCACCACCCAGAGTTCAGCTTTCCACCACCATATATTTGACCCCTTTTCCCTTCTTCTACCAGCTCTCTTCCCCCTTACCCTCTGGTAATGACTGAACTATTGTCTGTGTCTAAGAGTTTTTGTTTCTTTGTCTTTTTTATTTGCTGCTTTCAGTTATATATTCCACATATGTGAAACCATATGGTTCTCTACTTTTTATGTCTGACTTATTCCAACTTTCTGCTGTTTTCTCTTACTAATGGTGGTCTTGCTTTAAAGGAAAGGCCAAAGTAGCCACTGAACATTCTGACTCCTCAATTAGGAGTAATCCAGACGGCTGACATCAACATTAGTGTTAGAAATATGCTATGAATTAACCACAGATGTGGGGAAAAATACCACCCAAAATAAACTTAGTTTTCTTTTTTATGAATTATCCACCCTAGTTTTGTCTATTAAAAATCAGAAATGCAAATGTAGGTATCAGTTCAACACTTATAAGGTAAGACCATGTCTCATGTGCAACTCAGTTTTCTAAGGTTTTACTGAAGGTGTTGACCTCAAAGGATTACAGGTAAGCCTTTAAGACTATTACACGAACTTGGCAAAACATATATAGTATCTCAAAAAAAAAAAAAAAGAGCTACTAGTGTTTTTAGTGGTGTTTTAGTTCATTCAAAAAGAGAAGAGGAGGTTGGCTTTGGGATAAGGAGGTCATGACCCTGAATATCTGGTAAAATTTCTTACAACCATTGGCCCCAAAAACAAAAGGATGAGAATTTCAGAACATATTATAATAAAATGTATTTCACTGAAAAAAAATAGTTTCAGTGCAGTGAATATTTCTATTGTTTAAAAATATGACTCTGCTAATTCTAATGATGTTAACATTATATTTTCTGGCAAATATAATGTTTGAACTGCCTGGACTCAAAGGGAGAAAAGAGTTCTCAAATTTATTTATGACATAGTAGCTATCAAAATATTCGTAGAATTAATCTGAATGTTATGGCCTCCAGCTCATCTATTTTATGTAATTTGTAAGCCAGAATCTTGGCTAAATGTGTGAAATCATTGAACTGTATCTGAGTTTCATGCACTGAAGCTTGCATTTCTTTACATTACAAAAAGACTTTGAGAAATGGAAGGGATTAATAAAGTCAGCCAAGTTTAAATTAAATATGATTTATAGCTCTGAATGTATATATTCATGTTCTCTACTTTCGAAACAAAGAGGAAGCTTAAAATTGCATTTTACTCACATGAAATAATTTTATAGCAATTATAAATTGAGTTAGCAATTTCTTGCCTCTAAATGCATGTAGCTATCGTGTCCAAGATGTTTTTTTCATGGAGTTCCAAAGCAATATTTTAGGCATTCCCTGGGAGTTTAAATCAAGGATAACACAACAGAGCTTCATCTAGGCAGCAAATGGTCAGAGTATTTCCAATCAGAGCTAATAACCTCTCAAGTATAAAATGTCTCCAACCTGTTGCGATTGTTGTTATTTTAAATTTGGGCTGAATCTTTTTAACCATCACTACATAAATGGACATACTTCTTATGTATCAGGTATTTGGAGAGATAAAAAGAGAAAAAAAAAGAGACAGGTGGTAAAACAATGATGGGGTAAAATATTAGGTTGGTGCAAAGGTAACTTGGGTTTTTGCAATTATTTTTAACCTTTTAAACCGCAATTACTTTTGCACCAACCTAATAACAAATGAGTATTTCTTTTATCTTTTCAAAACTTGTGAACATATACTCTCTCTCTCATACACACACAGTTATACACAAGTACACCCATAAACAAACTTATACATACACATCACACACACATTGCTTGATTTAAAAACCATCTAATGATATGATATTTACAGTATGGGGGGTGGGAATGCACAAAATATGACTTACAAAAAATACTCCTCTTTTCTCCCTTGAACTCATTTTAGTGCACTGTGCTTACTTACCCAACTCATGTTTTCTATTCCACCCTGTGAGTTCCTCAATTCACCGAGAAGTTTCTTTAAGACCCCAAATTTGAACATTCTTTCTAAACCCTAACTGTTTCTTTCCCATTATACAAATCTCTTAAAGCGTGACAGAAAGGCTCATCCTATGAAGAATAATTTCCTATCAGCCAGATATGTAAATAAATTCATATCAGCTAGAAGAGAAAATATTAATTACATCACATTTTCCCAGCCCACACTTGCTAAGTGAAGCCATTCTATAGTATAAAGTAATACCACGTATAATAGCTTCAATTTTTTGAGGATGACCTGAGGCAGGCACTTCATTATTACCTACAACTGCTCTGTTGGAAAAATGTGATCATTCACATTTTACAAACAAGGAAACTGAAACATGAAGGTTAATTATCTGATCCTCACCCCGATCCAAACTCTAACCCTGATGTCAGGACAAGGAAATCAATCATGGAGATGAGATTTAAATTTAGTTGAGTCTTACTCCACCACCCTCACCTTTCCCACTAGTCCATGTCCTGCACTTTTGATGAATCAGCCATGAGCTTTTAATTAAGTGTTGGGTATATTTATGAGCAGGACGATGACATTTAGAGAATAAGGTATAGAAATTCTAATACAGAACACTCTGTGTGTGAAATAGAAAGAGCCCATGTATACCTGAACTGTCTGCTCCTCCTGAGATGAATTATAACAATAACTGATGTTCATTAGAGGCACTGCACACTGTTTTCCCCCTCTGTCTCTCGGTCACCAGATCATTTAAGCTTTTCCACAATCAAGGAATAGAAGTTTTAGTTAATGTGTCATGCCCTGGTGACTCATAGTAAATACTATGAGATCTAGTTTATGCCTGATTTCAGCAATGTGTCAGGAATCATAAAATGCTACTTTTCTTCACAGTCTACTTATTTTATTTATGTTGAAGGGCACAAGTTTCTTTGTTTTTATTACAGGAAAAATCTCCAGTGACAATGTCCTAGATTTAAGTTCTGAAATAAATTTGCCACTCTAGCAATGATGACACATGGACAGCTCCATTGACTGAAAATCTTAAAGATACACAGGTTTCAGCAGTATGACTTTCACAAAGCAGCAATTCCTTCAGATCTAGGTTAAATCCATTTTGTAATTCCAGAAACTGTTTACCAGTATTTCTATTTATGTTTGAGAAGATATAATATAAATCTCTTGATTCCATAAGTTCGTATTTTTGCTTAAGATTTCTGGCCCTAAAACCAAGGGAAAAGTTTGTTTTATTAAACCTCAACCACAGTGAGTCAGTGTAGTTGGATCCATTTTTCTGTACATGTTTTTTTCTTTTATTGTTATTGTTAAAGAATTGAAGCTGAAGCACTAATGTTTAGGGGACAAGATGGGATAAGGAGATAGAAAAGTAAGTTATATAATATTTAAGTCATCTGAAATAGAAGGAAATAGAGAGTCTAATGTTTCTTTCGTTTTAGAGTACTTTAGAGTGAAAAGAATGTAATTGGGATTTTCCCTATATTGTTTCTATCATTATATTAATTTTAACATTTACTAGTGCCTACTACATATAAGATATTCTACACATATTATTTTAAAAATTACAACCATATAAAGTAGGTTTTGTTATCTGTATTTTACAGGTTAGGAAATCAAGAGTGATTATACTAGCTGTCCAAGTTCATTCTGCTAATGAGTGTCATTCTTGCCACTTTCTGAAGTAGTTCTGGAAGTCCTCTTTTGTGGGTGTCTTTACTTCATCCTCCATCATGACAATACTCCGTGTCACACATCGTTTTTGATATGGCAATTTTGGTCAAATAAAAACATTACGGTGTGTCCTCATCCACCTTATTCACCAGATTTGGTAGTGTGCAACTTCTGACTCTTACCCAAAGTCAAAATGAGCATGAAAGGTAAACATTTTGAATAGATTCAGGACATTGAAGCAGCCATGACAGCACAACTGAAGACACTCAGAAAAGAGGACTTCCAGAACTGTTTCAGAAAGTGGAAAGAATGATGGGATACGTGTGTTTGAAGTGAGGGCATGTATTTTGAAGGGAATTAATGGTAACGTGTCTTTTACTGTAATTTTTTAATTTAAACATTCCCATATTTTTGGATCATACATCATATTATTAAGTTAGAAACCTGAAATACACAATGTGAAAGGGAAGCCCTTCTACTATATAAAAGATAAAAAAAATTCTTGCCACTCTAAAGCATAGTAAATATAATAAAATAGCTGAATCTTAAAAAAAATCATATGACATAAGTTATTTTAAATCCTGATGGATGAACTACTTGAGCATCATACCCATCACTATTGACATCATCCATTACAGTGGCTGGAAATAATCATCCTTTCAGACTGCTGTACAACTACATTCTACTATATGAATAATTTTGGCCAATGAGATGAATTTTCAAGTCCTTCAGTAAAGCTTCCTTACCAAAATAAAAAAATAAATGAATGAATAAAATAAAGCTTCAAGTTGTACGAAGAGAAGATATTCAGTGTTTCCTCTATTCATATGGTCTGTAATAAAGATACACTGCTTGAAAGAAAAGTGGTCATCTTACTGTACAAAACCTATACACTACAAAACACTCAGGAGATAAATTTCAGGAGAACTAAACAGACTAATATACTATATCCATTAATCGAAAGACTCTATTTTTTAAAGATGTCTATTCTCCCCAAATCATCTATAGATGCAATGCAATCCAAATCAAAATCTCAGGTGTTTTTTGTTTGTTTGCTTTTTAGAAGTAAACAAATTGAGTCCAAAATTCTTGCAGAAATGAAAGCCTGGAATATCAAAACAACTTTGAAAAAGCATAAAGTTGGAGAACTAGCACCACTTGACATTAATCAACAGCACTCAATACAGTATGGTATTGGTATAAAAATAGACTAACAGACCACTGGAAAAGAATAGATTCTACATGTTGACTCACGAATATATCAGTTGATTTCAACAAAGGTGTAAAGGTAACTCAGTTGAGAAAGGATAATTAGTATTTTCAACAAACCATATTAGAATAATTTAGATATCCACATTTTAAAAATGAATATCAACCTGTACCTCTTATCACATTTTTAATAATCAACATAGACTATGCACATAAATGTAAAACCTAAAACTAAAATTTTCTAAAAGGAAATACAGGGAGAAATCTGTGTGACCTTGAGTTGGGCAAATTTTTTTTGACATTAGACCAAAGGCATAATACAATGACATAAATTGATAACTTTGAACTTTATTAAAATTAAAAATGTCTAATCTGAAAAAGACACTGTTAAAATAATGGGAAAAAAAACATAGACTAAGGGAAAACATCTGCAAATCATATCTGACTAAGGGCTTGCATTTAGAATATAAAGCTCAATATTAAGAAAACAGATAACCTGATAAAAATAGGCAAAAGATTTTTAACAGATACTTCCCCAAAGAAAAAGATGGGAAATAGCATATGAAAAGATGCTCAACATTGATAGTCATCAGGTAAATGCAAATTAAAATCACAATGATATACAACTACACAATAATCAAAAAGATTGACCATGTCATGTGTTGGTGATGATGTAGAACAACTGGAACTCTCATACACTGCTGGTGAAAATGTAACACGGTACAGTCACTGTGGGAAACAGATCAAAAGCTTCACAAAACATTAATGTTTGCAATAAATACATTGTATTACATAGTAACACACAATGCAATACATAATATATATTTCATGTTAACATAATATATATGTAAAATAAATTATAATAATAATTTCATAAAATATATGTATCATATGACCGAGCTATCTCAAGAGAAAGAAAGCATATGTCCATAAAAACCTTTTACACAAATGTTCACAGTAGCATTATTTGTAATAAACCAAACTGAAAGCAACGCCAATGTGTATCAACAGGTGACTAGATAAACAAATACTGAAATATTGGTATGTTCATACAAAGGAATATTACTTGGCAGAATTTACTATTGGTTCACGTGACCTCGTGGGTGAACATCAAAAAAATTATGCTGATTGAAAGAAGCCTTAGGAAAAAAAGAGCACATATTGTATGATTCCACTTTTATAACGTTCTAGAAAATGAAAACAAATTTTTATTAACGGAAAGCACATCAGTCACTCCCTTGGAATGAAGGAGGTCAGGAGAAAGAGAACACAAAGGCACATAAGGGAACTTTGATGGGTAATGGGTATGTTGATTATTTTGATTGAGGTGAAGATTCTATGTGTGTCCAAATTTATCAAATTGTTACTTTCAATATGTGCAGTTTAGTGTATGTCAATTTTATCTGAATAATTTTTTTTTCAAGTTCAGAGTCAGAAAGGGTATATTTCGTTAAAGGAAGAAGAGCATGAAGTCTGACAAAAACACAAGAGATTATCACACTGCCAAAGACACAAAAGTAACAGACTATTATCTGAGGAATCTGAAAAGATAGAAATCTGATCCATGTTGGTACTATTCAGTTGCTACACCAATTCTGGGTCTCTTAACTCCAGACTTCTTGTAGTGGAGGAAAAATAAACAACAAATGACAGAATATTTCAGCAACTGTTAGTTGGTTTTTATATATATGCAGCTGGATGCAATGCTGACTGATAAAAATATTAAGGTATAATGGATGAAGTTCTGCTTAGAAATGATAAAATAGAATCAATTTGTTTCAGAAATATGGGCTGATAAACAAAAAAACCAAATTGAAACAAATAATTATAGCAAAGCAGCCCAAGAGAAAGATAAATGGTAACCAGGAACCATAGTCTGAGATAGTCCAGTCCCCTGAATATTCTAGGTATTTGGGTTCGGCAAATGATGAATGGGAGGCAAGGAACTCGAATTGGAAAAGTTATAACCAGGCAGGATACAGAAGAGTAGGAGATGGCACCGAATGTGAGTTGCACTCAGCTAGAACCCAGAATCTGGTCATCAAGGCAAAGCAGGCATTCCATATAAGAGCTGTCCTTAAGAGCATCACCAATTCTTAGCAAAGATGTTTCAGCCAGACTAAAGGGTGTGAACAGAGAGCAAGAATCGAAAAAGATCTAGGAAGAAACAAAAAACAGAAGACTGATCCAGGTAAATATTAGGAACTGTAAGTGGCAATTAAGGCCAGAGCTAACTGTATCAGGGGAAAGAACGGAAGACAACAGTGCCAGAAACCTTCATTCTCAAAGCAATGTATCCAAAATGGTAACTCATTTTGAGTAATTGCTGAATGAGATGGTATATGTGGATATAAAAGCAAAAAAACTGCATAACACAGATCCTGGTAGCATAGAATATACTCATAAATAAAGGGAAAAGAATAATTAGCTACATAATTGTTTCAGTTGCCTTTAATACAGGAATAGTAACATAAACCAATTAGACATATAAAATTTGCCAATCCCTCGTCTTTAAAGTAGAATTTATTTAATTAGTTAATTATGTAATAATTTCTATTCTTCATCTCTGTTTATCGGTGCACATTTGGCAAAAATAATTTTAAACTGTTGTCTCATCATTTCTTAAATATGGCATAACTGAATCCATAGAAAATTAATCTAGATGAAAGACAAAGTAATTTAGCTCAAGTATTCCAATTACAACCATAACTCTAATTATCGGGACATATTACAGACACCATCTTATCTAATATCAAAATTAATCAGTTGGTTAATTTTAAAAAGGTCAAATCAAGTGAAGAATCATAAAATAAACTTCACTATGTTGAGGAGTTCTTCACTTTCAATAAATGACCTCAGTGCTTCTATAAAATTTTGAGTATCAGGTTGATAAATGGATTCCTCCCTTCTGTGGCTCAATACCATGTTTTTTTTTCTTTTCTCCCAGTTTTCAAACCAGCTAATAAATGCCATGCTAATAACCTTTTGATGTAGGGCCAACATCTTTTCTTTAAATATGTATCTGCTGACTGAAGTAACTTAACTTATTAGCTTTCCTTCATTATCCATAGCCACAATGGGCTAGCTACAATCTATTTCAAGTTTTGAATCCTTTAAAGTGAAGTGAAAATCTAACCTAAAACCACTGAGAAGGAATCCAACTGTAGAGTCTTTCTTAGAGTTTAACGATTTTTTTTCCACCTACACTTAATTCAATTGTATTTTTAAAGCAACTCTCCTCATCAAGTTTTTTCAAATTATTGAACAAAGTTCCCCAAGCAATAACTTTCTCCAATTATTTAATTTTCATGGGTTTACATCAAATATGGCATAGGGCAACTGACATAAACTGCTTTGGGGGAAAAATTAACCCTAAAGCTAGTAAACACTGAATATGTCTTAGGGGCCATGTAAAAATATTAAACATTCTTCCTGGATTTGGATAATTTCTCACGTATTGAGTTAGTCTTCTTTGAAGCAAGAAGCTAGAAATGTTATCAATCAAGCTCCCTTACAGTTATATGTGGGCACATTAGAAAGGAGGTAAATTACCCAGATTCTCTTTCTGTGCATAAACAGTGGCTACAGGATTGATTTTCTAATGGGAATGGTGGTGATAATTTCCAGTCGCAATGACAGAGATTCTGATATGAGGTCTCCATTTATCAACATTGACCTTCAACAGCTCCAGCACCTGACTGCACTGCCTCCAAGCAAGGCCACTTTTAGACCCAAGCGACTGGTGTGTTGTTTTGGCCATGCCCCTCTCCATGAAACAAGGAGTCCTCAGGACCAGAGGAAGTACCCACCTGAAGCATGTGCTTCTAGAAAATATTTTGGCAACTTCAAACCCCAACATTTCCTAGAAAAGGGGCTTTTTGTCAGTCCTTTTCAAGTTTCCTGCAGGTTCTATCCTTCTGAAGGCTAGCTGTACCATAGCCATGTGCTTCCAGGCCACAAGAGGCTTAACATATGGACTGGGGGACTCATGTTGTATGGACTCATCCACACAAATGTTCATGAGGCCCGTCTTGGATGAGACAGAATTAGATGTGGGAAAAGAATGAAGGTCATGGCCAGAGCTCTACTCCTGTTGCATTTCTCCAGCTCCTCAAATGTTGGGGCAACCCTACCTCAAAGATTGTGATTCTGGTTTTCGTGGAGTTTCTGTGTGTTATCCCATACTTTAGATAAGATAAGTAATTTTTCTGCTTCAACTATCTGGAGGACTCTCTATCATAGGAAACTAACAACCCCTACTGCTACACTAGATAAGCGAATGAAGAACAAGTAAAGGTAGGTTTACTGGTGGGCAAACTCTTTGTTGTGAATGTTCAGGGTGTTAGAAACATCAGTATGTTTTGTTTTCAAGAGGAATAGAGAGGCTAAATGTACTAGTGAGTCACTTACTTATGTGGTGCTTGGTTAAGAGCGCTTCTACACTATTTCTGGTTATCATTTGTTTGGGCTTTCCTTATTTTAATTCACGTCCAGGGAGTGACCTGCAGAGCTAAGAAAATATACTCTAGTACTTCTGTAGGCAGATTTGTGTAATGAAAAGAGAAATCATCAGATTAAAATACAAAATGATAATACTCTGTTATTCTGGCTAGTGGGCTCCAAAATAACTACCAATTATATAGCAAAAACCAGCATCTCAGAGTTTTTTTTTTTCTGAAAGATTGACTTATTACATTAGTCATGGAGTTTACATATTTGTATAATAGCAAGTGCAAGATAAATATTCACAATGGAAATACAGTTCCATTGCATTTAATGTTGAAATTTACAATTAATAAATATTACTCTTTAGATTTTCAAAAAGGCTAAATCAGTATCAAGGAAAAAGAATCTTTAAATGTCGTTTGAGGCACTGATATTTTCTAACCATGGCTGGTGTAAAGCATTTCCTCTATTTGATAGTCAAGCAATCACATGAAATTTTTTCTCAGTTATTTTCTTTACTTTTTTTTCTGGAAGGTGGTTTGTCTTGGTAAAATTACAAAAAGTCTCAGAAACTATTTTAAGACTTCATTTCAATTAAAGACTACATGTGGCAAATAATAAACTACTTATACTGGATGAATTACTTTTGTGATTTTTCTGATATAATTTATGAATTATGATTTTACAAAAAAGTGTTTATTGTACATACTATTACTGAATTACAGCTAACTATTAAGAAAAAAAAGTGAAGCAGAATTCAACATTAGTCAAAACTTAACCCCAAATTCTTTGAGCAAAAAAGTTTTTTGAAATATCTAAAATTGGCAAAAATTCAAAGCATTTTATATTTCAAAAGCATTAAATGCTACAGGGAAAAAAAAAAGGGTTGAGGTTAATGTTCACATTAATAAAGCCTGAAACAGCATGGTAAAAACAGGAATCTGACTTACTGTGGTGAGTCTCCAATAGATGTATACTGTCCAATTTTTTAGTAAGACACTTTAGTAACAACAATTTAATAGATATTAAAGAAAATCTATGCAGAATAATGTTTCCACTGAGATATATGCAGGCCTTTAAATTAGCCTCCTATATCGGATGCTATTTTCCAACTCAGGCATATAATTAATCATAACTATTTTTACTAAACTATTCTCAAGTTGAACATAAATATGACTTCCTATTACTTAGTTATTCAGAAAGTGATGGGCATGGCAAAATATTCAAGCATTCGGCATTGTATATATTTTCCCCAGTTGAAAACACTGACCTCCTAACACAGCATGGATGGCATTTGTATGCTTGTCTTGTTTAGTTTTTCTTGTTCACCAATTTTTCCGCAGTTATTAACTATCTATTTTAACACAGATTTGATGCAAGTAACAAAAAATACTATCATTACCTTCAGGTAATATGAACTTTTAGTTCGTAACTTTACACACAATACACGTGCTACCGCCCAGTGGTTACTGATAGGAACTACTCTATTAATTGCAAAATAGAGGTTGAAGCCAGTAAGTTTTAGTCTGTACTCTTGAAAATAGTTATTCAAAAGGGAACATTTTAGGAACATTTAGAAATGATGAATTTCAGTCGATATAATAAACTTTGAGGGGAGTTGTAAAAATAGGATTGCAAGTAATTATTGGAGTAAACTGACATATCTCCCAATAACAAAGTCATTTTCTAAATGCATTATGATAAGCGCTTTTATCTTTAATACAGCATTAAGGTTTTATTAATCATTAATTGATTAAATCTTCGTTTCCAGTACAAAATTAATTTTTATAATATAGAATACTATAAAGTAGATTACATCAGGAAGAGAAAATGGAAAAAAAAAAGACAAATAGAAGAAGCTGAGAGATTTAGAGGAAATAGAGAAAATAGAGAGATCCTGGAAAAGATTCCCCTGATGTTTTATTGGAAGAAAAAAAACACAATATGTTTTCCCTTATTTAAGATCTTTCATTTTATATTATGTCTTATTTAAGATATGTTGTTTTATATTATGCATGAGTGTTTTTTTTTTTAAAAATGCTTTTTTAGCATTATAAAAATACCAACTGCTATGAATAAACAAACACTAATACATAACATTACTATCAGGGTCTATAACCCAGACAACATCCATAATCGTGGACAAGAAAGGGGGTGGTTGAAACATATACTCACCCACACAATTAACCAGACTATGAAGCAAAAGACTAAGTTCACAACAGAATGCTCACCTTTGGAAATACAGACATTCCCAAGTATCAACCCAAGCTGCAGACACAGACCTCTCTGCAAAGAGAATACCACAAGCTCTTGAGGGAATTAGGAAGGTTCTCCAGCCCCACAGGAGTAAACATCACAAAAGAGTGAGAGTACTTTAGCAAGCTGAGTTCCAACTTGAAAATGTGCCCAAGGTTATTAAAAGAAACTTCCAGACCAAATTCCCAGGTTGAGTAACCTTTTTAGAAAATGATTCTACCTCTGCCCTAAAATCCTCTCCATTCCATTGGACCACATCTCTTCATGCCATCTTATGTTTGTGTGAATTTACTCGTATGATTTGAGCTATCTCTATTCCAGTCATCTGTCTTGACCCACTGGATAGTAATTTCTCAATCTCTCCCAAGAGTTTAGTTTAAACTCTTTCAAATCGGCTCTCTATTACCTCTTAAACTAGTTGCTTTCTTTGACCTAATTTTATTACATTTTGACCTGTCTAAATAGTTTCTCAAATTTTCACAAAACAATCATCTGTGCAGCTTATTTCATAATGTAGTTTCTTGGATGCTACCACCCCTCCACCCTCTGGAGGTTTCCAGGCCACTTACATCTGAGGAGAGGCCCAGAATTGTAGATTTTAAAGTTCTTGGGTCACGGATAAATATTTACCTATAAATGACCTATCTAGATTCTACCACATTCTAAGAACTTAATAACCTAATAACACGTGCTACACTGAGGCAATATTAAGCTTACTTTTCAACCCCACACACAAACAGAATAAGCAAAAAACTGAGACTAACATTATGGAAGCTGAAATTTACATTGAACTATAACATAAGAGTGTCTTTGACCACCAGGAGTTAGTCTATATGTGTGTCTTAGTGTTTCTGAGATCTGTCAATGGTCAGATCTTTGTGTTTGCCTAACCTACTGGTTCAGAACCTCCCATTTTTTGAGAAAATTAGGTGAGTTCCTTGGCAGGAGAATATCTTGAGAATATTCTTTTTCAAACAGCAATTAGCTCTGTACAAAATTCTATTTATTTATTCAAATTGATTTTAGTCTGAATTCCTATTGTCCAACTTTATTTTTACCCTGGGTGTATCATCCTTTATTCTCTTATCATTCAACTTGCTCTCTTTTTTTCTTTTTCCCAGCATCCTAAATTTGATCAATTGTTTACCAGTACATACACCATCTTATTGATTTCTGGCTTAATTGCCCTACTGGAGTGGTCCACTCAATCTACAATAATTGCTATGTCTCTACTGTATAAATGAATTCCAGGTCTTGGCTCATATCAACTTTCCCAATTCAGTTGCTGCCAAAGTTCTACTTTACCATCAAATGATCTTTCTATCATAAACAATCATGACTTTTCCTTTCAGTCCCTGCTTCCTGAAAAAAATACCTTCAGGTGGAGAAAAAATGTTCTGGATATTCAAGAAAAGCTTTAGTTTCCTCCTGTATCCCTCAGCCTAATTATTACCCTCTGAATGACATTTCCAATAATTATTTGGTAGGCCTGTTTCATGGAATCTTATGTACTTCTACAACCTGTACTACTTAATCCTGGGGACTCAGCTTACCAGGACCCATAGATCAATACTGTTCAACCTTTAAAATGTGGACATAGCATACTGAACCTTCCGAGATTCAAACCGAAGAAGGCCTAGGGTCTCCCCTGGCATTTGCTCAATAACCCAAATAATAGTAAAGTATTTTATGAGCCAAGGGTCAGCCAATGCCTAAGTGATGCTAGAACTTAATGGGAGTGTCCTGTAGGCCAAAAGAATTCCCCTTAAATCAACAAAAAGAAAACATGTCTACATTCAAGTTAAGGTCTTTTGAGTGACTGAATACAGAGGGTGCCCAAAAAATGTATACACATTTTAAGAAAGGAAAACTGTATTAAAATTGTAATATTCAATATATACCAATAACAAAAGGTAAATACAAGTCACATTTGACTTCTGCAATTACAAAAGGTGCTCAAAGTGGTTACCATCAGAGTCCAGACACTTCTGATTATGGCGAACTACTGCTTGAGCAACACTGACCAAAGTGTGCACTTGTATACATTTTTTGGGCACCCCAGAATATTACAAGAGTGGCTGTCATGAAATTTTAGGTGGCTGAAATGAAATACTATTTGAACTGGAATTAGAAGTTATGAAGCTAAAAAATTAATACTGGCAAGGTCATAAAGTAAATTGTATATCAGTTATAAAGCTTCCATTTTTTTTCGGTAAATAAAAGGGACTCTGTAAAAAATTTTCAGGCAATAGAAAACATGATAAACATTGTGTTTTACATAGATTGTTCTGCCAAAGTTGGGAAAAATGGATGGTAGTGATGGATAAAAGCAGGAAGCCCAGTTCTGAGGTCACTTTATTTGCTTCAATTAGAAATATCTAAGTGTGAATTAATGACTTCAGTGGAAGTAAGGTTGAAGACCACAGACTGGTGAAATATTTAGAAATAAACTTCAATAGCAATTCCCCTCCTAGCTATTTACTCAACAGAAATGCTTACATACAGTCATCAAAATACATGTATAAAATGTTTATAGTAGCATTATTAGTAAGAGTAAAAAATGGGAAACAATGCAAATGTTCATACCAATAAGAGTAGATAACTAGTGGTACTTTTATACAATGGATTTTTATGTAGCAATTAGAATAAAGAAACTGTAGCTAATATGCGACAATATAGGTGAAAATCAGGAATACAATACACAGAATAAAGAAGCAAGACACAAAATAGTACATGGTGTATGATTTCATTTGTTAGGTAAAAAAGGACTTCAATTTATGGGGCTAAGAGTCGGGATAACAGTTACCTGTAGTGGGGAATAGAGATGGGGAGGAGCTGTGAGTTTGCTTCTGGGCTGCTGGTCAAGTGCTGTTTCCAGGTCTGGGTTCTGGTTACACTAGTGTGGTTACTTTGTGAAAATTCGTCTAGTTTCACACTTATATTTATTGCAGTCTTCTTTATGTGTGCTTAACTTCAATAAGTATTACATTAAAATATCAAAATGACTGTAAGATTGATTGAATTTGAAGACAGAATGAGTCACAGAAATTGGGCTTAATCATGTCACCATTTTTTCCCTACATTAAATGTTTTCAAGCATCTCTTATGCCCAATGCATGCATATGACAGGCATATGCATAAAATTCTGCGGAAGTTTTTACATATGCTTTAAGGGACTGAAAACGGTCACATGAAATAGATATCTGAATTAGAGATTAGAAGATTGAATAAGATTTTGTTAGGTAGAGATTACAAATGATGGCATTTCAGGCAAGATTATAACATAACACTGGGTGTTCAGGATAAGTTTAGATCATGAAGAGATTTGAATGACAGTTTTACACTTTGCTAAGCAGAAACTAGAGACGGATTTGAAATGTTTTCAATGGAGGGGTATCATGAAACAAGTTATAGGAGATAAATCATACATGAAATGTTTTGGAAGGACAAGACTAAAATCAAGAGGATTCAGGCTGCTATTGCAGTGGCTATGGTGAGGAGCTTTGAATATCTGTTCTACCTTGTACCAGCAGATGGAAAGAGCAATGGGAATTAACATCCTTGAAGAACTGCTACGCATGGAACTTGACAGGTGATGTCCGGGTCAAAGGAGACACAAAACCCCGCTCTATACCAAGAGGTAAAATCTCAATATCGTCCAACACAACTGTCATCCATGTCACTTGTGTGCTTCCTTAAAAAAGGATTCGCAGATCCAACCTCAGAAATCATCAGAATCTCTGAAGATGAGGTTCAGATACTTTATTTAAATACGTCCTCCCTGTGATTTTTGTGAAAACTTAAGTTTAGATCCATGCTCTGAAAAGTTGTACCACAGGGACAGAATTGGTAGACTTTTTGTGGAAGGTGCTATAAAGGAAGTTTGAACTGTCATAACAAAAACCAATACTTTTTTTAAAAAGTGTAACACTTAGAAAGTACTGAAATTATACAGAATGGAATTGGAATGGTTGAATGCTTTGAATGAGAAGAATACACCAGGAGTTCAGTAAATATATTTCCTCCGGCAAAGAAGTCTGAGGGTAAAACTCTCTTTGTTCTTTAGAGTAAGCAACTGAATTTAATTTCAGCCGCAAAACATGTTTTGAATCCTTTGAAATCCTCTGCTAAGCTGAACAGTTGACAACTATGAATCCTAATAAAGAATTCCATTTTACTCAAGAAAAAAGGAGCTGGGCAGTTCATTGGACTGGTCTCCTTATCATACAGGAGAGAGCTTCCCTGGGGAGAAAGTGAACAAGCTTTACCCAGGCAAGGAGCGAATCTTTGCAATTTTAATCAAGAAAGAAAAGAGTCAGGACATCCAGTGGTAAAGTTTGAGGAATTGTAAAAACTACCTTAGATTGTCATCATTAGTTATTTTAAAATTTTATGATGCCGAGGCTAGCATGATACATTTATTTAAAACAATCAGCCAACTTATATCAGAATTGTTATGGTGTTTATTTGATGTAAGAGGTGAATCACAAAGAAGTTGCAAATAATTATGAGGTTTCTGGTTCAAGTGACTGGCTAAAAGCTGATGTCATTTATAGATGGGAAATGATCTTTTTTGGATGGTATTGGGCACAGTCATTTTAACAAAGTTAGTTTAGGCCATGTCAAGTTTGAATAATCTCTGTGTGATCATTCTATTCTAAATAGTAAACTGAAAATCAATGTTCTCTAAATTTTTTGCATTGTGCTTGACCAATAACTGTAAAATAAACTGAGCGGGGAGGGTGAGGGAGGCTGGCACATGAAGAAAACAAAGTTCCTTTAGGTTTTATATATCTAGTAACTTACATCAGAACTCCAATAGAACATGTCTATTAAACAAACCATTTGTTCTCTGGGATTTTTCTGAGGCAGAAGTAAAGGAGAACAGCCAATGCCATTGGCTCTTTTATGTACTGAGTACTTACAAGTGAAAAAGAATTATACACAAATCTCTGTGGTTGGAATTTTTTGTGGTTCTTTAAATTTTAGATATATTCCCTATAGCTGTTTTCACATACTCGCTTGATTCAATTAGTCTACTGAGATGTTATTAAAACAGGCCTTATTTCCTCTGACTACTAAATAGATTAAAATGCAATACAATAAAAAGCTTTCCCTTTTTGTGCATCAGAGTAAGTTACAAGAAGTACATATTTTAACTGCTGACATAAAATGATTTAAAACCAAATGTGAAAAAAATTGATGTTTCTTGAAGAAAAAGTAAAACAATGGACAATTTCTTCTTGTCTGTATTTAGAATAAAGACTATTTGGAGAAAAAACATGAATGAGAAATAACTTCATTCCTACACTGGCAGAAGGAAAAAATTCATTTCCAAAAATAAGGGATGATATTCTGTTGTCTGTTTTTTAAATTTTCATCATTATTTGTGAGCCACATTTTTAAAGTTAAAACTCATGAGATTTCTGGGGCTAAAATGCCAAGTATTGATTATTATGATAAGAATAATGAGTGGGATTCATTTTGATTAAGATTCAAATGTTACTGAGCTGTAACTAAAAACTGATTAATTTGATAAGAAAAATATAAAAGACAATCTTAATCGAAATGATTAAAACAACTCATGAAAATACAGCTTTTTTTTCAAGAATATAAAATCACAAAATCTATTCCTAAAAACTTCCCTTTGTGCTTCGCTCAATGTATCACTCATTGAAAGTTACAAAGGTTGGTTACAATTAGTATTTATATACGGAATACAAAGCACTTTGTTAGAATTATAAAAGAATTAAGGTGAAGCAATGTATGTGCTCTAATTCATATCCTTGTCTTAGTTTTAGGAAAACTGAAAACTATGTGATAGTCTTCTAGCAGGACAATGAAAAGGGAAAAGTTATTCTCATGAAAAATGAGTATGTTTCTTTCTCCTAGCAAAGAGACTCAATATGCTTTCTTCTTTGAAGATCAAGGAAAATATAGTTTTGTAATAAATTTTCCCAGTTTAACATTTTAAGACTATATTTGCATGTTATACATAACATATATATAATTTTGTAATTATATTTATATAATTATTTTAATGAATATTTATTGAGAGCTTTCTATTTCTGTCAACTCTGTTAAGTATTTTAAATACAAAGATGAATTACCATGAGTGCCACGGTACTCATGATCCATTAGGAAAGGCAAATATTTTAATTATAATATGTTCATTAATACTGTTCATTGTATCTTACTAATTGAATAATTACCACACTAGTGGCAAAACATAAGAAGTGCTTAGTTCCACATTGGTAGATCGGAAATAGATTCCAGGAGGAAAAATAGCTAAATATGAATTTTGAAATATTTACAAACTGAATAAGAAGGATGTCATTTAATGGTGAGGAGATACTATACAAAAATACAAAAATAAAAAACACAGAAAAACAATAAAATGGTGAAACTGAGTGAATTGGGTAATAGTCAGTAGCTTTAAAGGTCTGGAGTGTAGAGCTGGTGTATGGAATGGTGGGAGATGAGACTGGAGAATTATGCAAGAGCCATTTTGTTGTTGGCGTAGACTGTCTCCCAAAGAACTTTTAACATTTCTGGAAGGCAGTGGAAAAGTAAAATCTCATTGAAGTGATTTGAGTAGGACTGTAGAATGATCATATTTGTAAATTAAAAAACTTAAGAAGAAATGTAAAGAATAAAGGTCAAAGATAGAGATTGGAAGAAAAGACACAAGTTAAAGGGACTGGTGTTATAACGCAGATAAAATTACCTGTCACGGCTGCACACCTTAATAGTATGTTCTTTGTATTTTACTTTGCCACATATCTTTCATGCTATGATTTCATCTGTTCAAGCCACTTAAAATATTTTTGCAAGTAAATATTTATACATAGGTGTATAAATATAAATATGCATGTATGCAATTAATATTAAGCACAGACCCATATTATATAATACATTTAGGTATCCTCATTCCTAGGTATATCCATTTTCTTCTAATTATGAAGGGATTCAGATACATTATCTGTGAAAAATGCCAATATCTGTCTAGCCTCACTGAAAGGACATGATAAATTAATATGATATATAGTGATTTTCAGTTCTCGAAATAAAATTTCCATAAAAATAAGTTAGAACAATGTTATCTGTTATTAAAAAGTTATGACCATGACCAACCACATTTATGAAAATTTAATATAAAGTAAGAATGTACAGTGTTAGAGAAGCAGGAAGAGGAAAAGACAAAATATTTTAATGAAAGGGGGTAAAATTGAAAATGCTCATAAAAATAGTTATTAAAAAACATGATAGTATCCATTGCCCTGCGAATAATGTTCAACAATTACTTTCTCCAATCTAGAATTGGCAGTACTGAGATTATTCCCATAAGGGCAACTTTAAAAAAAAAATTCTAATTTACAGAGAATCACTCTGGAAAGAACATTTAATTTATTTGTAAGTCCAAAAGAGATTGATTTCTAATATGATTATTTCAATGGGAAAGTATATTAAAATTTTATATTTTAGAAGTTTCTATTTATGAAATTCTGGTTATATTGCTCCCTTTTCACTTTATACATTAAAAAACAAAATAGAATCTCATACTGAGTTGCCACTTATTTTAAGTTTGCTAGACTATTCTTTCATTTTATAAAAAGAAACATGGATTCTATTATATTGAAAATCAAATGTTTTTCAATAACATTGACACAATCTATTATTCTTCATTGTGTTCTTAATATTCCAGCAGTGTGCTTTTTCAATGAGAATCCACAACCTTCTTTTCAGAATTAAACTGGATGTCATATATGTAAGATTATGATTCCTGGTAAAATATCCATATTTTTTCACTTATAGAATGTATGGACCAACTACCCTGGAACATTTATTTTATTTATTTTTTCATGCTATTGTTTTAGGAATGAAGAGGTATTACATACCTTTCTTCTAAAATATAGAGTGGAGCTACATAAAGCAGGAGGAAAAATAAGCAATATAGATATGTAAAATGTTCTGACCTTTGTTCCACAGTTTTTTTTGCTGTGTCTATACGAAGCCACTTCCCAGGCAAGCTGGTTGTTGTAAGATGAATTTGTCCTCCTCCTAAATTGGGAATGTTTTTGATTAAATGTGTAAGGAGCTGCAGGAATATAAGACTTACAAGAAATAAAAACAGATTGGTTAAATCTCAAAGATTATTTCTCTTCTAACAATAAACATTAACAAGAAGCAGCACCAACCTCGAACATACTGAATGCTTTCTCCTGTTCAGAGAGGAAGAGAAACACCCAATAGCTAACTACCTTGTTTGGTTTTTTTTTTGGTTTGGGAAAGAATTCTCTTTTGAGTTAAGTTTTTTGGGGAGAGCAAAATGGTATCCTTTTTGTGTTTTTTGTTTTTTTTTTTTCTCTAATGCATTACCCTGGAATAGACTTAACGATTTTTAAAAATTATTTAAAATGGGAAAATAGGGACATGATTTTAGATTATGAATCTGTATCAAATGGCCAAAGCATACAAACTCAAGCTATCCAATTTGACACGAGTAGCTGTACTCTTCAAGAAGGCTGTGGTGAAATGTGGTAGGGGGAGTTTGGCTGATAGCCATGCTAGGCACTTAGAAACATTTATCTGCCTTGAACAGAGTCTGGAATAAACTGGCTAGCTAAAGTGCTCAAAGGGATTTGGGACATTTACTTACTAAAACATGTGTGCCCAATGTGACACTGCAGAAATAGTCCAGTACCAAATCAAAATGTCATTTTTATATCACAATAAAGATAAACATTATTAGTCAATTAATTTCATTTGATAAAAAGTGCAATGACATTCTAGAGGACTTTTGCTTTCTATCACAAGTAGCTGCCTTTGAATATTAGAAAAACACCACAATATTAACTTCTGTATCACTTTTCGTAGCATAATAAACCACCCAAATCTTAATGGGTTAAAACATTAAGAATTTTTTTGTTTTTAACATAGCTGTGGCATGGACTGTTCTTATGGTCTGGACTTCTTTCCTGTGGCTAGATGGTCTTTGAGGACCTCATTCACATGTCTGAGCCCTTAGCTAGTATGGCAAGGGTGGCTAGTGCACATGAGTGGCTGAGCCTCTCTCCATGTGGTTTCTCATTCTCCAGGAGGGTAGCCCTGCTTGTTCATGTGCTGGTAGGAAAAAGGAAGCAATGGGGAGGAAGTTTAAATGTGCACACCCTTTTCAAACCTCAATTTGGTTCAGGATTTCTAATGACCACTGGCCAAAGGAAGTCACATGTCTAAGTCTAGACACAACAGGTGTAACAATAAAAATCACCTTTATTTGGGAGTATCTTCAAGTATGGTGGCTATCTTTTTCTAATTTACTACAATGTCCTAAAGTATCAAAAAAAAAAAATCAAGTACCTTGTTTCCAAGTGTTGTAATAATTTTAGTAATGTGAAAGAGAATATATCTAACAGTTCAATGCAGTATTTATTTTATGTTACACCAACCCAATTTTGATATTGTTCGAAACCACCAGAGAGAGACACAGTATTCATCAAGATATTGAAATGTTGGGCCAATGTGCTTTTCTTTTTTTATGAGTGTTTATCATACATAATGCACCCCCAAAGAGGTCCACATCCTAATCTCCAGAACCTGTGAATACCTTACCTTACATGGCTAAAGGGACTTTGCAGATATCATTAAATCAAGGATCTTGAGATGGGAAGCTTATCCTGAATTATCCTGGTGGGTCAATGTAATTCGGTTTATTCTAAACATTTTGTTGTCAGATTATCTGTTTTAATTAGTATAATTGCATCATGTTTCTGGTGAAAAACACCAATGGTTACATTTTGCCCAATGAAATAACTTAGCATCATTTAGATAGCTAAAGTGTTCCATCATCTGCTGCTTATCTACTTTACTTTGTCCTTACTGTCTTCCTTCAAATTCTTATTCCCTGTCCTCACTGCAACGCTTCCATGTATAACTCACTTTATTTTCTTTATATCTTTAGGTCCACTCACTTTTCTGGGAATACTTTCCTAAATCACTATTTTGAAGTTGCTCTTGCTAAACTCCAATATCACCTCCTCAATGACTCTGTTTAGAAGTCCCTTCTTCCACATCTGAAAACACAAAGATTTGTGTCTTTCCTTACGACAATTACATTACGCACCAGATATCTGTCCTTTTTCTAACGTGTATCCGTTAGCTCTTTTTCTGGCAATAAAACTCCAGTTTTCTTCAATAAGATCAGTTTTCCCTCTTCATTCCATTTACTTCAGTAGATCTAATTTCATTTCTGACTCTAGAGACACGTGAAGTAGGCTTGGCTGATTAAAGCATAACTTTTTTTTTTTTTTTACAGTGATTGGTTCATGGCTGACCACATCACCCAAACAGAAACAATAAGACACAGTATGAATTTTGCTGAATATATTGAGGTAGCAAAGGGGATTGCAGTATCTGGTTGCCCTCTTGCCATTACAGAATCGCTGAAATGGAAACCAACAGTACATAAGCCAGAGCTGAAGAGTGATGAAGCAATATAGTATCTACCAATAGGTTTGAACTACTGAAACCAGTAGAGCTTGAACTCTTCAGTGATTTGAGTCGTTTTTTTTTTTTTTATATATAAGCAACTTTTTCAAGTGTTATATCACCTATAACATAAAGAATCTGACTAACACACAAAATATAATGCCTGATACTTTATTTGCTTAAGGACATAGGAGGTTTCATCCAATAGACTAAAAACTTGAAGTTAAGGTTTATATTTAATACATACTTACAAGTATCATACTCCTTTGCTTGTAACAGGAGGGTACATATGCAATAAATCCACGGATTATTCTTTCAATAAACAGAATTTCTTCCTAATTGGAAAGTGTATGTGTTAAGGATATCAGAATCATAGACTTGGAAAATAATGTTTCCCTGTCTTCAAATAGAAGAATGGCAAACCATCAACAAATTCAAATTATTTTCTGCTTTTGAATATCTCCAGAGAAAGATTATGTATCAATGTACTACTTACTAAGCACAGTATCCCCAATAACACATTTAAATGTGCAATTTTTTCTGTCTATAAATTAATTCTAACACATTTAATTTATAGCTCTTGTGTTACCACTTTAGGTTATGTCTCAATTAACTTTATTGTTTTATAATGTGATTATTAAATTACTGTCTCCTAGCTCCATATCTGCTCTTTTACATTTTGCTTTGTGATGCTGTTCTGGGACTCTGTAAATTTATATTTCTCCTTTGCCAGCACTGGCTTCCTTTTAAATTCAGCCAATACGAGACATTATAAATTGGTCAGTAGGGAACATTAGATTGGAAGGCAAGAGGATAAAGACAGAATCTTTTCCTCCCTATTTCTGTGCTGTTCTCGTCAGCATCACATCAACAGCTCTATTCTTGGTAGCATCAGTTGGATCCATCCTCCAGCTCATTTTGGCAATCCCATCCAGAACATTCTCACAGCACTTTCTCAGAGATACCTACAGAGATCGTGCTATGCCCTAGCTCTGTGAACGCCCCGCCTCTCCCAGCCAAACTTAAAGTTCTGCTCTTTCTGACCTCGTCCCTTTATATTTCTAGTTCTAGGAGTGATACTTGTTTTAAGAAGTTATTATCTCTAAGTTACCTCAGTGTTGCGTTATATTTTGTTTTGTTTTATTATTATTCTCCTTATGCCTTTTTAACTAAGCCCTGTATTAAATACTCTCTGTCAAAATACCTATTATGGTTTCTGTTTTCTTGAGTGGACCCAAACTGACACACATGGATTTATCGATACTTGGTTATAATTGTTTCTATATCTAAGGCCACCGTTCTTGTATAAGAATTAATAGTTTCATGTTTGGTTGAATCAATTTAAAATGGTATATTGAGTCACTTTCTTCTCTTCCCATCCTATTGTGTATCATTTCTATCTTTCCCCGAACCTTATAGAAGTTTGTCACATCAACTCAAATGTGTCTTCCTGGCTTTCAAACCTTCTATCAACTGTACACAGGCCCCAACACCATTTTGGCCAAAACCATGATTCAATTACCTTTTTGAATGCTCAACACAATGGGTAATTTAAAATCCCCAATGTAATGTATTCATGCAAGTCTCTGATTCTCAGTTACAGTTTTACAGCAGGAATAATTAAAAATGAACTAAGTAAATAAATGACTAAATTGATTGTATATATGTCATCCCTACCTATAAAACACACTAATTTCTCCACTCCTCTTTCCTACACACACGCACAATAGTTGTGTACCTCTTTTTTAAAAGTGTGCTGCAAACCCATTTTCCTATGAAAGTTTGTTAGTTGCAAATAATTGCTACTACTTGCTGCCTGCTTCACACAGGCTAAACTAGCACCACAGGAAAACAAGGAAAGTTTTCACCATTTAAGACAAATATGAGGTTTTTAATGAAAACAAAATAGAGATTTTTTTTTTAGACTAAAATTTTTTTGCCATAGAGATGACCTGTAATTCTTAACTTTACATGACATAATCCATGATCTTTCTCTAATTTCAGTTCAGTCAGTTTGAAGCATCATAGAGCACACTGCTATAAAAGGAATGTACATACAAATTTATTTATTAAGCACTGCTTATCTTTAAAGAAAAAAACATAGTTATGTGTTGTAATGCCAAATTTACATAGCTATTTCATGTAAAGGCCAAATTTTTCATAAACTACAAATCAGTAGTACCTTATCATGTCTAAATCACTAGGACTTTATCTGCTAATTATTGTTCTTTACTCATATATAAATAAAAAGGTGGAGCATGGATACCCTGATCTTTGAGAAGTAAATTTTATATACTCCTCCTAGTTTTTAAATCTACATTATTTAATGAAAACAATTTTTTTCATGATATATAACTTAGAAGAATAATTAAATTAAATGATCCTCTAACGTAAATAAAAAATTGATAAATTTGAACTAGAATATTTTAATGTTTTATGCATAATGCATTAAATATGTTTTTTATAAGAAACTTCTACTGTTTATAATGTAAAGTATTTTTTAAGTATCGACTTTATTCAATACCTTAAAAAAAAGCTCCACATTAAAAACAGTAGAAGTTTCCTGTAAAAATGTAATATGCTGTTTTAAAGAATTGTACATATAATTAATACTGCACTAGAAAATACATGGAAAATGTAGTTCAGCTATAACTCAATGCAGTGTTTGAAGTACTTTGTAAATAAAGAAATCCTACAGTTTTATTATATAAAATATATTAATACATCAGCATTTAATAAATAAGATACATACAACCACATGTGGCATACAGTATCTCAGTATATTCAACCATTTACGAGGAAGCCAAGCAACTATTTTGAGGACTGCACAACTTGTTTATATTAATAGGCTGAGGGATAGTGAAAGTAGGGTGACTGAAGCATTACAAGAGCAAAAACTTGAGTCCCTGTCATTACCTGAGGATGGAGCAATCACCACAAAAGTCAGTGAGCTTTATAGAATCAAGTGTGCACATTACTTTAGATTGTACCTAGGGGAAAATAAGCTACCAGTTTAGACCAAGAAGAATAATGAGAAAGAATGCTGCACAGGGTACAATTATAAAAATCTAGAGATTGTACTTTTTCTGAGCTAGTATGTCAGACCATTCTTTACAGTGGTAATATGTATTATACTCTCAACCTTCCTTTTTCCTATGTTGGTATTAACTTAAGCAACTACCTACTTTCTTCACCATGAGTTTCTCAGTGATGCTTTCCTTGCTTCCCAAGTTTATCTCCCTTACTTTCTGGAATCGTTCCTCCTTGGATCATATTTACCCACATCCTATTTCTAATATTTAGTTTTTTCCTTCTCCTCTCTTTCCTTTACTCTAGCCTACAAATTGTTTCAACCCATTGACCTAAACAGCCCCTTCTTTTGATGTGATCTTACACCAGAGGCTGATTTACCTCCCTATCTTCACTTCTAAACTCATCACCATATGTATGCCGTACCCCATATACTAATCGTGTAAATCCTTTTGCTTATATTTTATTGTTATAGTAACAGTATTCTCTACAAAAACTGATACTCATAAATATTTCCTACTTACAATTCTTTACTTCATGACCATCTCTAGAGTCTTTGTTTCTGTGTTCAAACTCCTTTGTTATTCCCCATTAATCATTATTGTTGTCCAGGGTTTGTTCCTCCAATTATTTTCTCAACACTTTAGCTTCTATTTGTATAATCTCTTTGTATTTGCTTTAGCAAACAACTTTTTGTTGAAGATAGATTCATAGGTAGGTAGATAGATAGATAGATAGATAGATAGATAGATAGATAGATAGATAGATAGACAGATAGATAGACAGATAGATAGATAGTATTCTAGGGCTGCCATAACAGAATACTACAGATTTGGTGGCTTAAATAACAGGAATTTATTTTCTCACAGTTCTGGAGTCTGGAAATTCAAGATCTAAGTGTTAGCGAATTGGTTTCTGATGAAACCTCTCTTCCCCACTGATGCTTTCTTGCTGAGTCCTCATGTAGCCTTCCGTCAGTACATGCACTCTCCTGGTGTTTCTTCCTCTTAAAAGGAGAACAATTCTATTTGATTAGGGCTCCCCTTTATAACCTCATTTACCTTAATTACCTCCTTAAAAGCCCTAACTCGAAATACAGTCACATTGGGGGTTACAGCTTGTTTAAGAAAGCTATTCCAGAAACTTTTAATATTAACAAAGAAAACTAATATTGCTGTCCTCATAGGAGCATTTGAAAGTGAAAAATCTTAGCAGATGTGCATTGAGCTAGCCACTTAAAGGCAAAACTGAAAATAATAGAAGTGGTTTATTCAGGCATATGTTTACTCGACACTATTTAAAATCATGATAAAGGCTCAAACTCTGCTCATAGAAACTGCCTTTATTATTAAACTTTTATTTCCATTAAAAATAAAGCTTTCTCTATTTTATGACCTCTATAAAGCAGGAAATGTGATTTAGACATATGGAATATTTATAAGGATCAAAGTTGCATTTAATAAACTGTGGACCATGGAGAATGGATACCCTATAGTGATCTAACTATATCAGCTATGAGTCCTGTTTCTCTTGAATGACTTTCAGGCTTTTGTTCATAGGTAACTTGAGAATTTTGGGGCAGTTCTGTGATCCGGAAGTAGAAAATACTATGCTTGTCCACACAAAATTGGTTAGCAATGCTAGATTTAAAGCAGATGAACGGTTCAAGAATGGAAAGAAGTAAGATTAGAGCAGATGTGACGGAGACTGAAGAGAGATGTAGGAATGGCTTATTGAAGCTGAAGAAACTAAAAAGGGTTTTTCAACCATGGAGGTAGAGCCGCTAAGGCCACTGTCAAACATGCTAGAGGGAGCTGCTCCAGAGAAGGGGAGACAGGATTTCTGCCTCCTGAGTTTATCAAGTACCATTTCCCAACTTTCCTACTAAAGCTGGAAAAAGAAAAGAAAAACTGCTCTCTATATAGCATTATATAAAGTGGCAAAAACAAAAATACAGCAGAAGTAGATTAGTGGAATTCTGAGTTGAATAGATTGAAGAAAGCATAGAATCTTTTCAAAATAAGCTGTTTCAATCTATAAAACTAATGGAAGGAAAAACAAAAACAAAAAAGGAAGGCCAGGGAGGGTCTAGTGCATTTCTCCTGTAAAGACTTTCAAATCTATGTTTCAGTTCAAGATGACAATGTAGGAAGACCCTGGGCTCACCCCCTGTCATGGACACACTGAATCTACAGCTACATATGGAACAATTTCCTGGGGTTCATAGAGTAGCATAACTGAGTGACTCCTACACATCAGAAAACAAGAAAAACCCCACATTGAGAAGGTAGGAGAGGCTGAGGCACAATCTTGCTATGAACCACACTTCTGGGCACTGTGATCCATTATCAGGAGGGAATTCAAGACGCCGAGCTTCTCTCTGAAGAGCGAAGGTTTTGAACCCCTCATTGGGCACCCTAACTTTTAAGACCTGCACCTGAGAGACAAGCCCCAAAACATCTAGTTTTGAAAGCCAGTGGGATTCGTGTCCATGAGACCCACAAAGCAATAGCAATCTGAGAACAGCTTTTAAAGGGTTTGTGTAGGTAGGCTCACCTGCCCCAGATCCTAGTGCAGAGGCAGCTGACTGAAAAGCACCCATACTTTCTGTGAATGGGGCTCATTTGATTATCTTAAAGCCTCAGCCTAAGGGGCAGGCATCTAATTTAACACACATTGTATTGCAATACTGTCTGGAGGCTGGTGGGTACCATCTTTGCACTCTCCCTCTGCCTGCCTTCAGCTTGACAGTATCTCCCACAAAAGAGATCTACAAGAGACAAATAAATGGATGAAAATACATTCAACATCACTTGTCATTAGGAAATTTCAAAATAAAATAATTATGTTCTACATCATTGCATACAAACTAAAAGGGCTAAAATCCAAACATTTGACAACGCTAATTGCTGACAAGGATGCAGAGCAACAGGAACTCATTCATTGCTAGTGGGAAGGCAAAGTGGTACAGTTACTTTGGATGACTGTTTATAAGTCTTACAAAACTAAACATGGTTTAACCATATGCTGCTAGGTATTTACACAATTGATTTAACTATTTATCTCCACACAAAACAACCTATACAATTATGTTTATAGAGCAGTTTTATTCACAACCACCAGAAATTGAAAACATCTAATATGTTCTTCAATAGGTAAATGGATAAACAAAATATGGTACATCCATAAAATCAAATATTATTCAACAACGAAAGTAGATGAGTTATCAAGCCACACACACCAAAAAATGCATATATCTCATATATATATTGCTACCATGTTTCCCCCAAAATAAGACCTAGCTGGACAATCAGCTCTAATGCATCTTTTGGAGCAAAAATTAATATAAGACCTGGTCTTATATTAATTAATACTGGGTCTTATATTATAATATATATATATATATAATTATAAAACATATAATTATATATAACATAATATAATATAATATATGATAATATAATACTTACATTATAATACCGGGTCTTATATTAATTAATATAAGACCAGGTCTTGTATAATATAATAAATATAATATAATATAATATAATATATACAATACTTGGTCTTCTTTTAATATAAAACCAGGTATAATATAATAATATAATATAATATAATATAATTAATATAATATAATACCGGGTCTTATATTAATTTTTGCTCCAAAAGACACATGAGAGCTGATTGTCCAGCTAGGTCTTATTTTCGGGGAAACACGGTAAGTGAAAGAAGTCAGTGTGAAAAGCTACATACTATATGATTTCAATTATATGACATTATGGAAAAGGCAAAACTACGGAGATGGGAAAAAAAACATGCTTACAAGGATTCAGAGAAAGAAGGTTGAGTGGATGAAGCAAAGGATAATTTTTGGAGTGGTTTAACTATTTTATATGTATGAACTGTCGTGTCCAGCTCAATAAGAGCTGTGAGGAGCGAGGAGGGCAGTGCAGGGTTAAGAAATACAGTAGCCAAGTATAGAGTGTCAGTGGGGCCAAGGGACTCCAGCCTCAAGGGCTGAGCCCCAATCAGGCCAAAGCATAGCTTTTATTAGTTAGGTGAGGAAGTAAAGGAAGTAAAGCTTGTCAATCTCAAGATCTGTGAATCCCATACATTATGATAAGAAACTGATTCAAGCCAGTCACCCTTGCCTGCAGGCAGCAGAACCCTAAGTCTCAGGATGTATGTACTTCCCCAAGGGACAAAACCTTTATGCATATGAATAGATGGAGAGCACATCATTGAGTCACATCCCCTGCAGGTTGTGGGAAGGAATGCAGCCACAGAGGCAGAGGCTCTCCTTAGCCAGGGGAAGATGGGGGGCTGTGCCTACCTCTACTGACCCCACGAGTTCCTCAGATGGTCTCCACATGGTTGTGTCTGGTTTAGGTCATTCCCCCTGTGGGGAATCTTACCCATCATTGACTAACCAGCCATCTTTTGGGGCCAAACAGGGAGATATAAGATGTAAGTACAAAGCTGAAGCAAAGTCCCTGAAAGGACCTGTCTCACAGACTCTCCTTTCTTTAGGGGCAGATCTGAGGAGACAGACAGATAGACTGCTGCGTGGCAACATGATACTATAATGGTGAATACAGGACACTATGCATTTGTCAAAACCAACAGAAGTTTACAGCACACAAGATGAATCTTAATGTATTTAAATCTTTATGTATTTAAATCTTTAAAAAGGTACTCAGGATTTTGGGAAAACCCAGAATGGAATGTTGAATGTAAACAATCTAACCATATTACAAATATATGAAACAACATCACCTAGGGAAATAGGGGGTGGTGGCAGAAAGGTGCTAACCCAAGTAATTTTGGAAATAAATTAAATATGTAAGACTAAATGCAAAATAAACTGCATGTAAATACTGTATTCAGTTGACAAAGTGTGTTCCATGAGACTATGGGTTAATAATTCTGACATCATTATATGTGTTTACTGAAATTAAACAATCAAATGAATGGCAGATTGTGGGATCCAGATTTCCCTTTGTTGGAGTGGGAGTGTGCAGATAAGCAAGTGGAGAAGACTAGAATAAATTAGAGATACCAATATAAACTTAGTTTTATTTTAACAGAGACCCTGTGGTCACATATAGAAATACTCACAGATATGTATACATACATGAATTAGTACATACACATATATTTTCTTGCTCTGTCAGCTTCGAGAATCTAGAAACAGTGATACCCCACCATCCCTGAGCATACCTAGTGCCCAATTCTTGGTTTCTCTTATCATTCTCAGTTAAAGGAATTATGATTCCTTGAAGAAACAGTTGACTCTTGAACTGGAAAAGGAAACATACAAGATGAGCCTAGAATATGTTCTAGTGCCAGTAAGCAAGAAAGAGCTCAAAAAATAATATCCACCATGATAAGGTATGTAAAAGTGACACAGAGGTCAACTGAAAGAGCTTCCAATGGGAAACAATTAAAAAAACTTTAGCAATGAAATAAATTCTGTTGTATAGAATGCACACAAAAGTATAAAATAAATACCCTTTAGTCCACAATGATCTAAATAAAAGATGAATCAATAAATGTATGAGAGAGAAGCAACAAATCTCACATGCAGATAAATTCAAATGATTTTTGTCAATACTCTGCCCTCCAGCACGGGGAACATAACTCTCCACTCTTTAATTTCAGGATGTGCATAGTAATTTCCTTCTAAACAGTACAGTATGGAAAAGTTGAAAAAATCGAGCAATTTTACAGCAGAGAATCCTGAAAATCACCACTTCAACCACCTCAATGGTGATAAGCCATATTTATATGAACTCTGATATGATTTGATTAAAATAGTACTTTACTAAAAAAAAAAAAATAGTACTTTACTTCTGTGGTTTTCCTCCCAAAAACTGTAACTCTGGTCTGTCTAATCATGAGAAAAACGTCAGACAAAACCTAGCTGAGGAACTTTCTACGAAGTACCTGACCAGAACTTCTTAAACTGTCACAGTCATCAAAAACAAGGAATGACTTAGAAACTGTGACAGCCACGAGGAGCCTAAGGAGACATGGCTACTAAATGTAATAGGTATCCTGGATTAGATTCTGAAACAGAAAAAGCATTAGGTAAAAACAACAAAAAGATAAAGAAAGTATGGGATTTAGTTAATAATAATGGTATCAATGTTGATTGATTAGTTGTAACAAATATACCATATTGATAATATAAAATGTTAATAACAAAGAAAGTAGGTATAGGATATCGGAAACACTCTGTACTATCTTAAAATGTTTTCTGCAAGTATATAACAGTTTTAGAACAGTTTATTTTTTCAATAATATAAAAATCTACTCTCTATTATATCTCAGTGAAATTTGACAATGTTGGGGACAAGTAATGACCCTAAGATCTTCTAGAATGAAAAAAAAAATCAATTCCTGTTGAAATAATGAAGAAGCAGAGTGACATTAGATTTCTCAAAACAATGCTTTCACAATTCCTAAAGAAAAGGATTCCCAAAATAGAATTATATAAATAATCATACTGTCACTTATTCATAAGCACAGAATGAGTATTTTATTAGACATACAAGATCTCCAAAAGCCATTTCCCCTGAATCTTTTGTCAGGAATCATGATTACTCCATCAAAAGAAGGAAGAAATTGAATGAAGTGGAAGGCTCTGGCTGTAGGACACAAGGGCTCTGACCCATGAGAGAGATGAAAGAAATTCCATGATGATATTCATGCAGTGGATCCAAAGATTACCATACTAGACTAAATCAAGAGGACAGAGGACTTTGAGAGGAATATCTTTAAGGGAAAAAAAAGAGATTTCATTAATTTCCAAATTTGTTAGCACATATTAAGAAGTGATATACATTATTGCAGAGCTCGGTGATGAATTAATGATAGAGTTAAACAAATAAAAAAAGAATTAATTATTAACTCCTGGAATACCAAAGGAGTATAAGAAAGAAAACGAAATCATCATACACTACTGTTCAGTTGTGAGCAATATTTACATAACCTTAACGAGAAAAAACTTACAATTGTGATCTAACCAAATTTATAATATAAAACTCACTGGGAAAATGTAAAAAAATAAAATGTTTTAGGGGGTAGTATAAAAGAACTATATCCCCATCTTTCACACTGGGAAATCAATAGATACTATCTAAAACTGAAATAATCGTATCAAGTTATCATTGTAAGATTTAGAAATTTAAAGGTACATACTTAAGGAAACAGCTAGACAGGTGGGAAGTGTTTTCTGATGAAGAGTGAAACTCAGAATGGAAGAAGTGGAGCAGAGACTTGCATTTTGGGCTCTAAACCCATAGAGAGCATTTAATTTTCTACACTAGGAACATATGAGATTATTATGAAGAAATCTAAATAAAGTTAAACATATTACAGTTCAATACCTAGGATTGATTGTATTAGTCATTAGAGAACAGATTCGATTTAGAAAGGAGATTTTAATGTAATTAGGAAATGAGTTTCTTACATTTATTAGCAAGATATAAAAAATGGAAATGATATATATTTATCACTTTATATCATTAAGAAAAAAGATGGTGGGAGATTTTTTTTATTGGGTAGACAATAAACAATTACTTAAGGCATGAGAACACTATTTAACATCAGCACTTAGTGAAATAGATTGTGGAAAACCTCCCATAATATAGGAGGAGATTATAGATCATGAGATTCATAGCATGTAATTCTAAATTGACATTAAGTGATTTTTCTTTTTTGCAAAAGTTAAAAATTGAGGGAAAATGCAAGTAAAATGACAACTGAAGAGTATTTTTCAACTGCTTTCATTACTAAATTGAAGAAGTACACCTCTGGTTGGGGGAAAAAGTTCTGATCTCAAAATATAATAAAATCACATTTTAAAAGTTCCTTTTGTCTCCTAAAACTTCATGCAGAAATTTCAGCCTGCTGCATTTTCATTATCCTCCAACACAGTATAAAACAACCAAAAACAAGTGCTATTTGGGATCATTATATTTGAAAGCTAAGGAGGAGGTGGAAGAAATTAATCACTGCTGCAGGGAACCATGAAGAAATGTGAGCCAGCAAAATACCCAGAGAGAGAGCTGATGTTTAATTCATTAATATGTAGCCTATGCATATATAGGTATATTATATTTGTGAAACCATATATTCTCTGTATACCCCCTTTTTGAATCATGACTGCTTCTTGTGAAGTATCCATGCATACTCCAAAACTTTAAAATTTGTCATACTGCCTCTTACAACAATTAATAAAACGTAAGTTATATAAACATAATGACAAGTTATAAGTTTATAAGCATAATTATAAAAACATAATTGTTATACAAACAAGTATTTGTATAATAGGTAGACACAGAAATTTTTTGTTTAAAATATCTCCAGAATCCAAATTTTGTTTTGGAAATTATCACTAAGCATGTGCAATTTTATTATGCATTGTCAGATTAGTTGTACTGTTTAGAAGTTTATGGCACAATTATGGCTCAGATGGCTTGTATTCTGATTTCTGAACTGTCTCGTCATTTTTCAAAAATCCAACCCTTCATTTCAATATCTATCTACATCTGGATAGATATCTACAATATCTATCTATCTTCAATATTCATCTCAATATCTATCATAATCTACATTATATGACTTTGTTACAAATGGAAATGAAGATTTAAATTTACTATATATCTTCTTTTCATAACTAAGCTTTGTTTCTTATCTATAGCTATCCAGAGACAGAGAGGGAGACTGGGAGGGAGTCAAAAATCTAATGCAATTAACTATTTAGAGTTGAGTCAAAGGACTGTCACGTTCACTAAAACAAATGTGTTTCATTATATTGCTTCGTTAACCTAGAATATCCTTCTCACTCACCCAAAATCCTATTACTGTCCACTTACTTCATTCCCTGATAACTCATTTTTACAACACTCCCCAACCCCCAAGATCTTTCCCTAGCTTTGCTCAATGGATTGTTAATGTTTTTGTATTTTAAGGTATATGTTTACACTTCTGTCTCTAACAAAATGAGTGGGTAACAAAAAACAAATGTAAAAAACCCATCACGGTCATCTCCACACCCACAGTCCTTAATCACATACCTGGCAAATCTTAATTACTCAATTAAATATATGTCAATAGAATGAAAAATTAAGTTAAAAAATTACAAACATTATAGGTGTCCACTCAGGTTACTTTCCCATTGTATTTGTTAGGTTACTGGTGGTGGTGTTATTATTTGAGTGCATACTTGAGTGCTATTCTTAATTAGAAGGCTCTGTTGCAAATATTTCTCAGGAAGTAGCGTAATAATTCTGTTTATGAAGTTTTACTGTGCATTTATGACTTATGAGAGCCTAGTTTTAAGCACCAGAATGAGTAGTATTTGCTTCCTGGGCAGTTGGTGTAGACTAGTACCTGGGTTAGGGCATCCAACAAGTTAATGCCTGTAACGGTAGTATTGTTTTCTGCACTCCAATCTTCACAGTCTTCCCTCTTCAGTCTTTCCTCTCCTCTTCCTCTGCCTTGTATCAATGGTGTCTGTCCCCACTGCTTATCTCTATTACATTTGTCATAGTTAACCCCACTGTGTACACTTAAAAGACAACACAACTTTCATTAAGCAGCATCAGAGTGTCTTTTTGGAAGATTTATGACCTATAGAAAGAATACAGTGTACAGTGTATCTACCTAATAGGAAAGCCTGTCTTGACACATTCAATTTTATACCAACTTCAAGGTTCTTCTGAATGAAATATACAGGGTCTCATATTTATATCTGAGCACTTTGATTGCCCTGCATTTATTCTTTAGAACTTATATTTATAAGAACTTAAGAATAAAACAATTATTCACTGGTTGTTTTCTTTTTGTACACAAAAATAAAAACCCACAGTAGAATGGTGCCTTCATTTTTATTTCACATTTATAAAAAAAACTATTTTAAATAAAGCTGCAACAATTTTGGCCACTTCAACATAGGAAAATCAATCCAGATTTTATGCAAATGTGCTCCAACTTTTATCCCCACTCCATTTAATCTTCCTGTAGAGATGCAAGGAGCTGTAAAGAAAGTAAACAAATGGGCAAGCAGAAGTGCTTTCTCCGGTGAATGAACGCTTCTCTGATGCAATTCTGTATACTTACTGGCTCTCCTGCCACCCTGCACTGTGGTTTATGGTGTTTTTTACATAGTCCAGTGCTGCTTGGAGTTCACCAAAATTTGTTATTTTCAGAAGATGTACATATATATTAACTCAGTGTTCAAAGATATTAAAATCCTCTATTTCATTATCACTGCAAAAAGGCTGCCACTATAGCTTATCCTTTGTAGTCTGTCTTTTCTTTGTCTACTCTAATAGCAGGGAAATTTAAGTGGACAATTGATAGAGAGGAATGGGAGCCATTCCTAATTGGGCCATTAACTGGGTCTCTCGCTAGCTATTTGGTTCTATTACAAGGTCACTACTAGAAGAAAATGAGGACTATTTCAAACCAGGAGACTAAGGACTATATCTTTCCTCTGTCACACAGCCACCAATTAATCATTTCCTTTACCCTTTGCATTGTGAAGCTAACAGGCTCTGTAGACATAGGGCATTCATTCCTCGCAGCCAGTATGCTGTGGCTTTAAAATGTCCCTTACCAGCAGGCCGCCTTTTTGCTGTTTCAATACGCTTTGCTCTTCTAATCTTAGTGCTGGGTTGGGGTAGAATTTGAGACTGGCCTTCTCATTTAGAACATCCTGTTTAGAACATTGGGAGTGGCCATTTCCACACTTCGCTCACACTAAGCACTTCTTTTCACAACACTGCCTTGCCCATAATTTGTGCACACGTGTATAATGTCTCCCATTACATTATAAGCTCCTTTAAAGACAGAGATCATGTCTAATTCACCTTTGTGTTCATTTTTTTACCAGAGTCAGATACTTGGAAAATCATTCCTATATAATATACACTAAATATATATATTTGTGTGTGTGTGTGTGTGTATTTTTTTCTAAGCAGTCCAAGATGCCCCAAGGTAACTCTTTTAAAATATTCCCCACTTAATTCTATAGTTCCCTTAGCATATCTTTGCTTTGAACATTGTGTCACAATTATGGTTTCTGAAGTGCTGTTTATATGCCTTGTATTAATTCTGTCTTGTTAGCTACGTTGGCAAGAGCTGCCTGTTTTCCTGTGATGTTTTTAAATGAGCCCAGAAGCTAAGATGTAATTGGCAGACCCAATAAAAGGCTTGAACATTGCTAAGCTGCATTTCTATGACACAGACAGAGAGGTTCTCATTTGGGACTTCCTGGCTCATACATACAGCCTCTTCACATGTGATTTCTTATGTTTCAAGATGGTAATGCATCTCTAAAGCGAAACTGATTTGTAAATTCAATTCATATTAAAAGTACCAGGAAGTGAAAGCCAACGCACAGAATTAGTGAAGCAAATGTAATACAAATATAAAATATAAGTAATTTTGTTCTTGTCGTCCTGATCTTCACTTTTTTAAATCTATGTTTATCTTCCTTATTCCAGTTAAGAACATTTGAAAATAATTTAAGCAACAAAGAAGGATTTTATGCTAAGCAATAATAAAGGCAAGAAGAGGATTCAAAGGAGATGTGACGACTAAGTGTAATGTGACTTTCTGGATAGAATCCTGGAACAGAAAAAGGACATTAGGTAAAAACTAAGGAATATGAATAACATATGAACTATAAATTTTTAAAAATACTGTCAAGAAATCCTTGAGTCAAAGATTATACCTTGTTTTAAAAATCTGTATTATAAATCATAGCATGTTGTTAAATGCCACTATAATTTTTAGCAAAAGCTATTCCAATGATTTTATGAAAAAAAGAGAGCTCTGCTTTCCATTATAATCAGTTTAGGAAGTAAGAAAATGTTCTAACATTTGCCAAAGCCTTGCCATGTATGGAATATTCATTTCCCATTTAAGAGCAATGTCAAGTCACATATTTTATGCTTCTCTGTCTCACCACTTCTAAAATATGCTCTTTTAAAAATATTTGGCTTGTCCACTCAACACTAACTCTTATTCCTCATTTACAGTTTCTCTAAAAAAAAAAAAAAAAAAAAGATTTTGGATTCTCAATCTGTGAGAAAAATGGAAACATACTTCCAGAGTGGAAAAAGGAATCTCTTATTACTATGAGTTATAGCTCCATCAAAATCTCTGCTTTCAGAATCTGCACAGATCATACTTTCTATTGAGGAACCAAGCAGGACTATAGATTTATACATGTGAGCTCGGAAGTATTTGCTCCCTCACCTTTTTTCTTCAGTGTTCTGAAGTTAACTAGGTATCTCCAGAAAAAAAAACAACAAAAAAAAAACAGTATGTGGGCAACATGAACTCTGGTCTGGGAGGCAAAAAATCTGGCTTCTAAACAAAACTAGACTAGAATTGGATGATTATCCCTGGGCCAATTCTGTTCCCTGGGCATCACCTTTATCACGAATTTGTTGAACCACGTCCCTTCTGAGTCTAACAATCTATGGGATATGGGGTAGAGAAAGCAAATAGGAATATGATTAGAGGAGGACCAGAGTAAAAAGTTGGAAATACTGACTTTAGCTTGTTCTACAGGGCTACAATAATCAAAAGAGCATGGTATTGGCAGAAAAACAGACACATAGACCAATGGAATAGAATTGAGAACCCAGAAATAAAACCTCATAAATATGGACAGATAATTTTTGACAAAGAAGCTAAAAACATACAATGGAGGAAAGACAGCCTCTTCAATAAATGGTGCTGGCAGAATTGGAAAGCCGCGTGCAAAAGAATGAAACTGGACTGCTATCTGTCACCATGTACCAAAATTAATTCAAAATGGATCAAAGACTTAAGCATAAGACCTGCCACAATAAACGGCATAGAAGAAAACATAGGTACTAAACTTATGGACCTTGGGTTCAAAGAGCATTTTACGAATTTGACTCCAAAGGCAATGGAAGAAAAAGCTAAAATAAACAAATGGGACTATATGAAACTTAAAAGCTTCTGCACAACAAAAGAAACCATCGACAAAATAAAGAGGCAACCAACTGAATGGGAGAAGATTTTTGCAAACAGTGCCTCCGATAAGGGGCTAATATCCAAAATACACAAGGAACTCATGCAACTCAACAACAAAAAAACAAACAACCCAATTGAAAAATGGACAGAGGACCTGAAGAGACATTTCTTCAAAGAGAACATACAAATGGCAAATAGACATATGAAAAAATGCTCAACATCACTAATCATCAGAGAAATGCGAATGAAAACCACAATGAGATATCACCTCACCCCAGTCAGAATGGCTATCATGAACAAGACAAATAGTAACAAGTGTTGGAGGGGCTGTGGAGAAAAAGGAACCCTCATACACTGTTGGTGGGAATGCAGACTGGTGCAGCCGCTATGGAAGGCAGTGTGGATGTTCCTCAAAAAATTCTGAATAGAATTACCATATGACCCAGTAATTGCTCTCCTGGGTATCTACCCAAAAATCTGAAGACATTTATACATAAAGACACGTGTGCGCCAATGTTCATTGCAGCTTTGTTTATGGTGGCCAAGACATGGAAACAATCAAAATGTCCTTCGATAGATGAATGGATAAAGAAGTTGTGGTATATATACACAATGGAATACTATTCGGTGGTAAGAAAAGATGATATAGGACCATTTGTGACAACATGGATGGATCTTGAGATTATAATGCTAAGTGAAATAAGTCAGACAGAAAAAGCAGAGAACCCTATGATTTCACTGACATATGGTACATAAACCATAAACAACAAAAGAACAAGACAAACAAGTGAGAAACAAAAACTCATAGACACAGACAATAGTTTAGTGGTTACCAGAGGGTAAGGAGGTGGGGGGTGGAAGATGAGGGTAAGCGGGGATCAAATATATAGTGATGGAAGGAGAACTGACTCTGGGTGGTGAACACACAATGGGATTTATAGATGATGTAATACAAAATTTTACACCTGAAATCTATGTAATTTTACTAACAATTGTCACCCCAATAAATAAATTTTTAAAAGTTGGTATTAGCAGAGGCAGAAAAATGTAGATAACCTAGTTTGTCTCTACTGATGCTCAGGTATGTCAGAGCCAGCTTAAAAAATCCTCTGACATCACACTCTTCAGCACAACTGCCCAAAAAGCCTTTCCTCACATCTCCTATAAGAAGTAAACTCTCCATTTCTGATCTCACTTAATGTGCTGTTCCCTTTGTAATCACTTAATGGTTTCTGCCTGGGATTATAATTTGTATGCATCCTTCATCTTAAAGTGTGTATTAAATGAGTGAAAAAAATAAATCAATATATGAAAATGTATTATGTTAATTTTATTTGGGTATAGTAAGTAAATCAAAAGCAGAATGCATCTGGCAATGTCCTCTATGCCTGAGAAAATTAAAAGGTTCGATGAATTGTTTGAAAGGCACTGCAAAGTCTTTTCATAAAGCATAGAAGAAAACATTAGTATCCAAGCAACCTAGATTAAATGCTTTTTAGTTTGGCAAGCTTAAAGCAAAAAAGGATGAGATGTATGCTTTACGAGAAAAATTACTGATAATTATACCACATTTAATATAGACAAAACTAAATTCTCAGAGCCCGCAGTCCATCAGTCAAACATTTATTGAGGTGCTGGGAAGGAGTCAAAACTGCATAAAACATAGCCTTTCCATTTAAGGCACTTCTCAACTAATAAAGAAAAGAAAACTGCAGACAAGGAATTCTTTAAAACAAGATGGAAGGCAGATCGAGTGCAAGAGTAGTGGCTTAGACTAAAGTACTATGCCTTTTCAAAGAGTAAGGCCTGCTCTAGATTCAGCATGGGGCAGGGTACCAGAAAAGACTTCCTAAAGAGGAGCAACTTGAATTCCACCTTCAGTAGAAGCTCAGGACTAGACAGAGGCAAGAGGAGTGGGGAGTGCACTGTCTGTGTCTGTGTGCCTGTCTGCGTGTATACATGCTTTCTTTCTTCCTTTGCTAGATATACTCTGTTTGCCCTTTGGATCCAGGCTTAACTTGCTTTCTGTTGTAAAAGGGACCTGATTGGACTACTGCTGCGAATTCTCTCATACTTCATGTTGGGTTCAACTGGACAATGGGAACCATGAACAAAATGAGAGGGCCTAGTAGGGGGAGATCTCCAAAGAGAGTATTTATTCTCTTGGATCCTATACTGAATGATTATCTCAGACTAAGAATGTCCCTGGACTGAAGCCATGGCTATTTTTCAGACAATCCTCTTCACACCTCTCTTTGCTTCCAAGTTCTAAGTAATTACTCCACCCTCCCCCAAGGCCTACTGTTAGTAATAGCCCCAATGTTACTAACTCTGGGGTACTGCACTACCCTTTGTGGATTCCCTGTAGCCTGACAAATTCTTTCTAAACAGGTCCTTAATAAAATAATTCTTGAGTTAACCTAATACAGCATGTTATTGGTTTTCTCCTAGAACAGCGATTGGCAACTATGGTCCTAGTGATGAGTAAGGGCAAAACAGGGAAGTATGTATTCACAGTAGGATGATCAGAATACAGATGTTAACATGGAGAAGTTTATCCAAAAGTTGAATGACAGAAAAGAGGCAAAGGGAACTCCCAGGATGATGATGATTACGACGATGATGAAGATGGAAGAAAATCACAGGAAGCCTGACAGTCATCATCCAGACTGGAGTGGAGCAGAAGGTTCCAGGAACAACATCTCCATGAAAAAGAATAAAACAAATCAATGCATATTCAGAGACATCCTTGAATACAGATGAACATGAGAATGAAGCTTTGGTAACTTCCTACCATTTTCTTCTTTTCCTTCTCTTTCCTGAGCTCCAGGTTTCTCACAGTAGACCATGTGGTTAAGCCTTTTCAGGCATTTGTCTCCCACTCATCCTACTCTAAGATGTTCATACCTGAAGACCTAAAACAAAATTATTAACCTGGGGACTCAGATGTCATGATATCAACTGAAATTATATGTGGAAAATGTGTGTATTTGTGAATTTTTCTTGGGAGAATCATGGCTTTCATCAAATTTTACCTGGGCCTAAAGCACCCCCACCACCCACCACACACACACACACACACACACACTCACATACTGTTTCAATGTGAACGGTTTGTTAATTTCTGACACAAGGCACATGAAAGTATCTAGTGGCACACTGAACATAGAAAGTATACAGTGTACATATTTTGTAGTATTGGCCCAGATTGCAATAATCTACTATGGTGTTATTGAGTCAAAATAACTGTGGTCTTATTGAGTCAAAATAACTGTGTTCACAGCTAAAATACCTGGTGATGGGGGAATTTTTCTTAACCATTTTGATCCTAAACTTTCTCATGCATAAAATAAGAACAATAAAATATGCCTACAACCGTTATTATAGAAAATAAGTGAGATATTGTTCATGAAAACTTATAAACTCAAAAGCAGTAGTGCCCCACTCAGGAGTATTTTATTTTAGATGGGCCTTTTGCTTTTTAACTCAGACAGTTAATCTCTAGACACCATTGTTTTGTATATTTTAGTAAATTATTTCACATCATACCAAAATGTTATTGCTAAGTCAGACCAATATTAAAACTATAGGTCCTCTGAAATTCTTCTCATGACAATTTCTATACAATTCATAGTAGTAATCTTATGTTATTTTATTTGGACATACTTTAAAACTTGGATTTAATATCTCAGAAATGTTTTGTTAGGAATAATACATATCATGTCCTATTATCACTTTCTCACCTATTTTATGAAAGTTTATGAGGTGTTTTAAAACCACATTTTTTAGTGCCTTGAATCAATTCATTGTTGTGAACCTGAAACACCATTATTATTGTGGAGAATTAAAAATTATTCAAATTCAACCCATGACCTTTGTTATTGTGTGATTTTGAACAATTTGCTAAATTTCTTTCAGTTTCCTCAACTACATTTTGGACAATAATGTTTAGCTCATGCAAAGATCAGTGATAATTCTGTGGATCCTCTTTATGCTTTCTTTGCATCCTTCCCCCAACTATGGAGAACTACCCATGGCCTGGGGCTACTTTGCCAGGGTGAAGGCTTAGAAAGCCTAGGAGTTTATGTTCTCCTCAAAAAGATCTTTAAACAATGACTGACTGCTGCCAGCTCCCTCACTTAAAACTGGATACACTCTGAAGCCTAACTTTCTCTCCAGACTTCCCCTATAGGATCAGGCCAATGTTAGCCTCCATGGAGCTTTGCCTAAATTGCATCCATGTTACCTCCTTTCCACTTTTTCCTCCTTGCTTACCTAACACCCTTACTGGCTTCACCTAGGAACTCTTTCTCAGTATGGAACTTCACTTAGGAACTCTTTCTCAGAGGTGGGCTCAAGGATCCTCATCTCAGGGTCACTTCGAGGGAACCTCATCTAAGACATACAGTGTCCAGAACATTGTACACAATTGACAAACAAGGGCTGCTATAAAAGTTCTAATATTTATTTGATTAGTTCTAAAAATAACGTGACTTCCATACATGCATATGTTATGTTCATCCGGTAACTTCTGGAGAACAAGGATTACTACATTTTAGAATCAATTAACTACACTCACCTAAACCTAGATACATATTTAATGAAAATACAAGTTCTTTTACAGGAAGGGACATGTGGAACAGTATCTTTTTTTTTTAATTTATTGGGGTGACAATTGTTAGTGAAATTACATAGATTTTAGGTGTACAATTCTGTATTACATCATCTATAAATCCCATTGTGTGTTCACCACCCAGAGTCAGTTCTCCTTCCATCACCATATATTTGCTCCTGCTTACCCTCATCTCCCTTCTCCCACCCTCTTTACCCTCTGGTAACCACTAAACTATTGTCTGCGTCTATGAGTTTTTGCTTCTCATTTGTTTGTCTGGTTCTTTTGTTGTTTTTGGTTTATATACTACATATCAGTGAAATCATAGGGTTCAGTATCTTGACCAAATAGATGCTAAATGCCATGCCTTTGATAATCCTTACAGAAACTCTCTAGCATCTGGTGAAATTCAAGTGATTCTTCCTCTTTAAGTTAATGTAATCATCTTTATAGATTTGTAGATTCATCTACAGATTAATCAGATAATTAAAATGTGGGCTATGTTTCTATACAGGAAACAAAACCACAAAGACTCTTTATGTCTTTAAAATATACGTCAAAATATTTTTTGAGAGTTAAGTAAAAAATCTACAAATCAGGACTCCTCCATCCTGTGCCAATTGTTGACTTCATATGCTCCTGAGCCTATTACCTAATCTAATTTGCTCAGTATTTTATAAGATAAACTCTGCCCTTTATTTCAAAGGATAAACACATTTCAAATAATAAATTGATTAAGTTTCTCTGCTAGCAAGTGTCACATTAAGTTTTAATATAAATTATTATGGATAATTAAATACATTTGCAGATTAGACATTATGAAGAATTCACTTATTGTATCTGACTTTTTGCAATGATTCTGATGAGGAAGATAGAGACTTCAATTGGCCAGGGCAACTGTGGCTTCTGAGTTAAGCAGCAAGGATCTTGTATTATAACTACTTTATTTCATATTTTCCTATGTAGTTTAGCACTAGGAACTATTGGAAATCTCTTTTATCCATTATCCAGCCTCTTCTAATAAATTAAACAAGTACACTCAGTTATAATTTGTACTCCAGTTGTCTTAGATGTTGTGTTTTTCTTTCCACCTTATTGATATTTACCTGGCTTATTGATACTGGACATGGGAAGAGAAACTAAATGACCTTGGTGTCAAGATACTGAGGAAAAACAATTTGGAAACCTGAAAGTTTTCATGAGCTCCATGCTTCTGTAAACTATAAAATGCTGAGAACTCAGAGAGTGAAAAGGAAACCTTCAAGGCAGAAGCCAAACCAACCACAGGATCCATCCTCCTATCCCTATTGTTTGTCATGGGAGTCAGAGTTTACAATAATGAGTAAACATGATTCTATATTTCTCTCCTCTCCTCTCCTCTCCTCTCCTCTCCTCTCCTCTCCTCTCCTCTCCTCTCCTCTCCTCTCCTCTCCTTTCTTTCTTCTATCTATCTATATATCTATCTATCTATCTATCTATCTATCTATCTATCTATCTATCTATCTATCTATATATATATATATATATATATATATATATAAATGTGTTGCATTTGACACAATCGGAACACTTTCTCCACTGGGTTTCTGAGCTGAGTATTAACTTGTCCAAGTCTAGTGACTTAAAGACTGGCCTTCAGGAGATAAAGATGGTGTCCTGGAAAATCTCCAAAGAAATGGGCTATAGCTGAGTGCATAATGCAATCAATCCAGATGCTACCTGAACCATGAATTTAAGGGAGGGTAGGCTGTAGGCTGTTTCTACCACATCATACAACAGTTTTGGGCACCAGCCTTGCCTGCTGATCATGTTAGGGAGGAGCTAGTGCTCCCAGGACTATACAACCTTAGAGTTCCACATCCCCTTAGGCAGGATCCCTCTCTCCAAGTCTGATACCAGCCCACTGAGTCTTTGTGCACTACCTGCCAGTGATGTTTTTCAATTTTATTTGGTAACATTTTATTTAAAGGTGTCTGTATTCACCAGAGGATTGGTATAGAGTTTCAAAAATTGTTGTATTGCCTTTATTAGGTTTGATATCAAAGATAAGTGGGCATGATAAAATCAATTATGGAGCAACTATCATTTCTGTCAGGGGTGAATGGAAATTGTATTAGGATTTGAGTAGTCATTTTCCAGAACTCTCTTCCTGAATCCCAATCTCATTAAAATGTACTCAAATTAATCTTCTTTGATCATAATCAGAAATTTTCTCATGGCAAAACTATCCTTTAGTATGCTGTAAGGTTTGTAGTTAGCCTAGACTGACGCTTTCATGTTTAATGCATTAGTAATGAGTAATCAGTATAAATTTTATTTCATTCACATTTCCCACTTTAAAATGCTCAGAGATGTAAAAATAGTCCTTAGAAAAGAGGTCTAAACCATTATTTTTTTCTTGTTAATAAAGATTTATCTTTTTGGTACTTTTGGTGTCTCCCAATTATCTTTTCTAACTCTGTGTATGTTTATCACTGTGTATTTTAGGTTCAAGAATGGACAACTAGATTCCATCTTTAGCTAGTGTATCTATACTGGTAATGAGAAGTAACTAGTAATTGACCAATATATTTGCATTGGTGATTTAAAACTCTGAATATTACTTTCTCTTTCAGTGTAAGAGTTTTGCTCTTAATTGTATAAAAAATGTATTTCACTATCCCTAAGTGGAAAATTACTACAAAGAAATCATATTTTCATTTAATATTTTTCCCATTCCAATTGAAAGAGTTTTTACAATTCATAATAACTTAATCTTCACAATGTAATTCAGAGTTTTAGTGTAATTTAAAAAAGCATTACCCCTGCTTTTTTTTTTTTTTTTTTTTTTTTTTTTGGTTGTTGAGAGCCCACTGGCCCATGTGGGAATCGAACCAGCAGCCTTCGGAGTTAGGAGCATGGAGCTCTAACCGCCTGCGCCACCGGGCGGCCCCTGCATTCTTTATTATGCATCTGCTCATAGTTAAGATTTCATAAAAAAATGAAATTGTAGATTTAATATTCTAGTGCAAATAAAATGTAGTGAATCAATTTATTCAAAATAGCTCTAACAAGACTTCCTGAATCACTGAATCCAATTTCAATGTAATTTACTTTAGGAAATGCCAAGTGAGTATCATCAACCACTCAATCTCAGAATGTCTTCAATCATGTTTCTATTTTATTTATTAATAAAATGGTTGAAATAAAATTGTATTATGAGCTTCCTCAAGACTTAGAGAAAAATACATTAAATTTTCATAAATACTATGAGTCAAATTTTAATACATATTAATGCAAATATACTTTTGCTGGCAATGAATGAAACACAAACTCATTGCTTTGCTGTATTCATTGAGGTGACAGTGAGGCCAGTCATTGGTTTTGATTATTTATTTAGAAAAGTTATTTGGTAATTAATATTGGATGATTTACTCATCAAGATGAAAAGAAAATGTTGACTCTAAATGAGGTAATTCTATTTGGTCTTAATTTAGTTATATATGTTTTCTCAGTATGGTAGATATAATGAGAAATGGGAATTACCTGAACCTACTCCCTGTGGAGATGAGAACAGAGGATAGGATATAACTTAACAAGGACTCAGTGGCTAACGAATAAATCAAAGAGCAAGGTAATGCACTAAGTTGAGGGGTAAGAAGCAGGTGAGGGTAAACCAGGGAAACAAGGCCAAATAGATCAGTACAACAGAAAGGAAGAGCTGAAGCAGACATCGGGATGTGAATACAAGATTAGGAGAGTGATGGAAAAACCAAGTAGTACAGAAGAGAAAAACACAGTTTTAGAAATTTAGGAGACTGTCCATTGTAAACTTAAGATAGGATGTACTGCTCTCTGTATTAATTTGTATATGTGACTCAAATTAATATATCTGCAGGGTGTGGTATTGGGAATGAGAAAAAGAAAGCAGCCACCCTACTGTTAAGATTCACCACTGGTGACTAAGCACACTGACATCTTCTCACCCAGTTGGTAATAACTCTGCTTTTCCACCTGAGGACTTTCTCTAGAGAGCTTTCTTATCTTGCACACAGAACAACTTAGAAATGTTGAAAATGTTTATTCCAGGGAAAAGTCCCCGTCAAAAATGGACCCTAATGTTGGATAAATACCCCAGCTTAACTGTACCTTGGAGGTACAATTTTACACAATTCTCAAACTTTCCAATGAGATTGAACCTTACTTGCCAAAATCAGTAACCTGCTGATTGATGCACTTTTTCATGATTTTTCTCCTTTCCTGTCTCACTGCTCCATTGCTTCACTTGTGCTTCCAAGGATCATCTTCTAAGTAAATATAAGTCCTTAAGTTAAAGTATGTGTTACGGGTATTCACACTAGACACTGATAAGTAAAAGGCAGAGTAAAGGTCAAAAGTAATACATTTATTAATTCTACCATTTAATATCATTATTAACCTGAGGGAGATAAGGATTGACTTTGGCCATTTTTACTTTTAGAATCATGGATTAACTGGTCACATAACTTGCCTAGGTCTACAGTTTTTGGAGTCATCCACATACACAATAAAGGTGCAAATTCTTGAACATACTTTCGGGAAGAGGGGAGAGGTAATACATCTGCATTCAAAAATTAATTTTCTGAATTCTCATTCGTTGATTTTCTTGTGTTAGTTTCACATAGCATCAATAAAAACTTAATGTTAGTTAGCTTCATACAGAATGAAAAGTTTTCAAGGCCTCCAAAATTAGGTGAGTTTGGAATTACCATCTCAAGAGCACTATAAAAAGATATGACATCAAGACAGAGAAAAATGGTCAAATGTTAAGTTAAAGATTTTTTCTGGGTTTCTCATGTTAAAAGTGTTAAAAGTTAAAAGTGTTAAAAATGATACAATGAAAAACTGAAATAGAATACATGATGAGTCTTAACTAACATATATGGCATATTTATTTTATTTGCTTCTAAAATTATATGTCTCCTAAAGAGACAATCTCAACTTGACATTTTTTAAATTCTTTTTTAATAGAATTCTTTATAAAGAATGTGCACTTGGAAATTATTTGCTTATGAGGACTATAATTTGTTGCTATGCTTCTTCTTATGACTAAAATTTTGATGACCTTAATTTATAAGATTCTTTAGCCAACAGTGCTGATAGGATTATCCAACAGTGGATTAACTCTCTCGCGGGTATTATGACATAACTGTATGTATGCTCCTAAAACCAGTTTTTTAAAACTGGTTGTTTTAAAAATCCTGCAATAGATCATGATCTTTATCCTGAATTACTCCATTCAAATTTCCTTTACGAAGTATGATTTATCTAATCTGAGGTTACTATAGAATATTTTTAATCTCAGTTTTCTTACATTCATACACTCTCAGAAAATTCTAAGTTTTCCTTGTAGGTGCACAAAAATTAAAATTATCTTTTAATGTATTACAAAGTTACAGATTAATGAAATTGTATCATCCATATTTTACATGTATCGAACTCATTGAATCCTTGGAAATTAATAATCAAGATGTGTGAAATTGTGATGACTCAGATGTGATGATGAAATGTTTATTTTAAATCTGCTAATTTACTGATGAGAATGCCCACAGACTTTTATGGACAGTATTTTGAAACTCAAAATAATTGACCATATATTCCCTTCTAAGTTGCCTCATTCGTCATAAGCCAAATCATGACTAATTCTTAATGCACTTTTCAAAAAGCAATAAAAATAATTTGTTCTCTTGTAATGTCAACTTAAAATAAATAACTATAGTCTGTAATCAAAGAGGAGGTAAAATGCACATTTGGAAATTAAAAATAAAATAAAATAAAAGCGATCAATTAAAAATTCCAAATGAGAAAGTTAAAAAATGGTCAGATTAGTACAATATTTTCACCTTTCAAAACAATGATTTTCAGCCACCAATGCCAATTTTTATAAGCATCACCATCTTGGGCCAGTCAGGAGTAGATAAATGCTGTGCTTACCTCCTCGCACGACCACATCAAAGTTACAACTAAACTACAGAACAACCATCATTGAGAATTGCCTGAAGTCTAGCTAAACCAAAGCCCCACAACTACAGACATACAGAAGAAGTTAACTCAAGACTGGTAGGAGGGGAAGAGACAGAACAGGCTAGTCCCACACACGAGTTTGACCATTAAAAATCGGGAGCAATATCTTGGCTGCAGAGGTCCCTCCTACCGCCCAGAGCAGCGAGGGATCCCAGTCCCAACCAGGCTCCCCAGACCACTGTTCCAGTGCTAGGGAGAGAAGTCCCCATGTCTTCTGGCTGTGAAAACCAGTGGAGATTGTGACTGAGTGACAGGAAGACAGCTGTAGTCCCAGGAGGTCCTCTTAAAAGTCCCACACACAGACCTAACTGCTGACAAACACATTCACTCTGCGTTCCAGTGCTAGGACGCTCGAAAGGTTCCCAGGACATACGGGGAGGAACTGAGTTGCCTGGTCTCAAGGTGAGGGCTGGAGGGGCAGCTTTTTTCCCAGATGAAGAAGCTGGCAGAAACTGTTTCTTTGTTGAGCCCTCCCACCTTCCAGTGTGCAGACAAAAGTGGCTGCCATATGTGAGTCTCTATCCCCCTGCCTAAGACCATTCATTCACGTGACCCTCATGATTCCCTGGGACCTTATTCCACCCAACTTGCAGGACCAACCAAGCAGCTTCCAGTGACTTTTCTATACAAACAGCAAGTCTTAGCTCATGCTGAAGACTTTCCTAAAATCTCTCAAAGGTTCACAAAACTAAAAGAAGCATCATCTGGCTTCCACATGTCCTATACTTCTCACTGTGTAGCCCTAAGCCTGGCACTGGCAACAGCTAGCCTCAATTCGCAGCTTGGCCTCTCAAGGCATCTCCAAGCCCAGAACAGGTAGCAGCAGTCTGCAGATTGCTTTGTGGCTTATTCCAGTAGCCTCTGGAAGGGCACATGCTATATATATATAGCTGATTCAAATGTTGGTATGCTTGATGTTGTCCCAGAGGCCTCTTCAACTATCCTAATTTTTTAAACTATCCTAATTTTCTCTCTCTCTCTCTCTCTCTCTCTCTCTCTCTCTCTCTCTCTATATATATATATATATATATATATATATATATATATATATATATGTATATATATATATCTGTCTCTCTCTCTATATATATATATACATATATATGTATATATGTATATCTCTCTCTGTATATATGCATATCTCTCTCTGTATATATATATATATACATATATATGTATATATATATATATATATATGTATATATACAGAGAGAGAGAGAGACAGAGACAGAGAGAGACAGAGACAGAGAGAGACAGAGACAGAGGCAGAGACAGAGAGATAGAGAGAGGCAAAAAAGATGTATACACATTTTAAGAAAGGAAAAAACTGTATTAAAATTACATTGATGGTAACTTTGAGCATCTCTTGTAATTGAAGAAGTCAAAGGTGACTTGTATTCATCTTTTTTTGTCAATATATATTGAGTATTACAATTTTAATAGTTCTTTTCCTTTCTTGAAATGTGTATACATTTTTTGGAACCCTCTGTATATAAAGTTTTCCTCTATTAATTCTTTTCCTTGGCGATTTAATGATTTAAGTTATTCTGTTTTGTTAGTTTGGTGTTCTTTTCCAATGTGCTTTATTTTCTGAAAGCATTGTTGATTCTTGTTTGCCTGTTCATATTTGAAGTGTTAGGGCCTAGATCAAATATTGTTATCTGGAACATATTCCAGATTGGTATCTGGAACGTCAGTATCTGGAACAAAGTATGCTCCATATGTGGGAATCCCCAATACTAGGAGGCATTGTTCTCCCTCAGGAAAGGTCTATCACAAGTTCTGGGAGCATGTGGTATTAAGAACTTCTACTTTAGAGGGAAATCTTTTTGTATTCATCTTGGAGGCTAACTCCATAGTCAGTCAAGAACTGTTCTCCATTTCTTCTCATCAACCAAACATACACCATTATTTGGAATTAATTTAAGGTTTGATATACTTCTCTATAGCCCCCAAATTACACATGGAGTATTAAGACAAACATTTTCATGTTGTTTAGAACTTAATACCAAGGCTTTATTTCAGATTATATGACATAGGCCAATAGCTCAATAGCTACAGGAAAGTAATGGCAGGTACAGATCTGACCTGCTGCTCTAAATACAAACCTTTAATTCACATATTCTGATGAACACTAGACTTTTCTGTTATTTATACTTGTTGACTCTGATCTGATAGTTTCTCTGAGGGTTTTTAAGAGCTCAGTTCTCTTCTTCCATCTAGTCTGGTATTAGTATTTTCCCCATCTTTGTGTTTATATTTTACTTTGTGTTTATGTATCCACACATGATATGCAATATTTTCTTACATGTTGTTAAATTTTATACGCATTACTATATCTTACTAAACTTAACTTTCCCGTAAACAATATATTTTTTAAATTTCTTCATGAGGATATATTTTTCCCTAGTTTATTCAATTTAACTGCATGATTGTACCATAATTTGTTCTTCTTTTCTCCTATTAAATGTTTTTTATTTTCCCCAATATAATTCATGTCTCTCTGTGTACATCTGCAACAGTTACTCTAAATCATTAGTTTCAAGTTTGATCTAAAAGCCCTAAGGGTACCCAATCATTTTTAAGAGCATGTGAGAGGTTAGAAATAATTTTACAATAATACCAAAAAATCCTTTGCCTTTTTCATTCTCGCAAATCTACACTTAAAAGATTTGCATAACTCAGTGAACCAATGTTCCAAGTGTCCAATGAGTGATGTGACAAAATTATGCATAGATATAAGATCTATTCTAAGTGTAATATAAAATAATGGATTTTAGTGTAAAAAACTTACAAAATGTTTACTGACTTTACTACAGAATCCACATTGCAAGTAAACATTTAAAAAGTACTATTTTTGATATCTGACTTTGTATAAAGAAGAATATTCACAATTTTATGAATAGGCTATTCAATGTTCTTTTTCATGATATGTATTTTCTACATACAATTCAACCAAAACAACACATTAAATCAGTGAGAATGTAGAAGTGGTTATGATCCAACTGTGTCCTATTAAGCCACATAAAGAGATGCAAGCAATGGCACTCTTCCCACTAAGTTCTCTGTCTTTTATATTTGAAAACTGTTACGTTTCATGAAATATGTTATTTGAAAATATGATAAATTTATGTGGTTTTGAAATAATTCAATAAATACTTTAAATTTTACTCATTTAATTTCTATGTTGCAATATATATATATATATATATGTATATGTATATGTATATATATATATATATATTTTTTTTTTTTTTCCCCCACAAAAAGTAAAATTTCTTTCAGGTGTTCAATAATTTTTTAGAGTTTGAAGATGTTCTAAAACCAAAAATTTTGAGAACCACTATTAGAAGGGTATACACCTAACTATAAAATAAATGCAGTGTAAAATGTGTGTCGATGTTAGAACACACTGAAAAATTATTCTTTAGTCCTGTTGTAGCAAATATAATGCCACTAGCTTTTTGCAAGGATCCTTATTTTTCCATATCTCTAGTAATATGTGGACTAATGAAAAAGAATTATTATATTTTTTAGTGTGAATGGGTGTGAAATAGTGCATAATTATTTCACCTTTTGTTTCCCTGCCTATTGTGCATTTATGAAGGATTATTTGGCATGTTGTAGCTCATAACAGACCAGTTAGCTATATGAACATAATGTGCTGGCTTTTCAAAGAGTGCAAGTTTCCCTCTCCACCATTTTCATATGCTGGAGCTCAGCAAAATCTCTCCAAAATGTGTGCTAACAAAAACTTTTAGAAAGAGCAAGGAGATAGTTTTGTGAACATGTTTCACTCTGACTAGTTTATGGGTAGCCCTGTTTTCCTTAAATAGCCAGATAATACAAGATTAACTGCATGTCCTTACTGAATTTATGCCTTGGCTTCTCTATGACAATCAAGTAGGTCAGGCCACATTATTAGAGAACACACTGTGGTCTAGAAGAAACAGCATAGACTGCACACACGGAAAACCTGCTTGTAGTTTCATTTCTTAATACCTGAAAAGAAGTGCTAAGAAAAACAAAATAATTACTTTACACTTTAAAGTTATTAAAATTAGTTGACAACAATAAAAATTTAAGAATAGAAATATAAGTTGAGGTAAAATTTAAATGTTTCAAGTAAAACTCTACTAGCATTTAAATGTAAGGAGAAGAGAATTTGCAACCAATAAAAAGAAAAAAAAAAAGAAAACTAGACATTTTAAAAGACTATAGACATAAAGATAAAAGTTACAATAAAATTAATGAGTCATGATCAGAAGAGTAATTAAGTAAGATTTGTGGAAAAATTAAAAGATAAAAGATAAAATTAATTTCAGAAGATTTAAAAAGTTTTAAAGAACAAAGTCAATGAAACTAAGATATAATATTGTTGATATTAAAATGTAAAAAAGTATCTATCTTTTAACAAAACAAAACTCTTACTGTTATAAAATGAGAAAATTTTATCATTAAAATGTGCCCTTGACATTTAGATAGATGATATAGATAGATAAATAATATATGCTTATACATATATTATACCTCATAACTTTTTAAGATGATTTTCATAGTAAAATTACAATTAAAGTAAAAAAAAATCTGAATTGGGAATTTAGTCTGTCTGGGCAGTAGCTGAGAAAATAAGCAATTCTTACATAAACCTTCAGCTATTGTCCCTCTGTTAAGTCTAGCTTACCATCCATATTATGAGGACTGATTCTACTCCTCTATGTATCCAGTCCTAGATACTATGACGTTCAGGTTTTCCAGGATGAACTATCTCTCAGCACGAACCCAGTGGGCTAAACCCGATTATGCTTCTCCTAATCTGAAGTCATTTAGAAAACAGTACAAATAGCATCACTAATAAGCTGAGAATACTGATGATATGAGAAATTTACTCTTTTCTGTTCACCACACTTTTCTTCTCACTTGTTCCTCAAAACACATAGAAATTTTAGTAGAAATAACCTATCTCAAATTCTAAGCTACTTCCAAAGTTCATCAATTAGCATTTGTGTCATTCCTTCTAAGACAGGAACTCAGTCTTAGGTATATATCCTATAGTCATACTCGGGACATCATGGAACTGCAAATTCAGTGAAAGAACTATAAATTGATTTTAGTTCGACTGGTGGCCTACTATATTTTCATGTTAAAAATGAATTTATTTTCTGCCCATATGACAGTATAGTCTACATGTCTACATACTCAGACATTATGGATATAATAATTAAATAATTTAAAGAGCTAAAAACCATAAAAAATTCTACCTAAGTAAAACTTAAAGCTGTATCATCAAAAATAATTCAATATGAAAAGATGTTGCACATCATTGGGGAAATGCAAATTAAAACAAAGATTAGATACCGCTGCACACCTATTAGAATGGCCAAAATCCAGAGCACTGCCACTACCAAATACTAGTGAGGATGTAGAGCAACAGAAACTGTTACTCATTGCTGGTCAGAAGTCATATGGTACCACCATTTTGTAAGACAGTTTGGAAGTTTCTTTCAACACTGAACACACTCTTACCATACAACTCAATAGTTGTGATCCTTAGTAATTACCCAAAAAAGTTGAAAACTTATGTCCACACAAAAACTTGTGCACAGATGTTTATAGCAGTTGCATTCATGATTGCCAAATGTTGGAAGTAACCAAGGTGTCCTTCAACAGGTGAATAAGTAAATAAACTCTGGTATATCCAGACAATGGAACATTATTCAGTGCTAAAAGAAAATGAGCTGCCAAGTCATAAAAGGACATGGAGGAAACTTAAATACGTATTATTAAGTGAAAGAAGCCAATCTGAGAAGACTATATACTGTATGATCCCAAATATATGAAATTCTGGACAAGAAAAAACTGTAGTGACAATAAAATGATCAGCAGTTGCCAGGGATGGGGATGTGGGAGATGAACAGGCAGAGCACAGAGGAGTTTTAGGACAATGAAAATACAGCGTATGATATTATAATGATGGATCCATGTCATTATACATTTTTCTATACCCATTGATGGACAACACCAAGAGTGACCCCAATGTAAACTATGTAAACTGAAATGTCAGTGTAGTTCACCCTTGGTAAAAAATATTGGCAAATGATATTGATAATGGGGATAGCTATGCATGTGCGGGGGCAGAGATTATATGGAAAACTTCTGTACATTCTCTCAATTCTATTGTAAACCTAAAACTGCTCTAAAAAATAAAGTCTTTAAATATATACGTATCATTGAAAATACAATTTAAAATAATTATCTCTTGTTGCTACAAAAGATAAAAGCAGACAACAGTGTATGAATTCACTTAGCATTCAACACTACATAAAACTTAAAATAACAATCACTGCATCAAATCATCTACACAAAGTGTAGATAGCACTCTATTATTTTTAGACTGTTTAAAATTTTAATTCACTAGAATTAAAATAATTCTGTGAGTAAGTCATAGACATCCCATTTATATGCCATGGCCAAATTTTTCTCCTTCTTTCCCCAGGACTCTTCAGCTGTGTTCTGCCCATAGAGAAGCACCCTGTAATGTAGACAATGAGGATTTAACTGATTACACCTTGTCAAAAATTAAGAGTTTCTCTACGTTCCAATTATGTCAATACCCACTAAACTAAGAGCTATAAATCACACCAAGTCTCTCCTTGACACTGGGTTTTCCAAAATTAGCACAAATAGATTTTAAGAACCAACATTTTGTGTGACTGATTTATCACTGTGTATATACATATATATGTATATATATACACACACACACACATATATGTGTGTGTGTGTATATATATATATATACATATACATATACATATATATAGTGTAGGTGTATTCATACACACAAAATAAGCCATACCCTGGATAAAGGAAAGAAAGAACCTCCAGAACTGTTATTTTGAACCTCAAAAACATTGCTTAGAAATGTAATAGATAATATAAATGCATAAAGAATTATACAATGTTTTAAATGAAAATTTAAATATCACAAGGATGTCAACTTAATGTATTAACAAATTTGCATTAAAAATAACGGCAACAGGATTACAGATTATATTTGAATAAATTGCAAAAATTATTCTAAATCTGGGACTCTGATTCAAGATGAAATTAGCCCACTTATTTAATTCTCCTGCCTGTAAGAAAAAAATCCCAATGAAATATCCAAAGAACGGAAAAAAAGAAAGAAAAAAAGTCCATAGTACTAACAAAAGATATGAAGGACGTTAATGCATGAAAGCACTGAGGAATTTCTAGAAGAAATACACAATAAGAGGTTAAATTGATTAAATAAAATAATCACTGCTGGGCATACACCATGTGGCTTTCTAAGCAGAGAGGGTCTCAATGAGAAATAAATAGAAAGGTTCAAATGTCAAGCTCAGAAATGTTGGAGCTAAGGAAATAGAGCCATGAGTGGTCAGTAGGGATAACCGAAGGACTTGTTAAATCACAAGAGTGTCCAGAACGAATACACAGTGCGTGCGAAATATATTATCTTTTTCTCAACAGATCTCAGTAAGGAGATCTTAATAAGGCCACAAAATAGCCAGATGGAAGAGAATAATGTCCTACTTAGGTCTGGATAGTCTCAAGAAATAAAGAGAAAAACACACCTAGCATGTTATAATAGTTAAATCCCCAATGTCACCATAATAATTGCTTCCGTAATTGTCATTGGCACTAAAGGATCTAACCACACACTGCCATAACTAAAACCCCAGCAGTAGATACTGAGAAATGAATGAGTTAAACAGCATGATATGAATTGGGGGTACGGTGGCAGTGATAAAAAAACTTGATGTATCCTCTAGCTGAATACTCCCTAGATAACCACATCTGTTAATCTGTAAAATGTCTGAGGGCCAGTAAGGAAAGCTCACTATCAGTCAGTGCCCACTGGGGAGTTTGAGTTTCTTATTCCTGCATCTCTGTCCCTGAAATTTTAGGCTCTAAAGGTTAGAGGTCCTGGTCCCCAAAGAAAGCATATGCTTTCCAGATTGCACAGCAACGGTTCCATTGATATAGCTATGGTTGCCACAAAGGTACATTGGACTCCTTGTGTTCAGAAAGCATCAGTCAAGAGAGGTCATCATTGAGGGAGGGGTAATTGACTCTGATCAGCTAGAAGAGGTTGGCTTCTTTTACCCAATGGGGTTAAGGAGGTACCGCCTGGTTTGATAACTTGCCTCATCTTAACTGTGATTGATACATGCAGCAACCTAACCTGAAAACAGTAAAATTCCCGGGGTGTCAATCGGTTTCAGGTAGAAGGTCTGGGTCTTTACTACAGCTAAGCCAGCTGAACTGATAACTAAAGGTAAATGTAATACAAAATGGATAGTAAAGGAGAGAGGATGAATACCAGTTACGACCTGGGGACCAATTGCAACAAAAAGGGGTATAATTCATCCCACTAACCTCTCCTTTCCAAACTTGCCCTCTGGAAAAATGTCATGGAAAACATGGAGAATCTGCTCCCCAAATATGAATGGAGAAGTAGAACTGTGCTGTGGGGTAGACTCTGCTGGCCATGAAAATTTACCACTTCTGCTCTAGAGGAAAAGATTAACTGACACCCCAGCTTCAGCCCTTCTGAATCTGCCCTAATGTTTGTACTGAGGCCATGCTTCCTGTGGGTGGCTGGTAGCCAATAACTGAGCACAGTAGGAATACTAACGGAGGCCCTTTCCTGCATGATGCTGTACTTTTCACAGGTGGCAAAGGCTTGAGGACATCCCATCAACTTGGCCAAATTTTCTTAGACTCTTTACAATTTTTGTAAACACTTTGTTAGAGTCTCATATTCTTCCTTTCCAATCCTCTTTGTTAAACCTGTATATGTAAACATATACACAAAACAAGCCATCATGGTCTAAGGAACCCCCACTTTCTCTATCTCCCTCTCCTTAATCCTTCATAGGCATTCTTCACTATGAATGTCTTTCTTGCACATTTAATTTTATTTGGAGAACTCAAACTATGACAAAAGAGATCATATCTTATTCATCCTTACATATTCAGCACTTTGGAGCGTGTCCAGTACATACATGAATTATATCTATCCTATTTTATACTTACCGTGTTTCCCCAAAATTAAGACCTAACTGGAAAATAAACCCTAGCATGATTTTTCAGGATGACATCACTTGAATATTAGCCCTAACGTGTCTTTTGGAGCAAAACTTCATATAAGATCCGGTCTTATTTTTGGGGAAACACGGTAGAACCCAATAGTGATCTGACACAGTGCATATTCAGTACATATCTGTTAAATGAATGAATGAAATCAAGAAATACTTGTTGAATTTATTACGGTCATACCTAAAATAGCAACTAAATTTAAAAATTTTAGCTGATAAGAATGTTTTGGTCATCAAATACATCTCAATGAATATAAATTCCAAATACTTTGGTAATGTTGTTATATGAGAATTACGAATTTGGAAATAGATTTGGTATAAGTAAAGGTAATTGAGCATTTAAAAAAAACTACATCAGTACAACTGAAACTAACATAATATTGTATGTTAACTATATTTTAATTAAAATCTTTAAAAAATACTATGCTTTTTTCTTTTTCTTCTTTTTTAATTAATTTCAGGTGTACAAAACAACATCGTGATAAGACATTTATATACCTTACAAAGTGACAACCCAATAAGTGTATTACCCATGTGACACTGTATAGTTATTACAATATCATTGACTACATTCCCTATGCTATACTTTATTTCCTGTGACCATTGTTCTACATTATGGTTGACATTTTATATTATTTTATATTAGTTTCAGGTGTACAGCACAGTGGTTAGGCATTTATATAATTTATGTAGTTATCCTCCCAGTAAGTCTAGCACCCATCCAACATTATACAACGTTTTTATAATATTGACTATATTCCCTATACTGTACATCCCCTTGACTATTTTGTAACTACCAATTTGTACTTCATAATCCCTTAACCTTAGTCAATGAGCCCCCAATCCCTCTCCCATCTAGTAATCATCAATTTGTTCTCTGTCTCTAGAAGTCTATTTCTGTTTTGTTTGTTTATTCTGTTCTTTAGATTCCACATATAAGTGAGATCATACAGTATTTGTCTTTCTCAGTCTGATTTATTTCACTTAGTATAATGTCCTCTAGGCCCATCCATGTTGTTGCAAATGGTAGGATTTCATTCTTTTTTCATGGCAGAGTAATTCTCCATTGTATATATGTACCACTGGTTCTTTATCCAACCATCTACTGATGGGCATTTCAGTTGTTTCCATATCTTGGCTATTGTAAATAGCACTGCAGTAAACATAAGCGTGCATATATCTTTCAAATCATTGCTTTGGATTTCTTTGGATAAATACCCAGGAGTGGAATTGTTGGGTCATAAGGTAGTTCAATTTTTAAGTTTTTAAAGAACCTCCATACTGTTTTCCATAGTGGCTGCACTAATTTTCAATCCCACCAGCACTGTACAAGGGTTTCCTTCTCTCCACATCCTTGCCCACACTTGTTTGTTGATTTATTGATGATAGTCATTCTGACAGGAGTGAGGTGCTATCTCATAGCAGTTTTTACTTGCATTTCTCTGATGATTAATGACGTTGAGCATCTTCTTGTACTTCTTGGCCATCTGTATGTCCTACTTGGAGAAACGTCTATGCATGTTCTTTGCTTGTTTTTCAATGGATTGTTTTTTTGATGTTGAGTTGTATGAGTTTTTTATAAATTTTGGATATTAACCCCTTACCAGAAGTATCATTGGCAAATATCTTCCTCCTTTCAGTAGGATATCTTTTCGTTTTGTTGATGGGTTTTTTTTGTTGCGAAAAAACCTTTTAGTATGATGTAGTCCCTTTTTTTAATATATATATTTTTTATTAGTTTCAGGTGCACAAAACAAAGTAATACTTAGACGTTTATCATTTATATCCCTCATTTGTTTTTGGTGCATGTGTGTGTTTCCCTTTCCCGAAGAGATATATTAGTAAAAATATTACTAAGGGTGATGTCTGGGAGTACGTCCTATATTTTCTTCTAGGAGTTTTATGGTTTCAGGTCTTACATTTAAGTGTTTAATCCATTTTGAGTTTATCCTTGTATGTTGAGTAAGCAGGTGGCCCACTTTCTTTATTTTGCATGTCTGTCCAGTTTTCCCACCACCATTTATGAATAAGACTGTCTTTATCCCAATGTATATTCAATAGATTAATTGAATTGTCAATTCTAATTGTCAATAGATTAATTGACCAAAAAGGCATGGATTTAGTTCTGAGGTCTCTATTTTGTTCTATGTATCTACTGATCTATGTATCTGTTTTTATGCCAATACCATGCTGTTTTGATTATTATGGCCTTGTAATATAGAAAAACAAACTATATTTTATGGGCAGAGTACAAATATTGTGATCTCTTAATGTTTTTAAAGAATGATCAAATTCCTTGTATTAAAATAACATTTGTGATTCCTCCAAACATTTTTACATTCTTCTGGATGAAAATTAACATCATTGATTTTATACATGTATTTGTATCTATAGCTACAAATTTTCTGAAGACATTAAATATGATTCTTAAAACTAACAAGAAAGCATAGGACTAATAACTGTAATCTATAATGAATGGTATGGAACTAACAATATAAAACCAACAAAAATTTAGTAATAATAAACAATCAAAGGCTAGTCTAGCTTTTCTTGGGCCTATGGTTATAGAATTAGTGTTTATTTAAGTCTGACAGAGAGAAAGAGAAATATAGATAGCTTTATGACAGCACTTGAAGAGGAGAAAAGCTGCATAAAGGAGGTTGAACAATATGTGCAGGGCTACTGCATCATTGCCAGCATTGCAAATCATCTATTTTACATTATTAGATAAAAATGTTTGGCTTCCTGATATCTCTGTATTCTCATTCTCTCTCTCTCTCTCTCTCTCTCTCTCTCTCTCTCTCTCTCGTTTCACCATACCACTTTCTACTCTCACCTATTTTTTCTACCATTCTTTCTTCCTAGATATCAGAATATGGAAATTACAAATTGAAATTCATGTAAACACTAATTATATTATAATTCTTAATAGAAGTGATTGCAAGTGATAAATTTTACATGTCAAGGTGACTGGGCCACAAGGTGTTCAGAAATTTGGTCAAATATTATTCTGGATATATTTTGTGAAGGTATTTCTGGATTAGATTAACATCTGAATCTGTAGACTGAGTAAAGCAGATTGCTCTACCTAATGTGGGTGGGCCCCACCCAATCAGTTGAAGGTATGCATAAGATAAAAATGCTGACAGTCCTGTGAGGAAAAGGCTACTCTACCTGTTTGACTACCTTCTAGCTGGGACATCAATTTTTTTCCTGCTTTCACACTTTAACTGAAACATTGGCTTTTCCTGAGTTTAGAGACTGCTGGCATCCAAACTGCAACCATTGGCTCTCCTGGGTCTCCAGCTTGCCAGCTGCAGATCTTAGAATTTCTCAGCTTCCATGCTGTGAGCCAAATACTTACAATCAATCAATCTCTCTTTCCCTCTCTGCCTCTTTCTCTTTATCTCTCTATAGACACACACACACACACACACAATTAGAGACCACTGACTAATACAATGGAATCTCCAGTTTACTTAAGAAAAGAGTAATCTGAAGCATTTTGCACAGAAAATACATACTTGATTCTCTCTTCAAACCTAAAATATATGATATAAGAGAGAAATGCTTGCTCCCTATTGTCATCATTTTGCTTTTGTCTAGTTCTGACCTTGTAAGTCTATGACTGTAAAGCCACGAACCAATCATGTTGGGAAAAGTTAATGTGTTTGTTTCCTATTGCTATAGATCAATTTATGATAAGCTTAGTGGTCTTAAACAACATTCATTTCTTACTTTACAGTTTTATAGGTCAGAAGTTCAGGCACAGTGGTGCTGAGTTCTCTGCTCAAGGTCTCACAGGCTAAAAACAGTGTCAACTGAGCTGCAGACTTATTTGGAATCTCGGACACAGGATCTGCTTCCAAGCTAATTTAGATTGTTGGCAGAATTCATTCCTCTGCAGTTGTACAATTGAGGTCTCTGTTGTTTTGCTAGCTGTGAATGGGGGACAACCTTAACTCCTAGAAGCGATTCTCACATCCTTGCCAAGTGTCCTTGTCTATCTCAGCACCAGAGAATAGCTTTGTATGAAATCTCTCTCCTGCTTTGAATTTCTCTGATTTCCCTTTCTGAGACCACCCAGTTTGGCTTTTAAGTGGCTTATGCGATTGGCTCAGGCATAATCCAGGTGATCTCCATGTCTTGAGGTTAAACTATGACCTATAATGTAACCTAATCACAGAGGAAAAATCTATCACCGTTATTATAGTCCTGAAAATCAAATGGGATCTGTACACCAAGAGTAGGGAATTGGAGTGGGGGGCGGGGGTTCATTGGAATCCTGCCTACCATAATCAGAGGAAAAAAATGACATTTTTTTGAAATTATCAATAAATGAAACTTAAAATCTTATTTTCACAAACACGTCTTTCAAAATATATCACTTTTTTTAAGTTTGGGGTTAAGTAAAACAATCTGTTATTTTTTGTGATAATTATTTCTTCATTTCATAAGCTCATACGTACAGACAATTTTTTAAAAAATAGGAAAAATTTAAGACTAAGTCTAAGGTCCAACTGACTAACTGCTGGTTTTAATCCTTCACTTTGGACCATTTTACCCCAAGCTCAAATTTTCAGATTTTCTGCCATGAGAAAGAGTTTATATATTACTGATACAGAATGTCCACGATAAAAAGAAACAAAGAGGTTTTTTTGCTTGAATGTGCATAGTCCAGCACAGTGTTTTACTCAGGGAAAAATATATGTAAATATAAATTCTAAAATGATAGAAATTATTCACATACATTAACATCAATAGTTATAAAGATAATAATCATCTCACCCTGTATTTTTTTATTGTGAATATTACATAAGACACTTTAACAAACTCTTGCCTTCAAACAATTGCTCTCACACGTCCCACTCCCAACTCTGAGTCATATTCATTTTTATACTAATCTTTTTAACTGTGAAGTAATTTGTTTCAGCTGATGTTCAGGTATTTCAAATAAAGTCACCTATATAGTTTTAAATTAAAAAAGAAAAAAAAATCTACGGAGGATAGTAGACAATTCGAGACTTTGAAACTTTACATAACTGGCTACACTGAATTTCCCTTTAATTAGTATTCTCAGCCCTAATAATATGTTCTTTTTCTGAAAATGTGTACTAGCTGTATTCTGAAATAACACTGGAACTTCATATTTTAGATGGCTACATTACCAAACTACAATTGTCAACTGGGAAAAGAGTCCTAGTTCTCATGGCAATGACCCAGAGTTCTTTCCTCTCTCTCACTCAATAAAGCAAACCAGAATAATTCTGGCTAAATAGCAATCCAAGGCGTCTTCCTAGGATTGGGTTAGGAATATATCCAATAACACCTTACGTTCAAAGACATCAATAATGGCCGACCACGGTCATGCTGCACAACAGAAAACAGGCTCAAATTTGGAAGGGTTCCTTGAGGACTGGATAAAATGGTTTCTTAATATCTGATCCTGCTGATACTGTACACAACTCTGGAAATGTAAAAAAAATAAACAAATATTTTTCCTTGTGAATATGGACTGAACCATTAAAATTCTTTGTTTGGAGGCAAAAGAGGTTAGACTACAGATGCCGCCTAGCTGGATAGAAGCAGAGTGAAGAGAAAAGATTGGTATTTTCATCTTGATAGCAGCTGCAGAGCACTGTGGGGCACGTTTCTATTTACATAAAGATTAGTTTAGTTATTCTAGAAGTTTTGGCACTGGTAACAGAAGAGAAAGAAATCCAAGAAACTCATGACTATGAAGTAGAAAGATTCTTTTAAGTATCAGTTAACAGGGCAAATGGAAGGCAAATACGTTTCTAAACCTTGTGAAACTGGATAAAAAAATTACTTAGTACACTAATTTTTGTTTGTTTGTTTGTTTGTTTGTTTGTAAAGGAATCCACAGAATTTAAAAAGCAGAAAGCCCAAGTTTCCTATTGAGAAATAAAGGAATGCTATGTTAAATGTTAATCCACAGAAGATAAATCTACACAGGCAAATAAAGATAGTACTTGGGCTAGGAAAAGCTTAGCAATGCTAATGTTTTGAAAATGCTGCTGTTTAATTAGAAATGGAGTAACAAATATGTATTGGCGTCCTAATTACAGCACCCAGCAGTGAGTTATTTTTACTGCTTTCTACCGTGTAGGCCCAATACTTTTTAAATCATTTACTTAAATTTCCTCACTTATGAAATGCTATAACATTTGTTATAGACGAAAGCCTTTTGTCATTATAAGCATCAGTGTTTTAAAAAGAATCTATGGATGCTTTTCATTGTGTGCTAAGACAGGCACTGTACAAAATCTGCTCTGAAAGTCACAGATCGGCCCTCTAGGTACTCACAAATGCACTAGAGAGCTATGCTTATGGTAACTGATATTTTTAGCCAAGATTAAATTAAAATAAAGTTTTTACTTTATATTCTAAAGGATAAATGCATTTGGTGTTGTAGTTAATGAAGGGTAAATCCAAAGCACAGCCTCCTGAAAAGTCAGGAAGTCAGTGGTAAACAAATTCCTACTCTCCTGGAGCTTGCAGTCTATTGATTTGTGAAAATGAATTGACTCAAACTTGGTCTGAGGAGGGCCACGCTGGTGAAGTGGAAGCTTTCCGATGGATGAATAGGCATTAACCTTATAAAATGAGGCCTTCCTCAGAGGAATTCATTCAAAAACGTGGAAGAAGTAGAGAGGCAAAAAGAAATCTGAGTGGACTGAAAGCGTATGCAAGAAATGTGTTTGTGAGAAGTTATTTAAATCTTAAAGTGTTCTGGCGTTGATGGAGAAAATATTTCAAAAATATTACAAAATAAGATAGAGGACTAAAGAGTCCTGACTTTCTACAGAGCCCCTTTCCTACCAATCTTATTCTGGAATCCTCTTCAAAGACCATTCATTGGCTCTCATTGATATGTTTAAATTCATGTGACATTCACATATCATGCCAATATTTGGATAAATCAATCTTTCTCTCTCTCTCTCTCTCTCTCTCTCTCTCTCTCTCTCTCTCTCTCTCTCTTCAACCATATTATAAGACCATCAAAACTAACAGGTTCTATCTTATTTGATTTTGAATACTCATAGAACCTATCTCAGTGAAGTATATATATGAAAACTTTTCAACAAATATTTGTAGCATCAAATAGTTTATATAGCATTTATATGTAAAATAGCAAAACATTTTATTTTCCCTGTGTTTTATCATAATGTATTCAACTTTTTTCAGATTATATACATTGGTTTTGTATCTTTGGGGTTTCCAAAAATCATTTTCTAACAAAAAAGGAAGCATTTGTTAAATCAAACAAATGATATAATAGAAGAATGATCCACCTTATAGTTTCAAGGTTCTCTCTATCAAACAGATAACGTGCAATGCAGCACGACTCCAAACGGAGATACGATCAAGTTTAGTTTATGTAAACCTCAATTGTGAATCCATCTGTGTCTGCCTTTTTTCTTGGAGAAGGAACACAAAGAAAATTTCCTTGGTATTGATCACCATGGGTGGCTTTACAGGTTGGGAACAAGGCCAAGGAAAACAGAAGCATATGTGGTTAGAGAATCTGTGAAAAAGAAGTTTGCCTCTTAAGTAGTCATGAAATATCACAAACAGAAAAAAAATAGTCAGGAATTCACACAGGCTGATAATGGACAAGCTGACCTAAGCAAGGTTCTGAGATGAAGTACATTTCCCTCTATGTCATGGGCAGTTCGTCTTTATGTTAGTATGACCCACCCAGTTTCCCTGGATACAGCTATTGTCCAGTTGGAAGGGCTGAAAGGACAGGTGGATCTGAATTTGTGCTCTTGGTCACAGAAAAAATGCAACTGAAATTTAAAAAGCAAGTCCATGCTTTTCAAATGTGCTGTAACACAGAGAACCCTATCATATTAACCAAATGCCCTTTAGAGTCACTTCCAGTTCTAAAGAATAATATTGTTTCTACCAAGTGGCTAACATGTCTCATTTTATCACTCTGTCTTCAGCTCTGACCTCTTCCTCATTCCCTGAATTGGATTCTGTTTTTTCCTTTCCATCTTACAGATGTTCTTTGCCTTAGTTCAGGACCCTTCATCCTTATTATAATAGATTTTTTTAAACTGGTTTCTCTGAGTCCAATCTCTTTCCAGTCCTATACATCAAAATTACAGTCTCTCCCCTGTTTATTCCACCAGGGTTACTTTCTATTAGATATACCTCATTGTGTCCCCTTGTAATTAATAACTGCTAATGACTCTGTCTTGACAATTAAAGTTAATATTACTTATAATAATACACAAAGTCCTCTCACTTATGGTCCTATATTTCTTCCCCAAATTCACCTCATCACATCTTCCCACTATCACAATTCCAAGTTGGAACTTTGTATACATACCATGAGACATGATACTCTAAGTACACTTGCACTTTCATTCTCTGTGTCGCTGACTATGCATTTCGGGTTGTCTAGAACAGCCTTTGCCACTTTCTCCTCCATTCTGCCCCTTTGAAGTCCTCCCTCACTGACCCACATGGAATTAGCTGCACATTCTTTCTGCACCCATAGTATTTTGTATGTAGCAATATTGTTTTATAGTTACTGAATTGTCCTATAATTCTATTTTTTATTCTTTCTTATCAATCACATAGTAACTTCCATAAGAATAGGGCTATCTTACACATGTTTGAATTCTCCATCTCCCAAGTAATAGGTGACCAAATGCCATCAGACTGAAAAAATCTTTTTCTTTTTTTGATTTCCAGTGTGACAAATTTAATATATTTGTCAAATACATTATTCATATCAAAGTTTCCTCTAATATTTTACCAAAGAACGATATATTATTTGAAAACAAGGCTCCAATGTCACAATGACAACCAGGTAGAAACTTTACAAAAAGTCTCTGCCACCTCACAATTCTGGGACAATTGATTTTGTGACAATCTCAGGACAGCAGGTCTTGCTCACTACTGGACTCTACAACTCAGGAAGAAAATTTTGTCACACTTCTCATAGCAAGATGACCAAAAAGATTCTAAATTGCAAATGAGGGGAAGTACCCGCCTCTGGATTTTCAATATATCCTGGGGCTTTACTACTTCAAAGGTATGCAGAACAGCAGCACTGGTATCATCGTGGAATTTATTAGAAATACAGAATCTCAGCTGCATCCCAGACCTACTGAATCAGAATCTGCATTCTTACAAGATCCTCAAGTAATCAATATACATATTAAAGTTTGAGAAGCACTGCTCTGTAGAGACCAAAAAGTACCAGCTAAGTCATATTCCTGTACTCTTTAGAGATAACGCAAATTGAATAGAAATCATATGGTTTCCCAGAAATGATCATACCTTCTAAAGATCCCATATGCAGGACTAACTCATTCATGATTGCCCAAAACAGGACCAATATCCACAGAGCTTACCTTTGGCCCTCTACTTCTGCTGGAGATGGGCCATGTGAGAGGATGGAGAGAGGTGAAGACACCCTTGTCCAACAAAAGAATGAAAAGTGCACAGGACATGTGTGACAAAATTTGGGTGGCTCATGATGATGACAATATTTGCTGGAGCATGCCAGGCAAATTATACTATATGTAGATGGGGTCTCCTTGGGGTAGCAGCACAACAACATGTCAAACAGATCTGCATTTAATTTCCCTGATCCTAGGTCACGTGACTTACAGCATTTTTTTCCTCTTCAGTTTTCTCACTTGTAAAGGTAAATTAATCCAAGCTTAGCTAGTTTATTGGGCCAAGCAATGAGGGTCAACAAATGTTGTTGACTACTCACCATAAGCCAGGCATTGGGAATATAGAGATACAAAAGATTGAATTGCTAACTCAAGGATTTTATTGTCATCATGAAATGAAACCTATTACCTAAATTCCAAAGTTTGTATTATAAAATGATGTTCACACACAAAATATTCCATTAAATAAGCTTATGTGGCCAAACACATTTAGAAAGTACTGTTTGATCACAAAAAGTTTCTGTGTGTTCATTTGTGTAAATATGTTTCTGTACATGCAAATATATACACAAACATAAATATCCTTGATACTCTTTGTGTCTCAAAGACAGAAAACTAGTCTAGCTTATACATTATAGATTTGTCCTTTACCTTTTATCAGGTAACCTATATACTTCATTTTTACTTATTTTTTTATCTCAGATATGCAACCTTTATTCAAATATGTCCAACTTCTCCCTGACTCAAAAACCAAGTGTGACTAGGGAGTATAGTAACAGTAAGTTTCAGGAAAGTCTGCAGTGTCAAGTATTTATTTGTCCAAGATCAACAAGGCTCTGTGTCCTTGTTGGCTCTCTGGTCCCCGATTTTCTGACTCCATAGTCCTTTTGTCAAAGTCAGTCTGAATAAATTCTCTTGTTTTAATATCCATTCTATCTTACTGATTTCCACTGCCTCAATTCACAAATCTGAATGTTTTCTTCATTTTCATAGTAGTTGTGGCTCTAGGAAACAGATCACCTTTTCTCTGCCTGAGCAAAAAGTCGTTGATAAACTGAGTCTTCTACTCAACATCCTTCTCACAGGAAAAGGGAAACAGTAATGTGATAGAATCATTTACATTTAAATTATACACTTGATAATTTCACATAAATAAAATAGCTCTGCACAAAATAAGATGTAAGAACTTCTCATATTACACTGTGTCAGTCCTCATGGAACTGAACAAATCTGCAGGTAGAACTTTGGAGTCACGGATAGTCAAATATAATGACTGCTATAACAATAATAGCATAACATGTCCCATTTCCTGTTTTCATTAAACAAAAATATTTTCTTTTTTTAGAGGTGTAGCAAAATGTTTTTAACCTCAGATCCCACTTTTCTATACTCATTTTCTTTGTAAATTCAAGATATAATAAAATAATTTTATTTTAAAGTAGATGTTGTGTTCAATAATGAGAAATCAAGTTTTCATTTACAGTGTCTTTATACAAGTGAATATAGGCAAAAGTTAGTTTTATACTAAAATTACACATAACTAGATACCCTTTCTTCTGGGATAAAGTTGTTATGAATAGGTTATTTCCATTAATAATTAGATGGGATAGATTATAGCAAACCATTTGTTCACAGATTAGGACAGCTATCGTCATTTTTAAAATTGCTTTTAATAACTTGTCCCCAAGATAAAGACAATTTGGGGATGCGAAAAGGGCTAAACACATCTTCTCATCCTTCACAGGGACAACTACTCAGAAGTGAATCTCCAACCTACCTTGAGATAATATCATAAGTGAGGCATTAGAAAGCAAATAAAGTTATCAATGCTTTCTCTTCCATCCCTCCTTATTCATTTCTTTTTTTTTTTCCTACTACAATCTGCGGACAAAAGCTTGGATTTGGATTAAACCTTAATTTTTAACAGGAATCAAAAAAAGACCTGGTCAAAAATGAACGATATTTTGATCAGCGGTTTCATTGGTGTGGCACGTTCGGCATATACATATTTGCTTCCAAACTAAATTTTTAAAAATCAAGTATTTTACTTCTTTCTCTGAAATCACAGAGTGTGTAATTTTCTTGACTTAACATATTGTAATTTAGAGCCCACAAAATTTATAGCTGCCTTGAGCCAAAAAACACTGGAATGAATTACTGTCAAGTGTTCTTTAACTGTGTTCTTTCTGTCATGCTCCAATCTTAGTCTTTCTTTGTTGTTAAATATTTTTCCTATTCTCTATTCTGTCTGAAAGAGTTGGGGAAAACATCAAGGAGAATATGCTACTTAAAGTTATGAAGAATAAACAAAAAAATGCACATATGAGTAGTTCATTCAATATCACAAACCTCCTAAGCGCTACAAAATAAATTCCGTGCTCTTTAGCCTGGTGTCTTAGTAAGCTTGGGCTGAGATAACAAAAATATCATATTCTGGGTGGCTTATAAACATAAATATATTTCTCACAGTTCTGAAGACTGGAAGTCCAAGATAAGGGCACCAGACTTCCTGGGTTCTGGTAAGAGCCCTCCTCCGGCTTGCAGACTGCCAACTTCTTGTATCCTGATGAGGCGGAGAGAAGAGAGAAGAATCAAACTCTCTCATGACTCTTATAAAGGGCACTAATCCTGTTCATGAGGGCTCAACTCCCCATACCCTTACCTAATCTTTACTACCTCTCAAAACTCCACCTCTTAATACAATTATATTGGGAGAATATATAAATTGGGAGGAGGGAGGACAAACATTTAGTCCATAATACGCGGAATTGAAGAGCCTTGACAAACTTGCCCGTTCACCTTCCCTTCTTACACCCTTCTAAATGAGGTTTCTTATCTAGTCAAACTGCCTATCTCATTGTTTCTTAAACACAACTTTTACTTCTGCCATTTTGTCTTTTGTGTATGTCATGTCGCCTGAATAAAGGAATTTCTTCCATGCTTTCTCTGTCTGCCCCTTCATACCCAGCCACTATGGCACACTTAAATCCTACCTCCCCTGAGAGGTCTTCCACCATTTATGCTAACATTCATTATTATCATAGTCATTTGACACATTAAAAACCTTAACTTGCATTGGTATTTATCCTTTTATATTTAATTTCTGTGGTCTTTCAGCAGAGGTTAAACAACTTTTTTAGTAAGGAGCCCAAAATATTTGAGGCTTTTGGACCAAGAGTCAAAATCTGGGGTATTACATAAGTAGTCATAAAACAGAGAGAAAAGTTTTCTGAAATTTTTTATGAAATTTAAATAACAACAATTGAGTACAATTTTTTTGTAATATTTATCTCTTAATGAGAAAAATATAGTATTTGCAGGGAAGATAACATTTTGCTCCTTTGGGGTTAAAAGTTAATGTTCCCCATCATCAAAATTGATAACAAATATTCATCCATTAATGCTGATCGGCAATAACATTTTATGTATTTCATGTTTTAAAATGATTTTTTCACACAGGGAATTGCCAAATACTGATAATATCAGTATCAGTTCACAAACTTGTAATTTTAATTGAGTTTTATTCATCACTTATAAGGCTATCAGGCTGTTCTCTGGATATTTATTTGCCTTTTAGCATGTCACTGCATTGTAGATTAATCCTTCCAATTGAAGCATAGGTGGAAGCTTCTCAATTGCAAAGTTATATACATTTTTAAATATATAAATTTCTTTTGCATTATTCTTGTCATTTGTGCTGACGTTTGGAAAATGCTAATAGAACTGTGGTTTGAGTAAATACATTCACTATAATTTGCAGGGGAAAGAAGATCTTGGTTCTCATTTTAACTTTTGACCGCACGGGAAGTGTGTAAAGCAGCAAAACATTACTTGTGATTAGCAATGTTCGTTGTCAAATTACTTTACTGTATATAATGTGAGTGTCACATATAAGCATTGTTTTGTCTTGTCATTTTGGTTCAATTTATTAATATTATCAAATCTGAAGCCGAAACGAATTTCCAAAGCCATTTGGTATTTGGTATTAGTATTTGAGGGTGGTTCTTCTCTTTCAGGAAAATTCTAGCTCGCCCTTGAGCTAAAAACTTCACAAAAGGAAGAAACACACTGCTAAGTCATTGAACTGTTCTTTGGTTGAGCAAATCAGGATATTCAAGTCTATAAGAGAAAATGAAGTTCATCATTGACACTAATGGTTCAATAACACATGATGCATTTAAATATTTTCCATAAAGTACCTAAAAATCATAGGTTTTACACTCCTTATATTTTTCGTATGCTTTGTAAATTTGTTCAATTATGTCTTTTTCTGCTTCACATTTATTTTTAATACCAAGTGTTAAAAATCTTAAGTGAAAGGGGATTTCACTTAATTATGTACTGAATTAGTTTTCTAAACTTTGAAAATATCTTCACAGACTATTTATAGAGACTAATGCCTCAGTCAAATCAATCTCTGCATTGTATCCTTGAAAGAAAAAAGTGACAGTTGGTAACATTGGGCAACTAATCACGAACTGAGATTACTCAAAATAATTGTCCTTGTTTTCCTTTCGATGTTCTGCCCAATCTTTTCAACAATTCAGACAACTATTTTTGCCTAAAGGCTAATAGATGTAACAAATTATTTTCCCATGGACAAATTTCTTCAGCTCCTGTAATCAAGTATGATGTAATTAACTCACTATTAGTAAATGACTTTCCTTGTTTAATTAACTAAGGAAATGTATGGCAACTTTGGTTGTAGCCTCAATCTTTTTCTCCTTTTCTTTCTTGGAAAAAATTCTGCCCTGATAAGATATTCCATTTTAAATTTTCTAACTTTTTTTTTTTTTTTTTGATCATTGCTTTCCTATGAATTGAGACTGTTAAGACAGGTGTGTTGTCTGGTGAAATTCATTTAATGCAGTTATAGTGTCATTGCTTAATAAACACAATGCTATGCCACATAATTTGATAACAACTAATCCATACCCCACTATGCCTCAAAAGAACAATATCCAAAGTCCGCTTTTCTCTTCTTGTTTTGACATAAAGAATATGCACTGGTCATACATAAATACATGCATAAAACAAAATATTGAGCTACAATAATAACATATGGCACTGGAAACATCACTGAACTCTAACTGCATCCCTGTGATTTTGTAGTGCAGAGCACAGTGATGAGCACAGCAGCATGTACAGTGTCTGTTCCTGTTACTCAGCTCTGCCACTGAACCAGAAGAGTCATTGGCAACACGTAAATGAATGAATGTTGACATGATCCCAGTAAAAGTCTACTTGTGGACTCTGAAATCTGAATTTCATATAATTTGCATGTGATGCGAATTGTTATTATCATTGTTATTAATGCTACCCAATCATTTAAAAATGTAAAAGTATTCTTAGCTCACAGACTATAGAAAAATAAGTAGCGGGCTATGCTTGGCCCACAAGCCATAGATCGCTGACCCCTGATCTAAACCATTGTGCTAAGTAGAGGCCCATCCACAGAGTAAGCAATCAAGAAATATTCATTGTTTCTGAAAATGACACATTGGTTTATCTAATAAACATAGTTTGTGTAAATAGAAGTACATCCTCTAATTTGTGTGTTAGTAAAGATGGCTGCTGTCTATTAGTGAGGAAATAGAAGTCTGCTCCAAAGCACGTATTAGTAAAAAGAAGCCAACAACCAACCATGGACTAGCGAGGTCAGTAGACTAAGGTAATTTGAGCTCATCTTCACCCAAATCTACCACCTATTTGGAAAGAATTATACTGGTAATGCTGGGCTGTTTGTAAACATAGAATATCAAAGTTTAGATTATGCATTTAAACTTTAAAAACAATGCTTTCAATTGCTGCCTCTGAAGACACTCACGAAATAATGACTGCAACAATTTAAATTCAGATATATTTTACTTATTTGATTGCTTTTCCTATGTTAGAATTGCATCCTTGGAAAGAAGTACAAGGTAAACAAGTTATTTCTGTACATTGGGACATTGAGTTCTGTACAGACAACTGTGAATTTCATTCTGCCCTAAAAGCCAATTGGGAATATATAGGCAGCTTGCACCATTTTCTATTTTGATGCCTGTGGAATGTACCTACGATGAGCCAGAACTTGAAACATTCTAAAAATGTTTAGAAAAAAACAACAGAACATATATTTAATTCACTTCATATTTACATATACATATTTATTAATTTAGTAGACATTTAAATTTTCATTCTTCCATGTGATCATTTAATTGTTTTGTTAATTGTCATTGCTTAAAATAGTAGAAGCTGAATTACTGTTGACTCTCCAAAAGACTGCCAGACACCCAGGTGCCCAAGCAAAACTCATTTTAGAGACTTACTGCATGAGAAAGAACATCAACTAGACAGTCTCATTGATATCTCAAAAAGAAGAATTCAAGGAAAGAGATTTGTGGAGTTTTAGGGCCTGGGCTAAGTGTTTTTAAGGCAGGTCTCGCACAATAGGGGACTGGTTGGGTTAAATAAAATTTGTGATACAACAGCTTTGGAGTTATGAGCAATAATGAGTCAAGGATCTCAATGCAAGTATTAATGATATTTGGTAAATATACCTGATATTTAATTTAATATATTAGTTTTCTATTGCTGCATAACAAATCACCACAATCTTGGTGGCTTAAAACAACATTTACTATCTCACAATGTCTTTGTGTCAGGATACAGTTTAGGTGGGTTCTCTGTCCAAGGTCTAATATGTCTGCAATCTAGATATCAGCCAGACTGCATTCTTTTTTCAAGTTGGGTGTCCTCTTCCAAGCACATGACTACTGGCAGAACTCAGTTCCTGTGGTTGTAGGACTCAGTTTCCTGCTTTCTTGCTGGCTGTAGCTAGAAACACTCTCAGCTCCTAGAGGCCTTTACAGTCCCTTGCTTCTTATAGCAAAACTGGAATGGTAGCTGACTTTTTCAAAGACAGCAGGAGAGTCTCCCTCACCTCATGAGGGTCTCAGTGTCTCTTTTAAAGGGCTCTCTAATTAGGGCAAGTCCACCCAGGATAGGCTCCCTCTTAATTATCTCTTAAGTCAACTGATTCAGGACCTTCATTACATCTGCAAAATACCTTCATTTTTTGCCAAATAACATAACACAGTTACAGGAGTGATATACAGTCACCTATGTCATATTGCATTGCTTAGAAGCTATTTATAAATACCACCCACATTAAGGGCCTCCTTATGCAATGGGGTGGGTCATTGTAGGTCATCTTTGAATTCCGTCAACCAAAGTTAGTTGTTCTTATCTTCCAGAAGCAAATATTTCTTGAGCAAGTAGTTGTTTTTTTGTGGGTTTTTTCCCCCAGTCCTTGTGTTGTTTAGTGCAAAAAGAGGAGAGCATGCTTCATCCCAGAATTGCTTAGCATAGGCACAAGAATGCATGGTTTCAGTTCTAAAGGTACAGAAACTCAACGCTCCCTACTTTTCCAGTGAAATTCTCTTAGAACAACAAGTGAGGAGCTCAGTTTTGTATAGTTCCTACTATACAAAATAAAGTATAATATGCCTGTGACAAATCCCTAGCATCTTACGTTGATTTGAAACATATAAACATGTTTTATATCTAACCACTTTGCTTCCTACCTAATATTGTAAAAATTTACTGGTGAAGAGAAAATCTGACTTTATCTCAAAACCACTTCGATACTAAGTGGTGAATTGTGTATCTAATGTATGCTTGCTTGTGGGTTAATTTTTATCTTCCAAACTAGATTGGAAGGTCAAAATTAATTAATAAGTCTTTCTTTTCAGTATACTTTGTCGCTATCACTCATTTTAGCATTATACAAATGTCAACCTACTCCGTCCCTCTCTCTTCACAGTTTAATATAGTAGGAAAAAACACACACTGTGGAAACATCTCATTTTAAATGCATAACCACTAAATGCAAGGCAGTCATTTCCTTGGTCGTCTCCTTCTATCACTGTTTTGAACAAATATTTAAAAAGACACCTCAATCTCCTCTCTCACCTCTCTTCAATTTCAGCTTGTAACCCTGCCTTCTACTTAGCTGAGGAAAGCAATGAGGACATTCACTTGTTCATTCTACCACATCTACAGAATCAATTTCACCAGTTCTAATGAACTCTGCCGTCATTATTAATATGTAAAAACTCCTTGTGCCTCAATCCAAGGCCAAACCCTCCAGGCCTCATGTCACCAACTCAAGAACAGCACTCTGATAATTTCCCCATTTTTGTATTGGAGGATTCCTTTATATTGTTTTTTTTTACTCAATCATTCCTTTCAACACACACTCTTCTACTTAAAAATGTTGTTTCTTCTATTTAAAAACTTTTTTCACAATTTCTTCCATTCCCCCCGTCTAATGACCCATTTTTATGCATCACTTTACAGAAACTTGAAGATTTGCATATACTCAGTGTTTCCAAGTGCTCTCTACTCACTGCAATTAGTCTTTACCGCCTGTCAATCTACCAAAGTAGTTACTAAATGATTGTCTCTCAGTTTTACCGTTCTGTATTCAACTTGGTAGATAGAACTCTGTATGTTAGTGCTAGGACTCTGCAAACTACATTTTGCTCTGTTTGCTGGCTCCCTATAGGATCTGCCAATATGTGTCATTGGAGCAAGACTGTGAGGCTAAAGGAAGAAGAAATTACTTGCTCTTCCTGTTAGCTATTGTGGGTTTCATATCTGTTTCCTTTTTTTTTTTTTCTCACATCATTCAAGTTATGATTTTTCACTCTGGCAGTGGCAGTTCCTTATTGTAACAGCAGTTGAATCACTTTACATTGTTTTCAACACTTGAAAAACTAGTTTCATCATGCCCCCACCCAGAAGCTTCAGCACCAGCCAGCTGGATTCTCCTTCTCAGAGGCAGGGCCACGTCTATGGTAAGGTGAGTGAGGAGCTAGGACACAAATTTTGAGGAACTCCCTCTCAAGGTTGTGCACTTGCCAATCAGGGACCTGACTTTGATGTCTTAGGTTTGCCAGGCCTGAACAGTCAACATTCTCTGTGGGTCAGCTACTCTGATAATGAAGTCCTAGTCATGACTCTGAGTCTTCCTGCCTTCTGGCTACAAGAAATCACAGCTGCTTTATATGCTGCTGAAGAGCCCTTCAACGTTCACATTTTTGGCTCCGATTTTCATTGTCTTTTTCCAGTGCATAAATGGTACTCAGCAAGAGCCATTCAATTTCCTTGTCCTTATCATTACTTCATACTGGAAACATCTTAAAAACCTGAGATATTGTATCAACAACTATATTCCCTCCTTCCGTATTCCATCGCAGTGAATGTCATTACCTCACCTTGACAGCGTGCTAGAGGTATGACTGTTCCACCACTAAGGGCTCCCAAAGTCAGCCTAGTGCGCTAGTGGTCCAAATCCAAATGCATTTTAGAGTCAGATTCCTTAAACCACACCTCGCGCCAGGTGTCTATTATCAGGTTTTCTAGGAAACACTTGGAGACAGAAATTAGAGGAGCCTCCTTGGAAAGCAATATCTGTGAGGGAATAAAGAAAGTAGGATTGGCCAGAGAGAGGATTGAACTTTAATAGCCACAACAGAGGCCTCAGTTGATCCTGCAGGAAGCACTGAAATTGGAATGGTTGTTTCATGATGTTGCATGTTGAGCCCGGGGGGCTGAACCTCTACAACCAGCATCTACCAGTCATTGGTTCCCGAATGCCCCCTGTGGAAGGTGCATGACTTTGGCAAGGCAATCCTCTTTGGCTGAGGGTAATTCCAAAAAAGGGATATAGTTCAGAAACATCAGCAGTCAAATCTCCCAGTAGCAGGGGGAATGAGTGAAACATCAGCAGTCAAATCTCCCAGTAGCAGGGGGAATGAGTGCCTCACTTTTGAAGGGGAGAGCTGGGCAAATCACCACAGCATTGCTGCAATTATTAAACATTATATATGATAAAACCATTTTTCTCTAAATTTAGAATTACTGATAATTAAATATTAATGACTTCATAACTACAGCATTCAATTTGTGGATGTGCATAGCCAACATGCATGTTTATCAATCCATGCAAAAAATAATCAGCCAATTAATAAGTGGTATGTTCATACCTATAAATATGTAATATATGTATATATACATATATTTTATACATATACATATATACATAATATTTTAATGTTGTTCCCTTGGAAATTTTAGTAACCAGGAAAAAGAACTCATCAAAATTGTTTATCTTTATTTTAAAATCAATTATAAACAAATTTATAATTGCCACTTCCAACTTTTCAATTCATCTATATTCTATTACTGTCATTTCTTTCCATGACTATAAATAATTAAGAGACTTTGTCCATCCTGGGTAAATGAAGTGAAACTATTCTTAACTAAATTTTCAGTTGCATGGTAAAAGCGTATCACTGAATGTTTACCTATTCAGCTACCTTCAGTAGATAATTAAATAAGATTATTAAATAAGCATTGGCATTCAAGAAGTCAAAGAGACATGAATTTACACAAAGATTAAGATTTGTGAGAAATATATAATCCATAGTATTAATTGACCATAGATATGATTTTGGATGTTTAGCAAGACGATTCTAATATATTCAAAAATATTTACAATAGGACACATTTCCTATTTAAGAATGCTAGTAGCAGCAAGTACAAGCAAATAGTAAAAATTTGAACATATAAAGCAGTATAAGTATACCAATCAGTCTTTTATGGTATATTTGTAGGCCTTGTTTAAAGGACAATATGCAAATCAGAGAAAAGGCAGCCTTTAGGAATTACTTAGGCATGATTAAACACATCATTTGCACACCAAATCAAATTATCATGAAACAAGAGAATACATTGTTAATGTCCACTTGCTTTCAATGCTTTCACACATTTTGTGGGGGAGTTGAAACATATTTTCAGAAGATAATTGCAGCAAAGAGCTGAAAAGATAACTAAGCTTTTTTTTGGTATATCCTTATGTAGTACATAATGATTAATGGAGAAGTGGTAAGAGAAAATTCAAAATGTTTTCTCAGATATTTTAAACTAATTAATTAATTAATTAATTCAGTACATATTTCTTGAAAACTTTCCTTTTCCCAGGTATGAAGGTACAGTAATAAACAAACATGGGTTAGGATCCCTGTCTTAGAGTTCAGACACTCAGAAGATATTACTGCAATTTCTTTTCACTTACATCTGGATAGTTTAATAAAAAAATAAAAAATATATATATGTATATATATGTATATATATATATATATGTATATAAATGTAAAAACTTAAGCAGGCTAAGTATATTACTAAAAGTTCTAAAATTTAAATAAATTATGAGGTGAAAAAGTCCTGGCTGGTAATTTCTCTCGGTATGGAAATGGCCCCATTTTATTACCCATGCAACTTCACTGAATCTAGTTAATTCCTACATAAAAATTTTAAAAACTGTAAGTACAAAATTCAGTGGTTTGATAAATTTTCAGTTGTACTATCATCACCACAATCCAGAGGTAGTATATTTCCATGATTCCAAAAATTTCAGTCAATCTGCATTCTTATCTCCAGCTTAGCAACCAATAAGTTTCAACCAATGGTTTCTGTCTCCAAAGAATCGCCTTTTAGGAAGACATCAAATGAATAGAATCATACTGTGCAGCCTTTTAGGTCTGGCTTCTTCCACTTAGTATAATATTTTTGAGGTTAATCCATATAACAGTATCAGGATTTGTTATATTATTGAATAGTATTCCACTGTATGGATATACCACATTTTGTTTATCTATTCACCAGCTGACAAAGTCTTATGCTTTAGGCTTTTACATTTAGAATTATACCCAATTTTGAGTTAAATTTTGTGTTTGGTGTAAGGTAAGCATCTAAATTCACCTTTGTGTATGCCAATATTTCGTTATCCTACAAGGATTAAAGGAGATGAAAAATTTTCCTGATTAGTGGGCTCAGAAAAAGGATTTAGTGATGACTTGTGGATAAAAAAGATAGTATAAAAATCATCAGGGTTTTTGAAAATTAATTTGGGGAACATAATCAATAATGTTGTAAAGATTTTGTAGGGTATCCGATGGACACGTGTCCCATTTGGGAGACCACCTCAGGGAAACTGTCGATGCCTGACCATGGCATTGTACACCAGAAGCTAAACAATAATGAATGCCAACTATAATTTTATATATATAATGTGATGGCTCGGTGCGAGGTCAGAGGGATAGTGGATGCGGGGAGGGGGGCCCACAGAGTGAGGGATATAAATGATGAACGTCTAAGTATTACCTTGTCTTGTACACCTGAAACTAATAAAAATAAGTAAATAAATAAATAAATAAATAAATAAATAAATAAATAAATCACCAAACAATAAATGTTGGAGAAGATGTGGAGAAAAGGGAACCCTTATGCACTGGTGGGATTGCAAATTGGTGCAGCCACTATGGGAAACAGTATAGAGGTTCCTCAAAAAATTATAGAACTACCTTATGACCTGCAATTTAACTCCTGGATCTTTATCCAAAGATATTCTAAACACTAATTCAAAAATATATATGCACCTCTATATTTACTACAATGTTATTTACAATAGCCAAGATATGAAAACAACCAAAATGTCTATCAACAGATGGTTGGATTAAGAAATGGTGGTACATTTATACAATGGAGTATTACTCTGTCATAAAAAAAAATGATATCTTACGATCTGCAGTGACATGGATGGACCTAGAGAATTTTATGCCAAGTGAAATAAGTCAGACTGAGAAAGACAAATACCACATGATCTCACTTATATGTAGAATCTAAAGAACAGAATGAACAAACAAACTAAACAGAAATAGACTCATAGATACAGAGAACAAACTGATGGTTGCTAGATGGGAAGGGGGTTGAGAGATGGGTGAGAGAGGTGAAGATATTAGGAAGTACAAATTGGTAATCAGAAAATAGTTACAATATGAGGAATATAGTCAGTAATGTTGTAAACACTATATATATATGTATTTACACACATATAAATATACTTATATATTTATATATGTATGTACATAGAGTATATACACTATATAAATACACTATATATTTATATATGTATATATATATGTATATGTATATATGTATGTGTATAAATAAATATATATTAATGTATATATATAGTCATGGAATCTAAGGTGGAGTATAGGGAATATAGTAGTCAATGGTATCATAATAGCTATGTATAATGTCAGATGGGTAGTAGACTTGGTACAGTTATTACTTTGTGAAGGGTGTAAATATGCAATCATTGTGTTGTTTTATAGACCTAAAACTATTTTTTTAAGAAGTTTATGGGCAAAAAATTCCTTCCTGAAGAATTCATAATTTTGAAAAAATACCATAAATGTTTTATGTAAAAATTTTAAACAAATTATGGTACTTCTAAATAATTGAATATTATTTTTAAAAATAACATTTACAATAAGCATATGTTAACTTTATAATTAAAAAAAATATGTATTGTTAGAGAATAAAGTAGATGGGGAAATAGTCAGGAATATGAGAAGGAAACCTAATGTTTGGAGGACTTTAGAGCATAGGATAAAAGGTATTTGATAGAAGAGAAAAAAAATAAATAGCGTTAGTTCACATGATGGGAATTAGAGAGATTAACAATAACTATAGAAAGCCATCTTCACTATTGCACTGAAACAAACACAGTCACAACAAGAAAATAAATTCCTGAGCCCTAGTTGGATATTAGATATTTTTCTTTCTATAGTATTTGAGCCAGATGTGAATTTTAGCATTACTTCCACCAGTGCATGGTATATACCCTTGAAATTTTTTTTTAATTATAAGCCATATCTCCTTCACACTTTACAACAGAGTCATAAATTTCAATAAGAGAAAATGTAATTAAATAATAAAAAAGTAGAAAATTTGAATACGAGTATGAATCAGGAAATTGAATAAGGCAATAAAACTAATTTATGGTTGTTAAACAATTTCTATAACCCTACATTATGAAAACACACGAAACAATCAGCTGTCATTTTTATAAAACTTCATAAACAGCAACTTCTACAATAAGTCATAATTTTAGTTTTGACAAGAATGATGTTTAATTTGATTGAAGATGAGTACGAAAATTTTGACTTTCAGTCTCTAGAGTAGCAGTGACACTGAGTCAGAAAGAAGGGGCTCTGTGTCATTAGGTAAAGATTTCTACTACACCTCTACTAACTACAGACAGAAAAAATAATCATGAGAAAGCCAGGAAGGTATGCTGGCAGTTATAAAAATCTCCAGTACTGATATCTTTACCAGAGAAGATTCATTCTTTTTGTTTAAAAAATAATTTTTTGAGTGTGTCATTTTGCTAGTTATGCACATCTTAATATAAATTTCACTTTCTTGTTATAGAAGAAACTCAGAAGGTATAAAAACAGAACAATAACAGGAAAAATCATGGAAAAATATGGTAAAATTGCCAAAACAAAGACAAACATTATCTATTATATGATTTTATTCAGGCCGAAATTGATCTTGCAAATCTATTTAATAACACAAATAAATCTCTTTAAAATAATTTCTTTAGAAGATTACTAAACCTGAAGATCTGAAGCAATCATTTCAAAACTATCTTATGCTTAGGGAGGCATAACAATACCTGCTGAGTCATTGCAATGAAGCATCACCACATGAAGTTTAAAAGGACAGGTTCTCTTTATGACAGTCTTTTGAAAAAAAATCATAACGTTCAAGAATGTTTTCATAATGTTGATAGGTGTGCTATGATTACTCATCAGGCCCTGAGCTTCACATAAAGGGGCCTCTTTTATTCCATGGTTAAGAAACTTGGCCATGAAAACTTGGCCATTCCACTTATAAAATAGATGTTAATTAGCAGATTTCATCTATCAAACTTTCTCAGGAATTCATGGCAGTGGCATGAATGGAAAGATGTGAATAGAGACATAAAGTTCAACTGTTTAAGTTGCTTGGACAATCAAGTCAATAAAAATAACTGGTTCAAGACACAGCATGGAAGCATGGAAAAAGTGTGGGCTTTTTGATGAAAATGGTATGAGTTTGAATCTTCTTTGTAAGACACTAGTTTTGTAAGTTTGGACAAATTACTCCTCTATGACCCATTTTTTAATGTCAACACTGAATGAAATAATAATTATAATATATAGATATATACTTTGTGGAATTCTTATTGAAATACATATGTATGTAAATACAAACATACAAACATGTTTATATAATCACTTAGATGTCAGAGAACATAAATTGAATGAAAAATGGTGGCCCTTTCAGGAGGTAGATTAGATAATTGATCTCCCACCTGAGCAAAGCTAGAATATTGAAATAGGCATGAAGCAGAGCCCTGATAAAACAGATGAATAAGAATAGAAAACTGGCAGCCATAGAAATACCAGGGTGAAATGTACCACAGATTCTGAGGATGAGAAAATGGTTGTGCTGACTGAGGAGTGTGTTGTTTTTGCTTGTTATTTAGCCTATTTATGGGAAGGAAGAAAGGAAAGAAAATTCTAGATAAGGAAATTGAATGAGAACCTGGGGAAAGATTTTACAGCAAGTATTATTCAAGCTTGTAACTACCTGATTATGTGGCCTGAAACCTAGAGCAAAACAGAAAGACAAGATTTCTAAGACCATTTCTCTAAGGTCATAAGAAACCCACACTTGTTCCTTGCAGGCAATTTCTACGGTGTTATAAGTTATTGCTTCAAGGGAACACCTCCTAATATAAGTTTTTTAGTTTCTTAAAAACTGCTATTACCAGTCAGAAATTAAGTCAAAAGTTACGTTTTCTTAAGTTTTCGTAAATTCATTTATGTGTATGTGTGTGTGTGAAATTGTCTTTACCCTCCTTATTGCAAAAACACTTGATTAGAAATTTCTACCCTTCCTAAAGTGAACTGTACTTGTATATGATGTCAAGGGAAAAAATGATGTAGTTTTTCCAAAGACCACTTCAAAAATTGAAAATAAATCAGGATAACTCTACTTCTTCCTGTAACTATATATGAAGCAAATATTAAATAAAAGGACTTGCTTTACTTATCAGTTTAGGCAGAAGGTATAACTACCCCACCCTATATCCACTCCCAAAAAAACTACACAAAAATATATGTTGAGGCAAGTTAAATAAATGAGAGGGAAAAGACAGATGGTGATTGATGCTATACTCAGTACATAGATTAGAACAGTGGGTGAAGCCAAGTTTTTATTTGAAACAGGCAATCTCTCCAAAACATCACTGGTTTATGTCATTTTTGATACTCATTTCTGATTATAAGACAATTCATTTAACACATTGTCATTTCATTGTGTATTAAATAAACAATAAATACTTTGTAAAACTGTTTTTTTTAAAGAATAGAAAGGCATTTTATATGGCATGCATATATAATTTAATTCTTGATGCAGATCTTAGGTGTTATTCAATGAAATCTTCACAATAATAATAGAAGTTTCCCCTAAGAAAAAGGGAAAATCCAGATTCTATGTTTGTTACCAGTTTGAGTGGATAAATTTCCTTCATAATAAGAGGTTTTGGTAAAATAATGTCAAATTGTGTGGAATCTAAGGATGATAAAAGCTAAATGTTCTTCCTAAGCCCAACAATCAATAACATATGCAAGCCAAAATTCAACCTCAGGTCCTTTGTCTTTAATTGACATTAACTTTTCTCTATATCATACTACTTCAGGCACTAGGAGTGTTGAGGGCAGGATGGGGCCCCAGTGCAGGAATAACTGATTAATAAGATAGGAAATCCAATACATGAAGTTACCAGATAGAATAAGACAGGAAATCGGATATAGGAAAATGATAGAGGAGCCCACTGATATTAAAAACAAGGCAAAACTCATTTAGCTTTAAGGACACATATAGCCTTAAAGTGAAGGGAAGGAAAAAAGATATTCCACACAAATGGAAACCAAAAGGCAGCAGGAGTGGCTATAATAATAACAGAAAAATTAGACTTCAACTCAAAAACTGTCAAAATCATTGTATAACAATTAAGGGGTCAATGTATTCAGAGGACATAACAATTATAAATAAATTATCTAACTTTCACCTCGAGGAACTAGAAAGAGAAGAACAAACTAAGCCCAAAGTTAGCAGAAGAAGGAAATAACAAAAACCAGAGCACAAGTAAATGAAATATAGACTATATGAGCAATAGAAAATGTCAGCAAAACTAAGAGCTGATTTTTTGAAAAGATAAACAAAATTGACAAACCTTTAGCTAGACTTAGAAAATCAAAGAGGAGTCAAATAAATCAGAAATGAAAGAGAAGGCATGACAACTGAGACAACACAAATACAAAGGATCATAAGAGATTACTATGAACAGTTATACACCAATAAGTTGGATAACCTACAAGAAATGGATACATTTCTAGAAATATACAACTTACCAAGACTGAATCATGAAGAAATAAAAAATTGGAACAGACCAATAATGAGTAAGGAGATTGCATCAGTAATCAATAACCTTCCAAGAAAGAAAAGTTCAGGACTTTTACTGGTGGTTTCAAGATGGCTTTACTGGTGAATTCTTCCAAAGGTTTAAAGAATGACTGCCACTCCTTCTTAAAGTCTCCCAAAAGTATTGAAGAGAAGGGAAGACTCCCAAATCATTTTACAAGGCCAGTATTACCTAGATACCAAAGCCAGACAAGGATACCACAAGAAAGGAAAATTACAGTATAATATCCCTGATGAACATACATGCAAAAATCCTCAGCAAAATACTAGAAAAGCAAATTCAGCAGCACTTTACAAGAATCATACAATGAAAAAGTGAGATGTATCTCTGAAATGCAAGGATGGTTCAATGTACACAAATGATTAATGTGTTACACCACATTAACAGAATGAAAAATAAAAATCATATTATCATCTCAATAGATGCAGAAAAAGTATTCGACACAATATAACAACTCTTGACTTAAAAAAATAATAACTCAACATATTAGGTATAGAAGAAATGTACCTCAACATTATAAAGACCACATATAACAAGCCTATGCTAACATCATGATCAATAGTAAAAAATTCAAAGCTATTCCTGTAGGATCAGGAAAACAAGACTGTCCAATCTCACTACTTCTATTCGACACAGTACTGGGAGTCCTAGTCAGAGCAATTAGTTTAGAAAAAGAAATAAAAAGCATTCAGGAAAGAAGAAGTGAAAATGTCCCTATTTCCAGAAGTGATCTTACATATAAAAAATTCTGAAGACTACACACACACACAATTAGAACTAACAAATTAATTCAGTAAAGTTGCAGGATACAAAATCAACATACAAAAAACAGTTGCATTTCTCTACAACAAAAATAATCTGAAAAAAAGTAAACAATCCCATTTACAAAGATATCAGAATAAACATTTAGGAATAAATTTAATCAAAGAAGTGACAGACCTGTATGCTGAAAACTATAAAACATCGATGAAATGTGAAAAAAAATAAATAACTGGAAAGACATCCTGTGTTCATAGAGTGAAAGAATTAATATTGTGAACATGTCTATGCTACATAAAGTGATATATAGATTCAATGCAATCACTATCAAAATTCTAATTTTTCACAAAAATAGAAAAAACAATCTTAAAATTTGAATGGAACCATAAAAGATCTCAAATAGACAAAAACAACCATGAGAAAGAAGAACAAAGCAGAACGCATCACACTTCCTGATTTCAAACTACAAACTATGTTAATCAAAACAGTATATACAAAATTATATGATATCAAAATACACAAAATATAGAATTAAAAAAAAAAAACAGTATAGTACTGGCATAAAAATATACACATAGACCAATGAAACAGAAGCAAGAACCCAGAAATAAACCCTAACATCAATTAACATTTGACAAGAGTGCCAAGAATTTATGATGGAGAAAAGATATTTTCTTCAATATATGGTGCTGGGAAAATTAGATATCAACATAAAAAGGGATGAAATCAAACCCCACACTAACACCACTCACAAAAAATAACTCAAAATGAATTAAAGACTAAAATGTATAACCTAAAATCATAAAACTCCTAAAAGAAAATATAGGGAAAAAAGCTCCTTGAAATTGGTCTTGGTAATATATATACATACATATATATACATATATAGGTATATATATACACATATATATATACCTATATATGTGTATATATATATAATATTTTAATATTATTATATTTAATATTATAATATATATATATATACATTTTTAGGTATGACACTAAAAGCACAGACAACAAAAGCAAAAATAAAAATAAGTAAGTGGGACTATACAGAGTAAAATCTTTTTGCACAGCAAAATAAACAATGAACAAAAAGAAAAGGCAAACTTAAAAAATGGGAAAAATATTAAAAACCACATATCTGATAAGGGGTTAATGTCTAAAATACATAAATATCTAATAAAATATCTAAAAGTCATAGAAATGGCCAATAGATACTTGAAAAGGTGTTCAACATCAGTGATCATCAGGGAAATGCTAATCACAACCACAATGAGATATCATTTCACACTTTTTAGGATGTTTTTTATCAAAAATACAGCAGATGGCATTTTGGCAAGGATGTAAAGAAAAGGTAATATTTGTAACACTGCTTGTGGGAATGTAAAGTAAACTGGTATAGCCATTATGGAAAACAGTAGGGAGATTCGTATAAACATTAAAAATAGAAGTACCGTATGATCCAACAATTCCACTGCTGTGTATATATCCAAAGGAAATAAAATCTGTATCTCAGAGAACTATCTGCTATTCCACGTTCACAGCAGTATTCCTTAGAATAGCCAAGATAAAAAAATAATCTAACTGTCTATCAGTGGATGAATGGATAAAGTAAATGTGGTATATATACAATGTGTCTTTATCCAGCCATGGAAAAGAAGAAAATCCTGCCATTTGTAATAACTTGGATGAACCTTGAAGACATTGTGCTAAGTGAAATAAATCAGACAAATATGCATAATCTAATTTATATGTAGAATCTTAAAAAAAAATAAATTCAGACTCATAGAAACAGAGAATAGAATGGTAGATACCAGTAGCTGGAATAAGAGGGAAGTAGGGAAATGCTGGTCAATGAATAGAAGCCTTAAGTTACAAAATGAATAAATTCCTGGGATCAAATATATAGCATAGTAACTATTGTTAATACTGTATCATATACTTGAAATTTGCTTAAGTCTTAAGTAGATCTCACCATACACACACACAAAAACACACACACACACACACACACACACACACACACAATGGTAACTATGTTGAGGTGATGGATGTGATCATTTATCTGATTTTAGTTGTCATTTCACAATGTATACATATATCGAATCACCATGTTGTACACTTTGAATATACAATTTTGTCAAGTATAGCTTGATTAAGATGGGGGAAAACCTGTCAATGAATCTACATAATAAAATAATTAAAATTTAAAACTGAAATTAAAGGAGTGATTTCAGTGAAAATGGCACCTCCAAAAATAATCATCTCCATAAAAATAATGACAACACTGGCAAAAACTGGAAGAATCAGCATTTTAAGAATTCTGGAAATTAATCCAAGAATTGCAACAATCTGTGGAGCATTTATTCAAGAAAAAAACTGAAACTTTGCAGGAATATTGACGTTGTCATGTTTCAATTTGCCCTATTTCTATCTTACACTCAAAACCTCCACAATAGTTTCAAATCCAACTGCCCACAATCATAATGAAAACCAACAACCTGGCAGTCACTTGAGGGGGAAACACGGGGCTGGAACTCCTTCAAAGCCCCATCTCAGAGAATTGTCAATATTGACCTGTCTAGTAGTTCCCTGGAAGACATAACTTGAAGGACAATCTTAATATGATCTGACTCAGAGCTTTCCCAGTGCAAACAGCATTTTCCACAGGAGCAGTTTTTGAAAACAATCAGAGAAAATAACTTTAACATCTCTGGTGACTGAGTAGTGAATAACAGTAAGTGGGGTGAACAACAGGCTTAACAAGGAAATGCTTAAAAGGAAAAACTGGGTGAGATGCCCATAGGGAGATTTGAAAAACTCTGACACATTCCTGAGAACCTGAAAGTCTAGCACAGTGTTGTAAACTGCCTGGCAATTTACATATGATGTGTTAATGCGTTTTGATACAGGGGTGCCTCACTCATCAAGGGGTCATTTATGTGCCATATTATTTAAATTACTGCTAATTCATTTTCCTGCCACCATTTCATCAACCTTCAAAGTATCTTCCCCACTTCTACCAAGATGCTCTGAAGATTCATTTTTCTATTTAAATTATTTTAACTATCTAGCATAAAGTTCCAACTTCTAAGTATGGCATGTGAGCCCATTCACAATTTAAGCTAAGCCTTTTGGTTTTCCAGCATCACTTCTGATCTTCCTTCCCAAGCATCATCCTCTGCTCCAGGACCACTCTGTCACATATCTGAGGCTAAGACTATGCTGTTCCTCATGTCCTTCCCTCTCCCATCAGATGTACTGTTTGTTATTGGTTATGTCCAGCCTGAAATTGTGTCATAGGAGGCAATCACCTTATCATTGAGAAGAGAGAATTGACCCAGAAGACAACAGCATGATGTACTAATGCAAGCATGTGTTGATGCTTAGTTAGTTGTATTAATCACAACTAACCAAACATACATTGAGATTCATTTTCGCTCACTCTGATATATGCATTTATAATATATTGCCCATATACTTGGGAAGACAAACATTATAAAGGAGAGGATATAGGATGGAAAATTTCAGTTTCATGAATAGTTCATTGAAGACAGGCTGCTACTCCTCTTTTATGTGTTTTGCTACTTTCATGAGAGGACAAGTCAATATTCATATAAAGTAAACAATGCATGTTTACTTACCTGGTGTTGATAAACCTGGTTGTGGCCTCATTCTCCTATGAATTCTTAGCTTGTGTTCAATGTTGGCGTTCTCTTTTATTCTTCATGAATTATGTTAGTTGGTCATACATACATGTGGACCTCAAAGTGTTGTTGTTGCCGTTGTTATTGACTTTTAATAACTAATGTTAGATCATTACTTCAGCAGACTTCAGCCCTTTAAAATATAACATAGACAAGTTTACTGACATTAATCTTTCCTACAATGATACTGATTAATCTGCTCTAATTTTTTACAGTAGTGCCAACCATAATAACACCTACCTTTCAACCAAATGTGCCCTTTAGTTTACTTGACCACCCCAAGTTTAGCTGCAGACAAAGAATTAATTACCCTTTTCCTGTGTGCACAAAACACTTTATAAATGCCACCATTAGATTGCAAGTCTCATTATATTAAAGTTAATTATTTATATGTCTGAATTCAAGACGTGAGTGTTTAGAGAGGGAATAATAGCCATATTTTGTTTATTACATATTTTCAGTGTCTTGTGTAATTTCTGGTACACAATAAATAAAAAATCATCATTTATTATATGAAACTGAATCTAAAATTTCATAAAAAAGGCTGAAAATTCCAGATAAATAGTATGTGACCCAAGAAAATTATTCAGTAGTCATTGAATTCATCATCTCCACATATTCATATATTCACAAACATGTTAGTTTCACTTAAAAATATCTTGGATGAAGAATACAATAGTATTAATATTAGTCAAGCTCAACCCTTGGGTATCTTTTTATTATTCTGTGTGACAAAATAGGAAGCACTTATAGAGCACTTCTGTTCCATAATGAAGTACTTGTATGATAGTTAGCTCAAGGAATTGCACATGTACAATTGTTGAAACTGTGAGCTAAATAAATCATTTTTTTATAGACTACCATTTTTATTTGAAAGAATGAATGACACAGAACCTAGTTATTCACTGTTGGGTATTTATCAGGCTTTTATTCTCCAAAATGAACAAAGTGAGCCACTCAAAGGAAAAAAAAAAAAAACTAACTTTTTCTTCCCAATTTCACCTTTTAAGCAAAAATTGAAATTTGGGGAAACTTTTAAGTGCCACCATGAACTTGGCAGCTTTTCAATGAATTTCTAGATATCAAATTGCCTTTGCTTGCCTCCTCCCATGACCACATCAAAATTACAACTAAAATACAGAACAATCATGGAGAATCACCTGAAGTCTAGCTGAACATACGAGTATGTCCTATAACTACAGACATACAGAAGAAGCCACATCAAGACTGTCATACACATAGTTATAGTATATTGCCCACATACTTGGGATGAAGCCACATCAAGACTGGTAGGAGGAGCAGATATGCAAAATGATATGCAAAATGTCTGGTACCACACCCACGTGTAGTAGTTAAAAATCAAGAGGGATATCTCAGCTTCAGAGGTCCCTCATGAGAAGCAAGGAGCACCAAACCCACACCAGGTTCCCAAGCCCAGGGTTCCAGTGCCAGGAAGAGAAATCTCCATAAATTCTGGCTATGAAAAATAGCAGACATTGTGGCTGAGTGAGACAGAGGGCTGCTGGAGTTCCTCCTAAAGAGCCTGCACCTTGACTTACTGATGGATTCACTCACTCTGAGGTCCAGCATTGGGGTAGCAGCTCAAAGCATGCCAGGGACATACAGGGAGAAACTGAGTTGTCTGGCTTCATGGTGAGGGCTGAAGAGGCAGCTTTCTCCCAGAAAGAAGGTGGCCAGAAACTATTGGTCCTTTGTTGAGCCCTACTACCGCCCAGCCTACATGCATAGACAGACACCTTATCTGAGTCTCCATCATCCTAGCTAACACTATTCACTACATCCTGGTGATTCTGTGAATCCCCACCCCACCCAACTTTCAGACTCACCAAAGCCACTTTTTCATACAAACAGCCAGGCTTGGCTCATTCTGTGGACTTTTCTAAAATCTCTCAAAGTTTCACAAACCCAAACAAGCATCATCTGGCCTCAGCATGCTCCGTACCTCTTGCTAAGCAGCCCCAAGCCCAGCACAGTTACAGTTCACAAGTTAGGCTCTACCAGACATCTATAAGCCCAACACAAGTGGCAATCATCTGCAGATCACTTTGTAGCTTGGACCAAGTGGCCCCAGGTAAGGTAAGGCAATGGCTGACTTTGGCCTGAACCAGAGCCCCTCCCAAGAGGCCCCAGAACCAACAAACCCAATAGACAGCTTCAGACCCCACCAGAACACCACCAAAAGCCCTCAACAAACAATACATGGAAAAGACAGACTCAACAGTCTCCAGAGCCACACTAAAGCAAATCCTGAATCTGGAGAGTCAACTCCTGCACAACAGCTCCTCAACTAGGTCAGAGCCAGTTCTCACAACCAATCAGCCTGAAGATCAATCCCTCCCACTGATGCACCAACAACAATCAAGGTTCAACTACAACAGAAGAACACATACAACCCACACAAGGGACATATCTGGAGCACTTGTTTCAGGAGACCATGGAGACTGTGCCACTGGGCTCCACAGGACACCTACTACATAAGGTCACTCTACCAAGACAGGAGACATAGGAGCTCTACTTAATACATAGAAACAGAAGGAGACAGTCAAAATGAGGAGACAGAGAAACATGTCCCAAATGAAAGATCAGAACAAAGCTCAAAAGAGGCTATAGAGTAAAAGGAACCCTCATACACTGCTGGTGGGGGTGTAAATTGGTATAGCCACTATGGAAAACACTATGGAGGTTACTCAAAAATGTAAGAATAGAATTACTATATGACCCAGCAATCCCTCTTCTGGGTACCAACCCCTAAAATCTGAAAACATTTATCTGTGTTCACTGCAGCATTTTTCATGGTGGCCAAGACATGGAAACAATCAACATGACTGAATAAAGATGTGATACATATATACAATGGAATTTACTCAGCCATAAAAAAGAGGAAATATTGCCATTTGCAACAACATGCATGGATTTTGAGATTACCATGCTAACAGAAATAAGTAAGACAGAAAAGCTTGAGAACCATATTATTTAACTCATATGTGGGATATAAAACTGAAAGAAACAAAGGAACAAGATAAACAAATGAAAACTAATAGACACAGACAACATTTTAGGAGTTACGAGAGGGTAAGGGGGAGAGAGGGTGTTAAAAGAGGGCAAAGGGGGTCATGGAAACAGAACTGACTGTGGGTGGTGAAAACAAAATGCAACATATAGATGATGTATTACAAAATTGTACACTTAAAATCTGCATAATTTTATTAACCAATGTCACCCCAATAGATTTAATTTTTTAAAAAAGAACAAAGCTCCAGAAAAGGAATGGAACAAAATGGAGACAAGCAATCTACCAGATGCAGAGTTCAAAACACTGATTATAAGGATACTCAATGACCTTTGTTGAAGTGAGAACTTCAACAAAAGAGATAGGAAAAATAAAAGTGGAGGTAGAAAACATAAAAAACAACCAGTCAGAGATGAATAATACAAACTGAAATGAAGAATGCATAGAGAGAATCAACAGATTAGATAATGCACAGGTCAAATCAGCAATTTGGAAGACAAGGTAGCAGAAAACACCCAATCAGAATAGCAAAAAGAAAAAAACAATCCCAAAATTAGGATAGCTTAAAGGGCCTTTGGGAAAATATCAAGTGTACCAACATTCACATCATAGGGGTATGGGCAGAAGGAGAGACCAAGGATTTAAAACCTATTTGAAGAAATAATCCCAGAAAATGCCCCTAACCTGGCAAAGGAAATGGACCTAAAGGCCCAGGAAGCACAGAAAGTCCCGAACAAGATAAACCCAAAGAGGCCCACACCAAGACACATCATAATTAACATGCCAAAGTTTAACAACAAAGAGAGAATCTTAAAAGCAGCAAAAGAAAAGCACTCAGTTACCTACAAGGGAGCTCCCATAAGACTGCCAGCTGTTTTTTCAACATAAACTTTGCAGGCCAGAAGGGATTGGCATGAAATATTCAAAGTAGTGGAAAGCAAGGACCTACAACCAATATTACTCTATCCAGCAAGACTATTTAGAATCAAATAGAATTCTATTTGATTTCATTTAGAATCAAAGGACCAATAAAGAGCTTCCCCGACAAGAAAAAGCTAAAGGAGTTCATCACCACTAAACCAGTATTACAAGAAATGTTAAAGGGACTTCTTTAAGTGGAAGAATTAAAAAAAAATAAAAGGATAAAAAAATATGAATAATAAAATGGCAATAGCAACATACCTATCAAAAATTATTTTTAAGTGAATGGATTAAATGCTCCAATCAAAAGACAGAGCGTGGCTGAATGGATAAGAAAACAAGATCCTTACATATGCTGCGTATATGAGACTCACTTCAGATCCAAACATATATATAGACTGAAAGTAAAGAGATGCAAAAAGACATATCATGAAAATGGAAACAAAAAGAAAGCTGAGGTAGCAATACCTATCCCAGACAAAATAGACTTTAAAATAAAGGCTACAACCAGAGACAAAGAAGGATCCAGTAATTCTACTTTTCAGTATTATCTGAATAAACCCAAAATACTAATTTGAAAAGACATACGTTTCTATATATGTTCATTGCAGCATTATTTACAATAGCCAAGATATGGAAGCAATTTTAGTGTCCATAAACAGATGAATGGATAAAGAACTGGTTCATATATAATGAAATAATAGTAATAAAAAGGAATGAAATCTTTCCATTTGTGACAACATGGATGGACCTAGAGGGTATTACACAAAGTGAAATAAGTCAGACAGAGAAAGACAATACCATTTGTTTTCATTTATATGTGGAAACTAGAAAACAAAATAAATGAACAAACAAAACAGAAACAAACTCATAGATACAGAGAACACACTGATGGTTGCCAGATAAGAGGGTTGTTGGGGGATGGGTAATAAAAGGCAAAGGGATTGAGAGTACAAATTGGTAGTTACAAAATAGTCATAGAGATGTACAGTATAAGCATAGGGAATATAGTCACTAATATTGTAATAATTATGTGTGGTGTCATTTGGGTCTTAGATTCACCAGGGTGATCATCTCATAAGATATATAAATGTCTAATCACTATTTTTACACCTGAAACTAATATAATATTGTATGTCAATTATATCTGAATAATAAAATATTAAAAAACAAATTTCTAGAGAGATCAATTGTGATATTAATTTGAACTTTTAGCCATTGTCTAATGAAATATATCAACACTTGGAAGTTCTGCATAACTTAGTAAACCAGTATTTCCCAAATTACCAATGTATAACACAAAATCTAAGGGGTAAGAAATCCTTTCAAAATGTGATCCAGATCAATCGATTTTAATGCAATGAAGAAAAAATGTTCACTGATCAGGCTTCAGGTTCCACATTGCAACTATCCTTTAAGAAAGAAGCACTTATTGAGTTGGTTACAATATACAAATACAATATCTAAAATATTTGGAAAAAGTTCCAACTACTTCTCTAGTATGTCTGAATATTCATTGTCTATATCAACCAAACACCCTAGTGCAACAGATTGAATGCAGAAGATGTGAGACTCGACTGCCTTGAGTCAGAGATTTGGTTTTTTAATCACATAAAGGTAAAAACAATGTTACTCTTCTATTGTTTTTTGGTTTGTTTTGAAATGTATTGTTGTCATAATAATATGTGTATGTTGATATGCAATGAATTTATTACATTTAAATGAATATTTAAATATATTTAATATTTCAATTTTAATTTTGAATATACTAAATACCAATTTATATAACCCACATAAACAAAGGCATTTTGGCATCTAAATCACTTTCAAGTGTGGAGAAAAGGCCTATGTATAAAAATGTTAAGAACTGCTGGCCTAGTGACTCGTCCTATCAGTTTTGCTGCTGATCTTTCTAATCTGTTATCCCAGTTCCAGTAAAGTGGTGCTTGGCCTTCTCCCTTCTCACATCACGTAAGACAGGCAACTTTCTAGCAGTATGATCCTGATAGGACACACTTAGCTTTTATGAGACTTAGATTCCACTTTTGCAAACTGCAGATAAGTAGTTGTCAGGATATGTTTAAGATTCATTAGGCTAATATATGTGAAGCATGTAGAATAGTACCTGATGTATAGTAAACATTCAATAGTTGTTAGTTGTTGTCTTTGCATGGAAAAGAGGCAATAAAGAGTAGTGATTTAGGATTGACAAATCCTAAATCAGAACCAGATTTAGAACCAGATTGCCTGTGTTCAACTTTTGTACTGTCTGCTTATTAGTTCTATAACATGTGTGTCAATTTCTTTATCTTAAAAACTGTTATAATAATAGAACCCATCTCAAATGGGTTTATAAAGCACTTAGAAGTATATATTGTATAAGTACTCAATAAATTATGGCTATTATAATTATGACCTTTCCACCCATGTCCTTAGGTGAAGATCTCTATCTCATTCCATTTCTCCAGTCTATAGTCTGACTCCATGATACCTATGCAAGGTGTGATCAAAAAATATGTTGAATGATTAATTTTTTTAAAAAATATATTACAGTAAAATACACATTGCCATTACACAAATACACAACTCCCCTCAAAATACTCCCCCACGCTTTGAACACACTTATCCCATCGTTCTTGCCACTTTCTGAAGCAGTTCTGGAAGTCCTCTTTTCTGAGTGTCTTTATTTGAGCTGTCATGGCTGCCTTGATGTCCTGAATCCATGCAAAGAATTTCCCTTTCAGGGTCATTTTGACTCTGGGGAAGAGCCAGAAGATGCACGGTGCCAGATCTAGTGAATAAGGTGGATGAGGATACACCGTAATATTTTTATTTGACAGATATTGTTGTAACAGAAGTGATGTGTGACACAGTGTTGTCATGATAAAGGATGAAACCATTTACCCATTTCATGTTAATGCATTGTTCATGATCCATGATTTTATGGTATACTTTAAAACACACTTTCTTTCAACTGTAGCTCACACCGGACTGACTACACCAAACAAGTTGAAACTTGTCACACACTGTTACTAAGGTTCAACATGCCATTTCCCGTATTGAAGATCCCTGCCTTTCTGATGGATGGCACTTGGCAGTAGCATTCACCGTATATTTTGATCACACCTCGTATATTAACATAAAGCTTCTGACTGTTTCTGTTACAGTTAGATTTTCTATAATCTTGCAACCAGCTAGTTCATCTAGATCTTATTTACTATTGACTCATAGTTATTAGTCTCTATTCATGGACTTATTCTACCTGTTACTTCTGCCAAAGATTCCCTAACACTATGTTCTGCTTTGCTGCCATCTTGCTTGCTGTTGGGATTTGCCAGTCTCTCAACACACACAATGATGTCCTCATTAATCCAGATCACGGCTAACCAAGTCTTATTCTGCTAAGTATCATATATTCTTTTTAAGGAGAGGAAATTCAGTTCAGTATGTGTGTGTTTGTATACAGATGCTTAACAGAGTAAACATAAGGCCTAGTCATTCAGAAAATTCACTTAGGATGAAAAACTAACTCCACTAACAATGCATTGCTTCATTAATTTTTAAAAATTTCAATGAAGTTTAATTTTTAATTTATGATAAGAAGATTTTTAGCCTTCTTTATTTTAAGCTTAGAAAAAAATCAATCATAATTTACAGAAGGAAAACTATTCATTCTTTCTGACTCATTTTTCATCACAGATGTCAAAAATTGGAAACTTGCTTTTTCATACAATTTCCTTACATGTATTTCACAGATGAAAAGATAAGTTTTTAATTGTTTATGTCTAAAAAATATACATTCTAGAATTATAAAACCTCAGAAAAGTCAGTCAGTCCACATTTCTTAATGTTCTCAAAATACCAATAAGCTGACTAAATATCCAAAGTACAATTAAGAATGATATTGACAATTATTCACCAAAAAAACTATATAGCCTTATAATCTCAATGTCAAACTGAAATTTACCAAATATATATGTGTATATATATACACATATATATACATATGTATATGTATATATATGTATGTCTAACATATGTTTGTTTGTTTTTTAACAAACTTGTTTATTTATATATGTGTCTAATATATGTTTGTGTGTTTTTTAACTCAAAGAGAATGAATATTTATTATGTTAGCACTTAATGGTTCAAGTTAATCGTGGTTTCCTTTACTGTTTTATATGAATTATATCAATTCATTTAGTCACTTAATAATACTTGTTGGAACATCTATATGCCAAGGATATAGTAATAAACAAAATAGACAAACCTTCTGTAGAGGAAGAGATGGACAAGTATATGTTATTAAAATTCAGGTTCAGAAAAAAATAAATAAATAAGACAACTCTAAAAAATACAAGGGAAGAGGATAGACACTCATTCAGAATCAGTGTTCAGTGACAAAAGGCCTCAATGAAATAAGGGATAGAGCCATGAAAAGACCTGGGGGGGATACTCACCAGGCAGAAAGGAATCCTACAAAAATTTTCCAAAAAAGAACAAGTTTAGTTTCACCTTTATCTCATGCATTCAATATTTCAACTCTTTAAAGTAGGTACTGTTATTATTCCATTTCAACACATGAAGATCAGAGAGGCTAAATTATTTTTGAAGATCTCACGTCTAGAAAGTATTAAAACCCAGATTTGCACACAAGTAATCTAAGTCCAGAATTTGAGTTATTAACCATATGACTGGGATGTTCATCAACAAATTATGTCAGTTATATGACTCCATGATTCTAGTGGATAGCCTGTGGTTCCTATAGTCCTTCATATCAAATTACAAAAATCTATTAAAAGACACGTCATAAAAAATTTTATTTCTCATGATCTGCAAGTTTTTAAATTTGGAAGCCAGATTTGAATGCAGATTATTTTTAAACCAATTAGTATAAAATATGCAAATCGTGTAAGATTTCTTTACACTGTTCTATTGAAAACAAAACAAAATAACAGACAGATGCTTAAATTTCCAACCATTACTTTGAAGACTATATCCACTGAGGAGTTTTCATAAAGCCAGAAAAAGAATTTTAGAATACAAATTGGGGTTCATACTATTGGGGGACATGAAGTGGCTCCAGCAACAAGATATAGAAAAATGCAGGAAGCCAAGCAACAAAGTTTGAACACTGGCATGTCCCACAAGGAAAGCAGGGTGCAAGAGGAAAGCAATTGTTTCATAAACTATGATTTACTCATGTCCAGACACGCCCTGGCCATCTTCTCCACCCACATCCACACATCTACTCTCCACCTCCTTCTCTTCTATTTCTCAACTATCTTGTTGTGTTGTTGTTGTTGTGTTTTTCCCTCGTTAGTATTCTGTTAATCCCTCCCATGTTCTTTTTCTGCCTTTTTCTCCTTCCCAGTTTCTCTTCTCACCTCTTGCAACATTCTTACTTGGCCATAACTCAGGATAGCCGCTATGGCCCAAATAGTAACTACATAGAATGTGCGTTTTAGTGTGTGTTTACGTGAATGAATATTTGTGACTAATATGTTTGTAATTAATAAACATTGAAAAATGAGAATTTGGCACTTCTCTTGTTATCTCTTGCATTTATAAATAATATTCATCATATCTGAAAAAGGGGATACTCTAGGGCAAGTCAGAATCATTGAATAAAAGATGAGAAACATTTCAGTTAATCAATTCAATACACTTGCATCAAGTCCCTACTAACTTAAATCCTCAAATGGTAACAACAACCTATAAAACAGGAATTATTCTAATGGAACTGAAGTGTGTGATATTATCTCACAATGAACTGAGACTGACAAATGTCTATTTGAAAAACTGAGAAAATAATCTAAGACTAGAAAAGGCCATATCTAGATAATATCTACATAATTTTCTCTTTGCTCCCTTTCTCTTTAGTTTGTTTAGCAAATGCTTCTTAACTTTTTACAAAAAGACTTATTGATGGTCCCCAGATGCAGAACTTGGACGTATACTAACCAGGCAGAAAGGCAAAAAATAAGGGAGTATCTTCCTTAGAAAGATTGTCAGCTAGATGATGTCAGTTCCTCAAATATAGTCAAAGGAAGACTTCCAACAACCAGGAATGAGCTCAGCAAGATGTCCCAGGTCTAAAAAGTATCGACCTGGGGCATTTCCAGACGGTCAGTAAGCTGCAGAGGACCACCAGAGGGCCAGTAGCAAATGTTATTGATTAGTCTTCCCTTGTGTAGATCAGAAACTCTCAATTAAACACACACACACACGCATGCGCGCGCACACACACACACAAGTAAACAAACAAGACAAATCATTCTTCTCTTTGGATGTTGAATTATGCTCAAATTGCAGAGCCTGGATATCAGAATTACGTTCTAAACCTGGTACCTAAAACATCTATTTATCTACAACTGTTCTCCTACACAAGCCAATGCTGCAGCTTAACGAATGTCTCCATATTTTTCAGAGACAACAAGATGATATTTTATCCTTGCTTAGTGCATATTTATACTCTTTCCACCAGACTTTCTTTTCTCTATAAGTTGTGTGTCTACCCAGTGCTCCTAAATTACTCCTCCTTCCCTCGGGCTTTTTCTTTTTCCCCTCTTCACATTGTCTGTAAAAGAGACCATATTTCACAAGTTTTTATCACATTACACACAATACTATATTACTTCTCCTGTTTTTAATACTATTTTGCATAATTCCTGACGGATATTCCATATCTAACAAGTATTAAGTTCACTCCTTTTCTCCTCAAATTATGTTGGATCATCTATTTACGGAGAGTAAAGTAAAAATCAAAAGGTTTTAATTCTTTCTCAACTTGCTCAAAACAAATATCACCATCTTATTCTAGTGATATATCTCTGGTAAATTTTTGTTGAATTGGTTAATTCTTTTTAAAATTATGTTTAGAAGGCAAGCCAAATGGCATCCATTATATGATCTCAAAAGCTTAATAATTTACTATATATTTAGGGAAAGAAGATAGCTGTTAGTGCATATTTGGTGTTTTTTCTTTTTCCTACTTTACATTTTGCCTTTTTTTTTTTTTTTGGTCAAGTTACAAAGGAAAATGTCTTTCCTTGCTGAGTTTCATCGTGGGGAGGTATGTATGTGCAGAAGTAAACTTACACTGCTTCCAGCACTGCTATCGTTAGCAGGCACTGCCAGGTACTAGGTACTGCTTTTCATTATTACCCATGGAAAACATACTGGAGACAAGGTTCACTTTATATTGTAGATATGTCACCCACTTTTTAAACAAAACTTCAGTGTTTTTTTTATACTATGTTGCTGATGCCAAAATAGAGTATTTTCTCTGCCCTGTAACTCTTATTTCAAATTAAAGATAATGGACTATTTATGCTTTCCAGGACTCCAATAATAGAAAATCTGGCATGGTGTGACTGACCTTAAAATAAAACCATCAAGTCAAACATCAGGTAATAAAACAAAGAGAAATAGGTGGTAGAATATCACATTGAAATCGTCAGTGAAATACAAGCTAGCTATATAATCAATATAAGATGAAGTGCAGTACCATATTGTTTCCTTTTCTTCTTTTGCAGTCATAGTTTATGCACATAAAATACAACAGTCTAGAGAAGGAAATCATAAGACTCAGGGGCCAACACTGGTAATGTAGAAATGGTCTTTCTGAATGGCACTCATTTGGAGCAGAACGTTCAACAATCCTTGTTTGAGATTTGAAAATAATAAAAAGACTTCTGCTTCTTAGACTTCAAAAATGAAAAGAAATAATTGTGATAATTTAGCAATTATATTTTACTATTTTTGTATTTTCAAGTGAATAAAAAAATGTCAAAGTTATACAAAATGTATAAAGTAGGTTAGAGCCAGGCAGCACTGTGAAAGTTGGGGCCAAGGAGACATGACCTTGATAGTCACTGACAGATTACCCGCTAGTTCATCTGAAAGCTCATGTCTGTACTTTTAGGACAAGCATATCCTGGTAGCTAGCCAAGGCACATGTCAGGACAGTAAGATATGATGTTGATGCAGTCTAATCACCGCATAATTCTGACTTCTCTAAATTCTCACTTTTCATATTGAAAATGAATAGCTCTACTCAGCTCCAAGAAAGCAAGATTCCACCTTTTAATAACTATGGTGCTCCCTGTCTTAAATTAGATATGGCATTACTTCAGATGTTCTGCTCTCTCATTCTTATTCTCTGGGCTACCTAAGACAAGTAGAACACTGATTCTTTCTGAGGCCTCAGCTTGGTTACTTTTTTTCCCTAGATGGCTACTTCTTCCCCACAACTGCTGTGTTTAATAATTTATTTTAGCAAGGATAAGCTATTTTCTGTTCCATGGATAATACAGAACTGATACCCATGTAGGTGTTGGCTGATCAGCATGTCTGTATTAATTATACCTGGGTTAGTCATTCATAGTAAAAGAGTAAGAAGTATTTGGGAAGTTGAAGTAGTAAGAGAATGGCTTTTGCTTGCATATAGGTTTTGGTATATTGTGCCTTGAAATCTAGTTTGGGAAAGAGGAATCAGAGAAAACAGTATACTGTACAGACAGATATTGCATGTTTATACATAGAAAGTTCAAGTGGTTAAAGATATCAATTTTCCCTTAATTGCTCTTTAGATTCAAAATAGTAACCAAAAAAAAAATCCAAAATGGATATTTGAGGAACTTTACAAGCTGAATCTTAATTGTATGTAAAAGAGCAAAGACACAAGTATAATCAAGATTCCTTGAAGATGGTGGTGGATGGGGGGAGAGGGGTTCACGGTGTGAGGGATGTAAAAATAAAATAAAATAAAACTATAAAAAAAAAGATTCCTTGAAGAAGAAAACAAGGCAAGTGAAATTTCCCTACCACACATCACGACTTAATATAAAGTTATAGCAACTAGGAGAGGTGGTTGTAATTTATGGAAAGAAAAAATGATTTGTAAAACTCAATAGAATAGTGAGCCCAGAAACTTGATTTATAACAGAACAGTTATTGAAAATCAAGCCCTGACAAGAATGTGGAACACTGGGAACTTTTATCCAATGTTCACAGGACTGCAAACTGGTACGCATGCTTTGGAAAACAAGTTATCATTATTTGTAAAGCTGAAGAACGACATGCCCCACAATTTAAAAATTGCACTCTTCATTTTGTTTCCTAAGCAAACTCATTCACATGTGAACCAGAGACATAAATATTCATTGTGGCATAGTTTATTATAAATCAAACTATTAATAATGTAAATATTCATATGTTCAACAGGAGAATTTGTAAATATACTGCATAATTTTTGGTCGATGGACCAGTAAGTATAAGTGAAACATTACTATATGAACAATATGAACAAATTACAGAAACAGAATGTTGACTGTAAAGAAAAAGTATTCAGAAGTCTTCTTATGCTATGATATCACTTTTACAAACTTCAGATCTCATCTAAACTAAACAGTATATTGTTTAGGGATATGTACATATGTGGTAAAATGATTTTCAAACCCAAGCTGAAAAAAGATCACAAAATTCAGGACAGTGGCTAACTGGGGCAAAACTATCAGGGAGATCAGAGTGGTACATACTGCCTCAGTGGTACTAATAATATTCTAACTCATTAGATATGACTCTTTTACAAGTTTTTTATCATTATGCTTCATAACTTACCAAACACTAAATGCATTATTTTGTATTACAATTCATGTCTTAAATATTATATTATACTTAAAAAATTAAGAAACTAAACAATATATGCATCATTATTTAAATAAAACTACAAAATAAAATTATGCATTTTAATGCATAATAAAAAAATTTCAGAAAGATTCACAGCAACTATAATCGTTTTTATCTTTGGAAAGGAGAATGGATTCACAAAGAGTGACATATCCTTTCTAGGGTACTTTATTTTCACAATAAAAATGCACACATGTACTTCTGTTTCATTTAGTTTTACATATTAATAAAATGTAAACTTGATATAAATACATGCACATTATTTGCTTTACAGGATATATGAAAAATGTATCATACTCCAGATCTGACTTATGCTAAATAATGTAAGATATCCATAACTTTATTTTTTAACCTGGCAAGCAAGAATTGGACTGCAGATTACACTGATTTTTTTCTGAAAAGAGAGCTCAACTACTTCAAGACAATATGGCCCCTGACTTTTTAATACAATATAACATTGAAAGCCTAGGACAGTTGAGGCATGATTAAACACCTAGAAACAGCTATTACGATGCTCAAGCTACTTAAAAAATTTTTAGAGAATAAGTAAATGTAAGCTTTAAACACTTGAACAACTTATAACAATTTTTTCTGCATCAAAGGCTAGGGATCTCCTGAGTAGGCCCCAAATAAATTCCCTTCTCCCTCTTAATTCTCCTTTACTAATCAATAAAACCAAGAGTCAATATAGACATCAAAACATGATCCTTATAGCTGCTGAGAGGTGAAGCAGTAGGATGTGTTCCACTTATTTTAGCCAATATGCCTTGTTAATACATGAACAAAGCTGACTTTTCCATTCAGCCATGTCAATGCTAGAATATTCCCAGAAGGGGCAGAGCTCCTCCAACAGCACTGGAATCCCTCAAATCCTGTGGGCCAGGAGCCGTAAGCAGAAGAATCCTGTCACTCTACCTCCAGGAGGGGAGAGGGTTAAGGGGGTTAAAAAGAGAAAAACAAACAATGTCCCATGAACTGTTCTCTTTTTCCACTTAGAAGGTGATAGACATCTTTCCTGCCTGCCTCCCCATCACCAACACAAAAATAGTTCCTCAAGGCATTATCCCAGGATGCCGAAGCAAGACTGAGAACATGATAAAAATGCAGAGTTATGGGCTCCACCCCAAGCCTTATAAATCAGACTCTCTGAAGGTGAGTCCCAGCAGTCTGTCTCTCTGGTGATTTTAATGCACCTTAAGTTTGAGAATAACTGCTTTACTTTATTACATCTCATTATGTAGCCGAATGTCAATTTTCTCTGCTCCAACACAAAGACAAATGGGATACTATATCTAAAATAATGTAAAAATTTCAATGAGATTTAATTAAATAAAAAGAGTAATACATTCAGGGGAAAAAAGACCAGTGTTGGAGTATTCTTCCTACTAACTCGCTCTTTTAAATTAGATCAAATACTCTGAGATTCATGTTTTTGTGGCTACAATGATAAGTTTGAACCAAATTAATTTTGCAAGTGCAAAAATCATATTCCAGCATGGTCTTAAATATCACTTAACCATGTTCCTAGCAATGTCTTGTACACCATGACCCTTTCAGTTATTTCTTATTCAGCAAATGTATTGGACACCCACTCTGTCAAGGCTTTGTAGCAAAACGTAAGAAATACAAAGATAAATAAGACCCCGACAGAATACACAAATCTACAAGATGTACTACAAAAGTTAATATCTGTAATCAAGTAGAAGAAAGGATAAGAATGTGTCCTTGTGACTTATGGAAGAGCTAGTGCAGCTACTTAGTCAAAAATCAGAATGCAGATATGATAATTAAAAACAAAACTTTCCGCTTGTTGGTTGGTTAGGGCACTTTTAGCAGGTTGGTGGGGAAGAATTATTTGCATTAGTAAAATTGTTGGTCTTTTTGGAACTGTTATTCTTTGTGAAAAATTATTGTAGAGAGACACTCTGTTTTCTAAGACTTTATAATTTGGAGAAAGATGTTTGAATGGAAATGGTTGAAATACCCACGAAGGGTCCCCTATGCAATCTTTACCACAAATCTGCTTTATATAAAACATTAAACATACAAACTAATCAGCCAAAACAAAAAGTTTTGAAATTTCCCCAAATATCTTTTTGATCTCTAAGGGTGCATTAAGTAAAGCACTTTATTGTATCTACTAGAATAATTCTTCATAAATATTTGCTCCACAGGGGCATCCGGATGGCTCAGTTGGTTAAACTGTGAGCTCTGAACAACAGGGTTGCCGGTTTGATTCCCACATGGGGCAGTGAGCTACACCCTCCACAAGTAGATTGAAGACAACGAGCTGCCACTGAGCTTCCAGAGGGGCGGCCTAATGGCTCAGTTGGTTAGAGTGCGAGGCTCTCAACAACAAGGTTGCCTGTTCAATTCCCACATGGGATGGTGGGCTGCACCCCCTGCAACTAAGATTGAAAACAGTGACTGGACTTGGAGCTGAGCTGCGCCCTCCACAACTAGATTGAAGGACAATGACTTGGAGCTGATGGGCCCTGGAGAAACACACTGTTCCCCAATATTCCCCAATGAAAAAAATTTTAAAAATTGCTCCACAAAGTAACATAAATAAATTCCCCATTTTATTTTAAATTAATTGATTGATTCCAACATTAAAAAGAGTCCTAGTTTAGTTAAGGAGTCATAAGATCTTAGTCTCATTCTCAGTTTGATGATTGTTCAGGTATGCCACATTGAAAATACAACCTGTTTTTTATCTGTACAAAAAGCATTAATACTTGTCTGATTACTTTTGAGGGATATTGTGACAACAGTATAAATGATGAAAAGCAAAAGTAAATTGTAATTTTTTAAACACAGTAAATGTGTGTTTCATTTATGACTATTGAGGTAAAGAGATAATGGGACATTTTATTTAACAGTTGAATATTATCCTTAGTAAAGGATTTGGGAAGCATCGTTCCATTTCCTCTGTTTTTTGCAATGAGTCACATCTAAATGTACAGAGGATAATAAAATCTTATTTCTACCTTTCCTCTTCTCCCTTTCTGATTATTATTAACAAGTAAAAACATCGACAGTGTGGCGCTTCATCTCTTTTCCTAGCTCTCTCTCTCTCTCTCTCTCTCTCTCTCTCTCTCTCTCTCTCTCTCTCTCTCTCTCTCGGACAGGTGCTAATGAGTAACAAAATGAGAAAAAGCAGAACCTCAGGAGAGCAAGGACTTTCACATATCACACAGGAGATGACCAAACCATAAATAATTATAAGCACTTATCAAAGAACTGAGAATGTCTATGAGTTTCTATAATTGCTTTTTCTAACTGGGAGTAGTATTTCAACTTTTGTGTAATTTAACATTTCAGGTTCAGATTCTTTTGGGGAACAAATATTTACTGACATTGCTGAAATGAGAGCTTATTCAAAGGGTACCTTTTTATGTAAATCAATGCCTATACACATTGGAAATAACCATTCTGAAACCAATTTCACTCTTTCTCAACTACTGATTTGGAATCCTATTTGGTCCAATAGGATTTATTGTTAATTTGTATTACAAATTGTGAGTAAAATTTGTATCTCAGTGTAGTCTGAAGGGCAACAAAGTGGGAAGACCAGCCCTATCACTAAATATATCAGCATGAATAAGTGAAATAAACTCTATGAATGTCTGTTTTCTGGTATATTACATGAGAAACTAGTTTTAGTTAATCCCTATATTCACATCTACATCTAAAATTCTGACATTTCTTTCCTTTGTATAATTGTTAACCACACATGGGCAAGAAAACTATCATCAAAGATTAATCTGTAAAACAATTTCTCTGAAATTAACAGTCATATTTGGAGAAAGGACCTCTCTCCAGAACCTCAGAAGTCCAATATTCTAAATATTGCAACTTACGGACTATACTGCATACAAAAAGCAAATCAGATGGGTGGGGTTTCTCAGCTTTGGCTCTACGGACTTTGAGCTTGGTGATTCTTTGGGTGAGAGGAGAGGCTGTACTGCACCCTCTAGAATGTTTAATAGCATTTATTTCTTTTTTTTTTTTTTTTTTTTTATTAATTAATTTATTTATTAGTTTCAGGTGTACAAAACAAGGTAATACTTAGACGTTCATCATTTATATCCCTCATACTGTGAACCCCCCTCCCCCCATCCACTATCCCTCCGACCTCACACTGAACCATTATGACCTCCGCCCTCTAGGTGCCAGCACACACCCTCATTTCTGACAACCAAAATTTTTTCCAAACATAAATTGTCCCCTGGCGAAGGAGTACAAACTCACCCCAAATTGAGAACCACCGAGATGTAAAATTGGTCAAATTCTTGGATCATGAAGACTTGCTACTTCAAAATCATTTTTTTTCACATATGTAAAATTTATTGTCCTCAAACACTGAAAATGTTCTTTTCTTCAATTCTATAAGCAGCATTACCAATATAATTATTATGCAATATTTCTGACCATGATAATAATCTCCCTTAGAATTGGATAGCGAAATCTACATCTTATATTAATGGATTAAGTTACCTGTACTTCTATAGTTATCTTGTAAGATTGTTAATTTCTGAAAGCAAATCCTGGGCAGCAAATTGTTATGAGATTTTATTTTTAATAACGGAGCTGTAAAGAGATTGAACTAATAAAAGAAGGTAATTTTTCTCTACAATGACAGTTCAGTATGGAAGAAAACAGGTTTAAGTCTCTGGAAAATTAGACAATTGTCATGTCATTTCTTTTAAGAATAATTTCTAATAACGCAAAACTTTTTCAAATGTAGTTTGAAAAGGAAGTGTTTACAGGTATTAGAAGGTGGGAGGAATTTAGATAAGTCACAAGTTGGCCATCTTAAAGGTAAACAGTTCTATTATAAGCCACAGTGTTTACTCTTAAGCTATGAAGAGTTTTCTCTTATAGTTTATGTTTTGTGGGTCCGCTACCCATTCCAAAGAGGTCTGTTTGAAGGAGTCATTCATTACAATATGATTTTAACAAACTGTGTTTCGCATGACATATAGGGGCTTTTAAAAAGAAAAACCTGAGCATAAGACATAACTGTTATGCTCAGGATATGGAGAACATTTGAAAAGTACTGCACATTGTAGGTGCTGTGAAACTAAAGAAAGAATAGTAAGTGTTTTAAACATAAAAGCAATACATGTAGGTTATACACTATTCAGTCTTCTTTCCTTATTAACACCTATGTTCCATCCGAATATACTCCTGAGATCTTTCTGGATGAGCTAGGTCAGGGGGGAAGAAATTGATTAGCTTCACTCTCTCACAGAGCTCTGCTAAAGTCAAGTTTAGTTCAAATAACTTTCTAATCATTTAAAGTTAGATGGAATTTGATAAGAACAACATTCTGATCTATAATATCATTGGCATAACCTGGCCCGTTAATGATTTGTCTTGGCTTTAACACAGGTGACATTTTCAATCAAGAAGTGAACTGGTATTAGTGACACTGGTGTGTAAGCAGACATAAATCCATGTATAATTTAATAAGCTCATTTCTTTCTGTCCATGAGCTTATGATCATCTGTTCACTTGATGATTTTTTGGATTTGCAAGTTTCATGGCTAAACTGTGCTCAAATTTAAGTGTACAGAAGTTCGTATTTTATGTAAATAACAATGTCCTTGTTAATAGAGACCTGATATGGTCTCTATTTCCTTGTATAGTAACAATACTGTTCACCTAATCTCATTATATTCTCAGGTTCTGACCCTGTATAGGTAAATGGATATGGCTTTTTTGAATTAATTACTTACATACTAGTTCACAAGGATAGCTGTTGTAAGTAATCTCCCCAATAGATTCAGCAAACAGAAAAAGCATTTGAGGGAGGAAAGTTATATTTCGCAAAGTCACGTTCCCCAGGAATTGTAATATAATTAATAACTCCAAGCCATCAAGCTGCTGTTTAGAGAAATGAGGTGTTACTTAAAAGTAATGATATTGATTTTTCTAAGTGTCTTTGGAACTCAACCCCATTACCTAAGACTCACACCATATGTTATTCCTAAAATTAAAGACAACTAGATCTTAGAAAGTACATTAATCTGACTTAATAATGCAAGCACGGTCTATTCTTCACCTCAATTCCTTAATTTTCCTTGTAAAGCATTCCTTTTTAAGGCAAAATTGGTAAAAATAAAATTGTTGTCTTTTATTTAGGACCTTAGAAGAGTGTTGGGAAAGAACTGCCTAACCTAAAAGTGTTCCTTTTGATACATAAACCTCACACCTTTATGTTAAGCATCATTTCAGGGAAGGCATGCACATCTTTCATTATTTTAAGCATTACTTCCCAAAAGAAAAACATTAACGATACCAACCCATTAAGCCATTAAACCCTTAGACCCAATTTGTGTCCTACTGGAGATGATGCCAATATCCAGGAAGGAGCTCCAAAATTTATGAGCTAAGCATTTTTAACTTTTCCATGGACACCTTTTACCAATTTTGCCTTAAAAGGGAATTTAAAGGGATTTTCACTGACCAAAGATAGGCAATTGAGAATCACTATGGATAATGATTTTGTCAGAACAAAACATCAAATATGGTTAGATCATTATTTTTTTTATATAATTTAAAAACTAATTGGTCAACTTTGGACAATAGTAGGGGACTATCTATTTATTTTGATAACTGGTAAATAAAGGTAGATAATCAAATACCATCTCTTTCATATGTAAACTGTACCATTCGGTAAACAAATGGTGATGAAGTGAAATTCCTCAGGGTCTTTTGAGAATTACTTTGGGGAACTTACTCAATAGTGTTTGGGGATTTTGTTGGGTGTCCGATGGACATGTGTCCTGTTTGGGAGACCACCTCAGGGATGCTGTGGATGCTTGGTCATGGCATTGTACACCAGAGACTGGACATTAATGAATGCCAACTATAATTTTATGTGTATAATGTGATGGCTCGGTGTGAGGTCGGGGTGGTGGTGGATGGGGGGAGGGGGGTTCGCGGTGTGAGGGATGTAAAAATAAAATAAAATAAAATAAAACTATAAAAAAAAAGAAAACCACATATTTTGCCTCTCAATAAAGAATATACCACTACCTATAATATATATATATATATATATATATATATATATATACATATATATCTGGTGTATATATATATATATAATATAGTATATAATATATATACTATATAGTATATATACTTGGTATATATATATATATATATAGTATAATATATATATATATATATGGTATAATATATATATATATATACACTACATAGTATATATACAATAACAATATTAATTACAAAGGAAAATTGGGAAAAGAATATTGGAACAATGACCAAAGAGATGAAAAGTTAATCATCCAAACTACAAGGTCATAGGAATGTAATAACTATCTAATACACTCATCTTTGTTAAGTGTTTGCAGTACTTTCATTTCTCAGAAGTTCTGTTTTAATCCAGGTCCCATAAAATTCAGAATGTGAGGCAAATTTAAAAGCAACATTTTACACAGTAAATTTAAACCCAGACTAGTGAGAATGAGGAGGAAAAATCAAAGTTAAGAAAACATTTGAAGTAATTTATTGCAAAAATTTACAGTACTTTACATCGCTTCATCACAAGCCATAAGTGCAAACAGCAAGCCACTCAGAATGTGTGTTTTCTAGATACACAGGTCTTCTTAAAGAGGCTTTGTAGAGAAACGGCCCCGACCCGTGGTCTACCGGAGAGATAAAACAAGAAATCTACCTCTTTAGTGCTCCTTTTTTCTCTAGGGTCCCATTGATCAATGTTCATTCCATGGGAAACTAACTCTTCCCCACTTCTGATTTGTGTTATCTAGCCCTTGATAGGGCTGTTAGGAAGCAGATACGACCTCAGCTCTAATAATGCTAGCAGGACCCAGTGCGGATGGAGTGAGGATCATGAGAGAAAGAGACAATGAATGAAATAACTGAAGGTCGGGTCCAATGTAGATTCCAACCTGTGTCTGCTCAAATAAATTAACACTCGTGTCTTGAGTAATTTATCTGGCAGACAGATGATAGATAAGATAGATGATAGATAGATAGATAGATAGATAGATAGATAGATAGATAGATAGATAGATAGATAGATACTGTACCAAAGGTCCAAGCTCCCTTCCTTGTCTAAACTCTCTTCAGGTGAACACATTCAATTTCATCGTTTTAATTGGCTTCCAAATGTATGACCTCCAGCCACATCTCTTCCTTGAGCTTGGATGTGTCTAATTGCTCATTTGATGTCTTTACATCAATTAATTCCCGATGCCTGTCAAACGTACTAAGTTCAAAACAGACCTCTTGGTTCATTTTGCACTTTTTTTCTGCCACCACCCTGAAATACTGCAGCACACAATTAAGTTTCCTTGCTTCCACACTAGCTCTCTAATCATTCAATCTATTTTCAGTACAGCAGCCAGAGAGATCTTTATTTTGAATATCAAGTTCTTACTTAAAGCCCTCCAACAATGCTAATAGTTGTAACTTAATTGATGTCTAATTTCATGCCAGGCAAATTTCAATGTGTTTTATACAATTTTTTAGTCAGTCTTCTCAAACAAACACAAAGGCAGAAATTATTGTTATCTCTGTATTAACTATGAGGAAATCAAAACAGATACTAAGTAACTTTATACCCAAAGTTACAGAATTCATCCTCGGAAAAACTGGGATTTTAAGCACTATTCAATTTTACCTCTCTAAAGCTCTGCCATTACTTTCAGAATTAAAACTTCTTATTATGCCTTTAATACAAGCACATAATCTAGCCCCTGCCTTTGTTTCAACTTATATCCGATTAGACTTCTTTCCCGAAGATCCAGTCATACAGCTTTGAAAGTATAAAGCTTTTTCTGGCTAGGAGCACTTGCTGCCATCTCTACCAGGTATCTTTTCCCCAACTCATTGGAACAATGGCAAATTTTCGTCTTTAAAATCTCTGCTCATTTGTCCCCTCTTAAGGGAATCTTTCTCCAGTTAACTCAGTTACTATTTCTAGTGTACAAGCTCAAAGAAAAATGTATATGTATCCTGCATTGTTTGGGACTTCTTGCTTCTCCATTAAAATGAAATGTATTCTCCATTGAAAAGAATAATTTGAAATTGATGGTATGTACTTTCTCAAAGCAATTAATTATTTAGTGCTTACAATACTCTGCATACTCCATTTTGGCTTTCATAAAAATACAAAATTAAGAGAAGAAACTGTCCCTTGACTTAAGAATGTTATAATATAATGGGGAAATAGCATCAGATTTAATACTAAGAATTAGAGAAAGTAAAAAATAATAAACCAACAAAAACATACAAATATGCTACTTAAGAACCTTTAAGTAGAAACAATTTCTTAAAAACTATTTTGAGAGAAATTAAAGTGACAAAGGATTGAATGAGTCTTTTATTTGGAATGTTTATAAATTTCAGATTTGCTTAAGGGAAACCTCTCCCTTCAACAAGGTAGATCCATGTAGCATGGAGAGAAGCCAAGCTCACAGCCTGGTATAACTCATATACGATTTTAGTATCTAGTTTTAGAACCAAAGGGCAGAGAATGAGATTCATTATGTAATCCAAAGGTAAAAATAAAATAACAGAGGAAAAGACATTTGGGGAGAAAAGGAAAGAGGAGTGGTGAAATATTAGAAAAGACGCTAAAAATGGATGATTCAACAAATGAATTGGCAAAATGAAAAGGTTTGTGACAGACTCACAGTAGACATCCAACCCACTACAGAAGAGCCAGGCACTAGCAGCTCATCACATGGAATGGGTCTGACAGTTGGAAGGAGGGTTTGGCAGAGAGAAAACAGAGCTCTGGGAAGGACAGAGAAAATCAAGTCAAAAGGAGAGAAGTACAAAGCCATATTCTAACTAAAGTATTAATCAGAGCATTTCAACCCAAAAAATACCCAGCCAGAAAAAGTAAATTAGAATTGCACTGCTCATAAAAAATACCAAAAACTTATTTTTCTCCATAGTTGACCACATACATGACAGTCACAACATAAAGTGAGTCCCTATTTTCCAAAAGTAAACTTTTATCCACATTTAATGTGTAAATATTTAGAGTATAGATGAAATAGGTAAATATCTATTTTAATATATCTACATACGCGTATACATATTTAACCTCCTATACATTACATAAATTTTGAAATATCTGTCCACTTTCAATTTAATGAAATAATTATATACAATTCTTTCTTATGCCCTTTTTCCATCACTGTCTTGCCAAAAGAAGTGTATATTCATTGGAATTGTATTGAATCATAAAACTGTAGAGGAAGTTTTTACATTTTTGATATTGAGACATTTAGTATGTGATGAATATGGTATGTCTCACCATTTAGGTGTTTTTAATGTCCAGCTAAATTTTATAATTTTTTTGTGTTCATCTAAAATTTTGTAGTTTGTGTGTGTGTGTGTGTGTGTGTGTTCACCTAAATGTATCACTAATGTTGATATATTTAAAATATGTGGTTTTAATTACATTTCATTTTTTAACTGTTTGTTACAGAGGCAATTGATATTTGAACACTGGTTTTGTACACAGAAAACACACCAATTCCTCTAATTAATAATGATAGTGTTTACCTTCTTTTGGATTTTATACATAAATAATAAATGCATTGGTTTTTATGTAGTCCTTCATAAAAATTACACAAAAGAAAAGGAATTTGACCCTGTAGTTATGAGATCATCTCCCCTGAATATTTACTAAATCTAGGTTAAATTTCTTTACTACCTTCTTAATCCATTTTTCTTACATTGTTTCAAATTTAGCACTGATTTAGGTCATTTCAGGTATACATCTTTCCTTAACTTGCAGAACTTTAGACAAAGTCATTTCCTCTCTCTGAAGAGCACCTGGGGAAATCCAAAGATAAGTTCAACACCTAGCTATTTCAAGGTTAGGTTTACATCTTGTTATTGGGAATAAATGCATCCAGGGAACAAAGTCCTGTTGGTATTCTATCTTTGTTTCCTCTGCTTCTTTCTTCATGAGTATTTCACACTGCTCACTCACTTAGATTGGATTCTTCTCCACAGTTTCCATGGTAGAAAACAAGGCCACAACAGCTCAAAAGTTCTTTTTGAGATGTCCTACACTACACATCTCATATCCAAATATTTTGCAGAAAAGTCACATTAATCAAGCTTGGACTCAGTTAAAGACAGTGTTAGAACGATCAACTAAAGGTGAGGGATAGCATTATATTGTGATGTAGCTGTTTTCTCTGCAGCTGTCTAAATGTGTGTATATTCTCACAGGCATCAACTACCAGAACATACTATATGCAAACTTATATGCAATAGTCTTTCGCAGTCTGTTTTCAGGGAACACAATATAAAACAGCAAGATTCTATTCATAATCTACAATAAAAATACTCAAATCTCTCCCTCTAAAAATGGAGATCTTTCACTCCCAGCAGCACCCTCATCCGGCTAGTCTCTTGTCTCATTCCAAACTCCTCCATTCCCTATTTCAGTCTATTGAGGCATTTGTCTTTGCAGTCTGCCCTTCCTCACTGGTGCCTCAGTAAGAGACTGAGAAAAATATACACATGAAAAGTGGTTTATTAGGAAGGATCTTCAGAATGGCAGTGTTGAAACTGCTCTTGGAAGAAAAGAAGGCCAAGGAAGGGAACAATCTCAGAAAAAGTTCCATAAAGTGTCACTTTGGCTTAATCCCACACGAAGCTTTGCAGATGTGTAGACTTGGGTTAAGAAGACTGGGGTATTTATAGACTGCATGGTCAGCGGTTAAAGGTTAAATGGGGAGGATATAAATACGCAGACACTTCTGTCCTCCACACGTACAAGCAAACTAGTTTCCATCAGCCTAAGGACAACCCTCCACAGAGCCCCAGGGTCTGGCGTGAAAGCACACAAGGAGTCCAAGAACATGCAAATGGTAAAGGGAACCAAGAAGATATGAGAGGAATGCAAATGGGCTACAAATCTAGCCTTTTCTCTTCCACCTGCAAATCAATGTCCTTTACAGAGCAAGTAAATCCAGCTCTCTAGGTGCTTCTCTGTTTATCGCTAGTCTAGTATGCTACCTCTGCCACAACCCCACCAAAAAAAGCCTGGGAATTGAACCAACAGATGCAGAATTCTCCTTAGTGAGAAAAAGTTTTCCTTTCCATAGCCTTAGGAAAGAGATGAGACTTTTAAAAATCACCTTTATATAAACTTAAGTGTATTCAATAAAGTTTCTTTTAATTTTTTTTTATTAGTTTCAGGTATACAAAACAAAGTAATAGACATTTACACCCCTCACAAAGTGATAATCCCCCCAATCTATTACCCCTCTGACATCGTGTACAGCTGTTAACAATTCCATTGACTCTATTCTCCATGTTCTACTCCATGTCCTGTGATCACCATGATCACAGCTATATACTACGCTCATGGATAGGAAGAATTAACATAGTTAAAATGTCCAGACTACCTAAAGCAATATATAGAGTCAACGTAATCCCTATCAAATTACCAATCACATTTTTCAAAGAACTAGAACATATAATCCTAAAATTTACATGGAACCACAAAAGACAAAGCTACTGCAATCTTGAGAAATAAGAACAAAGTGGGAGATATCATGCTACCTGACATCAAATTATACAAAAGTTTCTGATTAATTGGAAATTTAATAGGAATCTGACTGAAATGGAAATGGTATTATTCTACGGTCAATTCAGGGTAACACCAAATAGAAATATATGTTGCCTTTGATTAACTACTTTTAACAGAGTAACACATTTTGATTTGGATTATTCAAATAATTATCTAGAATTTCTACTTAAATTTCTCCATATAGCCTTAGTGTATAATTTACCTATCCCAACCTTTCAAGATAATATTAAAGACTAGTAACACAAAGTAAAGATTAGCAATGAAAAGTTACAGAAAAAATTAATTACTTCAATTTAAAATGAAGCTCCACTTCCACAATACTAGAAGATACCATTCAATTTTATATTCTAGTTTTTCTTTTAAAAACAGAAAAAATGTAATAAAATAATGCCTAATTTTAAAGTCCTTAAGTGAAGGGAGCTAAAGTAAAAATTGTTTCTCTTTAATGAGAACAGTATGGTTAAAAACAGCTTCTATTTTCTATTTATTCTCAAAAACATTCTATGTCCTAAAACTGGAATCTTCCTTCTATTTAAAAGATAAAGTGAAAACATTTTTTAACAGTACACAGAAAGTGAGAGTGTAATTCTTCATGTGATATTTTCTAGTTTATTACTGAAAAACTGTCCAACCATCTGGATTCTAGTCATGCTTCTGCCACTGACTAGCTATATAACTTTGGACAAGGCCCTTTAACTTCTTTATCCCTCAGTGTTCTCAATAATAAGTTGGAAATGACAGCATTAGATAACTTTCAGTACTTTAAAGTGTATGAAATATACTATACAGCTGTAAACTGAGTCTGATTTTTATCAACTACTTAGAAATTTTAAAAAAATCAAAAGTTCCTGTTCTTTAATACCGGCATGTGGAAGAACATGCATACCCTGTTGATTTTGCTATTACACAAAATACTTTTGAATTTTTCTCTTGGATCTTGTCTTATGAAAAGTTTATTTGTTATACAAACAAACAAGTTTGACTAATTAAAATGTATGAGATGTGATCACAAAATACAGTGAATATTTAAATTAAAAATTGTATTATAGTAAAAGACACATTGCCATTAATCTCCCTCAAAACACTCCCCCTCACTTTGAACACACTTATCCCATCGTTCTTGCCACTTTCTGAAGCAGTTCTGGAAGTCCTCTTTCATGAGTGTCTTTAGTTGGGCTGTCCTGGCTGCCTTGATGCCCTGAATCATTCTGACTTTGGGGAAGAGCCAGAAGTCACACGATGCCAGATCCGGTGAATGAGGTGAATGAGGACACACCGTAATGTTTTTATTTGACAGAAATTGCTGTATACCAGAAGCGATGTGTGACACGGAGCATTGTTATGATGGAGGACGATTTATGGCACATTTTAAAACTCACCTTCTCTCAACTGTAGCTCACACATGAATGATGCACCAAACAAGTTGAAACTTGTCATACACTGTTACTGAGTTTCGAGGTGCCACTCCCCACATTGAAAATCCCTGCCTTTCTGTCGGATAGCACTCCACAGCAGCACTCACTGTATTTTTTGATCACACATCATAAGTATTGCTACACTAGCTTTTTTGTTTTTCATTTCCACTTCATGAAATATCTTTTCCCATCCCTTTACTTTTCATCAGTATGTGTCTTTTAATCTGAAGTGAGTCTCTTGTAGGCAGCATATGTAAGGGTCTTGTTTTCTTATCTATTCAGCCACACTATGGGTATGTCTTCTGATTGGAGTATTTAATCCATTTACAGTTAAAGTATTATTGATAAATATGGTGTTATTTCTATTTTATTATTCATATTTTTTATGTTTTTTTCCTTCTTCTTAAAGAAGCCCCTTTAACATTTCTTGTTAAACACTGATTTGGTGGTGATGAACTCTTTTAGCTTTTTTTTTTGTTTGTTTGGGAAGCTCTTTATCTGTCCTTTGAGTCTAAATTAGTGTCTTTCTGGGTAGAGTGATCTTGGTTATAGGTCCTTGCGTTTCATCACTTTGAATGTTCCCTGCTAATCCTTTCTAGACTGCAAAGTTTCTGTTGAGTAATCAGCTGACATATGTTTTCATTTGTTATAAAAAATATAAACATCAGGATTGAATATTGTAAAAAGTAGTGATTTATGCATGTCATTAAAGTAATGACTTCAGAAAAGTAAATTCTGAAGAATACAAGATGTTCTAATCTTGTATAATGGAGTCTAAAAGACATGTATATGTTTGAAAAATAAATTAATCTATTTTCAAGCCATTTTGCAATAAGCTCAGATCATTTTAGAAACTATTTTCTAGTCTATCAAAATAGGAAAAGGTTAGGATGACCAGAAAGTAAACAGACAAATATTCGATCATGATGATGTTGTTTTACAGATTTCGTATTTACATCAGAGTCCAGATCTAGGTGAATTGGAGAGAAAGAAAGAGACAGAGACAGACAGGAAGGAGGGAGGGAGGGAGGGAAGGAAGAAAGAAAGAAAGAAAAAGAAACTCTGCTAGGCAAAAACAAATATGTGTGAGCTGCTGGCCTTCTGGGGTTATAAAAGTAAACTAGCATATAATAAGTAATTTAAACTAAAATATTTAACCATAACCATGCTTTTAAAAGAATTTAGACAAACAATTTTCCATCACAATGTTTATAATTGGGTGCTGTGATTTTTATAATTGGCCATGATTTTTCTATCCAAAAAATACTTTTATAGAATCAGAATGAAATATTTATTTGATTAGAAAGTACAGTATCAAGTGACATCTGCAAAGTACCCAGTTAAGAAACAAAACATAAAAATACTGTATCAGTGATCTTAAAACTCAATAATAATACTTGTGCACAAACCCATTTAGCATGTTCTTTCAATATTTTTTGTAGAAGAAATTTATTATTATGCTTTTCTTGAAATAATAAAAGTAAATTTAATTAAAATGATCTATAAGCATATGCTTTCAACTCACCATTTCTCACTTGAATAATTCTGATTAGATATCTGATTAAAGAAACCAAAATAAGAATTCTGTCTGTCTTACAAAAATAGCTAACCCCAATGCAACTGTCATTTAAAATGTAGAGAGAAAAATAAGCAACCTCTACTAAATAAAAATAATAGTGCTCTTTCTGGCTAGAAAACAAATTTAAAGTCATGGCTCAGTGTCGCTGGGGACAATTGACATTATATATAAGAACGTCACTGAGCTCATATCGCATTCACTCAAGAATGATGAAGAAACTCAAAGAGGAAACATAAATCCTGCTGTTGAAAACAACCACAGTGTTAGAGGAATACAACTTGTCTGTATTAGCTCTACACACACACAATCATTTAAGGAAGATGCTGAAAATGAACTCATCTCAATTTAGGCAACTTGACAAAATCCATAGAAAAATACCAATAAACCAACATAAATAGTCTATTTTTGGTGGCGGCCAAGGAGTGTGGAGGACCTCATGGCTAACTTTTCTTGAAATATCCACCATCAAAAAAAAAAAAAAAGTAATATCTGCCATCCACCATCTACCGAGGGGAAAAATGAAGATGCAAATATGGATAAACCAGTATTTATAATGTATTTACTTTAGTTTTTTTATTTCTAACATCTATTGGATTTATCAAAAAAATAATAATGTGACAGGAACATGTGAAAAAGTTATTTCCTGCCTTAGAAAGAGGGAGCAGAAGAAAAATAAATGGAAAGTTCTCCTAGGCAACAGTAAACAACAGAATTCCCTGAGCGTGCTACTTGGACCAATTTCATGTAGCATGTTATAAAGATTTCCAGTTCTTCCAAATGATATTAAACTTACCAAATAATCAAATATCACAGTCATAGAGACAGAATAGAGATAGGTAAGTATAAAAAATTCTGAATGGGTAAAAAAATAGAAGCTGATTTTTAATCTTTTCATGAATGTTTGTCAATTTTATTCCCTAATCTACTTACATTGAATGGGGTTAAAAAAAAAAAAAAAAAAGAGCCAAACCAAAAAAACTACATTTTAAAGTCAATGTAAAGCTCAGGCTGTTGACTAAAATCATCAGGGTAAGAGTGTTGACTAAATGACTGTTGGAGAATCAGTAATGCTAGCCATCATAAAAAGAAAAGTTTGTTAGAAGAAAAACAAAATTATGTATGTACCATTGTACAAAGCCAGTATTTGTTTGTGCTTGGAATTCTTTGTTTTGTTCTGGCCACTGATCCTCCAAGAAGCTATAATTTTTAAAGAAACAATCCTTGTAATTCCTTGACACTATGTCCACTTACTTATTTTGTCCCTGAAAGGAGGGAATGCAGTATAGCTCAGAGCCAAATCAAGTATGTAATAGACCACAGAAGTATAAGAAGAGAGTCACTCTTAAAAAGTTCAAGCAACGTAAGGAATATTGTTTGTTTGTTGTGATTGTTCTCATTGTTGGTGATGGTAGTGGTGTTTGGTTTGGTGTAGACTGGATTTTTTTTTTTAATCCATCCTTTCCTGGAATCCTACAATCCAAACAGATGACACAGTAAGACTACATTTACCTAAAATAATTTTAAGATTACTTGGGCCTGGTGAAGGCTCTCCTGCTCTGCAAACAATCCCACTCTGTGGTCATGAGCAGATACCAGTGAGAGATTAGACCAGCTTCTCACAAGACCTTAGGTACAGATTCTTTTCCTTTTCTCTTTGTACTCTATTACTCGGCTTCCTTTCTACTCGGCTTTCCTGAATGTTGCTATCAAGTGTGAGAATAAGGTCTGAGTATAGAGGAAACAAACATGGAGCCCTAGGATCCCATACTTTAGGTAGGATTAAGACTGAATTAAAAGAGAAATCAGCCTACCATATAGAGATTTGAATCCATATCTCTAGCTAGTAATTTGGTAATTTGCCTCGCTTTGTCTTCTACTTACATATCTCCTCTGTGATACTGAAGCAGCTATAAGCAGCTGGTTGAAGATTCCAGGAATTAGGATTTCATCTATCTCAAATATAGTTTCATTTCTTTAGGAATAAGAAGGAGATAAATAAAAAGAACTCTTCTGCTGCAAATGATAATCTGAGATTAAATGACTTTATAAGTATACTGGTTATGATGTGTAAGTATAAAACACTAAAGGGAAAAAGTCAACCTCTAGGGTAGTTTGAAAATCAAAATAGCTTTAAGAAACAATAAGGCAAGATCTGAGGGAGTTATTACAAAGAAAGTCAGCATTTACCTAAAAAGAGTAGTTAAGTAATGATGGGTTTCTTTATTGTCGGTTATATAGCCTGTGGCCATGTTGTAATTAGGATCACGACTGACAATGGGTGGACTGCAAATAATCAGGTTGGAAATTAATAAATTCAATACAGGAAATCTGCTTTCAAAAATCATGTAATCAATCACAGTTACTCCACATTCTCATCATATCACTTATCACGGGAAACTTCCCAAACTCTGAGGGGAAAAAAAAATAAACAAATTATAATGTTGGAGATACTAAACAATTTTTGATGATTCCTGAACTCAAAAAGTTACAGTCCAGATGAGACAGATTAACAGACGTGAAATAGTAACAAATAACTATGCAAAACTATTCAGCCTTGAGATAGAACAGTAATTTCCAAATACCAGCTGACCAGTCCATGCAGCTACAGGCAAAGACTTCCCCAGAGTATGAGTAAAAGAACAAAAGACAAAAATAAATAAATAATGAGCAATTGTATACCAACAAATTTGACAATCTGGAAGAAATGGACAATTTTCTAGAGGTGCACAACCTTCCAAGGCTAACTCAAGAAGAAACAGAAAACCTGAATAGACTGATTATCATCAGGGAAATTGAATCAGTAATCAATAATCTCCCAACAAACAAAAGCCCTGGACCAGATGGCTTTACAGGTGAATTTTTCAAAACATTCAAAAAATAATTATCACCTATTCTCCTCAAGCTCTTCCAAAAAATCCAGAAGGAGGGAAGACTCCAAATACTTTTTATGAAGCCACTATCACCCTGATCCCAAAATCAGACAAAGACACCACAAAAAAAGGAAAACTACAGGCCGATATCTCTAAGGAACATAGATGCAAAAATCCTCAACAAAATATTAGCGAACAGAATTCAGCAATACATTAAAAAGATCACACACCATGGTCAAGTGGGATTCATCCCTGGTATGCAAGGGTGGTTCAACATCCACAAATCAATTAATGTGATACACCACATTAACAAAATGAAAAATAAAAATCACATGATCATATCAATAGATGCAGAAAAAGCATTTGATAAAATCCAGCAACATTTATGATAAAAACCCTTAAGAAAGTGGGAATAGAGGTATTATATCTCAACATAATAAAGGCCATATATGATAAAACCACCGCTAACATCATACTCAATGGGGAAAAACTAAAACCATTCCCCCTAAGGTCAGGAACAAGGCAAGGTTGCCTACTATCTCCACTTCTATTCAACATAGTGCTGGAAGTTCTAGCCACAGCAATCAGACAAGAAAAAATAAATAAATAAATAAATAAATAAATAAATAAATAAATAAATAAATAAATAAAAATGCAGATTTCTTTAATGCCACAAAAACATTGGTTATAAAACATATCATCCTACAATACCCTGTATCAGTCGGGACTCTTTCCACACTTCCTAAGTAAAAAGGGAAGTTTGTCAGAAGTATACTGTGGTATCTTACATAATGAAAGTAAAGATTGAGCCATCACATTACGGAAATTGCAGAGGAGGTCCATTTAAGGCTTAGGAAAAATAGAAAACAGAACACTAATTATTATGTTCTTTTTGTGATTGGAATAATTAAGGTCTAGTTTCTTCACAGGTTTGATGATTATAATACAATATTGTTGTTTATATTCACTATACTGTTCTTTGGCTCTCTAGGACTTCTTTACTACTAGTTCCGTTTTTACCCTTAAACAACATCTGATGAAGGTGCTATCACTACAATGGCTATCATAATAAAATATATAAATGTATCAAATCTACATGTATACCTTACGTTTATATAATGTTATATGTCAAATATATTTCAATTAAGAAAATCAAATGCCACTAGCGATCAGTTTCTTCCTCCTCCTCTTTCTCTCTCACAGTCTCACTCTCATCTCTCTCTCCTGAGCTCCAGCTGCCATTTGAAAGAGAAATTTAGGACCATGTACAATGTCATCATATGAAGCAGGTTTCAAAATAAAAAAGGCCCTCATATGGAAGTTAAGGATGTTCAGTAAATGAAATAATACAATATTCAACTTGAGGGAAAACAAAATCTAGCAAATTTAACATTTCAATTAATTGTAAAGCATATTTTAGATGTCAGAAATATTAAAATGTCAAAAACATACACATCCTAGATTTTAAAAATATATTCACACTAAAGTTTGAGAAGCATGGAGAGTATCCAGGGTAGGGAAATGAGGAAATAAAACTTGAACTCTAACTCATGAAAGATGGCTGCCTACTAATTGAGCTGAAAGAGTATGTTCCAGTAAAGAAAAAAAATACAAAAAGGTGTATAATCTGTCTAAGGGGCATTGAAGGAATTTTTCAGAATAAATTTGTTGTTCCTTTTTGTTTTTTCATTTGATAATGTGCTTCACATCTATGAGTATTCCCAAAGGAAAATAGAGGCAGTGTATTTGGAATTAGAAAGTGCACTGACTCCATTATTTACTTGTTTTGTATACTAATTAGCTAGCTCATGATTTGGGTTGTCAAAATTGATTATTGAAAAAGTATTACCTTTTATAGCAGTAAGATTAAAATAAAAATGGATGCAATTTTTGAGGTGGATTTAGAGTATTAGTATTGAGGGAGAAAAAAAATATATCTCAAAACTGAAAGAGCTGAAAGAGAACAGAATGAGTGGTCAAAAACAGAATCTTGTCATATGTAAAGCTGTTTTTTTTCTCCTTAAACACTTGAAATTTTAAATTTCCTCAAATGTAGCACTTTCTTAAGTGGGAATTTTCCAAGAAATATTCAGTTTGTTAGTGTAAAATCAGTGCAGATGTCAAACATCTGATGGTAGAAAAGGAAGATTATACTTAGCTTTAATTCAGAATTTTTGGAGAACTGAATTTATGTTTATTTACAAAGGCATATGTTCACTTTGAATGTTAGTGTGTTGATGAGAAAATATGAGGAGTATTTTAAGGTAGCAATCATAAAGGCAACAGGAATTGGAAACAAATAACATTGGTTGCTGAACTCCCAAAGATTATTCAATCCAAACAAGTTAATATGCATGAAATTATATTACCCAATAGATACATCGACTCTAGAAAAATTGAAAATATCTACTATAAACACATATTTCTTAGTTCAACCAAGACAGTGTAATATAAAAGAGCCGAATCAAATCTTATTGAGTATAATTCACAGAGTAGATGTTTCTGCATTGCACGTGGAACTAAACCATTTATTCATAATTCGATCTGTCACAAAAATTCTTTTCATTTCTGTTTAGTTCCCAGCTAGCCAATGAGTAAACTATACTAGCATGTCAAAAGCTGACATTTTAAAAATAAGTTCTTTTTTATAAGGAAAGACTGAATTTTATGTAGCTGGATACAAAAACTGCTTTCTTGTTGCAATTTCAAGATTGCTGGAAAGACTGCCATTTCCCCAAATCAATCTCTGTATGTTTATTAGTACCTGTGCTTCGTGTATAGGGGTTTGTAATCCTTCAGCCCACAGTTTTAAAACCCACTTGGAAGGAGTAATACTTTGAGAAATTATCAGGTAAACTCCTTCAGAATAAGGCAGTTTCACATTAGAACGGTTACTATCAAAAAAATCAGAAGATAATGAGCATTGGCGAGGATGTGGAAAATGAACTCTGTACACTGCTGGAGGGAATGTAAATTGGCACAGTCGGAATGGAGGTTGCTCAAAAAATTAAAAGTAAACTACCATATAATCCTGCAATCTTACTTATGGGTATATATCCAAAGAGTATGAAACCTGTATCTTGAAGACATATCTGCACTCCCATGTTCATTGCAACACTTTTCAAAGTAACCAAAATATGGAAACAACCTACATGTCCATCATGGGGTGCATGGATGGATGGATAGATAAAACGTGGTATATATTTTATATATGCGGTATATATGTGGTATATATAAAATGTGGTATATATATACATATATATGTGTGTATATATATATATATAAATGTATATGTATATATTTATAATGAGATATTTTTCAGCCTTTAAGCAAAAGGAAATCTTGCCATTTGCAACCTCATGGATGAACCTGGAGGACATTATGCTAAGCGATATATGCCAGACACAAAGAGAAATACTGCATGAACTCACTTATATGTGGACTCTAAAACAGTTGAAATCATAGAAGCAGAGAACAGAATGGTGGTTGCCAGGCGGGGGAGCCAGAATGAAGAGATATTGGTCAAACGGTACCTCAGTTATACAGGAGGAATGAGCTCTGGAGATCTCATGTACAGCATGGTGACTACAATTAAAAGTATTGTATTTTATATTTGAAATTTGCTAAGAATATAGATCATAAATGTTCTCAACACACACACACATGTACATACACAATGGCAACCATTTAAAGGTGATGGATAAGTTATTTAGCTTGATTGTGATTCTTCTCACTGATAGTAAAATATCAGTGGTACACCATAAAACTATACAATTTTTAATATGTCAAAGATATTTCAATAAATTTGGTTAAAAAAGTACATAATTTGAATAGGAAACAGCATGAGGATTCTGGAATGTAATATGGGAAGAAAGGAAACAGAAATAAGGAGTAACTTCTGGGAAGATATCTAAAGCCTTATTCAATACTCACATGGGACTTTGACGAATCTTAGGGTACAGGTTGAAATAAACAAAGCAAGTTGCCAAAGACTACAGGGTACATTACAAGTTTTAAAACACTCAGAACAATTAGACCTAAATAATATATTGTTAGGACTACGTATCTGTAGTAAAATTGTTTTGTTGTTTTTTTAAAAAAAGGGAATAAAACAAAATGTGTGGTTTCCTGATGAAAGTTGGCAGAGTACATGGGTACTGTTAATGTTATTGCCAATGAAATTAATCTTAAATTGGAAGATGGATTCCCTGGTGGTTATAGTAATTTCATGCTTCATAATTTACATATCTGTTCCACATACCCTTTAATATGCATCAAGTATTACTAACTTTTGAAAGGAGTACAAAAGGCAATAAATGTCATGTTTATACATTTCTGAGGGCTGGTACCAGGTTACAGAAGGGTAATTGTGTGCATAGGTATTAGAAAAAGTTCACAAACTTTCTTTTTTTTTTTTACATTAATGAATCAGCTCCCAGGCTTGGACAGGATATGGTGCCACAATAAAGCTGGGAAAGCTGTCTGGGAGGTAAACACAGTACAAACTCTGACTGAGCTCCCTGGCCCACTGAAAACAAAAGCAGACAAACATATTGAAGCTGGACACATGGATCTTGTTAAAAGACACAACTCATCCTAGTGAACAATGTCAGAGCAAGGCAGTAGTTAATTCAAGCAAGCAGTCAAGCTGCAAGAAGACAGAAATATATAGGAGCAATTTCAAAAGTTAAAAAATGAAAAAGTCAGTCTGTCAAGAGAATGAGAATACAAGCCTCAGACTGGGAAAAATACTTGCAAAAGACATATCTGATAAAGGACTGTTATCCAAAATATACAACAAAGTCTTAAAACTTAGCAATGAGAAGATGAACAATACAATTAAAAAATGAGGTGTCTGAAGACACCTCACCAAAGAAGATATACAGATGGCAAATAAGTATATGAAATCAACGTCACATTTCATTAGGAAATTACAAATTAAAACAACAATGGGATACCACAAACCACTTATTAGAATGGCCAAAATCCAAAACACTGACATACCAAAAGCTGGTGAGGATGTAGAACAAATTATTCAGCCTGGCAGTTTCTTACAAAACTAAACATACTAGACTAAACATCTTATCAGACCCAGCAATCACACTCCTTGAGTTCAACACATAAATGAGTTGAAAAACGTATGTCCAAAAACCTACATAGGAATGTTGACAGCAGATTTATTCATAATTGCCAAAACTTGGAAGCAACCAAAAAGTCTTTTAGTGGGTGAATGGATAAATAAACTGTGGTACATCCAGGCAAAAGAATATTATTCAATGCTAAAATGAAATCATGAGCTATCAAGTCATGAAAAGACATAGAGACAACTTAAATGCATATTACCACGTGCACTATATATTGTGTGACTCGAACTATATGACATTCTGAAAAAGGCAAAACTATGGAGACAGTGAAAAGATCAGTGGTTGCCAGGAGTTGCTAGCAGAGGGGAGGGCATCGATGAATAGGCAGAGCACAGAGGATTTTTAGAGCAGTAAAATTATTCTATATGATATTATAATGGTGAATACATATCATTCCATTTTTCAAGATGTATAGAACATACGACATCAAGAGTGAACCCTAATGTACTCTGGACTTTAGGTGACAATAATGTGTTGATGTAACTTTATCAATTATAAAATATGTACCACTCTGTTGGGGGGGGGTTATTCACAGTGGGGGATGCCGTGCCTGTGGGGAGTCAGGGAGTATACAGGAACTCTCTGTACTTTCCATTGAATTTTGCTGTGAACCAAAATTACTCTAAAAAAAACCTGTTAAAAAAAATCAATGTGAAAGCACTGAAGCTTGGGAAATTCCAGGAAATACGAAAATAGAGAACATGGGAGTATGTTTGGCATCAGGAAAACAGATACACAATCTGTACAAAAGATTTAGGTAAAAGCAGGTTTTAATACTAAGTGAACATTTTATCCAGCAAGGAAACAAATTTCAGTCTGTAAAGAACCAGACTAAAAGGTAAGAGCATCTATATGAAAATAGATGAGCTGTGTTTAAAATAAATAATTGGATAATTAATTGGGTTCAAGCAAAACATATGAGGGCATAAATAATGGTACATGCAGACTCAATGACCATTCATTTCCATTATTAAAAAAAAAAAAAAAGCATCCACGCTTAAAACAGTAGGATTCCAATAGAATTGTGCTTAGAAATTGAAGGTTTGCATAGCTGGAACTAATTAACCTTTTAATATTGCCATTGTAATGTGCATTCAAGAATTAGCTTCTACTGGCTTTGAGCAGCTTTGTCAGATGAGTAGGAGAATAATGTCAACCTCCTTCCAGGAGAAGGCAAGTCTTATGATCCTGTTCATCTCAGAGATCTTAATTGCTGCAGTGTTGCTTTGAATGCGATTGAATCTTCCAGTGTGGAATTTTAGATACATTGTCAGTATGACAGAATAGATTTGCTAGGGTAAGACCAACGATGGAAAATAGCAGGAAAGCTCTTTCAAATGATGATCCAAATACAAAATTATGGGGTACACTTGCTTCAGAAAACCTGCTCCATGGCAAATCCAAGGACCGCCTTCAGAAATACCTAACCACTGCCTTTTAAAAAGAGGTCACATGTGAGCAATCCATTGTTTTCAGATTTCTATTTTGTGTGGCCCCACATCTACTTCCTCAGTTCCTCCTGGAAAGTTTCTATGCCTCTACTGCTTAGTGCCTTTGGCTTCTGTTCACAAAGTGTCACCCAATTAGGCTTCAATTGTCTTCTGTTCTGATACCCCAAAACTGGTTCAAGCCTCAAACCTACCCTAGTGTCCCAGATAGAACATGAAGTTTGGTCAATGCTGCACCAATAAAAGAGCAGCCTCATAGTTTATTCCTTGCAATAATCTAGCAGCAAACCATTTATTCATTCATTCATTAACTCATACATTCATTCGATTGTTTACTTATTCACCCAACAGTCATTTATGGGACATTTACTTTGTGCCAGATATTGTGTTAATAAGTGTCCAAAAAGCCATAGCTAAACACTACCTCCATAGATCTATTTAACACTTGCTAGTAAAGCCTTTGATTTTCTTTACAGGGTCTTCCTGTTACACCGAGGAATGTTCTAGTATGTGCTATATTACCCAATCAAGGATTACAACAGAGTTTAAATAGAGTTTTGCTATAACATCCTGTGCTTTTACAACTGTCACATTTACCTTCAATTATCAAAAACCTAGGGCCTAATTTTACAGAATGCTGCTCCCAGGTAAGGCAGTACTGTGGGCAAAGCAACACCATCCACACACCCTGGCTATGCTATTGTTGCTGATGACTTTTACCTGAAAAAAAAAATCCAGTGGGAAGTGTATTGTCCATCTTTTGATTTTTATGAAAATATTGTCATTTGTTAAAACAGCAGCATATGAGTAACACTCTTCAAAGCAGGCTAGGAGCCAAGATAAAGAAAACAATTGCAACTGGGTGTCTTTAAGAGTCAGCATTAATCACTGCTTAAGTGGCAGTCTCATTTCTGGATTCTAAATCTAACCTCATAGTCAAACATGTATAGACTCATTCTGAGAAATTCTTTGCTTCATAGCCTGTGGCTGCAGTTCTTATTTTCGAAACGTTTCCTTAAGCACATCAGTTTACCTTCCCTAAAGGAAACCGTCTGAAGAAGACAGTCCTAGACATGCAAGTAAGGCCCCAAAGAGCACAAAACCTGTCATGATTAATTCTCTCGATAACTACACTATTTCTCAATACACTTGATTATTTTAAACAATTAAGTAACCTATGCTTAAGTTAAGGCAGATAATGATCACTCCATACAGTTTGGACTATGGTTTGGGCTGAAACACATTTCCTAGGATAGAACCCATCTATGAAACTGTTGCAATAAGTGAGTGCAACTTATTCTCTAGAGATGGGTTATTAAATGTCAAAGTTTCTTAGTACAGATGGTGTAAATACTACTACAAAAACTGTAGTACGTCTATTCTCTGAATAAAGAGTCGACGATCTTTTGCCAACTATGAGGTGTCCAAGACCATTGTATATTGAACTTTAATGTGCATAGAACACTACCAAGAATCTTATTCAAAGGTAGGTTCTGACTCGGTAAAGCCAGGGCAGAACCCAGGGCTCGGCATTGATAGCAGGCTCCAAAGGTGAGGCTGATGCTGCTCATTTTGGATCACACTTTGTGTAGCAAGGCCCTAAGTGATTTTTAACCGTCTCTGGCTATTTCTCTGTTTACACACATACTAAAATTGTACTGAGAGCAAATGAAAAAGAACCATAACAACAAAAAACTCCATCAGCATTTAAAATGTAGGGTAAATGAACAATAGAAAGCCTCAAGGTATGTGGTAGCTTACATTCCAAGGCAGTGTCCATTAATCCCTTCTCTCCTTGTGCCAGAACCTCCCTCACTGAAAAGAGGGGACCTATTCTCACACCCCTTTCTATCCGACAGGCCTAGGACGGCTCTGACCAATAGAATAAGATAGAACTGCTACTGTGCCAGTTCAAGAGCTAATCTTCAATTTGTGCTTTCTGCCTCTTGAGTCCTAAGTCACAATACAGAATCCCAGATATAAATTATAAGTGTATACACACATAACAACAAAGTGAAAACAACAGAGCTTTAAAACAAAGACTAACTAAAAGAATAAACATTTCAATGATTATGATCAGAGATTTCAATACCCCATTCTCAGTAAGTGATACAATAACCAGACAGAACATTAGTGAGGGTAATATGAGCAACATTATCAATCAAGGAACACACTGACATTTATAGAACATTTTACCCAATGATTGTAGAATATACACTCTCTTCAGGTACGAATAAAACATTCTCCAATACAGGCTACAAAACAAGCCTCAATAAATTTTTAAAAATTGAAATAATACAAAGTAAGCCTGATTAAAGCAGAATTAAATTCGAGTTCTCCAACAGAAAATGCTGGAAAATCAGGAATACGTGGCAATTAAACAGCGGACTTTTAAATAATCCATAGTCCAAGAAGAAATCGCAGGGAAATTAAAATAAAAAATACATTTTGAACTGAATGAAAATGAAAGCAAAGCATATCGACATTTATGGGATACAGCTAAACAAGTATTTATAGAGAGATTTACTGTTTGAAGCACCCATATCAGAAAAAAGTCAGTTTCAAAACAATAACTTCAGTTTCCACTTTAAGAAAACAAGCCTGAGGGAAGTTTAGGAGGTGATAAAAATGTTCTAAAACTGAATTGTGATTATTTTGGTACAGCTCTAAAAATTTAGTATAAATCATTGAATTGTGCATTTAAAATTTTTATGATGCCGAAACTATACCCTAATAAAGCTGTAAAAAAAAATCACAGATTTCTTTGTGGTTAAGAGAGACCCTGAGGTACTGACATGTGAATAAGAAGCTATCTTGAATGTCCAGACCAGCCATCACGAGTCCAGGCCCAGTTGCCAAGACCACAGACACATGAGCCATACCAAAGGAGAACCTATCAGTTGTTTTAAGCCACTGACTAATTTTGAGACAGCTTGTTAAGCAGCAGTGGATGAGCAGAATAAGGTATCTTAGCTTTTAGTATGTGTTTATCGGCCTGGTACAAAATACCGAGTATGCCCATGCCCCCAACAGTCATCTGGCAGCAAGTCTCAGCATTTTTCACCGTGTCTCATTTTTCCCTATTTCCTTTTCCTCTCTCCTTCCCCTCCCGCCCTCTTCCCTGCCTGTGGCCACCACCACCACCATTCCCCAACTACAACATTACCATTATAGCAAGGTATCATTTTCTAGGTGCAACACATTCTTTTACCAAGAATTTCTCTTTTTTGCTGGAGAAAGAGCAATAAGCTTTTTAATCAATAAAAATTATTGGTCTTTCTGCAAAATTAGAAACAATATAACACATAAGATTTAGAGAAAAAAATTCTCAAACTGCAATTGTAACACTGGGGGAAAAAAATATGGTCCCTGTATCCAGAGTTAGTAACTATGCTGTGTATGAATTTATAAAACCATCTTTACTCAGGCTAAGCCCAAACCTGAAGCTTTGTACTTTCACTCTTTAAGTGGATTTTAAAAATATTTAATTAGCATCAATGTTGGCCTATTCATATAACCTGGACCGTACTATTCTACATAGAGGTCACTGCTTCTTTGACCTGGATAAAAATTTACACAATGGAAACTACTCTGCCATAAGAAAAGATGAAGTAGTGCCATTTGCAACAATATGGATAGATCTTGAGATTATTATGCTAAGTGAAATAAATCTGACAGAAACAGTCGAGAATCATATGATTTCACTGATATATGGGATATAAAACTGAAAGGAACAAGACATATTTTGCTTCTAAATAAAGAAGCAAAAACTCATAGACAAAGACAATAGTTTAGTGGTTACCAGAGGATAAGGAGGGAGAGAGGTGGTAAATGAGGGTAAAGGGGATCAAATATATGGTGATGGAAGGAGGACTGACTGGGTGGTGAGCACACAATGTGATATATAGATGATATAATACAGAATTGTACACTTGAAACCTATAAATTTACTATCGTCACCCCAATAAATTTTAATTAGAAAAAAACTATATGGTAGTGTGAGAATTCAGTTTAAATTCAGATCACATAAAATAAGAAGCGTAGTGACTGAGTTATACAAATTCCCTACAAGGGGGTTAATTTTTTGTTGCTATTATTGATTTCTTTTAAACCAGGGTACTTCCTATGTATAAGGTTTTGGGGGTTTTTATTTTTATATTTTATCCGAATAAGGACAAAATCTACACAAATGTGTTCTTACCTAAAGAGTTTGGAGAGTAGAAAGCAAAGGACACGAGTAACAGAAAAGAGAACTATTTCTTGAGTTTCCTTATGCACTTTTTTTTTTTTTTGCCAATTCTGTAGTTAATCAGAAGACTCAAAAAATACTTACAGTCTCCATGATACTCTCTTTTTAAAAACACATATCCAATGTAATACATTATCTAAAAGACTTTTTCCCTCAAACACGTGGAAAGCGTTATATTACAGAGGGACAAATGTTGTCACCCATTATCACAGAGCGAGGGCGTGGGGACGTGGCAGCAGGTGTGGAAGCACCCCAGAGAGGGCATGGTGTGTGTTGCAGGAATGTGAACTCCTCCAGACACAACCTTTGCTTGACTTGCCCTGTTTTTGACTATTCCCCTCATCAGAGCTGGATAGATGGGTGACAAAGTATGGGAAGTATTTGCTTGCATACAACTGCCAAATGTCTCTAAGCTAATAAATGAATCCATAAAATGAATATATATTAATATATATGCATGTGTGCATATATATGTATATGTGTGTGTGTATATATATATGTACATGTATATATATATATATATGTATATATATATATATATATATATATATATATATATATATATATATGATGCATGATTCGCCTTTTAAGCCTGAATGTATAAGCAGTTTGTAAAAAATAGAAATCATATCTTCTAGAAATCTCCACTATGTGGTTTAAAAAAATCTAGACTCAGGTCACTATAATTTTCTGTGGTAAAATGTATTAGCCCTGAATAGCTAAATAAAGCCCCAACACTAGAATGTTGACACTTTTAAGAAGAAAAAGAAAAATCCGTCAAATTCGTCCCCAAATACCATTCCATAAAATATTAAATAAAAACTTCAACCAAAATTTTACGTGATTAAAGAAATTCTGGTCAAAATTTGAGTCAAATTCATTTTAATCATCTCATTTTTCTTTAATCATACTAGATCCCCAAAATGAGACTTTTCTTATTTTTTAATATAAAATCATTTATGAGACAGAACTAAAATCCTTAGGATTTGTTAGTGTTTCTTAATCCATTCTAATCCATAAATCACCTGCGAATATGTTAGAACTCACCATTAAGCTGCTCACCAATATAACTACCTTTCCATCTCTCCCCATGTGATAACTCCATAGTACATTTTTAAATATAGCACACTGTCTAAGGTCTATTAGATTGCTATTGCCTAGAGTGATAATGGATATTCATGACCGTAGGCCCTACGATTCCTTCTTAGTCATCCAACAGAGAGGAAAATTATATTTTGACTTATTTTAATGATCTACGTATTTTTATTATTCAGAAAAAAACTGCATTGTTACATAAGTGTCTTCTCCTTGTAAGAATTAAGATTAGTATTCCTTTTCATTCTTACCTTATCAATATTAACCTCACTAATAGCAGTGCCCTTTGAACACCCATAGAATGGGTATTCGGAAAAAGAAAGATAAACCATCCACACTGGTCACTTTTCTTTTCTCATCATGTCACATAGATGCTGTAGAAAGAATATAACAAATTGTTTGAAAGACAACCAAAACACCCAAAACAAAGAGGGCATTTGTTTGCAATACCTTAAATGATCCCACAGAATGTATTGTTTTTTCATTTATTTTAAAATGGGGCTGATTATTGACATACAATCATATCAACATAAACCAATACAAGGTATAAGAGTTTGTTACAGGAGATAGGGACCTAAATTTGGAGATGCCACTCTCTTGGTCACTCATCCTTAGAAATGATTTATAAATATGTTGTTGCTGGCTGAAATGAAGTTTGTCTTAGTCTCCATCAAGAAGATCAAATTACACTCACAAGATGCTATAAACATGACATGTTAATGTAAAGAAATTAGTCATTCATGTATATTGTTAACCTCAGTGACTTAAAGATGATCCAAAGGGAAGGTTGGGCCAGTGCCTCTTCAGTTCAGAAAGGACGCTGCCCTGTGACAGTTCCTTGTCTAGGCAGAAGCCTATACAGAAAAGGGAATATGAAGCTAGTGTAACCAGATCAAACCGTCCACTGATGTTATCTAGCTCTCTTTCCACTGGTTCTGTATTCACCAAGCTACCTTTTCATATTTGCATTTTTGTAAATTTTCTTTCTGGGAGAAAATGTGCTGACCAGCTGTATTTCCTTCCTCTTGGCAGATCTATTTCTAATTATGAATTAATAAACTAGCCTTCTGGCTTATCATGAGGCTCTTACAAGTTTCATTAGCATGAGTCAGATCCCCTGAGTCAGATCAAGTCTGTGTTTAATGATGGGATTGAGTTTCTGACCTTACAAAGCTGAAAATCCAGTTTCTAAGGACCCCCAATACAGCTAGGGTATCACATGCCTAAGGATCATGCCTGAATATCCAACTGGCCTTTTAACACATCTCTTTCAATGAGAAAAAAAAAAAAGGTATTTAAAAAGTAGACAATTCCTTTTTTAAAAGCTCGAAAAAAAAACAATTAAGTTACCTAAGAGGGTGGGTAGGCAAATCCTAGGGGAGAGGCCCTCTACATTCTATTTTGGTGCTCTCACTTGGCCTTTCTGAAAGTGCAGAGTGAAGCACAAATTTATGCATTTATCCACTGAATCTGATCAGCTCACATATCTAGATCTTATTTAAATCAGGTCACAAAACCTGCATGTCTGCAACTACAAGAGGGTTAGGGTGGTCACTGTTGTCCTTATCAGACAATTACAGCAGTCCATATTATCTGCCTAAATGGACAAAAACTCGTTCCCTCTTTGGTAACTAGAGCCAATGTTTAAAAAATACAAAAGAAACTTTAGGAAATACCTATCTGTTCTTTTTAATCCAGGTCAATGTGGAAAACTCGTCAAACGTCTAAGATGAAAAATTTGGCCAATTATATAAACCACTATTTAGAATATACACAGTCACATTAAAAATTTAAAGATAGGGGCAGCTGGATGGCTCTGTTGGTTAGAGTGGGAGCTCTGAACAACAGGGTTGCCGGTTGGATTCCCACATGGGCCGGTGAGCTGCGCCCACCACTAGATTGAAAGACAACGACTTGGAGCTGATGGGCCCTGGAGACACTGTTCCTCAATATTCCCCAATAAAATTTTTTTAAAAATGTTAAGATAGTACATTCTATACATGTGGAAACATGTCAGGAAAACCTTATGCATGGGGTCGGACAATTAATTTCATGAACTCATCCTAGAAAAAGTGCTATATACCTCATTGCTGAATATTACCATGCTCACCTTCAAAGTACTCCCCTTGGGAAGCTATGCACTGAAGCCAACACATAGTCCACACTTCAAAGAAATTTTGGAACTCTTTTTCTGGAATGGTCATCAGAGCTGTCGTCATATTACCCTTGATGTCCTGAATGTTATCAAAATGTCTTTCTTCCAATATTTTCTTTTTCCTTGGGTAAAGAAAGAAGTTATTGGGGACCAGATCAGGTGAGTAGGGAGGGTGTTCCAATACCGTGATTTGTTTACTGGCTAAAAACTCCCTCACAGACAGTGCCGTGTGAGCGGGTGCATTGTTGTGATGCAAGAGCCATGAATTGTTGGTGAAAAGATTAAGTCATCTAATTTTTTCATGCAGCCTTTTCAGCACTTCCAAATAGTAAACTTTCCATTTTTTTAAAACTTTTTTATTTGTTTTAAGTGTGTTTTTCCAGGACCAATCAGCTCCAAGTCAACTTGTTGTTTCAATCTAGTTTTGAAGGGCACACACAACTCACACTGGCCCGTGCGGGGATTGAACCGGCGACCCTGGTGTTATGAGCATCGCACTCTAACCAACTGAGTTATCCAGTGGCCCCCAAATAGTAAACTTTGTTAACTATTTGTCCAGTTGGTACAAATTCATAATGAATAATCCCTCTGATATCAAAAAGGTTAGCAACATTGTTGAAACAAGTTTGCAAACTTAGGTGTCAGACCTCGTAAAAGACTGAATGATTTTAAGAAATAAACATTGTCATATTTCTAAATCGGAAAGAAGGCAGAATGTCCAAAACAGTATATATAATCCTATGTGCTTAGTGCAGGAAAAGTAAGGAAAAAAAAAAAAACTACAAACCACACATAGATCTTTTGTTCAAATCATGTTGTGATCAGCTCAGCAGATCACGTTGATCTGATGAGCTGATCAAAACATGATCTGATCAAAACATCTTTTCAAGCAGAAAACTTATCATTTTCTCTTCAGAATTGTCCCTGTGGTGTGTTCTCTGATAGAACAACACGTTCTCTAAGAGCAGAGAACAGGGCCAAAGTCTTCTGCTTGCCTTCTGAAATCTATCATAGTCAACAACAAGATGGTATTGCTACCCAATGGGCAAGTTCTAGACATCAATAAAGCACTGTACATGTTTCTCATGTATAGCCGAAAACCAGTATTCAGTCTTTGGATATCATTGTTTCAACACTAAGATACATACTATATTCTCAGCCGCAAAAGGCATGGATTCCAAACAGACACATTGAATGTAGTGCTAGCTGTTCTCCACATTTCAAAAACAATGCTGTTTTACAGGTTTACTAGAGCCTATTCTGTGTAATGCTGGCTGGAAAATATGTTAAATAGCCATGACCATAGGGAAAATAATGCTAATACTATTTTACTGGAAGCACTATTTACTTACAAAAAATATTCTGAATAAGCTGAAAACTAGATTTTGAAATAATCATTTAGAATTCCCTTCTCTCTCAGGACTGTTTTAGCTATTTAGTGTCTTATGAGTTTCCACACAGATTTTAGTCTTGTTTATTCTATTTCTGTGTACAATGTCATATGCCATTGGAATTGTGACAAGGATTGCACTGAATCTGTAGGTTGCTTTGGGTATTATACATATTTTAGTAACATTAATCCTTTTAATCCATGAACATGGGATATCTTTCCATTTATTTGTGTCTTCTTCAATTTTATTCATCAATATTTTATAGTTTGCAGTGTCCAGATCTTTCACCTTCTTGGTTGAATTTATTCCTAAGTATTTCATTGTTTCTGATGCCTAAGTGAAAGGTATTATTTTCTTAATTTCTTTTTTGTATAACTTATTGTTAGTAATAAAAACACAGCTGATTCCTGTATCTTAATTTTGTATTGAATTTGTTTATTAGCTCTAACAGGTTTTGGGTGTAGTCTTTAGGGTTTTTTTTTTTTTAATTAAAAGTCTATTGGGGTGACAGTGGCTACTAAAGTTACATGGGTTTTAAGTGTACAATTCTGCAATACATTATCTATATATCACATTGGGTGTTCACCACCTAGAGTCAGTTCTCCTTCCATTCACCATATATTTGATCCCCTTTACTCTCATCTAACACCCCCTCCCCCCTTACCCTCTGGTAACCACTAAACTATTGTCTGTGTCTATAAGTTTTTGTTTCTTCATTTGTTAGTATTGTTCCTTTGTTGCTTTCAGTTTTGTGTCCCACATATCAGTGAAAACATGTGGTTCTCAACTTTTTCTGTCTGACTGATTTCACTTAGCATAATAATCTCAAAATCCATCTATATTGTCACAAATGGCACTATTTCACCTTTTGTTATGGAGAATGGTATTTCACTAATCATCAGAGAAATGCAAATAAAAACTACAGTGAAATATCACCTCACACCAGTTAGAATGGCTATCAACAACAAGACAAATAATAAGTATTGTGAGAGGTTGTAGAGAAAAAGGAACCCTCATACACTGTTGGTGAGAATGCAGATTGGTTCAGCTGCTATGGAAGGCAGTGTGGAGGTTCCTGAAAAACTTAATAGAATTGCCATATGACCCAGCAATCTCTCTCCTGGGTATATACCCAAAAAATCTGAAAACATTTATCTGTAAAGATATATGTGCTCTGATATTCATTGCAGGTTTATTTATAGTAGCCAAGACATGTAAACAACCAAAGTTTCCTTCAATAGATGATTGGATAAAGATACAAAAAGTTTTCTATATATGAGACCATGTCATCTGGAAACAGAGGCAATTTTACTTCTTCCTTTCTGAATTGGATGCCTTTTGTTTCTTTTCTTGACTAATTCCTCTGGCTAAGACTTCCAGCACAATGTTGAATAGAAATGGTGAGAGTAGACAACACTGTCTTGTTCCTGATCTTAGAGGAAAAGCTTTTAGCTTTTCACCATGGAGTATGATGTTGCTGTGGGTTTGCCACATATGACCTTTGTTATGTTCAGGTACCATCAATACCAAATTTGTTGAGAGTTTTTATCATGAAAAAATGTTGAATTCTGCTTAATGTTTTTTTTTGGTGCAAGTCGAGATGATATGATTTTTATTCTTCATTTTGTTAATGTAGTATATTACATTTATTGAACAAGAGAGCAAATTTGCAGGCATGACACCTCCTGATATCAAATTGTATTGCAAAACTATAGTAATCAAAACAGTATGGTTGTAGCACAAAAACAAGTTCATAGATCAAACAGAACTAAAGCCATACTTATTTGGCCAACTAGTTTTTTTAAAACTACACAATACACACAATACACAATAGAAAAAGGATAGCCTCTTCAATAAATGGTGCTGGGAAAACTGTAGACCATATGCAAAAGGATGAAAAGACCCCTATCTTACACCATACACCAATATCAACTCAAAATGGATTAAATACTTAAATAAAAGATTTGAAACCATAAAACTCCTAGAAGAAAATGTAGGAAAAAATCTCCTTGACATCTGTCTTGACAATGATTTTTTGGACTTGACACCAAATCAAAGGCAACAAAAGCAAAAATAAACAAGTGGGGCTGCATCAAACTAAAAAGTTTGTGCAAAGCAAAGGAAAAAACTACAAACAGAATGAAAAGGCAACCTACAAAATGGAGAAAATATCTGCAAAACTTATATTTGATAAGGGATTAATATCTAAAATATACAAGCAATTCATAAACTCAAGAACAACAACAACAAAAAAACCTCAAATAACCCAATTAAAAATGAGTACAAGACCTGAATAGACATTTTTCAAAAAAGATATACAAATAGCCAATAGATATATTAAAAGGTGCTCAACATCACTAATCAACAGGAAAATATAAATTAAAATGACAATAAGACATCACCTAACACTTGTAGAATGTCTATTATCAAAAAAGAGAAAGATTGGGCCGGCCTGGTGGCTCAGGTGGTTGGAGCACTGTGTTCCTAACGTGAGGTCACTGGTTCATTTCCCACATGGGTCAATGAGCTACACCCTCTACAACTAAGATTGTGAACAATGGCTCTCCCTGAGCTGGACTGCCATGAGCAGCCGTAGCTTGCCATGAGCTGCCGTGGGCTGCTGTGTGTTGCCAGGAGCGGCCGGTGGCCAACATGAGTTGCTGGCGGCCAGCATGAGTGGCCAGCAGCCAACATGTGTTGCCATGAGTGGCCAGTAGCCAGCGTGGCCAGCAGCCATCCTGCATGGCCGGCAGCCATCATGAGCGGCCGGCACCTGGCGAGACCTACTGTGACCAGCCAACCCACGACCAGTGACTGAATGCCTCAGCCGGGGGAAGTGCAAGGCTCATAATAACAGGATGGGCCAGGGAGTTGTGTCTTACACAACTAGACTGAGAAATAATAGCTTGAACCGGATTGATTGGGGGTGCAGGGAGAGGGAAGGACGGGAAAAAGGGAAAGAAAAAGAGAGAAAGATAATAAATGCTGGAGAGGATATTGCGAAAAGAAATCCATATTGTTGGTGGGAATATACATTGGTACAGCCCACTATGGAAAACAGTATGGAAGTTACTCAAAAAAATTAAAAATAGAACTGCCTTATAAATATTAAAAATTAAAAATAGAATTACCAATAATCCACTTCTGAGTATATATCCAAATCAAATGAAATCACTCTCTTGAAGAGATATTTGTACCCCCATATTTGTGGCAGCATTATTAACAATAGTCAAGGTATAGAAACAACCTAAATGTCTGTAGACAGATGAATGGAAAATATGTGATAGATACATTACATATATACCTAGATAGACAGATAGAAATAGAATATTATTCAGCACTAAAAAAATAAAAAGGAAATCCTGCCATTTGCAATACAGATGAAACTAGAGGACATTATGCATGAAACAAGCCAGACAGAAAAACAAACATTATAGTATCACTTATATGTGGAGTCTAAGAAAAAAAAGTTGAATCAGAAGGTAGAATGGTGGTTGCTAGTGACTGAGATGGGGGAAATAGAGATAGGTTGGTCAAAGGGTAGAAACTTTCAGTTATAAGATGCATGAATTCTGAAAATGTCATGTACAGCATGGTAACTTTAGTTAACAATACTTTACTGTAAATTTGGAATTTGTTGAGAGTAAATTTCACCAAATAATAAGAATAAAAGTAAGTGACATCATAGATGTGTTTATTAACTTTACTGTGGAAATCATTTCACAATACATATATCAAATCATCACATTGTACACTTCAAATATTTTGTAATTCTGTCAATTATACCTCAATAAAGCTGTAAACAAAATTCCCTTCTCTGATTATTATGGTACATTTTTCTGAGACTTAGAATAGTCCATGCTAAATCCAAATGTCCTTTCCTCATCGGGATGATGTTGAATCAGGTCAAGTGGGATAAGAGGATTATACATGTATTTCTGGTATCTTTATGGATTTATCAACCTGGCCTCAATCATTTTGAATTGCGTAAGTCAAGATAAAAATTACTGGGTGAGGGTATGGATATGACTTTAAGAACAAAGAAAATTGTCTGTTAGTGGTGTTATAAGATTTGTTAAATACGTGCATGCATATAATTCTCCTAATATGAGTGTAAGCTATTCTAGGGTAATAAAAATTATAATCAGTAGACATTTCAGTCTACTAAAAGTTACAAATGCTTCACTGAGTGTGTAAAATGCCATGTAACTGTACTATTACTTTGACAACACATTATGTAGGTAATAAGCAGCAAGAAGAGATAGGAAGGTTAGGGAAAAAAAATTAATCATTTCTTTAACAGGAAACCACTACCAAAATGAAGAGGACTAAGGATACTGCTACTATTGTGTAAAGTGTATGAACTGATGACCTCCTCTCTAAATGAAAAATGATGGCCAGGAGGTCCTATTATGGTCCTCTTGTGCTCATAGCACATTTTTCAATGGAAAGAAGTAATTTCCTGAATTTGAATTGTAGATAGTGAAGATGTACTGCCCCCACGTGTCTGTACTAGGATTTATTTGATTAAAAAAAACATTATTTTTTATTTCCTAGAGGCAAATATTCCCTCAAGAAAAAGACATTTGTATTTTTTTCAAGCCATATTTTGTGATGTTATTGGAGCTTTGGGTTCATTCTTTAGATGTACCACAAAAGATATAATTGCAAATACTGAAATAGTATAATCCTCTTAAAGAAAATTGAAGAAATGGAAGAAAAAATTACAATTTCATATATATTTCAATGGAAGTGCCTAATATGAATCTTTTTATCACATAAATATTAGAGAGCACCAATCAACATTGCAGTATTCTAAAGTTCTAGTTAAAGATGCTGAATTGTGTTGAGAACACCATCTTATATCAGATGCCACAGAAATTAAAAAAACACACTTCTTGTAAAAAAATCTAACACTCCCAGAACTTTTATCTATCCACTAAATTGTATATTTGAAGTTTTATATATAAAGCTAAATACTCAAAAATTAGACCAAAAATAATGTACACTGCCTTTTTTAAACATGTGTAATATCATATTTTTCTAAATGCTTTCATGTGCATTATAACACCTGAGTTAATCTTGGAATTTGGCATCAGTAACCCAGAAAAATGAGTCAGAGTATGTGCCAAAGAGGGAATAGCATCATATAGCATTTTAAGTACATAATCAAATGCTAACATCCAAAACTATTGTTTCATAATACAGACCCATAGAAAATGAAAAATGCCACCGATAGTCCCCAGAAAAAGCAATGACTATACTCACTTCTTATAAGGACATACAAGTATTAGAATACCACAGAATTTTGCCAAACCACTTATCTTTTTTCCTTAAGAGGCAGTTCACATTACCCATAAGAAGTCGGCAGAAGTAAAATTAATGAAACCCAACATTTTAAAATTGTAAATCTGCCAGAAAGTTGTTAATCATGGATACATGCACAGGTACAATGAAAACGCCTTTCAGTCCTCACTCATGCAAAGCTCACTGAGTTACTTGAATTAGGAATGGAATAGACCTGAACTTCTACCCCAACTGCAACATTCAACCGTGATAAAGGTATTTCAGAGGGTGTTTTCACTGAGTTTGTCAATTAGTTTCAATCCAGAACTCTATTTCAATCTCTCAGATTTGAATTTTTTTAGAATCTGCCAAGAAAGAATCTAAAATCTCTTGATCAAGAAAATTAAGAAATAAAAGTTTGCCTCATAGTCACATTATACAACTATTTACTGAGTGCTTAAAATGTATTGGAATCTCTAGTTGCTTCTTTGATTTATTTTAATCTGGGGATCCTCAGTTTCATCAAATATAAAATATGAATGATAATAATATTCTTATATTTTTCACAGTTACTTAGATGAACTAGTTAAGAACCGCTAAAAATGAGAAGACCAGTAAGTACTAAGTTATATCTAAATAAAAATGGTTATAATTAGAGAAATTAAACTCTCCCCTTCTGTGGAAGTTTCCAAGTAATTAAGAAAGCCTAAGTAGGAAGTGGTTGTGAGATTGGACTACTTACAATTTAAGCTTCTGTACAATAAAATAACGTAAAACATCGTAAATATCCAATAGAAAAATATACTATGATAATGATAAGTATGACACAAAACAATACCAATAACCAAAATTGCAAAACAAAACAAAACAAAAAAACTGTTGAAGAAATCAGACATGCAAATTGAATCAAGTTGAGCTACCTATATTTTTGTTTTTGTTTTCCACAGAACATGAGCACATATTAAAATGGTACATTAGAGGCAATGCTAGCTATAGTACAGGGGCTTATAACTTGATAAAAGCTTTTTTTCTTTTTTAGGGAGAAACTAAATAACATCTATTAAAAATTAAGTATGCATAATCTTTCATAGAACAATTCCACTATCAGTGATATTTTCAAAAGTGTATAAAAGGCTGCATACTGTAGTACTGTTTGTTGAAGTGGAAAAAAGTTGGAAACAATCTAAATATCCATTAATAGAGAAAAGCCTATCTCACTCATACATAGGAATATTCTATCAAGTGAAGTATATAAAAGAAAATGTTATGATATGAAAATATCTATCATATTGTTAGTTAAAAATAAAAGAAAATATGGGAAAACATAAAAACACAAGCATATACGCAAACATATACACACTATTATGCTAGTACTATGCAAGTGCTAGATTTTAAAGAAAGAGAGAAAATATACAAACCAAACCATTACCTTAAAAGGGGAATTGAGGATTCCTGTCAAGATGGCTGAGTAGTTAAACTCTGTGTTACCTTCTCTAAGGACCACATCAAAATTGCAACTAAACTGCTGCAGAACTACCATTGTTGAGAATCGCATGAAGTCTAGCTGAATCAGTCCTACAACTAAGTACATCAGAAGAAGCCACCTTGAGACTGGTAGAGGGGCAGAGAAGGACTGGGTCCTTCTCTGTATCCTGTTATAGCCTTTGTTTCCAAGTCTATTTTGTGGTGTGTAAGTATTGCTATCCCAGATTCTTTGCTGTTCTGTTTTATTTCCATTTCCATGAAATATCTTTTTCATCTCTTTACTTTCAGTCTGTGTAGTGTCTTTCAATATGAAGTGAATTTCTTGTAGGAAGCATATATGTGAGGGTCTTGTTTCCTTATCCATTCAACCACCCTTTGTTTTTTGATTGCAGCATTTAATCCATTTACATTTAAAGTAATTGTTGATACAAATGTAGTTATTGCCATTTTATTATTTATATTTTTTTAATTTTCTTTCGTCTCAAAGAAGTGCTCAAAGATTCCTTGTAATACTGGTTTGGTGGTGATGAACTCCTGTAGCTTTTTCTTGTCTGGGAAGCTCTTTATCTGTCCTTCAATTCTAATGATAGCTTTGCTGGGTAAGTAATCTTGGTTGTAGGTCCTTGCTTTTCTTCACTTTCAATATATTCTGTGCCAATCTTTTCTGGCCTGAAAAGTTTGAAAAGTTTCTGTTGAGAAATCAGCTGAACATCTTATGGGAGCTGCCTTGTAAGTAACTAGTTGCCTTTCTCTTCCTGCTTTTAAGATTCTTTCTTTGTCTTTTACCTTTAACATTTTAATTATGATATGTCTTGCTATGGGTTTCTTTAGTTTCATTTTGTTTGGGACTCTGTGCTTCCTGGGCTTATATATCTATTTCTTTTGCTATATTAGGGAAGTCTTTCATCATTGTTTTGTCAAATAGGTTTTCAATCCCTTGCTCTCTCTCTTCTCCTTCTTCTGCTACTCCTATGATGTGACTGTTGGTATGCATTCTGTTGTCCAAGAGGACCCTTAAACTATCCTCATTTTTGTAGACTCCTTTTTTCTTTTAGCTGTTCTGTTTGGGTGTTTTCTGCTACCTTACCTTCTAAATTGCTGATTCAATCCTCTGCTTCAGCTAATCTACTGCTGATTCCCTCTAATATAGTCTTCATTTCAGTTTTTGTATTCTTTAATTTTGACTGGTTCTTTTTTATGTTTTCTATCTCCATTTTTATGTTTTCTATCTTTTTGTTGATATTTTCCCTGATATCATTGAGCATCCTTATAAGCAGTGTTTCGAACTCTGTGTCTGGTAGGTTATTTGTCTCCATTTTGTTTAGTTCTTTTTCTGGAGCTTTATTCTGTTCTTTTATTTGGGACATGTTTCTTTGTCTCCCCAATTTGGCTGCCTCCCTGTGTTTGTTTCTGTGTATTAGGTAGAGCTGCTAAGTCTCTCGATGTTAGTAGAGTGGTGTTATGTAGTAGATGTGCTGTGGGCCCAATGGCACAGTCTCCCTAGTCACCAGAGACGGGTACTCCAGGTGTGTTCCTTATGTGGATTGTGTGTGCCCTCCTGTTGTAGTTGAGACTTGACTACTGTTTGCATGTCAATGGGAGGGATTGACCCTCAGGCTAACTGAGGACTAGCAGTGACTACAGTGAAGGAGTTGTGGTGCAGGGTCTGACCCTACAGAGCAGCATTTGCTTTAGCAGGGCTCTGGTGCCTTCTCAGTCTGCCCTTTGGGTGTGCTGTCCTCAGACGCAGCTGGGTAATGCTCTATCTTGGTCTGAAGCAGGTGTGCCAGGCCCAGGGCCTCCTAGGAGTGGCCCCGCTATGGGCCAAGTTCACCACAGCCTGTGCACTGACCGGGCCATCTGCAATCCACAAAGCAATCCACAAATGGTCACTACCAGTGTTGGGCTTGGAGGTGCCTTGAGAGGCCAACTTGCAAACCAAGGCCAGCTATCACAATGCTGGGCTTAGGGCTGCTCAGCCAGAGGTATGGAATATGCTAAAGACATACGCTGCTTGTTTGGGTTTTGTGAACCCTTGAGAGATTTTAGCAAATTCTGCAACACAAGCCAAGGCAGGCCATTGGTAGGGAAAAGCCACCAGAAGCAGCTTGGGTATGCTGAAAAGTTGAGTGGAGTGTCAGCAAATCACCAGGACCGGCCAAACAAACCAAGTTAGCTAGATTGATGGAGACTCAAATATGGTGGCCACCTGGGTCTGTATGCCAAGAGTGGGGAGGGCTCAACAAAGAAACAATGGTTTCTGCCAGCTCCTCTGTCTGGGAGAAAATTGCCATTCCAGCCCTTGCCCCGACACCAGACAGTTCATTTCCTCCCTGAGTGTCCCTAGTGTCTTTTAAGCAGCTGCCCCAGCACTGGAGCTCAGAGTATGTGAGTCCATCAGCAAGTAAGTCTGTACACAGGCCCTTTAAGAGGAATACCTGGGACTGCAGCTGCCTGTGTCTGAGTGAGACACAATCTCCACTGGTTTTCACAGCCAGTAGTTATGGGGACTTCTCTTCCCTGCACTGGAATCCTGGGCTAGGGAATCTAATTTGGGGCTGGACTCCTCATTTCTCTGGAGGGCAGGCTTCCTCTACAGCCACGATATCCCTCTCAATTTTTCATGGTCATATATGAGTTTTGTTTTCAACATGGTGAATCAAAGATATGTCTGTCAGAGTGAACAGTTGGAAAAGAGGAAATGAAACTAAAGAACAAAGTAGAACTGAGAGTTATCAGTATGTACATGATAGTTGATTCCAGAGTGTAAAACAGTGAGCCAAATAAAATAAATTAGAACAGGAAAGGAGTAAAGAATGGAGTTCTAAGCAACAGCAACCATTGCAAGATACATTAGGAAACAATTGCAAAAAAAACTAAGATAAAATGATTCTCAAAACAAATTTCCAAACAGCTATGGGAGAATTGCAAGATTAATTTGAAAAGGGAAGTAAGGAGGAAAAAAGAGTGGTGGCTAACTAGGGAGGTCCCACTGACTCTAAACTGATGGACTCTGATTTCAAAAAAAAAAAATCAGATATATAATCCAAATTAAAGGAATTTGATGTGCACTCACCAAGTGCACATCAGGAACTCCCAGGCCCAGAATCCCCACCAAAAAAAAGAATTTTACTCATGTGTTTAGTCATACACATATTACATACATGGTTTTCATGAAGTTAAGGAAAAGAAAACATAGGACTAAAAAAAAAATTGAACTTCCTTGAATATTCCAGCTGAGATTGTTTCTGTGATTTGTAATGTGATTTCCTCATTTCTCTGTTTACAGTTATATATAAACTAGGTCGGCATAGTTATTCATGAAATCAATACATAAATAGAGAAGAAAATTAATAAGTCACTATGGAATTTATATAATCTGGTTTAAATTAAATGGGTCATTTTTCATATATATCAGTTATATTCATGACAGATACAGTCCTTTTCATAAAAATCATCTAATGTTAAGTGACTGCTTCATGCAAAATACATTTTGATTTATTGCCAGGATCCTTCTATGTTTTATTAGCAAATACTGAAGAACAGTCCTTATATACAGTCGTTCAGCAAATCTGAACTACTCTCAACATTTTTCAAATGACTTGGCCAATATTTCATAATAATGATTCATCAGCTAGAGTTAAGCATAGCCTGAGAAACAAATCTATGATGCTGAATTATACAATTATTTTGTACAGTGTGCTATAATATAGTATAATGGTTAAAATCACATATTTTGAATTTAATCCGCCTAATTCTGGTACTACTATTGCAAATTTTATGTTGTGGGGAGGTTATTAAACTTTTCTAAGATCTGGCTGCTTTCTTAGTAAAACAGAGGTAATTGTAGTATGTATTCCATAGTGATAGTATTGGGAAGAATAAATGGGATGGAAGGAAGAGAGGGAAAGGGGACAGTCCCTGACCATAGCAAGCCCTGATCGTGTTGTGTATGATAATTATTACATGATGATGATGATGATGATCATGACAATGATGATGTAATATCCATTCTCTGATTTATGTCTAACAGCATTGTTTTCAGGGACTGGGCACTAGCACGTGTCCACATAATTACTACCAGCGGCACAATTAAAATAATTTGGCAAATAGAGAAGGTACACATTGCTCAATATTCCTAGTCCATCTATATAATGAGGTCATTTGGATATTATTGTTTGAATCATCCCAATTCAGAAGCTTCTATGCTTTTTACGTGAACTCTTTATGCACAGTATGAAAATACGTACCCACCAAAAACCTGCACATGGATGTTTACGTTAACTCTTTTTCATCATTGCCAAAACTTTGAATGATCTAACATGTCCTTCAGCAGGAAAATGGATAAACTACAGTAAAGCTGGACAACAGAATATTATTCAATACTTAAAAAAAAAAAAAAGTTATCAAGTCATGGAAAGAAATGGAGGAAACTTAAATGCATAAATTTAAATTTAAGTGAAAGAAACCAATCTGAAAAGACTGCATACTGCATTATGCCAACTATACGGCGTTCTGGAAAAGGCAAAACCATGGAGACAGCAAAAAGATCAGTGAATGATCGCCAGGAGTTAGGTTGGCAGGGAGGGAAGAAAAGGCAGGACACGGGATATTTAGGGCAGTAAAACTATTCTACAGGATACTACAGCAGGAATACATGTTATTATACATGTATCAAAACCCACAGAACATACAGCAAGCGAGAACACTAATGTAAGCTATACACTTAGTGTGATAACAATGTGTCAGTGTAGGGCCATTGATTGTAGCCCATGTGGCTCTCTGGTTAGGAATGTTGATAGTGGAGGAGGCACTGCCTGTGTGGGGAGAGAGGTTATATGGGAATTCTACTTTTTGCTCAATTTTGATGTGAACCCAAAAGTACTCTAAAAAAATGAAATTTAACTTTTATTTTTTTTTAATTACTGTTTATTGGGGTGACAATTGTTAGTAAAGTTACATAGATTTCAGGTGTACAATTCTGTAATACATTAGATAATGTATCTCACCTTGTGTGTTCACCACCCAGAATCAGTTCTCTTTTTAAAAAATAGATAATAAAAGAATTCTACAAATAACTCTGCCCTGAAACTTGGTAACAGATACAATGGTCAAATTCCCTGGAATACTCAAGATACTAATAGTATTTGACACAAAAGATGAAACAAATCATTTGCATAGGCCTATATCTATGAAATAAATTGAATCAATAATTAATAACCTTCCGTAAAAGAAAACACCAGGCCCAGATGGGTTTGAATTCAACAGTGAAGGAAGCTCATATTATGTGGGCTTTACACTGGCTCTTTCCTCTGCCTGAAGTTCTTTTGCCTCAGATTCCCCCATGGCTCACTCCATCTTCATACCAAGGCCTCTTCTTATATTGTTCCTCCTTAGAGGAGCCACTTCAGTGTATCCTTCCCAAAATAGCACTGATGTTCAATCTACATTATTTTCTTCATAAAGTGTACATTGATACATTGATATTATGCTTATTTGTTTATATTCATGTTTACTTGTTTATTGTCTGACTTCCCCATAGGAAAGGGAACTCACCCCATAAAGTCAGGGACATATCTGTCTTTTTCTAAACTAATGAACAAGGCTTGGCACATTAAATAAATAAATGAATGAGTGAATGAAAATAATGGGCAAATTAGCAGGCATAGAAGAGATTATTATAAATGTTGAGATAACAATGAATAATTTGGTAAGGCTGAAACACAGAGTTGGAATAGGAAAAGTTAGACTAAGATACTAAAAAAATAAAGGTTTTGGTTAAATTTGTACTTATTTGTCAACTTAAAATATTTGAACTTAATCTTGTCGACAATGAAGCAGAGCCATCAACAGAATGAACACCAGATTTGTTTTTTTGTTTGCTTGCTTTCTTGGTCTGTTTGTTTTTTACTTTCTGTTTTGGGGGATTTGGGGTGACTTTTGGTAGGCAGGGGTGTTATGTTCTATTTTTCCCAGAAATAAAATGCATGAAAATCTGATGGCCTGACTGGAGTTCAAAAAATTAGATGAAAGAAGATTTGTGATTATTTCAGCAAAGGAGTAAAAAGTCTGAATTAATTCAAAGTGTTTTTCTAGGGTAGAATTCACAACATATTGGGAGTGAGGCAAAAGAAAAAGACGAATTTCTGGCTTGAACAGCTATATGTTTGATCATATATTAAGTGATGAGGGAATTGGTTACACAGATTATGAAAAAGCTGATGAACTAAACAGGAGAAGATGAAACACCAAAAGGTTAGCAACTTCAAGCCATTTCCATGCCTACCATTGAAAGGACAAGGGGAAGTGGTAGTATTATTGGAGCCAGAAGTCTGGATTCGTGTTGGAAACTGGAACTGTGGGAGAGGAACTCTTCATCTGGCACTGGAGCTGGGGTGGAAACCCCGCAGCTGCGGGAGGTGCTGCTTCAGTCAGAACCAGACAGCGAGAAATGCCTTGGTAGTTAGCTCTCCACCTTCCATCACTGATTCCCACTGACCAAATCTACCTGGAAACCTATAGACAATCCTGAGAAAACTGTCTTTGTTATGAGGAAGGTATGCCAGAGAAGGAGAATGAGAGAGACGGTAAACAACTAAATGAAGCACAGATGAGTATTGAAAAGAAACAGGCCAACAAAACTTGAGACCCATTTCAGATTGGGATCTCTATACTTAACAAGGAACATTTTGAAAATTTAGATAGGGACATTGCTACAATAATAGATGTCACTGGCCCAAGTACAAATGAGGTGAAATTAATGAGACTGTTGTTCATGCATGACTTAAGAAATCAATCTTTCTAGCTTTTTCTTTCCAAAGTTAACTACCCTCAGATTTTAATGGTAGAAAGTAAAATTGTTTTCTAAGAAGTAATTAAAACTATACAGCTGACTAAATAAAAGTGGATTAACAAATAAGTACAATTTTAGTATACTGAACTTTTGAATTTGCTGCAAAAATATATCCATTAGGAAAACGGCTTTGTTATGAATTAATCCTCAAAGGGCCTTTAAACTAAAATAATTTCCAACTAAATCCAGTTTTTCAAAAGTCATTAAACTTCTTCTTGAATAAAGTATCTATTTAAACACTGTTGATGAAAAAAAACTGATAATTTAATCTGGCATAGTATCACTGAAATAGAGGCAGGTACCAAAATTACAGTACTCACGGCTACTAATTGGCTGTGCAAACTTCAGTAAATCAATTAATTACCAGTGTATGACTTCCCTCCCCCTTACAGTACATAGGAATGAATATTCCTTTTATACCAATCACAGAGTTGTATTGAGGTTTAAGAAAATCCAATGTTTAAAAACATACAATATGTAAAAGCACCTTATGAAATTAAAAATGGCTAAATTATATAAAGTGGTAATAATCATCCAAAATAATAAGAGGTGTTTAACTTCTTCTATAATAATGTAGTGAATATCCACTATTTTCTGGACAAGTAACTGTTAGAAGTGGTTATATAAACTATTCAATTTAAAAAAAAAAATAAGCTTTGGGAAAATGATTCCTTAGAATATTGTATCTGTCAAAATTTCCTGGAAAATCCAATGTCCTGGGAACTAACCATGTCCGTTCTATTTTTCAGATAATGCTGAAACTATTAACTTTATAATAATATAACAATTTTATTTATTGAGGCAGGTGCATTTTTTTATTTGAAACAATAAATATTATTATCAAGCACTGGGATCTAGAGAAATCAAGACAAGGACCCAGATAAACTGAAGACATTCTGACAATACTGAATAATGATTAAAAATCTACGTTATAAATGGAATAAGAACAATTCCATATAACATTGATAATATGATTTTATTTTCATCTAAAACAATAATTAAAAGGAAGAGCTTTTAACATAAATTAACAGATTAATAATATGTGAAAGAAACAAGAATCAGTGTCCTAATAAACACTTTAGATTAAATAAATTAACAGAAGGGTGAGCAACACCAAGAGCCTTAATTCCTACCAGAGATGTTTAGTCATAGATGGGCTTGTGAACCCCATGCTAAAACTCCACGGATAGATATATTTCCATTTGTTAAGCTATATAACGTGAACACCAGTATTCCTTAGATTCACATTAAATACAAAACTCTGACAATAAAGTTTGCGAACTTGTTGCAACGATGTTACTAACCCTTTTTGATATCAGAAGGATGATTCATTATGAATTTGTACCAACTGGACAAACAGTTCAACAAGTTTACTATTTGGAAGTGAGTGCTGTAAAGGCTGCGTGAAAAAGTTAGACGACCTGAACTTTTGCCAACAATTCATGGCTCTTGCATCATGACAATGCACCAGCTCACAAAGCACTGTCTGGGAGGGAGTTTTTAGCCCATAAACAAATAACTGTATTGGAACACCCTTCCTACTCACCTGATCTAGCCCTCAGTGAAGTCTGTCTTTTCCTGAAAATAAAGGAAATATTGAAAGGAAGGCATTTTGATGACATTCAGGACATCAAGGGTAATACAACAACAGCTCTGATGGCCATTCAGGAAGAGAGAGTTCCAAAATTGCTTTGAAAGATGGACTAGGTGCTGGTATTGGTGCATAGCTTCCCAAGGGGAGTACTTGGAAGGTGACAATAGTGATATTCAGCAATGAGGTATGTAGCACTTTTACTAGGATGCGTTCGCAAACTTAATTGTCTAACCTTATATGTACTCGCCTTTTTTCTGAAATCTGTTGTAGTTGGTAATTCTCATTGCATTCTGTCATATTTTATAGCATCATTCCCTACAATTATTTGATGACAGACTTTAATGTTTTGCTTTTTCCCTAGTCACCATTTTAAGCAAGATGTTATTTGGAAACATTTGGGAAATGCTTGTTTGTAACCACTGGTGTATTCATCTAATGGCTGCTTTGAGAGCACATTCATGGAAAACTATGCCATGCCTCCTTACTTATGGGTGTGTGGGGTGCTGTATCTAGCACACTGCCTTGTACACAGCAGATATTACTTATTGAAAAACATAAAACAGTGAATTCTGCTTCTTATTTGAAGAATTTAGTAGGCATAGTATTTTGAGTATGATACTGTCCAGAAAGACTGAGAACTTCCAAAAAATACCATGTAAGAATTTAAAGTATAGTGCAAGGTATATTAGTTAAAAGAACTTAAAAATTATAAAATATTTTAGAAATAGTGTGGTCTATTGCCATCATTTAATAGAATACATACAGTAAAATAAAACATTATTTTCTTTTTAAATTTTTATTTAAATTTAAGGAGATTGGTTGTGAAAAATTACAGATTTAGATTTTCTTTTCATTTAAAAATACAGGGTTAAATTTTAGAGATATAAATAGTTTAATATAATTAGTTTAATTTAAAGACATTAAGTGTTAAATAAAGAATAAAGCATTCAGCATTAAGAATTGTGGAGTTTCAACACTCCCACCAAAGTGGCTAAGACATAAAGGACTGACAATACCAAGTGTTGATGAAAATATGAACAGCTGAATTGTTCACGCATTGATGGTAGAAGGTAAAATGGTACAGCCACTTTGGAAAACTACTTCAGTATCTAAACAAAGTAAGAAGTGTCACATATATTTCAAAATTTCTCCTCCAGGATATACGGCCAATGACAATAAGTGGATAGGTCTACCAAAACGATACATACAAGTTACAACTTGTATGTATCAGACAACAGACAAAAACTGGAATAACCAAATATCCATCAAAAGTTAAATAAAATGCATTGTTGCTTATTATACATGCAAGGAATTCTAAACAACAAAGGAAAAGAATGAACTACTGCTATGTTCAATGATGTGTAGAAACCTCACAGATATAATTGTCATGGTGGAGTAACTGATAACCGACTCAAAATATAGTTTTTCAGATGTTGAAAAACAGGCAGCAAAGGGAAAAGTTGAAGTGAGCCCCTATAGTGACCCAATGCCCGTGGGACTCTGCACCTGGTGATAGGCAACAGTGCGAATAGAGAGTAGTGGTCTTCCTCAGCTTCAGAGACAGAAATTGGAATTTGGGGCTGCACAGGAGGCTGGGCAGGGTACCAGAGAAAAAGGATCTCCAAGAGAAAGAACCAGGGGGCCCAATTAGGTAACCATAATATTCACCAAAATTAAAACATCTGGGAGTGAAAGGGCATGCATATACAAATATGCCAGGATGACATATGCGTATATAAATCAGACCTGTCTTTGGCAAACAGATATAATCAACTCACTGCCATTCTCCTTGCTCCAACACAAGGGATTTGTGTTGAAGTTTGGTCCTAAATAGTTTTCTGGAACACACTGGTTGCCTCTTTTGGGAGGCTCTTTTCCTGCCAGTCCCTATTGTGAGGTAACACTCCTGTACTCTTGTCTCATAGCGTACCTAGCTTATACGCATATGTGCCGTCACTGTTTTCCAGAATTCCTGATGGGTGAGGGATTCTAGCCTGAACAAGATTTCAGCATCATTCACATATTTTACCAAAATCAGCTTCTATGAATCTTTTTAGAGGATGGTGATGATTACATACTAAACACTATGAATTCTGTACTTGAGGCGGGAAAATTTCACAGTATGTAAATTGTAGCTCAATAAATCTATGTAAAAAAGAAAACTTGTGTTTAAGCATAAAACACCAGCCCAAATATTCCACTAAGTGATTTCAGTTTGGAATACTCATGTATTCTCTACCTCAGAAAAGGCAGATGGTGAATATCAAAAATTCTCTGCCATAAGGTCAGCCCTCGGCTTCATCTACAAATTGGTGCAGAAACTATTTTGTACCCCAAGGGGTATGAACCAGTTGCTTTCAGCCTTTAAATTGTCATCATCAGAAATATCTAGAGGACTTATTAAAGAGTAGATTACTTGGCCTCCCCACCAGAGTTTCCGATCCAATAAGTCTGGGTGGCATCTGAGAATCTGCAATACTCACAAGTTCCTAAGCAATGCTGATATTGCTGGTCCAGCCAATACATTTGGAGAACCACTGAGCTAAGCCTTCACATACCAAAATATAAGTAAAAAAGATAATTTATAATCTTCCACCAGGTGTGTATTTGCCTTATATTTGCAAAACTAAGAGCAACTCAACTGACCCTTCTCAGTGCAGGAAAAAAAAAAATCAGCATCTCTAAGTTATAATTTTAAAATTGACCCTGCAAAAGAAGGAATACATATTTCAGGTGAAAAATGAGAAATCCAGCCTGTGGCAACACTGAAACATCTGGGTGATGTTGGAGGTTTGTGACCTGCAGTTTAGGTGAGAGGAAAGAAGTTAATAGTTCAGATTTTGAGCATGAGTTTTCAACGGTGTTTCAGGGGAGGACAACTGGGAGCAAGATTGTGCCTGCAGGAAGCTCCATAGTTAGAGGCAAGAAGAGTCAAGAAAGAAAGCAAGAGAGTGGGGAATTCAGAAGCAAAAGCAGACCAGGAAGGTCCTACAACAGCAGGCAAAGGCATGTTTAGAAAGCAGGCATTCCCAACAGGGCAGAGGCAGGAGGAAAATATGATCTGGAAAGGGATGCTTGGATTTTTAGAAGATAGAACGGGAAATTTTGGAGCTGGCAACAATCTTGATGAGATAAAGCAGTTTTGAAGAACATCTGCCCATCCCTTTCAGTTAGGAATGCTATATATATATAGTATTATATATATATATATATATCCTTGTCCCACTCCCACCTGCCCAGTGCTAGAAGCAGAACAGTAGCAGTGTCAGATCAAAAGAACAGAATATTTCCTGTTCTGAGAACTGTGGTCCGCAGACACAGATTTGCAACCCAACTAGTTCCAGCAAAGGGGAGGGAGCTATGGAAGCAGGACCGGCTGTGGTGGTGGTTGCCGCCATATACACATACATATACATATATGCACGTATACATACATATATATGTGTATGTATATACATATATATTTTTCTCCAACAAAAACAATACAAAAAAACACCAAAATGAAAGATTTTAAAAAGAATGCCTTTCGCCATTTTCTACTTCATTTGATCCATTATTGGGTCATGGCAGGAACTTGAAAAGCAACTGGTCTAGGTTCACCTGCTTATTTCATAGAGGAGGTTAATAACAAAAAGGTATACGACAATGACAAATCCAAGACTCACATGAAAGAAATCGGACTCCTGGTCCAATATAAGGCCAATTAAAGGATTATATCTGTATTAATCAGTTCTCCAGAGAAATAGAAACAATAGCATATACAGAGATATGTTTAAAAGGAGGTTTAGTATGGTAATTGACTCACAAAGTTATGGAGGCTAAGTCTCTGCCATCTGCAAATTAGAGAACCAGGAAAGCTACTGGTGTAATTCAGTCCAAATCTGAAAGCCTAAGAATTGAGGGGGTTGATAGTGCAAATCCCTGTCTGAGTCCGAAAGCTTGAGAACCAGGAGCACCAATGTCTGAAGGCAGGAGAAGATGGATATCTCAGTCCCAGCAGAGAGAGAGAGAGAGAATTTGTTTTCCCTCTGCTTTTTTGTTCTAATCAGGCCCTCAGTGGATTGGATGCTGCCCACCACATGGGAAGGATGATCTGCTTTACTCAGTCTACCAATTAAAATGCTAATCTCTTCTGAGACACTCTCAGGGACACACTTAGAAATAATGTTTTCCCAGCTACCAGGGTGTTCCTTAGTCCTGTTAAGTTGACACATAAAATTAACCATCACACCAACAAAACCATCTGCTATGGCCTTGAGATTAAAAACACTCCAGACCTAAATTCTTTACGTATTTTGGCTATTGAATGCTTATTAATTGTGACACTGTACATGAACATTTAGGTTTCTGTTCTGCCCATAATTAATCCGTTAAAAACATACAAATATAGACGTCATCAAAACGGCGGTGTGAGGTGAGCCTCTGTAAAGCTCCCCTGGAATTTACAACTAATTGAACAACCATAACTCCACAAAGGACTCCCTGCACAGCAGACAGGCAAGACGAAGAGGCCCACTACTGAATTCACCTAAAGGTGGGCGAATCAAGCGAGCGGGGGAGGAGGGAAGAGAGAAGTGGGGAGACGGAGCCGAGCGGGCACAGGACACAGACCTAGCTCAGTGCTCCAAACTCGCTGCATTCTGGAACTACTGCAGCTGCGGGAGAGGGAAGAAGGCAGACTGCTAGGGCTTTAATTATGGCCCACAGGGCTAAGGGGGCAGCATATAACACACGCTCACGGCAGAGACCTCGGAGAAAAGACTGAGGGAAGAAAGCTGAAAACGGTGGTTTGAGCCCTCATTGCCGAGCAGAGAACAGAAGCCATAGGCACTGAGACTACCCGCCCCCTCCATACCCTCCTAGAGCTCACCCCGCCCCGACCTGCCCGGAGTTAGAAGCAGAACACTAAAAGTGTCAGATCCAAAGAACAGAATATTTGCTGTTCTGAGAATTGTGGACCGCAAACACAGATTCACAGCCCAACTAGTTCCAGCAAAGGGGAGGGAGTTGTGGAAGCAGGACCACCTGTGGTGGTCAACTCCAGTGCTCTGGGCCACCTCTCACAACTCACACCACCCCCCCCCCTCATCTCCACCTATCTGAGCGGATCCCTGCAGGAGTAAACAGAACTGCTGAAACATACGGGCTCGGAATCTGGTGCAGAAAGAGCTTTCGAACTTCAAAAGCTTTCCGCATCCCCACAGGGATGTGACGCCCTATGACCCAGGGGAACTATTAACAGAGAAGAATCTCGTTTCCCAGGAAATCCCCCCATTGTGTGAGAAGCTGGAATACTGCAGAGAAAACATAGCACGACTGTGTGGGAGCGGAAAGAAAAGGCTGCAGTCGGAGATAAAATAAAACATTCTACCAACAAGTACTGGAAAACAAAAGAAAGACCTCTTCCTATCAACCTGTTGCAGACGCCACTCCTGTAGATGTCTAGGAAGAGAAATAATAAATCAGTAATTGCCAAGAATAACAAAGGCAACAAGACAGATCAGAAAGAAAGTGAAAAGTCTCCAAAAAAATGAACTTAAAGATATGGAAATATGTCACTTAAATGACAGAGAATTCAAGATTGCAGTTCTGAAAAACTCAACGAGATGCAAAGAAACACAGAAAGCCAATTTAATGAACTCAGAAATGCAATCAAAGAACAACATGAGCATTTTATGAAAGAGATTGAAATTTTAAAAAAGAACCAAATGGAATTTCTGGAGATTAATAACTCAATAGAAGAAATTAAGAATGAAATAACCAGCTTAGGTAGTAGAGTTGACCAGATGGAGGAAAGAATCAGTGACATCGAAGATAGAAACCTGGAAATTACACAGATTGAAGAAGAGACTTGAGACTTAAAAGAAATGAAAGAGCTCTACAAGATTTTTCTGACTCTATCAGAAAGAGCAATATAAGAATAATGGGCATACCAGAAGGAGAAGAAAGAGAGAAGGGAACAGAGAATATATTCAAACAAATTGTGGATGAGAACTTTCCAAACTTGTGGACAGAACTGGATCCTCGAATCCAAGAAGCAAATAGAACACCTAATTACCTCAATCCCAACAGGCCTTCACCAAGGCACATTGTATTGAAGCTGTCTAAAATCAATGACAAAGAAAGAATCCTCAAGGCAGCCAGGGAAAAGAAGACGGTAATCTACAAAGGAAAGCCCATTAGATTATCATCAGATTTTTCAGCAGAAACTCTACAATCCAGGAGGGAGTGGAACCAAATATTCAAACAATTGAAAGAGAGAAATTATGAGCCAAGAATAATATATCCAGCAAAGATCTCCTTTAGATATGAAGGAGGAATAAAGACCTTTCCAGACATCCAGAAGCTGAGGGAATTTTCTAATACATGACCTGCACTACAAGAAATACTAAGGAGACTATTCGACCACCATCAACAAGGACAATTTGTGGCAACCAAAACATAAAAAGGGGGAAAGTAAAGGCCTGAACCGGAATATGGGAATAGAGAAAGTAAGTGTGCTGAAGAAAATGGAATACTCTAAATATCAAACTTTCTTTTACATAAACTTAAGGGTAACCACTCAAAAAATACATATATATACGGTAATAAATACTGAATATATATACTGTAATAAAAGAAGAAACAGAAGGAAAAATCATAGAATACCACCACGCAGAAATAACAGACAACAACAAAAAGGCAATGAAACAATGGAGACACAGCCTTACAAGAAAACTAAAGATAGAATGACAGGAAATACTCACATATCAATAATCACCGTAAATGTAAATGGACTGAACCCACCAATAAAAAGGCACAGAGTAGCAGATTGGATACAAAACTAAACCCAACCTTATGCTGTCTCCAAGAGACACATCTCAGCTCCAAGGACAAGCATAGACTCAAAGTGAAAGGGTGGAAATTGACACTCAAAGCAAATGGTACCCAGAGAAAAGCAGGTGTAGCCATAATGATTTCCGATGAAACAGACTTCAGGGTGAAAAAGATAACAAGAGACAAAGATGAACATTTCATAATGGTAAAGGGGACTATACAACAAGAAAACATAACAGTCATCAATATTTATGCCCCCAATCAGGGAGCACCGAAATATACCAAGCAACCACTAACAGAACTAAAGGGAGAAATTGACCAAAACACAATTATACTAGGAGACTTAAATACATCACTGACAGCTATGGATAGATCATCCAAACAAAAAATAAATAATGAAATAGCAGCCCTAAATGAAACATTAGAAGAAATGGACATAATTCACATATATAGAGCACTTCATTCTAAAACATCAGACTATACACTCTTTTCTAGTGTACATGGAAAATACTCAAGGATAGACCATATATTGGGACATAAATCAGCCTCAGCAAATTTAAGAAGATTAAAATCAAACCAAGCATATTCTCTGATCACAAGGCTTTGAAATTGGATATCAACTACAAAAAGAAAGCAGGAAAAAACACAAATACATGGAGACTAAACAACACACTTTTAAAGAATGACTGGGTCAAAGAAGAAATTAGAGGAAAGATCAAAAGATACATAGAAACAAATGACAATGAAAATACACCCTACCAAAATTTTTGGGATGCAGCAAAAGCAATTTTAAGAGGGAAATTTATAACATCACAGGCCTATCTCAAGAAACAAGAAAAATCCCAAATAAATAACCTCATGTTACACCTTGAAGAACTAGAAAAAGAAGTGAAACCCAAGGTCAGCAGAAGAAAGGAAATAACAAAAATCAGAGCAAAACTAAATGAAATAGAGAACAAAAAGACAATAGAAAAAATTAATGTGACATAGAGCTGGTTCTTTGAAAAGATTAACAAAATCGACAAACCCTTGGCTAGACTCACTAAGATAAAAAGAGAGAAGACAATAATAAACAAAATCAGAAATGAAAAAGGGGAAGTTATCATGGACACCACAGAAATACAAAGGATCATCCAATAATACTATGAAGGACTATATGCCACCAAATTCAATAAACTAGAAGAAATGGACAAGTTCTTAGAAACATATAGCCTACCAAGGCTGAACCATGAAGAACTGGAAAATCTAAACAGACCAATCACCAGTAATGAAATTGAATCAGTCATCCAAAACTTTTCCAAAAGCAAAAGTCCGGGTTCAGATGGCTTCTCTCGTGAATTCTACCAAACCTTCAAAGAGGATCTAGTACCGATCCTGCTCAAACTCTCCAAAAAATTGAAGAAGAGATAGTACTCCCTATCTCATTTTATGAGGCCAACATTACCCTGATACCAAAACCTGGTAAGGACAACACACACACACACACACAAACTACAGACCAATATGTCTGACGAATACTGATGCAAAAATACTAAACAAAATTCTAACAAATCGAATACAACAATGCATTAAAAAGATTATTCATGACAACCAAGTGGGTTTCATCCCCGGGGCACAAGGATGGTTCAACATCTGCAAATCCATCAATGTGATACATCACATAAACAAAATAAAGGACAAAAATCATATGATTATATCAATTGATGCAGAAAAAGCATTTGACAAGATACAACATCCATTTATAATTAAAACACTTAATAAAATAGGTATAGAAGGAAAATACCTTAACATATAATAAAGGCCATCTATGACAAGCCCTCAGCTAATCTCATAATTAATTGTGAAAAACTGAAGCCCTTTGCTCTACGTTCAGGAACACAACAAGGCTGTCCCCTATCACCTCAGGTTTTCAACATAGTGTTGGAACTCCTTGCCAGAGCAATCAGGCAAGAGAAACAAATAAAAGGCATCCAAATTGGGAATGAAGAAGTTAAATTATCCCTCTTTGCAGACGACATAATGCTATATAGAGAAAACCCTAAAGACTCCACCAAAAAGCTATTAGAAACAATCAACAAATACAGTAAAGTTGCTGGCTACAAAATCAACGTACAAAAGTCCATTGCATTCCTATATACTAACAATGAAATCTCAGAAAAAGAAATACAAAAAACAATTTATTTTGCAATTGCAGCAAAAAGAATAAAATACCTAGGAATAAACTTAGCCAAGGATGTGAAGGACCTATATGCTGAAAAGTATAAGACATTTTTGAAAGAAATTGAAGAAGACACAAAGAAATGGAAAGACAGTCCGTGCTCATGGATTGGAAGAATCAACATAGATAAAATGGCCATATTACCCAAAGCAATATACAGATTTAATGCAATCCCCATCAAAATCCCAATGGCATTTTTTAAAGAAATAGAACAAAAAAATATCAGATTTGTTTGGAACCACAAAAGACCCCGAATAGCCAAAGCAATCTTAAGAAAAAAGAACAATACTGGAGGTATCACACTCCCTGACTTTAGCTTGTACTACAGGGCTACAATAATCAAAACAGCATGATATTGGCAGAAAAACAGACACATAGACCAATGGAATAGAATTGAGAACCCAGAAATAAAACCACATAAATATGGACAGATAATTTTTGACAAAGAAGCTAAAAACATACAATGGAAGAAAGACAGCCTCTTCAATAAGTGGTGCTGGGAGAATTGGATACCCACGTGCAAAAGAATGAAATTGGACTGCTATCTGCCACCATGTACCAAAATTAATTCAAAATGGATCAAAGATTTAAGCATAAGACCTGACACAATAAACTGCATAGAAGAAAACATACGTACTAAACTTATGGACCTTGGGTTCAAAGAGCATTTTATGAATTTGACTCCAAAGGCAATGGAAGTAAAAGCTAAAATAAACAAATGGGACTATATGAAACTTCAAAGCTTCTGCACAGCAAAAGAAACCATCGACAAAATAGAGGCAACCAACTGAATGGGAGAAGATTTTTGCAAACAGTGCCTCCGATAAGGGGCTAATATCCAAAATACACAAGGAACTCATGAAACTCAACAACAAAAAAACAAACAACCCAATTGAAAAATGGGCAGAAGACCTGACGAGACATTTCTCCAAAGAGGACATACAAATGGCAAATAGACATATGAAAAAATGCTCAACATCACTAATCATCAGAGAAATACAAATAAAAACCACAATGAGATATCACCTCACCCAGTCAGAATGGCTATCATGAACAAGACAAATAGTAACAAGTGTTGGAGAGGCTGTGGAGAAAAAGGAACCCTCATATACTGCTGGTGGGAATGCAGACTGGTGCAGTCGCTATGGAAGGCAGTGTGGAGATTCCTCAAAAAATTATGAATAGAATTACCATATGACCCAGCAATCCCTCTCCTGGGTATCTACCCAAAATATCTGAAAACATGTATACATAAAGACACGTGTGCTCCGATGTTCATTGCAGCTTTGTTTACGGTGGCCAAGACATGGAAACAACCAAAATGTCCTTCAATAGATGACTGGATAAAGAAGTTGTGGTATATATACACAATGGAATACTATTCGGTGGTAAGAAAAGATGATATAGGAACATTTGTGACAACATGGATGGATCTTGACAGTATAATGCTAAGCGAAATAAGTCAGATAGAAAAAGCATAAAACCATATGATTCACTCATATGTGGTATACAAACCAAAAACAACAAAAGAACAAGACAAACAAATGAGAAACAAAAACTCATAGACACAGACAATAGTTTAATGGTTACCAGAGGGTAAGTGGGGTGGGTGGAGGGAGATGAGGGTAAGGGGGATGAAACATATGATGATGGAAGGAGAACTGACTCTGGGTGGTGAACATACAATGGGATTTATAGATGATGTAATACAGAATTGTACACCTGAAATCTATGTAATTTCACTAACAATTGTCACCCCAATAAATTTTTTAAAAAGTAAAATAAAAATGTAAAATTAAAAAATAAAATTAAAATTAAAAAATAAATAAAATAAGATGAATAAAATAAAATAAATAAATAAATAATAATAAATAAATAGAATAAATAAATAAATAATAAATAATAAATTAAATAAATCAAATAATAAAATAATAAATTAAATAATAAATTGAAAATTAAATATGTAATTTATTTAATAAATTAAATAAATAAAATAAATAAAGTAAAATAAAATAAAATAAACATACAAATATAGTTTACAGTACACTATTTTGGTTCCAGGTACAATTGACTTTCTTTGTTTGCCTAGTTGTGCTTTCCAACTTTGGCTTTGGACTTCCTATCAGGACTTCACTAAACCCTGGGAGTCCTGATCCTTCTTTCTTTCCACTATATCACTCTGGTCTTCAGCTGCCTGCCAAGAAAAATGATAGAGTAGAGCTGGAGTCTAAGAGAGCTTGTCCACTAGTAATTGGTGCCATTTTTAGTTGTGAGATATTGGGCAGGTACTCTTCTCTGTGAGTTCCTTTCTTGTGTTTAAAATCTAAGTAATACTGCCAATTTTAATAAAATACTGTACAGCACTGTGTAAAAATGTATTTATTTATTTCCCTATCCAGGTGAGTCAGTTTAGTACTTGGCATAAAGTGGCAACTCACCCCTATAGCCATCACCACATCCTTCCAAGATGTTGTTATTCCAAGGAGTCAGCCCTGCTTTAAATTCACTCTTCATTATGTCTCCACTTTCTGTCTAGGCCGAAAGCTATTAGCACAAGTGACTTGAGCATCCAGTAAAGGGGAAGGAAACACATTTTCTCTGTAAAACACATCCCTTGAGGAGAATTGATGTCAGTAAGGGAAGAATCAGGGAGAGCTGAGGAGAATTTTTCAACATAGTGAATAGAAATTCCAAGAATTTTTTTTTGAAATGACTTCATATAAACCTCTCTGTAGATAGTTCTTCACTGTATTTCGTGTTTTACAAATATCTTTTTTTTTTTCACTTATCCTTTCCACCAAAATAGGCTTGTATCTTCCTTATCTTAGAATACTCTCATGGGACGTATCCCAATTCTCTTGATACAGAAAGCTATTAATTGTGTACTGAATATATAATACTCAGTTTTATTCAGGTTTGTGGTTTAGAATGTTGCATAATGGTTCTCTTTCTGGAACCCATGCTGTTCTTAGCTGAGAGCAATGAGTAACCAATCCATTACAGAAATGAACAAACAGCCCTTCATTATGTGAACGCATGCAAGGTAATGTTACCTATGGGGTCTTCTCAATAAAGATTTGGACAAACAACCTAAAAATAAAACCAATGCAACAGTCTCTCTGTCCCAACAGCTTCAAGTATGTGCTTTAATTTGAAACAGACAGAGTTGCTTTGAGCACAATACTCCTGACAGCCAAAAAGTAAATAAAACAAATATTGTTTCTGACACTTTAGAATAGCCAAGGTCCATGATTCAAGAAAATAATGGAGAAATGTCATCACCTGTTTAGCTCCTCCAACGAGTGTCCAAAATAAATTGCTGATGCTGTTTAGCATGGTTCATGTAAATATTTTTCAAGGGAACAAGCTCAACTGCTTATCATGCTTCAGGACTTCAAAATGTCAGATATATGTAAAAAGACTCTAAGTCCCTAGAAATAAATCAGTATTTTTTTTGTCTGTATTAGATGCTGCTTAGTTCACAGAACATTCATAGATAGGCCTTAACTGATTTCTTCCTTGTAATCATTCAGGAGATACAAGTGTTTAATGTCCATTTACAGATGAGGAAACTGAAGAGAAGTGATGTGATTTTTTCAAGGCATCACCCCAAAGATAATGCTTCCACATCCTGAGCTGTTTTATTTTTAAATCATGCAGTTTCACTACTGATCTTTGGCACTAGATTGTTCTGATTTCCCTTTATTCTATCTTGATGTCTGTGGAAAAAATTGCCAATGAGGTATTATACTTTCAGCTAACAGGGTTACCATGTGACGGCAATCACCACCCTGAATGAGTAGGAAAAATAGCAAAGGAGGAATCACACAGAGCATTTGCTGATGAAAGCAAAGGCTATGGAAGGACTGGAATGGAAAATTCTGGGAACAAGACAGAAGCTTCCCTTAAAAACTACGCAGCATTTTATGCAGGGATCCCTTAACAATTTTTCTTCAGTCATCAGTAGATGGCAATGATCTAGAATGTTGGGCTACCGTCAGCAATTCTGGGTGAGCTAATGGTAAAAATGACCTGAGTGCTTGCATGTACTATCACAATTTATATACATCCAAGAAATTTTATGGTATTGCATTAAATAAGGATGGCTTAGTTAGATAAAGTCTGTAAGTGATGACCTTTCACTGCCCTCATGTCTGCACAATAGCAGCAGATGCCTTATACCTACCAGGATTGATTCATGCCACTGTCTTCTAGTTGGGCTGCTTTCAAAGGCTTGTCTATTGAGGCTGTAAGTGCTAGTGCAGCTATATTGTACTGCTTTAATTAAGCTTCTTCAATTATAATCTACTCTACATGCATCATGCCAATTGCCATAACTGTTAGCTTTACTACAACATTTCAAATTACAGATTTTCAAATATCAAATATGCATTCCATATCCCCCTTTCCCCCCCCAAAAAAAAAATCCAAGCTGTGCCAATATTGGGTTTCAGGATTCATTTATTCAATCAAAAAATTAGTAATAAGTTGGTTTTAAAAACAAAAAACAGAAACCTCCAATCATGAGTTTGGAACCACTGAGGAAATTTTCATTGTAAATTAGGTGTTAGATGATATCATTAAATTGTGTTATTTTTGTTAGGTGTAATAATGACATTGTGGTTTGTAAGGAAAAGTCTTTATTTTTAGGAAATACCAATTGAAGAATTTATCGTGAAGGGTCATGATATCTGCAACCTATTTGTTAACACATGGAGAGAGAGAAAGTTATAGATGATAATTTGGATTAAACAAATATAGCAAATGTAAAAACTGTTGAATGTAGCTTGTGAATACAAGTGCTAATTCTATCAATTCTGCATTTTCCTGCATATCTGCATAATAAAATGATAGAAAAAGTTAATTTTATACTACATGCCAAAGACAGACGCACTGAGAATAAAGAATAAAAGAATAAAACGAAGCTCTTGACTTTAGTCTAATAGTCTAATTACAGATATATAAATACATATAACTATTGTAATCTGTAATGAATATACTACTAATGGTAGGTAGCAAGATACTAATGGTAGTTAGCAAGATACTTAAGGGCACAGACAAGGAAGAAAATAATTCTGCCTACAAATGCTAAGAAAACATTTCCACAGGGACTCATGCTTATAGAGCAGCTCTGAAAATATACGAGCAGGGAAGACACTGTTGGCAGAGGCAAGTGATGAGCATAAGTGCAGAAGCACTGAAACAGCATGAAAGAGTTAGGAAACAGCATAGTCAGGATAACTGGACCACTGAGTATGAGCTGGACAGCCACACAAGGCTGGTGATCTGATAAGAAGAAGAGTACATTCTGTTAAAAAGTTACATTTTTCTGAAAACAATGTGGATCCTGATGTTGCTAGATATGAGGTCAGACAATTAAACTCGCCCACTCTTCCTAGAAAAAGTGCTACATAACGCATTGCTGAATATCACTATGGTCACCTTCAAAGGACTGCCCTTCTGAAGGTATGCACCAAAACCAGCACATAGTTCCACCCTTCAACTCAATTTTGGAATTCTTTCCCTGGAATGGCCATAAGAGTTGTCATCATATTACACTTGATGTCCTGAATGTCATCAAAATGTCTTCCTTCAATATTTCCTTTATCTTCAGGTAAAGAAAAAAGTCATTGTGGGCCAGATCAGGTGAGTAGGGAGGGTGTTCCAATACAGTTATTTGTTTACTGGTTAAAAACTCCCTCACAAACAGTGCCGTGTGAGCTGGTGCATTGTTGTGAAGGAAGATCCATGAATTGTTGGTGAAAAGTTCAGTTCATCTAACTTTGTCACACAGCCTTTTCAGCACTTCCAAATAGTAAACTTGGTGAACTGTTTGTCCAGTTGGTACAAATTCATAAGGAATAATCCCTCTGATATGAAAAAAAAAGGTTAGCAATAGTGTTGCAACAAGTTCGCTAACTTAAGATTTATTGTGGTGATCATTTCACAATATACACAAATGTTGAATCATTATGTTGTATACCTGAAACTAACATAATATGTCAATTATATCTCAAAAAAGAAAGAAATTGGTAAGAAAGTGGATGGCCTGCTCATTGATCTGTGACTTTCCAATTGGGTAGTTATTCAAATATTTAGTTCAAAACAACTTCCTGGTCAGTGTCACAAAGACATGACCTTAAAGTTTCCCAAAAATCTGAAGAAAATCATGGCTGATTTTTCTAATTAAATGAGTCAAGTCTAACTAATCGAGCCCAGAGAAAGCATGTCATATTCATGCCAATAGAGATTAAACAGTGAAAAAGCTGTTAATAACAGGGGTTAATATACGGATAGACATGTAACAGTTAAGAAAATCTGGCATGCAAATATAGAATTAAAAACTAAACAAAAGAAATAATAATTTAAGGAAGATTGTTCACATTATTAGATTATTAACTTTGGAAAACTTTTCACTTGTGTGTTTATCTACCCATAAACACCGCCATTGTTTCTTCAAAGATAATTGTTTACTCACTTGAAGCCTATGAACAAACACTTCTCCTAAATTGCTAGGAGCCACTTGATTCTGGATACCAAGCGTAAATGAAGACAAGGCTCCAGTGAAAAGATTTCATAAGGTAGAAAGAAATGATGTTTCAATATGTATTTTTAAAATCCACCTATTATATTAAGGGAGCTATACCTCTACTGCTGTCTGATTTTGTTTAAGCATATATATATACTTTTTAAAATTTTGGTCAGTGAATGAGTAGTTCGATTGCATCCCCAGACTCAATTTCCTGATTTTTTTTTTTTACTAGATTAAGGTACACAAAGCAACATAATAGTTAGACAGTTATACCCCTCACAAAGTGATAACCCCCGCTACCACTCTGACATCTTATTTAATTGTTACAATACCATTAACTATCTTCCTTATGCTATTACTCGGCCATAAAAAAGAATAAAATCTTACCATTTGCAACAACATGGATGGACCTTGAGAATATTATGCTAAGTGAAATAAGTCAGACTGAGAAAGACAAATACCATATGATCTCACTTATTATGTGGAATCTGAAGGACAAAATAAATGAGCAAACAAAACAGAAATATACTCAGAGATATAGAAAAAAAAACCTGTTGGTTGCTAGGGGGGGCAGGATATTAGGGAGAAGATGAAGGGATTCAAAAGAGCAAACTTCCTGAAATTTTTATTTCAACTTTTTTCTTCACAAATCTTATATACTGAATACTACAAGAAAGTACATTTTAAGGAGTTTTTCATTTTATTTTTGTCAGGTTCTGTGTATATGACTTTATCTTCCTAATAGCATCATATATTCTAGCTTCACTTTTCAGACTTCAACCTTTGTCTGGGTTTAATTTAACACTATTCAATTTTTACCTCGAATTTATAGAAATGAGGAACCAATGACTTACAATCATATGGTTATGATCCAGTATTGAAGAAAATTATCAATTTGAATCCAAAGGTCTACTTCGGAGACAGTTTTGGGAAATTTTAGGAATCAAGTAAATATGCTTAAATGTAGTTCCTTAATAGATTCTTGGAAGAATATTCAAAGAAAGGATTAGAGACAAGAAAACTTTAAAGTGAATAGCATTAAAATCCTTAGCAAGTACTTTTACACTAGGTGCTCGGGAGGAACTATAACATCTGCTAGGCTTTTTCTAACTGTAATTCCCGGGGCTACCAATTAGAAATGGAAAATCACTTAAGTTGTGCCTGTAGCCCACAGTAATTTTTCAGACTCTAGGCTTCTCCTACACTAGTCTTTAGAGGAGAACAAAGAAAATGGCGACATTGTCAGAGAAGAAACAGAGAGGTCTGTTAAAACAAGGATGTGGGCTGGAAGATACAAATATGCAGACTTGTTTTTTTGTTTGTTTGTTTGTTTGTTTGTTTAAATTAAGAAGCACCTAGGATAATCCTCCTAAACTTTTCCATTTAGTTCATGGCCTACAAAATTTAATACAGCCCTCAGGGAGCCTGCGGGCATATCCCAAAGGTGCCATCTATAATTGGAAATATTTACAGTGCCATATAATCTTTAAAAATGCTTGCAAATTTCATATTCTACTCAGTATATCAATGTTTCCTTTAATGTAAAGGTGGTTTCAGCTACCTACAAGTTAAATTAACTCTTTTTGTAAATCTTTAAATGAAATCAGTGCTGTTAAAAATAATCATGCATATTTCTGGCTTTGTATCCTTAAGCATACTCAGCTCAAGAAGCACGACCAAGACGCAATCTAAAGGTTTCTGTGTAAAGGTCACACACCTGAGGATAATGTTGAGGCCTCCAGGGCTCCAGAGATGGATGGCTACCTGATCTTCAGTTTGTGAACGCTGTTGAAGTTTTTTATAGATTTTCTTCATTACTTGGGGAAATGGACCATCAGGTACTACTGGTCATCTTGAGATCAGAGGAAAAAAAGAACGTGCTCTTAAGTTAAACTAAGAAAAATTCAAAGGAAATACAATGATTTTCTCAGCTTAGGTCGTTCTCATCTTTAGACCAAAAGCAGTTGAATTGAAAACTGAACACCATGATTGCACCAAGGTAAAACTGTGAGGTTTTAAAACTCTGACTTTTCCATTGTAGTCAAAGAGTAGAAAGTAGAGAACTGTGAATGGAAATCTGAGCCAGAACTCTGACTGAGGTGGGGAAGAATGGCCTCTCCGATAGGGTGAGGTAATATTACCTGAACAAGTGTGATAAAGAGAGGTGCTGGGCATGTACATAAGCATTGCCAAACTCCTATTCACCCTTTAGTTCTCAGTCTACCCACTGTCCCCTTAAAGAGGGCTCTCTTGACTCCCCAGTGTTGGTTTCATTACTCTGTTCACATATCCCAATAGACACTCCTTAAAATAATAAATATTTGCATTCTCAAATTAATTTAATGTCCCTTTTGTATAAGGAGTGTGTCTCTCTTATTCCCAATGCCTTAAACATAGTGGGTCCTCACTAAATATTGTTTGCAAGATTAAATAACAATCACTTTTCTACCAGACATCAATGGCAAATCATATATGTTTGTAATAACATAAGTAATAACAATGCTGAGCTTCATCCCTCCCCCTTTCTCTCTTATCATTAATACATTTCCTCTATTTATGGGAAGTTTATGAATGCTTGCATAAACCTTTACAATTTTTCAATAATGTTTTCTCTTCAGGACAGAAAGAAACCAGATTTATATTTCCTTTCCCCGATTCATTTGTTTGGCTGGAGAAGCCAGTCAATCATGAAACCTAATTAGCACGCTATCCTCAGCAGGCATGAGAGCTGCTGAAGTGTCCTTCATTCATGTTAATATCATCATTTTAGTAGAGGGTATTAAAAAAATAATATCATGTGTGGGTAATGGCTTAAATTAAAACATAATTTAGCTAGATTAATTGCAACGAATTGGAAAGGTATATGGATACAAGGAGTGCCTAATTCACTGGAGCTCTACCTCAAAAGAGATGAACAAGTCTTTTTTAAAACAAAAGAGAGCAGTCATCTAAAGCATGTAAGAAATACCAAGATCCTCTTCAATGAGTGATAACTTATTGGTTATTTCCCCCAAGTAATTACAAACATAACTGTAAAATATTAATCAGCTTCGACCTCTATTTATCATGCAGGACAGATGAAAAATTCAGACGTAAATATGATTAGTCATGATTCAGGTCATTTGAAAAAGTATCTTCTGGAGCTGCATGCATTGGTCGGAGATTCAGAACAAATTTAGTTGGACAGTAGAAGGTAGAATGATGTCCTTGGTTAAGTCAGCTGAGACAGGTGGTCTGCACTCTGTACCTGTACTCCCACACCATCTTCAATCTGTCAGATAAAATTAATGACTCGCTCCAAATAACAAATGACTGGGGCTGTAGGACAAATTCCTTTGCAAAGTCACTACATGTGAACACCACATATTTTACTAATCTTTGACTGAGATCGTCAAGAGGGAAATAACAAATTTCAATCTAACATTGTTAGTCCTACCACTGTCGCATTGGAAAAATAAGTGAATCAAGACCTTTTACTATAAAGAGTAAGGCAATGGATAAATGATGTAAGAAATTTGATGCTCAGATCTTTGGTTTAGATTATCAGACGTACAGAAGGAAGCCCAACCCCTAAAATGTTGACATAGCAACAGAATTTCCTATAGGAATGAACATATAATTCCATAAGAGTCAAGGAATTTAAGGGCTATAGCATATGGTGGCATGCAGATTCTGCTCAGGCATTTGTCCTCTAGCTCAGCTCTATACTGAAACACAGTAAGAATGGAGTACTCGTAATTTACCAGCAACAAATTGTTGATATTTTCAGGAGCAAAACAGTGACTTAGCAGACTACGGATTTCCCATCATGAGGCGTTCAATCACGGGCCAAAAGACCACTTAGCAGAGATTTTGGGTACAGACACAGACTTTAAGATCCCTTCCAACTCTCATATTTGAGAATACCAAATCATCCTGCACTTCCACATTTCGTATATCACTCGTGTAATTATGTCTTTAATAGCATTCTTCTTGTAATTACCATGAGGTCAGGAACTAGTTCTCCATTTTTGTGTGCTCAGAAGCTGTTAGACTAGTACAGCTTATCTAACAGATAAAGTGCTCAATAAAATAGTGTTTATTAACTGACTGACAAGTCCTGTAAACCTAAATAAAGGTGCTTATGGAATTAAAAGGTTTTAAAATAAAGTTAGCATGACTTTCTCCTAAATTTAAATGAAAGGTGTTTTAAAGAAGGTTCAGATTATTGTGACTTCCAAAGTTTCAAGTCAAAATATATGGAATTTTAAACTGACTTCGTATTTCATTATTACAGAGCAATAGCTCTTTATAATAAACATCCAGTTTCCTTACTCCTAGTAAAGACTAGGATATATATATATATATCCTAGTATATATATGCATTGTGTATATATATATATATATATATATATATATATATATATATATGCATTTGTATCATTCCCAAAACTGTTTATTTCCTTTGACTTGTCATTGAAATTCTAAAATTCAATTAAATGTTTTCTAAATAAATAAATGTGATCTTCCATATAAATAATGTTTTGCTTCTGTCATAATTCTTTTGGAGGATTTGGATTTTTTTTTATAAATGCAATCACAAAAAATAAAAATGCCATCAAATTAGGTATAATATTGGGAGGAAACTCATAAAATCTGGAAAGATTCTGCCTTCAGATCACTTCAAAGTTGATGCCAATTTCCCATTTTACTTTCATGAAACTAAAAATCAAAATTGTAGATGATAGTGTGCTTACATCAGAAAGATGATAGTCATCATTTTGCATACTTACAGGAGAGACCACTGACCCACATCAAAGGACTGGGATTGAAGGCATGTTTAAGAATTTTGATTTTGAAATAAAAAGTAAGGTTCAAATTATTATTAATGTTTTTTCTTTCCACAATGTCAGACTGTATTAGAATAAAACTATGGATCTAGTCCTACTGACTCCGTTTACCACGGGCATTAACCAAGGCTCCGGCCAGAGGATAGCCTCCAATGTCGAGGTAGAGTGGTGTCACACAAGAGGGTCATACAGGTTTGCAAGCATAGGATTAGGAAGGCGAACAGAGTCTTATGAAAGAAGGATGAGAGAGAGAGTCCAATGTTCAGTGAGAGTCCCTTCGGTGCTGGTGAGATGCTGCAGAGCATCCGGCATCAGGCCCAGCTGGTGAGATGGTCAGGAGGCGAGGTTTCAAGGACTCCGTCTGGGACTAGTGCAGGTACAGCTGTCAGCTTGTCAGTTGAGGCCTGAGCCATCAGCCGTCAGAGAGCTCTGATTTCATGCTCAAGACTGGGTGCGGTACCCCCATCTGCAGGCCAATAAAGCCATCCGGATGGTCGTCTGGATTTATCTGGTGAGGGTGTTCACTGGGTACACCTTTTACATGATGTTCTGGCATGACTGACATACCGTGTTTCCCTGAAAATAAGACCCAGCCAGACTACCAGCTCCAAGTCATCTCCTGGAGCAAAAGTCAACATAAGACCCAGCCTTATCTTACTACGACATAAGACCGGGTTTTTATAATATAATAAATATAATAATATAATATAATATAATATAATATAATATAATATAATGTAAAACTGGGTCTTATACCAATTCCTGACGCAGCAGAGTCAATGGTTCGGCCAGGTCCCACTTTCAGGGAAACAAGGTAGCTATGAGAATTATTAGTCAATTTTGTGTTCATAGTAATTAATGCTCTATACAGGTGACTAATTCCAAATTCCTCAATAATAGATGACCTTTCCAATGATTTCTTCGATTACTACAGAAATCCCTATTACATATATATATATATATATACATATATATGTGTATATATATATGTGTATATATATATATATATATATATATATATATATATATATATATACACATATATATATATGGTTCTGGGAATGGTAAATCATTCTAGTAATTTAAATTAACGGATGCTCCCATTTTTTTTAAACATTTCAGGTAAATCAATATTATTTTTCATGTAAAAATAGAATATTCTTTTCTGAATGTATAGTTTAAGTATTTTATGAACATAAACTTTTATAAAAATAAAATTATACTAATCAAATTTACTAATAATGATGATGATGAGATGATGGTGTCTATAATGGTGATTGTAACAGAATAGAGAACAAGCTTCTGATCATTTCCTGCCTAAGTGGCACCTCTCTACTATTTCAGATTTGCACATTTCAAACCTTTACCGTTTCTGGTCTGGTTTGTCATCCTGTATTAGTGTAAGGGTGACATTGTATCTTCTTTTTTGAGGTTAAACCTCTAGTGTAATTTGATTTAACAGTGTAGTTTAGCTAAGGTTCAAATTCTGAATGTATAATTTTTATAATTCTCTTCTTTCACTGACATTTTTTTTCATTATCACACCGATAGCCTTGATCATGTAGATTAGGATTTCCCACTGCCCCAAAACCAATGGTCAAAAACACAAGGCTCATAGGTGAAATGTCTGCAGGCAGATGTGCTTGTAAAACTGAATACCTTTGGGTGAGTTATGTATCTACCAGTTTGCTGCAGTTGGTATCACTCCCCATTTTTTATTCTGACCTGCCTCACACATGCATCATCCCCCTGGGACTTTCTGAAGGCATTTCGCTTTTGACCCCTGACTTAGCCATCCTCCCCACCCCCAGAAAAAAAACAAAATGTCTTTTTATAAAATCAACCATCACACTTCATAGACATAATTACTTGCCGTCATGGAACTAATGCAATACTTCAATAATGCTAACAATACTGACTAATGCAATCTAAAAATTTCAGGGCAAGATGCATATATGCACAAACACATAAAACAGATACATCACGAAATACAGAAAGATTACACAATACCTTGGGCCATGTGTAATATACCATTTAAAGTTCAAAATGATGACAAAGATAATATTATCAAGATAGCCACCTTGTAGATGAGAGAACTAAGGGTCAGGGAGATAAATATTTTTCCCAAGGTCACTCAGGTAGTAGATGACTAGGATGGGATTCAAACCTAAATGGTCTGACTACAATGTCTGCATTATTAATCACTGTAATATTCTGTGTGTGTGTGTGTGTGTGTGTGTGTGTGTGTGTGTGTGTGTAAGAGAGAAAGATTGTTCCTACATGTAAGGGCAAGTTTTCCTTTCTTCTAGCTAATGTCTTCTTGCAGAAGTTAGATTTTGACAAAGGTAACGCCCTCCAGTTACATTATACTGAACTGATTAGTGGCTGAACAAACGTCAATCACTGCAGCCATTCAGCTCACCAGAATCTTGAAAATCACTTTTAGATAGTGTGTCAAATTGCATTATAACACACTAGATTGTGTTAGTTATATTACTGCTCTTATCATATCTTCTTTCTTATTGATGTGATGACACCACAGAACATACTGCCTCAAAGTGTCATAAACATAATTTAAGTTTAAAGAAAGTAAGTTGGAGAATGTATGAAAAAGATAGTAAGAGCTTGTTATGTAGCAAGAATTGGCTAACATTCTACATGTAGAGTGTAATGATAATTTTTATAATAATTTCTCTAAGGAAGCTCTCCAATATTTTTAAGTTATTCCAGTAATACAAACATTTATTATTAACACAGATTTAAGTTGCCAGAATTATACTATTTAGCAGAAAACTTACTGTACTTCAATGTTAGTAATAAGTAGCTTGAGTCTTTTCATGGATTAACATGCGTTATATGGGAGGTAAATTAACACTGAATGACCAAGAGAATAAATACTAGAGTCAAGTAACATGCGTTTGCATCCTGGAAGCACATTTTTTTTCAGCTCCATGATCTTAAAGGTATTTATAAATTCCCCAAGCTTCAATTTTCCCACCTCAAAAAATAGCACTCAATTGTGTGATGCTAATAAGATAAAATGATATAAAGCAAGAAAAGTACTTACAATAGGAACATGTACCTGGGAAATACCAGTCATCATAGTTGTTATTAAAATATAATGTATTATTTTCAAGTCCCAGATAAGATGCTGCAATTTTGCCTCTCTTCATGAATGCATCTATAAGTCCTGGACATAATGCATGGAGCAACTGTTTGAGGACTCTGAAAAGTAGTTACTAGTAGTTGGGTTGTGGAAGAAGACTAGAAGTAGAAGTACTCTCAATGGGTGGTAAGTTTACCATTTTTATTTTCCTCTAGTATTTCTTAACCTACTTTCTACAAAGCCCCAAATCTGCAAGTGGGCTTCAGCACAAACAGGAAGCTGAAGAGAAGGTTTCAATGAAGAGAAGGTTTCAATGGCTGGAGAAAAGGAAAGGAGTCTCATAATGCTCAGAGAGATAAGTAGAAAGCTCTCCTGTGTCATCCTCTCATTGTTGTCTCCTGCCCCAGCCCATGAGGCCCACTGGTGTTGAAAACTCTGAGAGAGGGGAAAGATCCCCTCTAATAAATGGAAACATGGCCCCCAAATATGGGGTGTAGCCCCACTGCCTTTCATGTTTCTCTATTCTTCTACTGCTTGACTCCAGACATGAGCACATTCAAGGAAAATGAGTGGCAGAATAGGATAAGTCAAATCCTGCATTTTTAGACAGAAAAATTTCCAAGGAATGAGAAAGTACCAATGAGATTACAAAGAGGGAAAGTAACCCTATAAATTACCGTATGAACTACTGCACTCATCACTGAGCTGTGCATGTGTTTTTGACCTTAAACTGTATACCACAGACTTTGAAAACTGAACTAAAATGTAGATTACTGTTCAGGTCTTATATTGGCTACTGGATAACACAAATATGGGGCAGATCTACCTAGCACAGAAGAGAGGTTGGAAACAGAACTGACATTGTAACTACAATGACCAGAAGACTGGTTGGAACTTGTGGTCTGAAGGCCATTTGGTGTTTTGTGTTCTAAAACAAAAATGTCAATATTCTCTACAGAATTTAAAAGACTCAGTGTTTAAAATATAATATGCAAAATGTCCAGGACATAATCCCAAATGATTTGGAATATTAAAAAATGGGAAAATCTCAATTTGCATGAAAAAGATAACAAACATATGCCATCACCAAGATGATGGAGGTGCAGGAATTGTTTGACAAAGATTTCATAAATGCTGCAAAGAAATGAAGACAAAAAAACTCCTGAAATGAATGGAAAGCTAGAAAGACACTATAAAGAAATAAAATTTATAAAGAATCAAATGGAAAATTTCAAACTGAAACTATAACCAAAATTTTAAAATATTACTAGATGGGCTGAATAGTACAATGGACCTAATAAAAGAAAGAGTAAATAAATATAAAAAGAAATCTCAACAAAAACTATGCAATCTTCTTAACAGAGAGAAAACATTTTTTTTTTTATTTATTAGTTTCAGGTGTACAAGACAAGGTAATACTTAGACGTTCATCATTTATATTCTTCACACTGTGACCCCCTCCCCCCATCCACTATCCCTCCGACCTCACACTGAACCATCACATTATATATATAAAATTATAGTTGGCATTCATTAATGTTTAGCTTCTGGTGTACAATGCCATGATCAGGTATCCACAGTATCCCTGAGGTGGTCTCCCAAATAGGACGCATGTCCATCGGATACCCAACAAAATCTTTACAACATTATTGAATACCTTCCCCAAATTAATTTTCAAAAAAACCCTGAGGCCATCTTGTGGTTACCAGCTGCTTCCAAATCCCTTCACCTTTCCCCTTATCCCCAACCCCCCCCCACACCCATCTAACAACTCTCGGTTTTTTCTTTGTGTCCCCAAAACTATTTCTGATTAGTTCATTCACATAGTCTTTTCTTTAGATTCCATATATAAGTGAGATCATATGGTACTTGTCTTTCTCTTTCTGACTTATTTCACTTAACATAATGTTCTCTAGATCCATCCATGTTGCTGCAAATGATAAGATTTCTTTCTTCTTTATGGCTGCGTAATACTCCATTGTATAAATGTACCACAGCTTCTTAATCCAGTCATCTACCGATGGGCATTTCGGTTGTTTCCATATCTTGGCTATTGTGTAAAGTGCTGCAATAAACATAGGAGTGCATACAGATTTTTGAATTGGAGTTTTGGATTTCTGCGGGTAGATGCCTAGGAGTGGAATTACTGGATCATAGGGTAGTTCCATTTTCAGATTCCTGAGATACCGCCATACTGTTTTCCATAGTGGCTGCACTAATCTGCAATCCCACCAACAGTGCACTAGCGTTCCCTTTTCTCCACATCCCCGCCAGCATTTGTTGTTTGTTGATTTATTGATGATAGCCATTTTGACTGGAGTGAGGTGGTATCTCATTGTGGTTTTTATTTGCATTTCTCTGATGGTTAGTGAGGTTGAGCATTTCTTCATATGTCTTCTTGCCTTCTGTATGTCCTTTTTAGAAAAATGTCTCAAGTCCTCTGCCCATTTTTTAATTGGGTTGTTTGTTTTTTTGGAGTTGAGTTGAGTAAGTTTTTTATAGATTTGTGATATTAATCCCTTATCAGATATATCATTGGCAAATATCTTTTCCCATACAGTAGGATCCCTTTTTGTGAGAAAACATATTTTTTAATCAACAGAGACTCAGGAACCTATAGGAAAATACCAAAACGTCTAACATTTGTGCCATTAGAGTCACAGAAAAAGAGGACCAAAAAAATGTGGTGTAGAAAATATATTTAAAGAAATAATAAATGAAAACATCACAAATTGGGGAAAATAATCTTATAGATTCAAGAAGCTCAGAAAAGTCCAAACAGGATAAATACAAAGAAACCAATGCCCAAAACGCATCATAATCAAACTGCTGTAAACCAAAGGTAAAGAAGTAGTTTTGAAAGCAACCACAGGAAAATGTTACATTACTTCTACAGGAATAATGATTTGAAAGAATGGGGATTTCTGGTCAGAACTAATGGATACCAAAAGGAAGTGTAACACTTGTAAAGAAAAGAATTTGCAATCCCAATTTCTATATTCAGCAAAATATCCTATAAAAATGAAGGTAAAATAGAGACATTCACAAATGAAGGAAAACAGAAAATTCAGAGCTAGCAGAACTACTTTAATTACTAAATGACATCAGGCAGAAAAGAAAGGAAATGATATCAGAAGAAAGTTCTGAATTTCAGCAATGAAAAGCAATAGAAATGTTTAATATCTGGGTAAATATAATAGGCAATTCTTCTCTTGTGTTTTTTTAACATACGTTTGATGGTTGAAAACAAATTACATTTCCTGATGGAATTTTCAGTGCATATGTACCAGGGGTGCCAAAAAAATGCATATACATGATTTGTATTCATCTTCTGTTACTGGTATATATTATTACAATTTTAACACAGCCTTTTCCTTTCTTAAAACATGCATACATTTTTTGGCACCCTCTATATATAATATGTAAGACAACAGAAAGACATAAAGATAAAAGAATCTGTATGGTGACATTTCCACTTTACACTTGAGATGGCAAAATTTGGATCCCTATTAAACTGTAAAGACTTAAAGATGTATATTTAAACCCTAGCGCAAACAATAAAGAAAAACTGTACAAAGCAACATAATAAAACAAATAACTAAAATAGTAAGAAAATGTTCAAACATCCCAGAAGAAGACAAGAAAGGAAGACAGGGAAACTAAGAATAAAAAGAATCACAACAAAATAAATAATAAAATGGTACCCTAACTCCAAATGCACTGATAATTAAACATAAATGATCTAAGCACATCATATAAAGGACAATGATTATCAATAACAATTTGAAATAGAGTGATGCAACTCGACAATATCTGCAAGAAACTGACTCCAAATAAAATTATACAGGTAGGTTAAAAGTAATAGGATAGAAAAATGTATAGTATGCAAAATGTAATTGAACGAAAGCTGGAATTGTTATACTGATATCAAACAGAGTCAACTTCAAAACAAACAATTAGGGATAAATAAGGACATTACATGATGACAAAAGAATCAATTCTGCAAGAAGACTTAACAATCCTAAATGTGTATTCATCTAACCACAAACCTTGAAACACATCAAGCAAAACTGACAAAACTGAGAAATCGATAGACCTACCATTATAGTTGAACAGTCAACACTAATTTCCTTAAAACTAGTCAACAGAAAATCAGCAAGGTCATGGGCCAGATGGATGGCTCAGTTGGTTAGAGTGCGAGTTCTGAATGGGGTTGCCGGTTAAATTCCCACATGGGCCAGTAAGCTGTAGCCTCCACAACTAGATTGAAGACAAGGAGCTGCCACTGAGGTTTCGGAGGGGCAGCCGGATGGCTCAGTTGGTTAGAGTGCAAGCTCTTAACAACATGGTTGCCAGTTCATTTTCCACATGGGACAGTGAGCTGTGCACCCTGAAACTAAAAATTGGAGCTGATGGGCCTTGGAGAAGCACACTGTTCCCCAATATTCCCCAATAAATTTTTTTAAAAAATCAGCAAGGACAGAGAATTGAATAACATTATCAACTCATAAGATATACTTGACATTTTTAGGAAATTCCTTACAATAAAGGCATAATACCTATTATTTTCATATGCACACAGAACAATTGCTAAAATAGAACATGTCCTGAAACATAAAGCAAATCTTAACTAATTTAAGTGAAATGAAATCATACAAAGTATATTCTCTGTCCATAATGAAATTAAACTAAAATCAATAATATAAAGATACAAGGTTAAAATCTCCAACATTTGGAAATTAAATAACCCATTTTTAAGTAATTGTTCAAAGAATAAGCCTCAAAAGAAATTAGAAAATAATTTCAACTAAATGGAAATTAATATGCATATTATCAAAATTTACCAGATGGAGGTAAGGTGGTGCTTAAAGGGAAATTTATAGCAAGAAATGCTTGTAGTAGAAAAGAAAAATTCAGATCGATAACCAAAGTTTGCACTCTAAACGACTCGAGAAAAGAGAGCAATACAAAGCCAAAGAAAGTAGAAAGTAAATAATAACTATAAAAGTAGAAATCAATGAAATAGAAAACAAAAGAACAATGGAGAAAATCAATGAGGCCAAAAACCAGTTCTTTGAAAATAATTCAATAAAAGTGATAAAGTTCCAGCAAGACTCACAAAGAAAAAAAGAGAGAAGACAAATTACCAATATGGGAAATAAAAGAAAGGATATAATTATAGAGCACACATTCAAATGGCAATAAGGAAATACTATAAACAACTTTGTGAACATAAATTCAAGACTTAGATGAAACACACTAATTCCTTAAAAACCATAAGCTACCAAAACACCCAAAATGAAATAAAGAATCTGAATAGTTTTATAACTATTAAAGAATTGAATCCATAGTTTAAAATGTCTGAAAAAGAAATCTATAGGTTTGGATCATTTTACTATTGATTTCTACCAAACATTTAGGGGGGAAAATAACACCAATTCTATAAAACATCTTTCAGAACAAAGTAGAGAAACTTCTCAATTCATTTTATGAAGCCAGCATTAATATGATGCTACAACTGTGCAAAGACAGGATAAAAAGAGCCAATTACCTACCAATGTTCCTCATAAATAAAGAGGCAAAATGCTCAGCAAAATTAAACCTAGCAATATATAAAGAGAAGAATTAAATATAACGAAGTGAGGAATAATTGCATAATCCCTAGAATGGAAGGCTGGTTCAATATTTACAAAACCAATCAGTATAGTATACCACATTAGCAGTATAAGCAAAAATCAAAATTCATTTATGATAAAAACGCTCAGCTAACTCAGGGTATAAAGGAACTTCCTCAACCTAATAAAAAAGCATCTACAAAATAAATAAATAAATAAAAACTCTACAGCTAATATAGTAGTACTTAAATGTGAAAGACTGAATGACTGCCCCCTAACAATGGAAACAAGGTAAGGATATCCACTCTCACCACTTTATTCAACATCATTCTAGAAGTCCTAACCAGTGCAATAATGCAAGAAATAAGAGTTAAAGGCATATAGATTGGAAAGGAAGAAATAAAAGTCTTCCCATTCATAGATAACATGACTGTATATAAAAAAAAAAAAAAGTCCCAAGAAATCTTTTTTTAAAAACTCCTTGAACTAATTAGTGACGAATTTGTAAGGTCACAAGATACAAGGAAAACACATCAATAATGTTTCTATATATCAGCCACTGGAAACTGGAATTCAAAATCAACATTAAAACAGAATATTTACAATGTCTGCAAAAATACAAAATGATTAGGTATAAATCTAATAAAATATCTAAATGGTAAAAACTAAAAAAACTGATGAAAAATTAAAGAGGAGCTAAATAAATGAAGACATATATGATTGTTACATATTAAAATTATTAAAAATTTAAAAATTCTGACAATTCAAGCACTGGTGTGGGTGTGTACCAACTGGAACTCTCATATATTGCTGCAGGTATGCAAAATGAAACAGCCATGCTGAAAAAAAAACCAAAAACAGTTTGACAATTTCTAACCAAGTGAAATATATATTTACCACATGACCTGGCACTCCCACTCCTGAATATTTATCCTAGAGTAGTGAAAACATATGTTTACACAAAAACCTTTACAAATGTTTTCATCCCTATCAAGAAATCAAAGCCTTTCCAGGGGACCACCCACTTCCAGCAGACTTCTCTTTACATTTCATTGGCCAAAATTGTGTCACTTAACCACCACTGTAGCCTTATGGTACATCGGAGCACTAGTGAGACAGGCATTACCTTAAATCAACAAATCATGATTATTTCCAGTGGTTGGAGTAGAGGCCACTGCCCTAAAGTTAAGCAAACCCAAGAAACTACCTGTTTCTGCTATTTAAGAGTATGAGCTATAATTTTCTCACTTGTTATTTCCATATCATACACGAAAGTTTTTTAAAGACCACTTCACTTTTAAAATATATTCATTTTCTTTAAACAAGCATTTAAAATCCTTATTACAAGTTTTCTATTTCACAAGCCTATATCATAGAAAATTTATTTTGGATAAGCTTAAATTTGTTTCACATCAAAGACTTTAAAAAGTAGGTGAAAAATAGTGTGCATGAATGTACATGCAGAGGAACTGCTTTGAAGAAAGTAAATTGATACAAATGTCTGACAGAAATGTCGACAGCCGATGTTTCCTTCCTACACTCAAACATTTAAAATTTTCTTTCAGTATAGTTTTCCAATGACCTTAAGAAAGAGTATTCTCGTCAAAAATGCTTGAATGTCAATTTCATTTGCTTAAGGACTGCAAGATAACAGGGTATTGTCAAGTAAAGGGGATTTGGAGGAAGGCAACACAGATGTGAGAACATATTCTCACAAAATTCACATTTCCTGCTTATTTTAAAAGCCTGCGATTGTTTTTTCAGTGCAGCCCTTGCTCATTCCTGATCTCATTTTCATCTTTTATGCTTTGTGCAAAATTTCCAACCAAAGAAGAAATATTTGGCACCTTTCATTGTTTATCCTCTTATAGGCTTGCTGATCTTTGTGTCTGGCACCTCCTTACAAGTTGTAGTTTCCCATGGAGTTTGCAAAACCCAAAGAAAGGTTTATTTTAGTCCAGGATGTTGTTAAAGAACACTATGAAGCGTTCATGTAAGCACCTGCCAGTGAATCAGCATTTAAAAAGTTCAGGTGGAAATTTAAATGGAATTCGCTCTTTCTTTAGATCTACTTTTATAAGTGATCTCGCTAACCTGTTACATTTTTTTTTTTTAATGCTAAGCTTTCCTGAGCAGTAGATAAATGGAATCTAAACTGCTAAACTACATGCTGTGCTAGCTATAAAAGACAGGTACAGTGTGTGACTCATGTTAGTTACTTTCTCCTATGGGTAAAATAGGAAGCTGTAGCTTTGAGCAATTTTTATTGACTAACCTGTCCTTTTCAGGAGATGACAAGTTTCTCTAAGGATGGCAACCTATCAAGGTAAGGTAAATAAGATTGTGAAATTTCACTCATCATCTAGAAGAAAAGCAAAAAATTAAAATCCTTCCCACCTCTATTCCCAGGCCTATTTCTGGCATTTGGTTGAGGTATTCTATTATGAGAATGAGGATGGTTTCTCTGCATGAATGCACAGAAAGAAAGGCCACTGTACTGACAAATGTGTTTAATGAATACATTTATGCAGTTAATGTCATTGCAGGGAATTTAATCCAATACCATAGATTAGGTTTTGTTCACACAATGTATTTTGTAAAGTTATAAAATTATTCATTCGTTTCTGTGATTTATAAGTCCCATAGTTTTTCTGAATGTGGAATTCACTAAATTCTAAGATAAACTGTAAAATTTCCAGCACCTCTCTTCATTCTTAGAAGATTAATTTAAATACTACTTCATCAAGAAAACAACATCAATCAGATATAAACTCCCACAAATTTATTACTTTATATTCTTACCTGAATTTCTTTTCACTAAACTTTACTTCTAAGACATCTGTCTTAAAGGGAGAGGGGGGAGCAGTTTTATTACAAGCCTTCACTGAAATTTTGCTTACTGTTTTATGTAATATCAACTTAACTGCTAACCCTCTTTTTTTAACTCCCATCACTCAAATGTTGCCCTTTCAAAACATAATATTTGACATTATTACTGCTTTCTATTTCTGTTACTCCCCAATACCAGGAATGAATGGATGGTGAACATTCTGTGATTCAGCCATAAAAGAAAATTTTTTTCTCTCTTTGTACTACTCATCATAAACAATGCTATCTACTGTTAAGCACACACACACACCCTCACTCATGTCACTGTCCAATATGGGTCAGTTCTACTCTTAACAGTCATTTGGAGACCTAGTCTTCTTCTATCTCATGAAATAACCACAGAGAAAAAAGATTAATACTGTGCTTTTACAATGAATTTCCTCACTTTATATGTCAACAATGCAATGGTAAATGCAGAGAGCTAGGAAACCAGCTCAAGAGGATACAAGATAAAAAAGAAAGAGGCACAAGAGACTAATGAGTTGTCATAACTAGGCATAAGGTTCATACGCTTTGGAAAGCATATTCATACCATCAAATCTACAAGTCCCTGAACTCAAACCTAGTCTCCACTATTTACTATGTATATGACCTTGAGCAAATAAGTTATCCTATCTGTGATACAATGTTTTTACCTGTAATGTCAGTATATTAATAGCATCTCAAAGGATTAGCCTATGAATTAAATGGATTATTATTCATAGATTATTAAAACAGCACTGGTCACATAGAAAGCCATCTCCAAATGTTAGACTTTATTGTTTATTTTGGGGTTTTTTTTTGTAGATTATAAATTCCTTAAATAGTGGCACTATTAAACCTTTAACAGTGCCTGACAAACAGCACTTGATTAATAAATGCATGTCAAATGTATAAAAATATCTATATTCATACTCTCATGTAATATATATATATACATATATACAATATACATAAATAATTTCATGTAATGCTTACATGAATCCCATGAAGTAGATATTTTTGTCTCCATTTTAATAGATGAGGCAGGGAGGTTAAGTGAGATTGTATAATCTGCCCAAAGTCATACCGTTAATCAGAATTCAAATCCAGGCTTGTGTTTCTGTCCCTTTTCCACTACTGTACACTGCCTGGGGGTAGATAAGCCAATTTATTCATACCGCCGTAATAGCATTTATTACATAACTGAAATTATTTTATTGTGTATTTCTTCTTCACTTCTGTGAATTATTCAATTAGCAAGCGACATGCTGTATTTATTAATTACTGGCAAGTGTTAGCCACATGGATCCAACTATGGGCAGAGAACAAAGTGATTTAGAAGGTAGAGCCAACTAAGTTTAAAACATTGGATATCTTTGGTAAGGGAAGAGTCACAGATGATGCCAAGTTTTCTGGCTCAGCCATTAACTAATATTTAGAGCACTCGAAGAAGTGAAAAGTTTGGAAAGAAAGATGTGTTGGCAGTGATGTCAAGTAAGCAGTCGGACAAATAGACTGAGTGTTCAAATAAACAGATCTTCCCTAGAGATAGGGGTAGGAATCATCATCCTCTAGGTAGAGTAAAAAACATGGGAGAGGAGATCTCTCAGAGATTTAAATGTGACTTCTTTCTTTACAGTATATCAAGATTCAGGTGGCACAGAAGCCGTCTGAACTGACAGTACTCTAACATCTCTTACTCTTTCCAATGTATCACATATTTCTCATGTATTCCTTGATGTAATTATTTAAGATCTTGCTACCCATTCTTTTTCCATCTCTTTATTTCTTCAGTTGGTTAAGGATATTAAAAAAGTGTTAAACTAATTAAAAAAGGAGACCATTAGACAGAGGTAGCTCTAAAGTGTCAGTAGCCGACATAAGCAAACCAAAATCTAAGCCACAGTCAATTCCTGTAAACACACTTCTATTTGAGAAAACAAAACTTAAGAACAACCAATCACAAACAGCCAACCATGCTTTCCCAAATAAAGCAACTGCTTAAGCCACAGCCAATCAAATAATTTCCTTAGTTTGTTTCCATATCTGCTCTATAAAATAAAAGCTTTTCTCCTAAGTTCTCTCAGCAAAACTCTCCTAACAACTTTTGGGTTGACACTATTTGATTCAAATTGATGTTTGCTCAAATTCTTGAAAATATTATTGTGCCTCGGTTAATCTTTTAACAGAAGGGGAAAAAATGTAAAGCACCAGTGCAATACACTACGCCACATTTTAAAAACTGACCTTGATTATTTTCATCTCAGGTTTTGAATTTGGAGAACTTTCTGGCAACTTCTAAATAAAGAATAGCACCCAATAAAGTACAAGTAAATACATTATAATAAACCATTTTTTAGAATATTAACAAACTAAGTTTGTTAAGACACTAATGACCACCTATCCTAAGTGGAAATCCATTTTATTATCTGCCCAGGATTCCCTTTGGTAACAATATCTCAGTTTTGCTTTAAGAAAATGATCTATCATTTGGTACAGCTTTGGTAAGACTATAAATCAAGAAGATCAATTCTCCTCTGAACAGTGGGTAGATAGATGGCCCCAGATTAGCCAATAAAATGTGGGTATCTCTCTACCACAACTGAATCTTGTTCAGAAAAATACAACTATTAAATATCAGTGGAACTTATTCAGAGTCCTAGAGCTAGTTAATGGCAAACTAAGAATGAAATCCCAAGTTGTGCTTCCCAAAAAATACTGGTCTATTTTGACTATGGTCTCAACATTTCTATGTGCTAGAATGTTCTGTACCAAATCACACAAAATATAAATCACAATATACAGTAGTTGCCCTCCACCGACATTATTAAAGTGGAAAAAATCTTTTTCACTTCATTTGCATGAAAAATATCTAGACAAAAATACTAAAATAAAGAATAATAAACAAATACTTAATAGCCTACAAATAACTGCTGTTTAAAAATAATATTTAAAACATTAGGAGTGGTGGTGATGTGTAGGATAAAAGGGGGCTTAAACAAACAAAAGAAAAAGCTTTTGAAAATACATATATAGCTATCTCACAACCTGTATCTGTCTCCCCTGTTATTTTGGTAGGAGTGGTATGCTTATCATTAGAAACAATTCATTTAAGTATTCTTTCTTTTTATTCACTAGTGCGTGGTCTCCTAGGAAAAATTCTAAGCATCTTTGCAGCTGCCAGGAGGAACAAGTTGCCCTGAGTATAATGAAACTGTGTTGTTTGTGGCCTTGGACTTTGGCAGCCATTTACTTACCTCTTCTGGACTCAGGCAGTTCCGACCGTATACAGCCTTTGGACCAGAGCGTGCCCCACCTCCCCAAACACAGCACCTCAACACTGGAGGGGGAGCTGCAGAGGGGAGATAGTGGGGGAAGGTTCTAGAGAACCAGGCCTAGAGAACCAAAGGAGACTGGGAGGATGGACTTCCGGTTCCCAGGACTCCCTTGTGGACCTGCGTAGATCTCCCGAGATCCTCAGGGACCCAGCTTCTTCTGGGAAGAGTGGCTGAAGTGGATCACCTGAGGCCTGATTCGGCCATTCTTTGAGCCTCACCTAACTCTAAGCACATCCCAGCACTTCCTCTCTCTGCTCCTCTTCAGGACCCTTACTTATTTCCTACTCACATGTGACGCCACTGTGAGGACAGAGTCCCAAAGATCAGTTTCCAGGCTCACGGCTTCACGTGAAAAGGTGCTGGCTGGGTTATTAGATGGCTATCAGCTATAATTAGATGGCCATCTGTGGGCCATCTAACAACCGGTTAGCCATTAGTCACTAATATAACTGCCATGGCTATGCTAGGGGGTTGGTTGTTTGGCAGAGAAGCAGATAGCAGATTGCGCATCATGTAGCTCCTGCTTCCTGTGTCTCCAACCCAGCCTCCAGTGAGAATATAGTGCCTCACGTCTCCTGCATTCAACTGCCGGAACCCGGAGCCGAGTCCCTGCATTATAGCCACGTACTACAAGCTACAGCTCCATCTTCGGGGTCCTGTTTGCCACCCCCTCCCACCACCACAACCACCAGACCAAGGCCCCTGCCCTTGGGCGTCTCCCATAGGTTTCAAAAGAAAACATTTCCTGAGGAACCAACTCACCCATTGCAAGGTGCTGGCAGCTGGACTGGGTCAGAAAGAGAAAGCAGTGCCCTGAGGCTGTTCTTCAGGGGAAAAGACTTGAGGAGCCATCAGCAATGATCTCTTGCTACAAATTCTAGACACCTCATGGCACCAGGAAGAACAATGGACCTCGAGAAAAATGAAACTGTGAGTTTGAGTTGCTGCGGCTTTTAACCTTATCTGACACTTATCTGGTGCCTTGTGGGGCTGTGTCTGTGTTTGGGGCTTTGGCCCTGGGCTTGGGCATCCTGGACGTTGATGGTCTCTCGGGTAGGCTCATGTGTAGTTTCCTTCCCAAACCCGTCCCCTTATTCCCGCCTTTGCTCCTATGTAGCGACAGAGTCCTGTCCCTGGGTCAAATTACCATCGCAATGTGACTCTGACCATTAGGTGGGGTAAGTTTTGAGGAAGATTAGGTTGGCTTGATAGGTGGCATGAGCTAGACCCCAGAATGACGAGTCTGGTCACCAGTTGTTCGTTGGCACTGTTTTGTACTTAGCTTCTTGTTTCAAGACGCTAAGTTGGGAGGTCGACTCGTTGGTTAATGTGGTTGTGGTGAAATTGCTTTCACATGGTCTCCCAAGATTGACCACATGAGGATGAGGACGAGAGGGCAAGGGCATGAAAGCAGTGGAACCTTTTTCAAGGTGACAGAGGTGGCCCATAGGCAAGCGGGCGTCTAATGTGCTGAGATTCATTATTTCAGTGGGATGGGGGATCCTGAGGTTTGTAGCCAAAATAATTATTATAACTATGATTATTATAAATAAGTGTTTATATATGTAAATTAAAACCTTAAATATAAAACAGGCTATCATAAATTATATATCTATATAAAAATAAACAAACATGTAAACAGTTCTTTGTTATTATTCATTATCATTGTAATTATTGCTTTCTTATTATTACTATTATTTTTTGAAGTTTTGTAGTCATAACAGCAGCAGAAGCAGCTGTAGTAGCAGCAACGAACCACCCTTTTAAAGGTTCTCTATCCAAAATAATAATAATCCCCTATTTAAATTTAATAATCGAGTTAGCCATTTTAGATTAATTATAGCTTGGATAACATAACTAATACCTCAGAATGAAATATTTGAGCTAAGTTCAGGATCGGGGAAAGGTAGTTAAGAGAAATAACTAATGGAAAAAGGGGTGTCTGGACATAACAGGTCGTCAAGCACAGGCATGAGTCCCTCACACTGAGTAGTGCAGTCACCAGATGTTTTGGAAAGTGAAAAGTAGGGATAGGAAAAAGTCAGCGTAACTCTCCTTGCTTCTCTGTAATCAGCAAACAAATTCCATGAGTAGAAGATGATCAGATGGAAATTCAATAATCCTCACTTAGGATAATACCAGTTCTCATATGGAGTAGTAAATGAGGATTATTCCATGAAATAGTCTTATAACACAAGGCTGGCTTTCTATAAAATGTCTAAAATTAGCTTTAGGCAGAATAATTTAAAATTTTCTCTCCTTATTCCCTTGCCTTTTTTTTCTCCTCTCTTCTTGCCTTTTTCCCCCCACCTGTGCCCAATATTATTATCTCTTTCCTTACAAGCAGGTAGATGTATTTCTTGGGGAAAAATAAAATAATTTCTAATATTTTATAAGCCTTCTTCCCATTTCTTTTAGATTTTTAGTTTTAAATGACACTGGAAAGCATATATATATATATATATATATATATATATATATATATATTAGAATTTATTTAATTTAAAAAATATATATAGGACAGTACTAAGAAAAAAATAACAATTACTCACTAATCAGATTTATCCACTCTTAACATCGTGTCCTTTTGGATCACAACTATATATTTTTAGTATATGTGCTGCCAAAGCGAGCACATATATATTTTTTATTCATGTTCTTGTTTGTAAGATCATTTCATATATATATATATATATATATATATACTCATTATAAAGAACCTAGCATTGCAGAAAGTATAAAAACACTTCTAAAAAATAACTTGAAAAAAACTGAGAAATTATCACTGTGATCATTAAGTAAATATCATTCTAATCTTTTGAAATACATATATAGAGATAGAAAAGAGGAAATGTATATATAAGATCAACTGGAAAATCTATAAGTTGACAGATAGGAGAGAGACACTAGGAATATTTTTATTAAAATGGCATTAGAATAAAGAGAGTTTTTAATTAAAAATAATCCAGCTTTACATTATAATATATCCCAGGCTTAATTTTCTGTTATGTATATAGTTGCAGCAATTTTCTTAGTTTAAATAAGTCCCATATTTTCAACTTCTCATTGTTACAACACTACACACCCTCTGTGTTGTTGTTCATTTGTTTGTTTTTAATCCTGAGAGTTTGTTATTTGTCCTGTACTAGGGGTCCTACGTCACTGGAGTTGCCAGATCTAGCAAAGAAACATATAGAATGTACAGTTAAATTTGAACTTCAGATAAGTAATATTTTCAATATAGGTATTCCCCATGCAATATTTTGGATATACTTGTTCTAACATAATATCCACTGTCTATCTGAGATTCAAATTTAACTACATGTCTGTAGCAAATAAAAATATTACATTCATATTGTTTATTATAAGTATTTTATCTGGCAACCGTATACTCCACCAAGCTTGGAGTTTGGGGCAGAGAGGTAAACCATTCCTATGGGAAAAATACCATTGAACTTTGAATAATTTCTCCAATGCAGAATGTAGAACTAGAACTCCAATTCCAAAGGCCTATTATTTGCGTTCTCTTCGTTTCTATCATTAAGTGCCTTCACTATGTTTCTTTAGAAGTTGGGGGGTGGGGAGGATCAACATTCTGTTTTCCTCCAAATTTCCTGGGTATTAATGAAATTCTCCCCTCACTAAGAAGACTCTGGGCTTGAGGTTAATGTGAGGAGTCATCCCAGGCTGTGCTTCTCTATTCTGCTCAGAAATGTATCATTCTTTACTGAAAGTTTTGGGTTTTGCTTGTTTATTTACTGTGGATTTTGAATTAAATTATGCCATTTACCCTACATAGATGGTGGTGGTAAATTTATTGTTATAGTTCCTTTTTTTCCTCCTTTCCATTTTTGGCTCATGTGTTCAGTGTTTGACAGGGAGAGCGGAGTCGGGAAAGAAGTCATAATCTTCCTCTTAGCCTGAAATGCTATCTTTAGAATTTCTATTGAATCTACACACTTGATAAATAAAATTATTTCAGGTAAAATCTTGTACTAACAAACAAGAGCTTTTAACATTTTGGTTACAGTATAGAGTGCCTAAAACTTGGGATCTCGAGTCAATTGGTGGGTTTAAAGCTCCGTTATACCTTTACTCTCAGAGAACTTAAGCCTCACTTTCTCATTTGTCAGTGGGGCGTAAGAACACTGCCTTCCTCAGGGGGTAAAAAAAAAGTAGACATTTTAGTTGACATCTCAGACATTTTCTGAGAATGAAATTAAATAAGGTATATTACTTAACAGTATATGGCATATAGGAAATGCTGAGAGAGAGAGAGAGAGAGAGAGAGAGAGAGAGAGAGAGAGAGAGAGAGAGAGAAAGAAAGAAAGAAAGAAAGAAAGAAAGAAAGAAAGAAAGAAAGAAAGAAAGAAAGAAAGAAAGAAAGAAAGAAAGAAAGAAAGAAAGAAAGAAAGAAATGCTCAATAAACATTTATGACTCTTATTATTTCAGCCATTAAAGAATATTGTTCTATCGTTAGAATCATAAAACATTAGAACTGACAGAAACCTTCACACTCAGAAATTGTTAATGCATGTGGTAGTTTATTCTTTCTAGGTGAAATAAATAATGAATAAGATACTGTTGTCCAAATGTCAGGTTTTCTCAGCATTATTGCTTTCCTGGAAGGGATGGGTTACTGAGAAACTTGAGATTTATCTATAGTAAGAGGAGCAATACTATATTTAGAGTGTGTTTTCAGCTAAATAATGTGATAAATTCAGGTTCTGGGAACCTTCTATATCTCAGACTCAGGCTACTTTCACTATTGGTGCTGTTGTGGAAGATGGCACTTCTAATGACATAAAGACAAGACAGTACAGACAAGTAGACTCTAACACTTTGTGGCTTAAAATTAGGAGCAAATAAATAGAGGTTTTCAGCAGTCGAGCTCACTCTAATGCCTCCGCAGTGACAAGGAATGTCCTGCATAGTGCCACACTACCTGTGGCTGGCTTTCTCCCCAGAAGGCTATATGCTTAGGCTGCAATTCATGTCCTTCATCGCTCTGTCAGACGTCAGGCACAGACTTGGTTCAGCAGCTTCAAAAGCCTCGTTAGTTCCCTTGTGTAAGTTCACTTTTGATTTTAAAGCGATAAATGGTAAAAAGGGAAAAAAAAAAGTGACATTTGGGAAATATCCCATCCAAAATGTTGGTGTTAAAAGCTTCTTTATGAAATATGTAGGACCCCAACAATTACATTTGGAGATAGAGACCTATACTGATATTGCTAAGATTACAAATTCAATTCCCTCATGGATCAACTGGCTTCTTTTTTTTCCTCATCCAGAAGTTGTATGTAGTCATTCATTCAAATGTGTATTAAGTGCTTAGTACTGGCCAGGCCAGGGTCACAACCTAAGGATAAATCAATGCTTAGTTAGGGCTAGTCTGTGCAATCAAAGAGCACATTTTATTGACTGTGCCCCTGATTCCATCTGACCAAACCATGAATGTGAGAAATAGCAAAGAAATGGAAGGAAGAGTGGGGAAAGGAGTGAAAATACATTACCATTTCTGGAAACTAACCTATGGAGGAATGATTTTTGTATGTAAACAGAAGTTTACTCATCTGAACAGATACTGCTTTCATAAGTCAATATCCAAACCACAACAATAGAAAAAAATACTGAAATGAAGCATGATGTTTCCATTTCAGAAAGTTAAGGAATACAAAGGAGAAAAGACAAAATTGGGCCAACGATTCACAGACCTTGGGAAAACTGACATAGAATAATGGGCTATATCAATATCTTCATTGAATCTGTCTTCCTTGGCTAACAATAGATATTGCTGGCCTGTTGTCAAACTTATCTTTTCCCACAGATAATTCTATGCTTGAACTTCTTTGCATGTGGGCTGTAGATACCCAAAGGTTCATTTGCACTGTTCAATTTCATGAGAAGCTTGAAACATTGGCGAGACAAGTTTGGTCAGCCTTCCTTTCTCTTCTCTTCTTCCTTCTTTTTTTACTGACCATTATTAAGACTTATTTTCATATAGAACTATTTGTCATCAAAAGCATTTGGACAAAATATACTGTAACAAAAAATTCATAACGTGTTATTGGTATTAGTTATTATAATTATTAAGTTAATCAGACTACTTTTGAGTTACCTTCACATTAGTTCAAATCCGTGATTAAAATTCCAAAAAATAAAATGTAATCATCATCAAAATCAACAACACTAAAAAACCCAGAATTTTGAAAGAAAATTAAAAATGTTCTCAAATGTGCTTCTAATATTTAATGGAATTTTTTTACATAAAAGTTGCATTGATTACATGCTTTTACAGCAGACTAAAAAAATCTTATGTTTAGACAGCTGATGGTTGCTTGAATAGCATAATAGTTTTTAGTCTTCAGAACTGAAGATATTAAATTAGAAGCCTTTCCGTATGATTTCACAATTAAGACACTTAACATTACATTTTTGATGAGTGGCCAGCTCTACTCAGAACCTGATAAGGTAAAAATATTCTAAAAGACTGAGTCATTGATGGCAGCAATTGTAACACTTTCTGTCAGAATTTTTATTTTAGGGAATATTCAAATTCCTATCTGTTAGACAAACATTTCTGGAAGGTATGAAGAATAGATCGTTCTTTTACCCAAGGTTTCCTCCTATGAAAAATAATCTGTCTTGTTATTTCCAAAGTCAGCACATTTCATACATAAAGTCAGGGAAATACATTCTAGAATGCAGTGCTATGCATGACTATATGTCCTCATCTCAGCAGGTATGAAAGTCTAATCTAGCAAGGATTAGGCACAATAGTCTTGTCCATCTACAGTAACATACAGCACATATGCCTTTCACTCCATATACACTGACCATATCCAGTCAGCTCAAGTCAAAATCAAACAAACAAATAAACAACAACAGCAAAACCTTGACTGTGTATAGTATGTTGATTTCCAGGCAGAGTGCCGGAATGCATTTCAAAAGATAATTGAAAACTATTGCCCAAGTTTCAGAATCCCTAACATTTCACAGATGGCAACTTCTTAGTTTTAGTAGTGCCTTCCTAGCTGGGTATCAAACAGGCAAAGCTATCCACAGAAGCTGACAAAGTTTATTTATCTTTTCGATCACAAGGGGCAATACACTAACTGTAATTCCATTGAAAAGACATATGCCAATGGGAGCTGAAAACTGCATATCTGAGAAACTTCTAAGAAGATGTAAATATTGTGAAAAGCATACAAAAATTAAACAAACAAAACTCAGTAAAGAGACTCACTGAAGTATAAAGCAATGGCTCCAAACAGTGGAGAGCTGGGAAATAGCAGCAACAGGAAAAAGATTAGTTTGTTCTAAAGTAATCATGAGTCTTTTTCTCTCTCTCTCTCTTTCTTCCTCTCTCTCTCTCTCTCTCTCTCTCTCTCTCTCTCTCTCTCTCTCTCTCTCTCTCTCTCTTTCTCTCTCCCTCCCCCCCTCTCTCCCCTTGTCCCTCTCCCTCTTTCCTTTCCTCCCTCCCTCTCCTCTCTCTCCTCTATTTCTCTCTCTCTGAAACAAAGAAAGAAGAGAAATTAGAAACTAATAGTCTTCATGTGGTGGCTATTATTCACCTGTATACAAATAAAAGTATTCCTGTTCATTTTAAAAATTGTGGGAAACTCTTAAATCAATAATGCAATATGAGATCTATTAAAATTTGCAGATAGAATATGTGCACATTTGATTTTTAAAATTTAATTTTCTCTTTTCAATATTTCATGATGTGTTATAAAATATCAATCAAAATTTTCTCCTGATATTTTCTTCCGTACCTTCTTTTTACTTTTTGCTGTGTTCAGGCTACTCAGTTTTGTTTTGGTTTTGTTTTTTAATGCTTATTTCCTCAGGGGAGGGAAACATTAGGTAAGAGACATCAGAGGATATGGGAGAAAGGGGTCAGGTGTTCAGTGGCCCAGAGAGGCCTTAGAAAGAATCAACACCACCGATAAGTTAGTGGGATCTGAGAACTGAAAAGTCGGTATGCTGTTTCAGGAGTGAAACACCCCAGAAGCTACAAGACCCAGAGAAAGAAGAGATATCTACTGTGTATGGACAGACAGGGTTGTAGATTGCATCCTGAGAGAGTCCCCTGAGCTGATGGGACATGGACGCAGCTGAGCAATTCCCACACTCACACGAATACAAACAACAGAAAAACCCACCAGATCTAAAGTAGTGATAAAGACAGAAACAACATTAACTTATATTTCTTTACATCTAACTTTCATAAACTACGATTTGTACCTAGCTAATTTACAAAATAATTATCACTTTAAAAATGTCTTCATCCTCCTATATTACATTTCTGGGTTTAGCAAGGAGTTACAAACATGGAATCTGATTGCTTGATTTCAAATCCCAACTCCTCTAATGTTGAGCTGAGCAGGTCACTTATCTGCTCTGTGCCTCAGTCTCTTAATTTAATAAAAACAGCACCTACCTTCTAGGGTTGTTACAAGGATTAAGAAATAGATAATGTACTACTTAAGTATTTGATTAATGAAACAAGAAATAAAATACAAAAATAGATAACATCACAAAGCAGAAACTGAGCCATTATGCTCAAGAGTAGAACAAATGCTAAATAAAGTATTGTGGAGAGCAGGGTAAGGAAGTGAGTGAATCAGATTCCAACATCAAGCCAGTCAAAGTTGGATTCCTTTTTAAAAGGACTCCATCTCATATTGCCATTATGATTTCATCAGTTTTTATCACCAGAATGAATCAGGAGTTGATGTTGAGCACAAATAATTTAGAGAAATGTTTCTTTTTAATATTTATATTTTGTAATAAGCATAACACATATTCTAAAATACAGATAATTTAGAAACTTAGTAAAAAGGTTACAGAGAAGTAAAACATGTAAATAGAATATCACTATCTGTAATCACCATTAACAATGTGATGCCCTTAAATATATGTATGTACTTTTTAAACTTGTGATATATATATATATATATATATATATATATATATATATACACACAGATACATATAATGGTTATACTACTATTTTCCAGTTAATTATTATGAAATATTTTTTATATTTATACATAAACATTTGCCTCATTTTTTTAATTCAAACAGTATGAATTTTTTATCTCAATTATAAACACCAAATAACTTTCCAGACTTTGCATCTCATAATCATCAGGTTAATATTTCTTATCTAGAAACATGTTTTAAATGTTCTTTTCCCAACTTCTAGAATAACATTATGTATTTTTCTCTTTATATTTAATTTACTTTATTGATTATCTCAAACAAGTCACAAAACGCCAGCTGCTTGCCTTCGCTCTGCAGTATTTCATAAGGTAGGATGAGTCTGACATCTGGTGGCTCCCTATGAAGTTGCACAGGTGTTATGTGGATTTAAATTTCAATTTCAGTTTACAAAACAAGAATTGGTTCTCAGTGTTCCCTTGAGGTAAAAATCATAAGTAATATTTTTGTAGGCGTTTTGAGTTCTACTTTCCATAATAAATTTGTTTATAATTTCATATTTTTTACTCTTAAAATGAAATGATGGGTCAATATTTTAAATAGAGTTCTTAAGCAAGATTTAAACCTCAACATTACTTAAATCTCGTTTAAAAAGTATCATACGATAATATTTTAAACTAAGTTCAAATGTAAATATCCCTATAATTTTCCTTGTAAAGTAATATAACAGCCTTACCAAATTGATTTTTTAAAATATTAAATAAAACTTGAAATCTTGCACCATCATGTAAATACAAATTGTATTCCCGTTTGGGAATTTTTACTACCAGTTTGAAAATGCCTTTTTCAGCTTATCAGAGTTGTGATTATAATGACTGTATGTCAAATATTTTTATCTTTGCACTTATCACTATTTGCTTAGAATTCTCATTTTTCCACAAAAATCATTATCATCTTTATTTTTCATGGATGCTTTGAATATACTTTGATTTATTTAATCATCCACTTTTTGTTAAAGTGCTCACTCTTACTGACTTTACTTGATTCAAAATTATACCAAAAATTATATCATTTTGCATACAAATTGCTTTTATTAAAATAAATGAAACATTCTTACACCTAAGAGACTGAAAGTAGCGTCCAAGATGAATGATCGTTTGAGCATTTAAACATTAAATATATTCAAATTCAAATTCTATGTTGTGATTCCAAATGTTACCAATAGGAAACTATTCATTGGGTGCTCGTTGTGTGAACCTCTGACTTAAGCATAAGAAGGAATGAGACACTGTTGTCTCACTTTTGCATTGGAAAATACATTTGTGCAGATGAGATGTAGACAAACTTTTTTTAATTAAAGATTATTGGGGTGATAATTATTAGTAAAGTTACATAAATTTAAGGTGTACAATTCTGTAATACATCAACTATATATCACATTGTGTGTTTACCACCCAGAGTCAATTCTCCTTCCATCACCATATATTTGATCCCCCTTACCCTCATTTACCACTCCCCCTCCCCCCTTACCCTCTGATAACCACTAAACTATTGTCTGCGTCTATGAGTTTTTGTTTTTTTGTCTTGTTCTTTTGTTGTCTTCATTTTTATATCCCACATATCAGTGAAATCATATGGTTCTCTACTTTTTCTGTCTGACTTATCTCACTTAGCATAATAATCTCAAGGTCCATCTATGTTGTCGCAAATGGCACTATTTCATCTTTTCTTTTGGCAGAATAGTATTCCATTGTGTATATATACCACAACTTCTTTATCCAGTCATCTATCGAAGGCCACTTTGGCTGTTTCCATGTCCTGGCCACCGTAAATAAAGCTGCAGTGAACACTGAAGCACATCAATCTTTACAGATAAATGTTTTCAGACTTTTTAGGTACATACATGCAGATTGGTGCAGCTACTATGGAAGGCAGTGTGGAGAGTTCTCAAAAAATTAAAAACAATTACCCTATGACCCAATAATCTCTCTCTTGGGTATCTAACAAAAAAAATCTGTAGACAAACATTTTGAATGGAAAGCAGAAATGAATCATTATAATAATGGAGGTTAAAGAAAAATATGTCTTCCAGAAGGAATACTCAAGGACTCTGTTAATAGAAATTAAATTAAAAATGGGGATATGTTTTATTTTTCTTTCACTTATGCCATTTCTACATATTAAAAATTATGATTTTTATGTTGGATATATTTCATGACCAGAATCATTAATATGAGAAAACTATGAGGTACTACTACTACTACACATTGAAGTAGTATTATCTGGGATTTACTGAAGAAATTCCTACCAATTAAAAAAATAATAATTGCAGCACAATGTAGTGGAAAGAATGCTAGTAGGGCTGGGTTTCTGTAAATCTGGCATTCAACTATTTTTGCAATATCAAATCTGAGGGCAATTCAAGCTACATATTACACATCACTGCCTGTGTAATTAATATTAATATAGACCACACATACAATACACACACACACACACACACACAGTGTGCCTTTCAGTTTGTTTTTTTAAGTAACACAATATTTTATGAAGTTTCTCCACATACATAACAGCCAAAATTGTAGCTACTGTGACAAGCAATAGGGGAGGGAGCCTGTCAGATTTCACCAACCCCTGCCTCCACTCTTGCTTCATCTTTCAGAAACTTGACCTCTAGAAGAGCTATGTTAGAAATAAAAAAGCAATCCTTGACATTTGAGAACCAACCTGAAACAACCAGGTCATGATGTTTTCAGAAACTGTCCTGATGCTCACGTTTAGGCCATGTTCTTGTTTTGCTGGACATAAAGAATCTCACAGAACAAGGTCACTCTGCAAACATGAAGCTGTATTACAAAACAAGACCACTTGATCATTTTTTCTAAGCAAAGAAAAACAAATAACAAACAAATAACAAAATATCCAGTGGCTTTCTCTCCAGGCTAATATGACTGTATTGAATATATTACTTTATTATAGGAATATGTCGTGGAGTGATATACTTTATCTACTGCTTCTTTACCATTTATGACTTTGGTCTACTATTGTCCTCCTTTGAGTTAAGATTACCGTAAGTAAGATACTCGATCATGGAATTGTCCCTACTTCCTGGCAGCACCCAATTCAAAATCCCTGCTTATTTGGATCCTCCTCCAAATTACCTAACTAAAACTCAAATCCTGTAACAAGTCCTTTCCAAAACACTCTTATTAAGACCCTAAGACTCCCTGTGGCACAATTAATTACACATGTGTTACTGATGGCCTTTGATGGCGTAGAGAAGTACAATTAATTTTTATATGTTAATCTTATAGCTTGCAAACTTGCTAAGCTCATGAATTTTTTGGGGGGAGGGGTTATTTGCTTGGGTTTTTTTGTTTTTCTGATTGCATAGGATTTTCTATATTGAATATCATGTTGTCCACAAACAGTTTTCCTTTCTCCTTTCAATCTGAGCACCTTTTATTTCTTCTATTATACTGGTAGATGTTGAATAGAAGTGCTGAGGGTGAAATCTTTGTTTCTGATCTTAGAGGGAACAAACTCAGTTTCTCACTAAGTATGATGTTAGTTTTAGCTTTTAAATTGATGCCCTTTATCAAGTCGAGGAAATTTCTTTTTATTCTTAGCTTCAAGAGGGTTTTAAGTAGGAATGGTGTTAGATTTTTTTAAAATGCTTTTCCTCCTCTATTGAAATGCTCATACACGTCTTTTTAAGTTTGTTACTAACATAATAAATTACATTGATTTATTTTTGAATATTAAACAAATCTTGCTTTCCTAGGGTAAATTCCACTTGGTTGTGATTCTTTTAATATATTGTTGAATGTGATTTGTTAAAATTTTGTTAAGAATTTTTATATGTACATTTATGAGAAATATTTTTCTGTGTGGTTTTTAACTATCATATCCTTGTCTAGTTTGGTTACTACGGTAATGTCGGCCTCATAAAATGAGTTGGGAAATACCCCTCCTCTTCTATTTTCTGTAAACAGTGTTTTTCTTCATTAAGTATTTGATATTTAACAACTTAATGTTCGGTCCCATGAGAAATCTGCTAAAATCTTTATTTTTAATTCTTCATATGTAACTTATTCCTCAATCTATTCCAGAGAAGGGGAGGACTATTAAGATTTTTCTCTTCATTGGTGATTTTTGATAATTTCATCCTGTGACCACTTGGCTCTTATCTCTGTAGCTACACTGGTTTGTTTGCTGTTTTCTGAATATTCCAAGTATCCCTCACGTCAGAACCTGGGACTGACTTTCTTCTATGCCTGGAAAGATCTTTACACAGCTCTTCACCTTCAAAGTTTTTACACAAATATTACTCTTTCATTGATGCCTTTATGAATCAATGAGTGAACTAATGAAGTAAACAAATAAATAAAAATTTATCATTCCATATAAATGCAACATAGTACATAGGAATAAATGATTGATCTGGAAAAAGAGTAGGGTTTTTAGTTGGGATACAGAGGTAGAGGGAGATCTGCTTTTCAAGATGGAGAAATTAGTGTTGGAAAGGTGGACAGTTCAAAAAGAATAGAAAAGAGAACATTATGAGTATAGGGACAATCAGGTAGTGAAGGATAATTATTGGGAGGGACACTGATGTATAGGGATACTGATATATAGTTAGAAATGAACAAATTTAGGTTCCACAATCATTTACCTCAGCAACTCATTAAGAGGAAGATTCTGAATCAACAGTTCTAGAAAAGAGACCAAGGTTCTACATGTCTGAGACACCTGTGCTGGTCCACGAACCACACCGTACAGAGGGAGTTCTTAAAAGACAGTGGACACTGCAAATAACGGCCAGGGGACTTGGTTTATTTAACTGGGATGACAGTAAATCTCAAATCTATAGGTTTGTTTCAAAAGCGTCTCATCCTGGCTGATGAAGAGCTCAAAAACTGGGGACTTGGCATTGACATCTAACTGTTGTAGGGATTTTTGTCCCCTCTTCACTTTTATTATCTTGAATGATGTTTTCTTCTCCCATCCTAATTCCTTGGTGGTTCCTCTTATACCACTTTTCTCCTAAGAGTAGCCATTCTACAAAGCTCAGTCTTTGGATCCTTCATAAACGATCCTGTTTATGACTTTAATTAAACCTGTTATACATTTGATGTTCAGGCTTGTATGTCCAATGACAGTGAGAGAGAGAGAGAGAGAGAGAGAGGGAGACATCCAAATAAAAAGTGAGATCTGGTTTTTTAATAGGAGCAATGACAGACATCTTAGGCAAGGCTTGATCCCGCTCAAACTATACTATATCCTCAATAGCATATTTCATCTTTTTGCTTCCTCCTATCTTCTGAGGTGTTATCTTGATCCTCAGACTTGACCTAGTTTTCTCTGGAATAGCTGGGCTCTTCCTTTATGATAGGAAAGTGTTTATCAAAGCTGCAGAGTGGAAGTGGCTGGTTAGCTCAGTTGATTGGAGCACGATGCTGATAACTCCAAGGTTGCTGGTTCGATCCCCGTGTGGGCCACTGTGAGCTGCACCTTCCTTAAAAAAAAATAAAAAAATAAAAAAGAGCTGCAGAGGACACTTCCTATAAAAGAAAGAGATATTTCCCATCATCCCACTAAACATGTCTTTACATCTCACTGACTTTAATTTGCTCAAACCTGTACTAATCATTGAGGATAGGAGATGGTACAATTTTATTGGCTTAAGCAATGTGGGTGAAGTTAATCCCACCCAAACTTCCTAGCTGAAAACAGGAAGGAGTACTTTGGGTTATAAAGAGGAGGAATGAGTATCAGTGAAGAAAGGAACAAATGTTCACTACCTTCAGTTTCACTTCTCTAATTTTGCCTTATTTCCTAACATTGCCCACAACTCCAGTTAAGATACTCTTCAAAAAGCACCTCTGATCTCAGGGACTTTCTCCTTGCTTTTCCCTCTAATAATTCATACCCTACCTATCTTTTGGGTCTTACCTCACAATTGACCTTTGACCTTTCTGGATTACATTGTTTACCTCCTCTCAATATTCCCTTAGTTTATATTATTCTTAAAGAATATATGTTTCTTTTTGTCCAACTAGGTAAGTACTTGAGAAGCTCAGGATATGTTTTACACCTTTTATGTCTTCCTTCAATACCCAATAGATTATCAAGCACATAGTATGCATTCAATAAACAATTGCAGAATAAGTCCTACTATAATTAAGCCAGCAGCATATTGAGGCAAAAGAGCACTGGAGTGGCAAATAGACATGGGCTTTAGTTCCAGCTGTCTTTTACTGGTTGGCCAATCTTGCACAAGTTATTTAACCTATGAGCCTCATCTATAAAGTAGGCTGATTTCTATATGCTGTGCCTGTCTCATATTCAAATGTGAAATCAATTGAAGTATTTTCAAAAGTAAAGAACATGCCTAAAGAAATTTGAAGAAGAATCTGGCAATGAGTTCTGAAGTTTTTAGGGAAGGCTTCCAGGAGGAGAATGTAGCTGAGCTTGTAAGTAATAGAAGTAAAGGAAATGGAGGAGGGCCAGAAATTCAGGAATAAGCATAGTATTTTCCCTGAACAGCAAGAAAACCAGCCTAACCAATGCTCATCATTTTCAAATGGGGGTGAAAAAAGAAGCCTTTTGCTGTCACTCTTTTGGAAAATATGGAATTTTCCAACATTTTCTGTGCATTTCTAACTCTGGCTCTATGAAAAGTCAGGATAGTTGAGGAAAATAAAAGCAGCCATTGCCAGTCAAACCAATTGTATCACAAAGTCACAGAATCACAGAAGGGGAAGGAACTATAAGAAAGTATCTGGTTCCTTAAACCATGTTTCCCCGAAAATAAGACCTATACTGAAAATAAGCCCCAGTTAAGATTTCAGCCAGATGGATGCATGTAGTACATTATGACAATATTCCAGAAGAAGATGACGTGACTGTAATTGAATAAATGTAGATTGTTGTAAATGAAAAAATAAGGCATCCCCTGAAAATAAGCCCTAAAGGAGCAAAAATTAGCATAAGACCCAGCCTTATTTTCAGGGAAACCCAGAATTAAGAAAATAGCTCAACTTTTAAATCATGCAGGAAGCCAACTTTTCAATGACTTTGACAAGCTTTTATAATCTCCTTTAGATATGAAGTCTTATTGTGTCACTACATTCAGAAAAATACACATATAAATGCATTTAGCTCGCCCCAAATCCCAAAAAGCCTTCATTTGGGAAGAGACTGTCTCAGCCCTAAGGCTATGGGACTGCCAGAGAGGTGCTCTGGGAAAACAGCTACAGTGCTAACCCTACACCTGATTCTTCCCATTGCTATTACCTGGTCTTGTTAGCCTGTGGTTAATGTAAACGTGATATTCCTGAGAGAGATATAAAATACCCAACAGGATTATTACTTAACAATAAGGACAAACAACAAAACAGGTGGAAGACATTCAGATCCATTTCAAATCCCTCGCCATTTGACTCTCGCAAACAAGTGTAAGCAATTATAAAAATAACATTTACAGGACACCAATAATTACTTTCTCTGGTATTTGAGCTGGCTAATTTTAGGAAGGGAAGTCTTAGGAGTTATTACTGATGAGTTTAATAATCACATAATAACTTTGCTCAATAATTAACTGCAATCTTTCTTTTTAAATGCTACTCAACTAACAGGTTTCTTGAATTCAGTGATACATTTTTATACATTTCAACCTTATAAATATCATAAAATGAATAAATATACTTATAAATATTAATATAATAATGATAAATAATAAATATGTGCTTAATTCCATTCTATTTATTCATGTCACTCACTATGTGCTGTATTTCATAAAGGAAGAGCAATTATTTTATAAAGGAGGAGCATTGTATTCCCTCAATATTTACCTTTAAATATGATACATTTAAAGGTATTTCTCAAATAAAAGGATTTTTGTTGCATCTCAGAGTATGGAGAAAGCACCCCACTCATTGCTGTATCTATAATAGTACAACTTGTATATGAGATGATTTAGTTATATTTTAAAGTTTTATCCAGAAATCCTCCTGTCCAGATTTCACTCTATAGATAGATACACAAATTTTATCAAAATATATCTTAAGGACTTCATTTCAGCCTTTTTGTAATTGCATAGATAGATAGATGATAGATAGATAGATAGATAGATAGATAGATAGATAGATAGATAGATAGATAGATAAAACACCAAATACAAAAAACACCTGTTTCATCTGCAGGAGACTGGTTAAATAAGTTTTGGGATACCTACCAAAAAAAAAAGAATAGCTACCATAGGAAATAAAATGAGCACTGATAGTAAAAGCTCTTTGAAGTACCCACTCAAATGTAAAATTCAATGTACAAAACACTGTACCATACAATCCCTTTTTAAATAAAATAACAACAAAATGAATGTACAAGTAGACAAACCTCTATTTTAAAAAAAACTGGAAGAATTCAGAAAAAAACAAAGAATGATAATTACCTTGAGAAGCAGAAAGAGGTAAAATGGAAAAAGGAGATTTTTAGTTTTTAATCCTAGAACTTTCTATACTGCTTAGTTTTCTATCCTTGTATGTGTATAGTTTTATTATTGTTTTCAATTGTTTTTAATTCCACTAGTATTATCTGTACAGTGAGATTAGAGGCTATAATGGTTTTCCTATTTGGACTATTATGTGCTTTAAAAACACACACACACACAAGTCATAGAAACATGTTTTATTCTCCGCACTCAAAATAGCAAATGTGGCTCTTCAGGGCCTCTTTTACTGCAATGAGTATGAGGATGTTGCAGGAGAGGAAGATACTATGCAACATGTTTCAAAATTATTTAACTGCAGAACCTTTTTTAAAAAGAATATCCACAGAGACCAATGTTCAATACTAGTAATGTTAGAAAATTCTGGCTTCACCAATTAAGAAAATATCTTTTGATCAATTTCCTTCTTGTTGTTAATTATAGAGAACATGATAAAATGCAGTTGACCTATATAGGTCCTATAACTCCTTTTATCTTGATGCATATTTTATAATAACTAAATTATATTTTATAATTTTGTAGTTTAGAGCAGGGGGTTGGCTTTTTTTTTGTAAAGAGCCAGATAGTAAATATTGTAGGCTTTGTGAGCCATATGGTGTCTGTTGTGACTCCTTAGCTCTACAGCTATGAAGGGAAGCAGCCACAGATGATATATAAACAACTAGACATGTGTATGGCCCCGTAACATTTTACATACAAAAACAGATGGCAAGCAGTCTGGATCTGGCCCATGGGTCATAGATTGCAAGTCCCCGGTTAACGTTATTTTTCAGGCACATTATTTAAAATAAGAATCAAATAGCTCTATAAAAGTTTGTGGTATGCTGTATTTTTGGGTCATACATTCTGTGATAGGCTAGGCAGTTCTGTTTAGCCAAGGATAGTTCCCATGGATTCCTGTCAGCCAGCAAACAGGAGAAAAATTCCTTGTTCTAAAAGGGAATTGGGGGCATATTCACTCTGATGCTTCTCTTCAACCCAGATAGCTGAATCTGATTACTGTCAGTACATTACTTATTTGCTCTATGAAAATATACCAAAAGTAGTTTATTCAACTAATCACTTATGTCAGGGTATTTTAAGTTGTTGCTAATATTATAAACAATGTTGCTTGCAATTCATAAATTTAAGTATATGTTTCTTTTATTTTTCAACTGTCTCTTCAGAGTTAATCCCTAGAAGTAGGATTGCTAGGTGTTTTATGTTAATAGATTTTTTTTAATATTGAACCCACTTTGAATTCTTGGAATAAATTATATTTGTATATAATGTATTTTATTAATGTTGTATTATATTGTGGCCACTAATATTTTATTAATATATTTGCAATAATATTTATAAGTGGCATTGCTCTGTAATTTTATTGCAACGACCTCATCTGATTTAGGTATCATTGTCATGCTTCCATCTAAAACAAGAATTAAGAAATTTTCCTTTATTTGCTATGGTCTGTAACAATTAATATAGCATTGGGACCCTCTTGTTTCTGAAGGTTTTATAGAATTTTCTTGTAAACGTATCTGACATTAGTGCTTTTTTTGTAGAGTATTCTCAGATAATGTTCTCTATTTCTTCTACAGAACTTGCTTAGTCTTCTAGAAACAATATTCATTTAATCCATGTTTTCATGTTTATTTACAGGAAATGTCAACAGTTACATGTTTTTAATATATTTTCTCTCAATGTTTATTTCACCCCTTGTCATATATTATGTGAATATTGGTGTTTTCGTCCCATTTCTTTGTCTATTAGTGAGTGGTTTGTTTTATTTTTTCTCCAAAACAACAGGATTTTGAGTTATTAGATATAAATTTTAATCTTTCTACCTCATTTAATTTCCACTTTTATATTTATTATTTCTATGTTTGTGTTGTTTTATTTGGCATTCTTTTTCTAGGTTTTGGAGTTGGGATCACATTAATTTTCATTCTTTCAATTTTATTAATATAAGCATTTAAGGTTATACATTTCCCACTGATCTTTGCTTTAAGTGCATTTCATAAGTTCTGAGATGTAGTGATTTTTTAACATTTTATTTTGAGATAATTGTAGATTTACATGTAGTGTTAAGTATAGATACAACATAGCCTTCATTCAGCTTCCCACATTGGTAACAATATGCATAGCTGTACTACAGTGTCACAACCAGGACATTAACTTTAACAAAAATCCATCAACCTTATTTAGATTTCACCAGTCATGCATGTATTTATGTGTATGTATGTAATTCTATGCCATTTTATCACACATATAGATTTGTGTGACCCCCCACCATAGTCCAGATACAGAACAGTTCCATTACAAAGATCCCTCATGCTGCCATTTTATAGCCACAACAACCTATCTATCTCTCTCCCCCTCCTAACTCCTGGCAACAAATAAATCCATTCCCCATCTCTATAATTTTGTCATTTCAAGAATGCTATATAAATGGAATAATACAGTATATGACCTTTTGAGATTGACTTTTTTTACCTGATGCCTTGAGATCCATCCAAATTGCTGTGTTATCAATAGCTCATTCCTCTTCATTGCACAGTAGTATTCCATAGCATGGATGTACCACATTTGTTTAACCATTCGCCTATTGAGGGGCATCTGGATTGTTTCCAGGTTTTAGCTATTATGAATAAAGCTTCTTACAAACATTTATGTTCAGGATTTTATGGGGACATAAATTTTTAGTTCCCTTGCATACATGTCCAAAAGTTCAATTGCTGGGTTATGCAGTCATTACTAGTTTAGTTTTATAAAAACCTTCCATACTCTTGTCCAGTGTGATTATAGCATTTTGCATTCCCACTAGCAATATATGAGTGGTCCGCTTTCTCTACATCTTCATTAGCATTTAGTGTTATAACTATTTTTCATTTTAGCTATTCTGATACATGTATAGGGCTATCTCAGTGTTGTTTTAATTTGCATTTACCTGATGGCAAATGATGTTGAACATCTTTTTATATGCTTATTTTCCATCTGTATATCCTCCTCAGTGAAATGGCTATTTATGTCTTTTGCTAATTTTCTAATTGGACTTTTTATTTTTTTAGAATTGGGTTTGAGAGTTTTACTTTACATATTCTAAATACAAGTCTTTTTCTGGTTATGTGGTTTATAAATATTTTCTCCCAATCCGCAGCTTGTCATTTTATCCTCTTCACAGGATAGAACAAAGGTTTTGGAGAGCAAACTTTTGTACAGCAAAAATTTATAACTTTGATGAGGTCTATTTTATGCATGTTTACGTCTGTGGATCATGTTTTTGGTGTCAAGTCGAAGAACTTTTTACTTAGCCCTGGGTCCTGAAGATTTTCTCCTATGTTTTTTCCTAAAATTCTATAGATTTACATATTACATTTAAGTTTTTAAATTAAATTTATTGGAGTAACATTGGTAAATAATATTATATAACTTTCAGGTGTAAAATTTTATAATACATCATCTGTATGTTTTATTGTGTACTCACCACCCGAAGTCTAGTCTCCTACTGTCACCATATATATGACCCCTTTAACCTCTTTATTGATAAAAGTGAACTGGCATCTTAAAATGCTTAACCATGGAGCTGGGAGGACTGTGGGTGGAGCTGGGCCCCTTGTTAGCTCTCTGGTCCTGACTTCCTGTTGGACTTTGTGGTAACTATCCGGGGAGGGATGCGGATATATAGAATAGCCATCTTGGAACCAGGATCATTCTTCTTCACGTGGGCAGCTGGTTGGAGTCCCGGGTTGGAGGTGTGCGTTCCTGCACTGCGTGGTGATTTTTGTTTCCTTTTTGTTTTCCCGAATAAACCACTCTTTTGGTAGATTTTCTGGAGAGTTATTTTTGCCAGTCAACATTATCCTACCCTCCTCTCCCTCCCCTCTGGTAACCACCCTTCTGTTGTCCTTGTCTAGACCTAAGTGTGTGACCCATTTTGGTTAACTTTTGTATAAGATGTGAGATTATATATATATATATATATATATATATATATATATATATACACACACATATATATATTTACACCTAGGCATGCTCCAGCACCATTGTTGGAAAGTCTATCCTTTCTCCATTTAATTGTTTTTACAACTTTGTCAAAAATAAGTGCTAAAATATGTCTGTTCCTCCACCAACGCCACACAGTCTTGATTAACTATGTAGAATGCTTTAATATCAGGTAGAATTATTCCTCCTACTTTATTCTTTTATATACATATCATTTTTATAATTTTAGATCCAATGAGTTTCTATATAAATTTTAAAATATGCTTATTTATGTATGTCTACAAAAACTCTTGATGAGTTGTTGTTTTTTAATGGAAATTATATTACACCTAGAGATCAATTTAGAGAAAATTGACTTTTTCAGTATATTGAGGCTCCAATCAATTAACATAGTATACCTTTTCATTCATTTAGGTCTTTTTGATTTTTTAATCAGTATTTTATAATTTTCAGCATACATATATTACACATATAAAAAAATAATTTGTAAAGACTTTGCTTTTATTGGAGTGATTGTAAGTGATATTGTGTTTTTTATTTGTTTCATCCTTAGTATGTGAATTCATTTTTGTTTGTTAGCATTGTATCCTATAACATGAGTTTACTTGTTCTAGAAATTTCTTTTTGTAGATTTTTTTGCAATATTTTACTTTAACAATAATGTCATCTGTAAATAGGAACGACTTTATTTCTTCCTTCCCACCTTTAAGTATTTATATTATTTTTCTTACTGTATTGCACTGGCTACAGTATTTTTTAATATTTTTTTTAATTCTTTATTTCTAGTTTGATTCCCCTTTCACCAATATATAAATCATGTCTTATTCTGTATTTTTGATGCTTTGTCGTCTTGGGGCCTTGCTGATTCTGGATGGACTGCCCCTCCCAAGGCTAGCTAATTCTTAGAGACAGCAAAAAACTCACCTGTAGCATGCCCTTCATACACAAACAAACCAGTCCAGAACCTATACTCCCAACTGCCACCTTTGTCAAGCTCTCCATTTCCTTCTCCTATTTTCCAGACTATTTTTCAAAATGTCTTCCCTTTACTCTCTGCAGACGTTTGGTAGGAACTCAAGAAATAGTTCCAGCAGAAAGTGATACTTGTTTTCTACATACAGGTAAATTGAAATTGTACTATTCTCTGTTTTCTACTTCTACTGAAGACTTGGATTTGTGTGGTTTTCTTTGTTGTTCTTGTTAATTTGTATTGTTTTGAAGAATATGTTAGGAGATTTTCATTTAAATGGTCACCATTACTTTGGCTAAACAGAGTCAATGTTTTAAAAGTCAAAGAATAACACTTGCGTTTCTTAATTATATGTAGAAGAAATTATAAGCTACTCAAGATTTTTATTCACGATTTTTCACAAATTGGCTCCCATTTACTTTTACAGACTCAGTAATCAACACTTAACTCATAGCCTTCCACTTCTAGTCTCCATTTTAATAACTAGTTCCCCAGTTTTCAGCATTCTTTGACTTTGCCTTGTAGCTCTCATCTATGCACTTTTGTTTGTGTTCTCTCCTCCTGAAGAACTCCCTCCATTATCTATACACTAGTTAAAAATATTATTTTTCCATTGAATTTCTACCTTTTAGTAATAATCAAATAATCTATGATTATATGGACAGAAATCAAATCAGGAGTCGTTTCTCATTCTTGAAATAGGAACCACTTAGTGGGATGATCAAAAGAACATATAAGCAAGAGAATATGTTTCTCTTTTTCAGAAGATAATTACTATCAAAGCAATATATTCAACAAAATCAATCATCTATGATTCATTAAAACTGAATTCACGTAGCATTTTGATAACATATGGTGACCTTTTCCTTGATATACATTATGATTATCAAGTTTCAGTTCCTGTAACATTTCATATTCTTAAAAAAAGAAAAACATTTAAAGATCTATGACGTTTTAAATTATTAAAGAGCTCAATTGTTTTCACTGTATGAATTTTTTTTATTCTTGATTAATTATGAGATGAGACATAATTAGGAGCTTGTATGCTAATTCCAAATTTTGAAAAGAAGCCATGGTTCTATAAAAAGACACTTTGGTATTTTCTAATTCATAAGTGTTAGAGTTGATCTCAAGTATCATTTGTACTCATGAACAGGGTATTCTTTGGGTTCTATCCACACATCTACAGCAGAATATAAAGGAAATAATACCCTGGAGAAATCAAATTCCCTGATGATCCATGAAGACTATCAAGAACTCTGAAGCAATTACAGTAGTCCCCCCTTATCCACAGGGGTACATTCCAAGACCCCTGGAGGATGCCTGAAACCATGGATAATACCAAACCTTATATATATTATGTTATTTCCTATATATAGATACCTCCTCTCTTAAAGGAAGCACTTTATGGCTTCCTTTTGACATATTCAAATTGCCAGCATTACTGCCCTTGTGTATTGGGGCCATTATTAAGTGAAATAGGGATTATTGACACAAGCACTGCCACACTGGGACAGTATATCTGATAACCAGAAGGGTGACTCATGGGTGGGGAGCTTATACAATGTGGTAAGCTAAACAAAGGGATGATTCACCTCCTGGCAGGACAGAGCCAAAAAGGCACAAGATTTCAACACATGACTCAGAATAGTGAGCAATTTAAAACTTACGAATTACTTATTTCTGGAATTTTTGATTTAATATTTCCTGACTGCGATTGACTGCAGGTAACGGAAACCATGAAAAGTGAAGATGTGGCTAAGGGGGAATTACTGTGCTTCATCTTTAGTTCCTAGCCATTCTTAGACTGTAGGGATAGGTCTGGTCTAGTTACACTAAATGTATAGCATCCTTATAGATTCAACTTAGTGTAGATTCACTAAGCGTAGGTTTGGTGCTGACTTGGCATATTTTGTTTATTGAAAAACTTCCTAAAATAATTCTGTTAAACTCCAAAGCATACTAAAGTGAAGTATAAAAATACTGAAACATTATCCTTCTTCATTTATATATAGTCAGGCATGGAACCAGCCACCATACTGCCCTTTACAAAATTGACTTTTGGTGTTCTCCTCTTTATAGGCGCCTGACTTTCTAAGTGGTGCTTTCCCAAATAAATGATTTCACTGAAAGAGTGGAGGAAATACTTACAATTGGTGGAATTTTCCTAGTACTACTCAAATCAGACACTAAAGACAGCTGGCCTTAATACCAAGATACCAAACACACCAAATCATTTTGGAAATCAAATTGAATGCTCTTTAGCTGATGAAAAAATAATGACTTGTTTCCTGGCTTCTGTTTCTTCTTATATTTTTCTTTCCCTCTACCTTGTCCTCAAGGATGCACAACACAAACTGCATTTTCATAGCCAAGTTGGATGATATGTCTGTTCAGAAACAAAGCATAATTTTTCTCTCTTTGGTAAAAAAGTTCATACATCATCAAAAACATTTTGTAGAGATAATTAATGTGGGAAATTACAGGAAAAGTCCAGGAAAAGTCAAAACTGTAAGTAGCTTTACCAGATGATCTTTCTTGTTGCCTTCAACCATAGCCCTTCATAAGGATAACTGTCATTTTCTTCCTTCCTTCCTTGCTTGCTTCCTTCCTTCCTTCCTTGCTTGCTTGCTTCCTTCCTTCCTTCCTTCCTTCCTCCCTCCCTCCCTTCCTTTCTCTCTGTCTCCCTCCCTTCTTCTCTCCTTCTCTACCTCTCTCCCTTTTTCCTTTCCTTTCCGTTCCTTACTTTCCTTTCCCTTCCCTACCCTTCCTTTCCCTTCCCTTCCATTCCCTTTCCTTCCTTTTATATAATAACTATAGACTGCATTCTCACTACCACTGTAAACTTTTATCTGCTCTCCCTACATCAACTCTTACATCTCCCATTCTCCACATAGCAAAGTGATCCTTTCATACTGTAAGTCATATTGTGTCCTGCTTCTGCTCTACACCATCCAATGACTCCTTATATCAGAGCCTACTCTTTTTTCACTAATACTATCTACCATTCTTCTTTCAGACTATAACCCCTGATACCTTCACAAATGCCTAGAACAAAAAGTATGTTTTCTACTTTCTCTCAAAGCTAAGTGTGGCCATAAGACTTAAGTTCTATTCAATGGAATGTAAGTGTATAAATGTCCTGAAAACTTTCTTGGCTATAACTTTATAAATAGAAGGATTTTCTTTGCTCCTTTGTACTTTCTGCTGATTGAAATGCAGAGTTGAAGGCTGGAACTCATCCAGCCATTTCAGTTGCTGAGGCTAAAGCTATATTCTGAGGATGACTGAACAGCAAGATAGAAGAAGCTATCTATGTGTCTGATAATTTTTTGAAGCTGAACAGGATAACTATATCTTGATGCCTTTATAGAAAAGAGAATTAATCTTCTATCTTTCTTAAACTGTTCTAATTTTTTCATCACTTGAAGCTGTACCTAATTCTAACTTTTCACACCAATGAGAATAAAATTAAAATCCTTTTCATGCCCAACATGTTCCTTGGCTAATTTTGTCTCTTATTTCCTACCCTTCGTCTTCATTCAGCTGCTCCTTGGACACATCAAGCACATTATTATCTAAGACCTCGGTTCTCTCTGTCTCTCAGCCTGTTGCACTCTTTCCCCCAGATACACACATAACTTCAGTCCGGTCTCCACTTGGACCTCCTCCAGAGAAGCCTTCTGATCACTATCTCTTAAAACAAGTTAGTCTTTCTTTGTATGCTTTATTTTTCTTTACAGCGTTTATTAATCCCAGTTAAGATATTCTATACTTTATTTGCCTTTTTGTGTATGTGTCTTCTTCACTAGAAGATAAATTTGAAATAGGCATTTCATTTTGTTTGCCACTATGTCTCCCAGACCAACACCCATTCCAGGCACAGTTGCACAATATGTATGTATGGATGGATGGATGAATAATTGATTATACATGTACTTATCCAGCTACTGTTCTTATATAATCATGAAGTATATATCACATCTATTATTCTATTATAACCAATATAATAAGGATAGTAAACTGGTATGATACTGGTCATTTGTTTTTTTTGGATAGTAAGTTTGTTAAAAAAATCCTCACGAATCTTCAAAGTGCTACTTGGTGAATTATTATGTTGTTGGTTTCATTTTTATGCACATCAAGAATCTTAGTGAGATTATATCTAAATTTAGATTTTTTTTTTATATTTGCTGGGAAGAGACCAAAAAGGAAATGCAATGAATTTGTTGTATCCCCTCCTAAACAGCACTGTTTGACACAACAAACTATTATTTAACATTATACAATTCAAAATTAGGGAAATATACTAGATCTCCCACCTCTGTGGGATTGTTTCACTATGATTGTTTTATGGGCAGGAGTAGAATTTTACCTCAGTGAGTATTCCTACAGTCAGTCACACTGGAAAGACGTCAATCCTGGGGAAGAAAACGAGCCTCCCGAGGGATACCTTAGGGTGAGAAGTATGAAAAGCTTTCATTTTCTCTAAGTGTTTTGGACATGTGGCCGGAACATGTAAGACATTGGGAGTTCTCCCACTGGAGGAGCAACTTATATTTAACAGATGGAGCCTGGTAACAATTCTGTAGCACAGGACTGCAACTGTGTAATAATTGCAAATTATTCTCTATGCTATATTTCCTTCCCGTATGGTCAGGCCTTCAGTCATATCTTGGTAAATATTATCTGTCATGAGAAATTAAAGGAAAGGAACTATTCCACATCTTTGGATGAAGCAGTCAAGGAGAACGTAAGAGGATTCTTCCAAAATTCAGAGTGTCAGTCTCATCCTGGGTAGGGCTATGCCCAAAATTTGTTTTGTCATAATGGCAAATGGCATCATGGCAATAACACAGGCAGTACAGCTGAGGCAGAAGCACCACAGCATCAAAGGAGGTTTGAGGGACAAACTAGAGGGACATGACACATAAGAGCCAGGACTCTGAAAAAATGCCATGAATTGGTAAAATAGAGAACTTGAGAAGGTGTTTATTTCTTCATGAAAGCCCATGCAGAGGTCATCCCATTTTCATGAAAGTGACTGAGGTAAGATCTCTCTTATATGCTCTCTTCTATGTATGTTCCAGAAATTGTTCACCGAGGAAGAAAGCATTTTTCACATTGTAGTGAATTTGTTGTTGTTGTTGCCCAACACTGCCTGTAAATTCTTTAGGAACTGCTTCTTTCAGTCATGTATTCCAGTGGCTAGCAAACCAGTGAGCAAAGTAAGCCCCCGATTATCGCTTACGGAAGGCATAAGCAAGTCTCACAGCATTTACAGTCATCCCCATGATTTGGATGAAATAACAGGTATAACATACCTGTCATAACAATGTTAATTGAATCTTAAGTGGCACTAAGGGCTTTAACAAACAAATGCTACAAACATGAGCAAGGAAAGTTTCAATATACCCTTATTGCAAAAATGTTCAGGTATTATCCTAGATGAGATGAAATAAAGTGAAAAGACTGCTCTGCACAATTTAAGTTTAAGAAGTTCATTTCCTCCTTTTGTCAACTCCTATTCTCTCTTTCAAAACATACAAAACTAGGATTTGGGGTGGAGAAGAGATTGTGAAGAGACATGGAAATAGAAGGGCCCTTTCGTCTGGGCGCAACTGTGACCTAATTCCAAGAAAACAAGCTAGTTTCAAATTATGGTCTCTATAAATACCTTAACTTCCCTCCCTAAATGTAACTTCTTGGGATTTCTGAAGCTATAACAAAGATCCTGGCTGAGCTCCAGCTTTCTCCCTCACCAGATACTAATTAACAACAATTTTTGCCAGACATGAGTTAGTAAACTCCAACACATTCTATTATATGTGGTGTAAAAGGAAAATGGATGGAAAATGAACGTATAAGTTCTTATTTATGTTCTCAGTAGTTCAAAGCTTATGAATGTAAAACATTTTGCCACAGCCAGGATTTTGTAAAAATTCAACGGTGTCATAGTTCATGCTTTCTTAAGTTAGACCTTTCAGCTCCTGTCTTTTAATAACTCTGATTTGGGCTAAGAAGCTTCCAGCCTAAACTCAATCCTATGGATACTGAGTGCTTTTCTGAAACATCTTATTACAGTAATTGGCACCCATTTAGACTGTGTATACAGTGGTAGGAACATAGATACAGAGGAATTAGTATTTTGGCAAATTTCTATGATTAAAACCGAAAAGTAAGAATGACAGGTTTCCCATGGTTTAAAGTTAGATTAAGAGCCCAAAATGAGATGTCTGTTTTCCGTTTTACAAAGGCACATCATTATTTCTTTCTGCAGTTGACTGTAATGTTGACTGCAGCTGACAAGTTTTTGGATCATGATCTCTTCAACTACTTTCAGTTAATTGTGAAGCTCAAAATAATATCATAGAAAATAGTAAGGCGCTACTTACAAGGTGAGAGAACAGAAATCTAATTTTCACTGCTGAGGATTCATTTTCTTACTTGTGATTTCCCTCATATAAAAAGGTTTGTATTGTTTCTGTCATCTCTTTGTGTACTTTTATAACTTGAAAAGACTTGTTTCTCTTTTGAGAAAACATACTTATTTTCATACCATTTTAAACAATCTTATTTTGTATTGAATTAAAGGTTTTGTTTGCCTCAATTCAGGAACCTTCAGGGCATCACTAAGAACAGAATTGGAGTATAATTTGATCATCATTTTCTGAATTTCAGCAAAATTTTTAAAAACATAGAATATTTCTTAAAGCATAGACATCTCGTGTTTTCTGAGCTACCTGACCTAGAAGAGCAAACAGATTGGCTCTTGGTATCATCAGGGGCAGATATCTGTCTCACTTGGAAACATGGGTTGCTAAATGCCATCTCTAGCCACAAAACTGTCACCTGCCACTGCAAATCACTATGAACCCGACGGATCACCCTTATCTCCGGTTCCGCATGGTAGCGATTATAATGGCTCCAGAACCCTATTCAAGGAAACAAATATGAGTAAATATAATTATAATAAGGTGATGTGAATATAAACATTTACTCTGGTATTTTGTATGTGCAGATATAGTTTTATAAATGTACAAGGTTTTGATTCACTCTTGAATATGGATTTAGTTTCAATATAAAATCAGTATAAAATCAGTATAAAATGTCCCTTGCAGCTATGGTTAGGTACAATGAGAGATTTAATATAAATAACTTATATCTCTTATATTACAAAGCACAAAATGAAGATCCTTGTGCTCAGCTGATTTTAAGTTTGTATATAAACATTGCCAATTAGTCAATGATGGGAAGAAACTTACAAACATGTGTTGTGAATTAAGAATAAAAATTATTCTTTTATTATTACATTAAAAATTACATTAAAAATGTAAGTATATATATGTATATATATATGTGTATATATATATATACACACACACACATGGTGTGATCAAAACATACAGTGAATGTCTAAATTTAAAACAGAATTATTACAATAAAAGACACATTGCCATGAATCCCCCTCAGAATACTCCCCTCACTTCGAACACACTTAACCCATTATTCTTCCACTTTCTGAAGCAGTTCTGGAAGCCATCTTTCCTGAAGGTCCTTATTTGGGCTGCCCTGGCTGCCTCGATGTCCTGAATCATTTTGACTTTTGGGAACAGCCAGAAGTTGCATTGTACCAGCTCTGGTGAATAAGGTAGATGAGGACATACCGTAATGCCTTTATTTGACAGAAGTCACCATATACCAGAAGCGATGTGCAACGCAGGGCATTGTCATGATGGAGGACAATTTACGGCACACTTCAAAACACACCTTCTTTCAACCATAGTTCACATCGGACTGACTCTACCGAACAAGTTGAAACTTGTCACACACTGTTACTAAGGTTCTGTGGGCCGCTTCCTATATGGGAGATCCCTGCCTTTCCATTGGATGACACTCGGCAGCAGCATTCACTATATTTTGTGATCACAACAGAAAGGCTCCGTGTCACACATCACTTCTGGAATGGTCATTTCTGTCAAATATAAACATTATGGGGTGTCTTCATCCACCTTATTCACCGGATCTGTCACACTGTGACTTCTGGCTCTTCCCCCAAATCAAAACGACCATGAAAAGTACATGTTTTTAATTGATTCAGGACGTGGAGGTAGCCAGGACAGCACAACTGCAGACACTCAGGAAAGAGGACTTCCAGAACTGCTTCAGAAAGTGGCAAGAACCCTGGGATAAGTGTGTTCGCAGTGAAGGGAAGTATTTTGAGGGGCATTCATGGCAATGCATCTTTTTTTTTAATTTTTTTAATTAAAGTTTGTTAGGGTGATAATTGTTAGTAAAGTTACATAGATTTCAGGTGTACAATTCTGTAATACAACATCTATAAATCCCATTGTGTGTTCACCACCCAGAGTCAGTTCTCCTTCCATCACCAAATATTTGATCTCCTTTACCCTCGTCTCCCACTCCCCTCCCTCCTTACCCTCTGGTAACCACTAAACCATTGTCTGTGTCTATGAGTTTTTGTTTCTCATTTGTTTGTCTTGTTGTTTTGGGTTTATATACCACATATCAGTGAAATCATGTGGTTCTCTGCTTTTTCTCTCTGACTTATTTCACTTAGCATTATAATCTCAAGATCCATCCATGTTGTCACAAATGGTCCTATTTCATCTTTTCTTACCGCCAAATAGTATTCCATTGTGTATATGTATACCACAACTTCTTTATCCATTCATCTATCGAAGGACATTTTGGTTGTTTCCATGTCTTGGACACCATAAGTAAAGCTGCAATGAACACTGAAGCACACTTGAATTTATGGCTGAATGTTTTCAGATTTTTGGGGTAGATACCCAGGAGAGGGATTGCTGGGTCATATGGTAATTCTATTCTTAATTGTTTTAGGAATCTCCACAATGCCTTCCATAGCAGCTGTACCAGTCTGCAACCCACCAACAGTGTATGAGGGTTACTTTTTCTCCACAGCCTCTCCAACACTTGTTACTATTTGTCTTGTTGATGACAGCCATTCTAACTGGGGTGAGATGATATGTCATTGTGGTTTTTATTTGCATTTTCTGATGATTAGTGATGTTGAGCATTTTTCCATATGTTTATTTGCCATTTGTATATCCTCTTTGAAAAAACTTCTCTTCAGGTCCTCTGCCCATTTTTCAATTGGGTTGTTTGTTCTTTTGTTGTTGATTGCATGAGTTCCTTGTATATTTTGGATATTAGCCCCTTATCGGAGGCACTGTTTGCAAAATTCTTCTCCCATTCAGTCGGTTGCCTCTTTATTTTGTCGATGGTTTCTTTTGCTGTGCAGAAGCTTTTAAGTTTCATATAGTCCTATTTGTTTATGTTAGCTTTTACTTCCCTTGCCTTTGGAGTCAAATTCATAAAATGCTCTTTGAACCAAAGGTCCATAAGTTTAGTACCTATGTTTTCTTCCATGCAATTAATTGTTTCAGGTTTTATGCTTAAGTCTTTGATCCATTTTGAATTAGTTTTGGTACATGGTGACAGCAGTCCAGTTTCATTCTTGCACATGGCTTTCCAATTTTGCCAGCATCATTTATTGAATAGGCTGTCTTTTCTTCATTGTATATTTTTTGCTTCTTTGTCAAAAATTATCTGTCCATATTTATGTGGTTTTATTTCTGGGTTCTCAATTCTATTCCATTGGTCTATGTGCTTGTTTTTCTGCCAATATCATGCTATTTTGATTATTGTTGCCCTGTAGTACAAGTTCAAGTCACGCAGTGTGATACCTCCAGCATTGTCCTTTTTTTTAAGATTGCTTTGTCTACTTGGGGTCTTTGTGGTTCCAAACAAATCTGATGATTTTTAGTTCTATTTCTTTAAAAAATGCCATTGGGGTTTTGATGGGGATTGCATTAAATCTGTATATTGCTTTGGGTAATATGGCCATTTTAACTATGTTGATTCTTCCAATCCATGAGCATGGAATGTCTTTCCATTTCTTTGTGTCCTCTCAAAGTTCTTCTAAAAATGTCATAGTTTTCAGCATATAGGTCTTTCACATCTTTGGGTAAGTTTATTCCTAGGAATTTTATTATTTTTGCTGCAATTACAAAAGGAATTATTATTATTTTATTTCTTTTTGTGAGATTTCCGTGTTACTATATAGGAATGCAATGGACTTTTGTACGTTGATTTTGTAGCTGGGAACTTTACTATATATTTTGATTGTTTCTAATAGCTTTTTGGTGGAGTCTTTAGGGTTTTCTATATATAGCATCACGTCATCTGCAAAGAGTGACAATTTAACTTTTTCATTCCCAGTTAGGATGCCTTTTGTTTCTTTCTCTTGCCTGATTGCTCTGGCAAGGACTTCCAACAGTAGGTTGAAAAGCCCTGTGATAGGGAACAGCCCTGTCGTGTTCCTGAACATAGAGCAAAGGGCTTCAGTATTTCACCATTAATTATGAGATTATCTGAGGGTTTGTCAAATATGGTCTTCATTATGTTAAGGTATTTCCTTCTATACCTATTGTATTAAGTGTTTTAATCATAAATGGACGTTGCATCTTGTCAAATGCTTTTTCTGAAACAATTTATATAATCATACGATTTTTGTCCTTTATTTTGTTTATGTGATGTATCACATTGATGGATTTGCGGATGTTGAACCATCCTTGTGCCCCTGGGATGAACCCCACTTGGTCGTGGAGAATAATCTTTTTAATGCATTGTTGCATTCTATTTGCTAGAATTTTGTTTAGGATTTTTGCATCTGTATTCATCAGAAATATTGGTCTGTAGTTTTCTTTTTTTGTGTTGTCCTTACCAGGTTTTGGTATCAGGGTAATGTTGGCCTCATAAAATGAGTTAGGGAGTACTGTCTCTTCTTCAATTTTTTAGAAGAGTTTGAGCAGGATTGGTATTAGATTCTCTTTGAAGGTTTGGTAGAATTCACCAGTGAAGCCATCTGGTCCCAGACTTTTGCTTTTGGGAAAGTTTTTGATGACTGATTCAATTTCATTACAGGTTATCGGTCTGTTTAGAATTTCCAGTTCTTCATGGTTCAGCCTTGGAAGGCTATATGTTTCTAAGAACTTGTCCATTTCTTCTAGGTTATTGAATTTGGTGGCATATAGTCCTTCATAGTATTCTTGGATGATCCTTTGTATTTCTGTGGTGTCCGTGATAACGTCCCCTTCTTCATTTCTGATTTTGTTTATTAGTGTCTTCTCTCTTTTTATCTTAGTGAATCTAGCCAAGGGTTTGTCAATTTTGTAATCTTTTCAAAGAACCAGCTCGTTGTCACATTAATTTTTTCTATTGTCTTTTTGTTCTCTATTTTATTTAGTTCTGCTCTGATTTTTAGTATTTCCTTTCTTCTGCTGACCTTGGGTTTCATTTGTTCTTTTTCTAGTTCTTTAAGTTATAACATGAGGTTATTTATCTGGGACTTTTCTTTCTTGAGATAGGCCTGTAATGATATAAATTTCCTCTTAAAACTGCTTTCACTGCATCCCAAAATTTTTGGTAGGATGTATGTTCATTCTCATTTGTTTCTACATATCTTTTGATCTCTCCTCTAATTTCTTCTTTGACCTGGTGATTCTTTAAAAGTATGTTGTTTAATCTCCATGTATTTGTGTTTTTTCCTGCTTTCTTTTTGCAGTTGATATCCAATTTCAAAGCCTTGTGATCAGAGAATATGCTTGGTATGATTTCAATCTTCTAAATTTGCTGAGGCTAGTTTTATGTCCCAATATACGGTCTATCCTTGAGAATGTTTCATGTACACTAGAAAAAAGATGTATATTCTGATGTTTTAGGATGAAGTGCTCTATAAATCTCAGTTATGTCCATTTCATCTAATGTGTCTTTTAGAGCTGCTATTTCATTATTTATTTTCTGTTTGGATGATATATCCATAGCTGTCAATGATGCACTTAGGTCCCCTAGTATAATTGTGTTTTGGTCAATTTCTCCCTTTAGTTCTGTTAGTAGTTGCTTGGTGTATTTCGGTGCTCCCTGATTGGGGGCATAAATATTGATGACTGTTATGTCTTCTTGTTGTATAGTCCCCTTTACCATTATGAAATACTCATCTTTGTCTCTTGTTACCTTTTTCAACTTGAAGTCTGTTTCATCTGATATCAGTATGGATACACTTGATTTTCTCTGGATACCATTTGCTTCGATTGTCAATTTTCATCCTTTCACTTTGAGTCTATGCTTGTCCTTGTAGCTGAGATGAGTCTCTTGAAGACAGAATATAGTTGGATTTAGTTTTTTGATCCAATCTGCTATTCTGTGCCTTTTTTATTGGTGAGTTCAATCCATTTACATTTTGGGTGAATATTGATATGTGAGGATTTCCTATCATTCTATCTTTAGTTTTCTGGTAAGACTGTGTCTTCATTGTTTCTTTGCCTTTTTGTTGTTCGCTATTATTTCTGCGCAGTGGTATTCTATGACTTTTCTCTCTGTTTCTTCTTTTATTACAGTACATATTTCAGTTCTGGATTTTTTTTTTTTTGAGTGGTTACCCTTAAGTTTATGTAAAAGAAATCTTGATATTTAGAGTATTCCATGTTCTTCATCATGGTTACTTTCTCCATTCCCATATGCTGGTTGAGGCCTTACTCTCCCCCTTTTTATATTTTGGTCGTCACAAATTGTCCCTGTTGATGGTGGTTGAATAGCCTTCTTTAGTATTTCTTGTAGTGCAGGTCGTGTATTAGAAAATTCCTTCAGCTTCTGCATGTCTGGAAAGGTCTTTATTCCTCCTTCATATCTAAAGGATATCTTTGCTGGGTATATTATTGTTGGCTCAGAATTTCTTTCTTTCAATAGTTTGAATATTTGGTTCCACTCCCTCCAGGCTTGTAGAGTTTCTGCTGAAAAATCTGATGATAATCTAATGGGCTTTCCTTTGTAGGTTACCATCTTCTTTTCCCTGGCTGCCTCAAGGATTCTTTCTTTATTGTTGATTTTTGACAGCTTCAATAAAATGTACCTTGGAGAAGGACTGTTTGGGTTGAGATAATGAGATGTTCTATTTGCTTCTTGTATTCATGGATCCAGTTCTTTCCACAAGTTTGGGAAGTTCTCATCGACTATTGGTTTGAATATACTCTGTTCCCTTCTTTCTTTCTTCTCCTTCTGGTATGCCCATTGTTCTTATATTGCTCTTTCTGATGGAGTCAGAAAGTTCTTGTAGAGTTCTTTCATTTCTTTTAAGTCTCAAGTCTCTTTCTTCTTCCATCCGTGTCATTTCCAGGTTTCTATCTTCGATGTCACTGATTTTTTCCTCCATCTGATCAACTCTACTACCTAAGCTGGCTATTTCATTCTTCGTTTCTTCTATTGTGTTCTTAATCTCCAGAAATTCTATTTGGTTCTTTTTCAAAATTTCAATCTCTTTTGTAAAGTGTTCATGTTGTTCTTTGATTGTGTTTCTGTGTTCATTAAACACCCTTTCTGTGTTTTCTTGCATCTTGTTGAGCTTTTTCAGAACTGGAATCTTGAATTCTCTGTCATTTAAGTCACATATTTCCGTATCTTTAAGTTCATTTTCTGGAGACTTTTCACTTTCTTTCTGAGCTGTCTTATTGCCTTGGTTATTCATGACAATTAATGATTTATTGTTTCTCTTCCTAGAAATCTACAGGAGTGGGTTCTGCAACAGGTTGACAGGAAGAGGTTTTTCTTTTGTTTTCCAGTATGTGTTGCTAGAATGTTTTATTTTCTCTTGGACTGCAGCCTTTTTTTTCTCTCTCACACTGTAGTGTTATGTTTTCTCTGCACTATTCCAGCTTCTCACACAATGGGAGGATTCCCTGAAGGGCCGGCTTCTCCTCTGTAACAGTTCGCCTGGGTCATAGGGCATCCCGTCCGTGTGGGGATGTGGAGAGCTTTTGAAGTTCCAAAGTTCTTCCTGCACCAGATTCAGAGCCCATGTGTTTCAGCAGTTCTGTTTACTCCTACAGGGATCTGCCCAGATAGGTGGGGACAAGGCAGGGTGAATTGTGAGAGGTGGTGCAGAGCAATGGCAGCGACCACCACCACAGCCAGTCCTGCTTCCACAGCTCCCTCCCCTTTGCCGGAACTAGTTGGGCTGTGAGTCTTTGCCTGCGGACTGCAGTTCTCAGAACAGCAAATATTCTGTTCTTTTGACCTGACACTGCTACTGTTCTGCTGCTAGCACTGGGCAGGTGGGGGCAGGGCGAGCTCTGGGAGGGTTGGGAAGGGGAGGCTAGTCTCAGTGTGTAAGGCTCTTAAACCACCGTTTTGAGCCTTCTTCCCTCAGTCTTTGCTCTGAGGTCTCTGCCATGAGCGTTGGGTTCAGCCATGTTATGTGCTGTCTCTTCAGCCCTGTGGACCATAAGCGGAGCCCTAGCAGTCCGAGTTCTTCCCTCTCCCGCAGCTGCGGTGGTTCTGGAATGCAGTGAGCTCGGAACACCGAGCTACGTCTGTGACCTGCACCCTAGGGCCCCGTCTCCGCACTTCTTCCTTCCCACCTTCCCCACTTGTGCAATTTACACACCTTTAGATGGTTTCAGTAGTGCACCTCTTAGTTTTGCTTGTCTGCTGTGCAGGGAGTCCTTTGTGGAGTTATAGTTGTTCAATTTGTTGTAAATTCTAGGGGATATTTCAAGAGACTCACGAGACTCACCTCACGCTGCCATTTTATGATGTCATAGTTCTACTCATTTTCTAGTTGGAATATTTGTTTTGCTATTACTGCTGAGTTTTGAGATTCTTTATATGTTCTAGATGCAAGCCCTTTATTAGATACCTGATTTGCAAATATTTTCTCCTAGTGTGGAATTTATCTTCATCCTCTTAAGAGTGTCTTTTGCAGATTAAAAACTTTAATTTTAATGAAGTATAATTTATCAGTTTTTTTTTTTGTTTGTTTTTCTTCTATGGGTTATTCTTTTGCTGTCATGCCTGTGGACCAAGCGTAGTTAGGTCCCAAAGATATTCTCTTGATTTTCTTCTAAAAGATTTATAAGTTAATGTTTTTTATCCTGTCACTTTTTTGTCATGGTTGAAATCAACACATTCATAAAATTTACCATCGTAACCATTTTTAAGTATGTAGTTCACAAATGTTAAATATATTCACATTGTTGCCAAACAAATCTCCACAACTTTTTCATCTTGCAGGACTGAAACTCTATATTCACTAAACAACTTCTTTTTCCCTGCTCGTTTCCAGCCCTCGTTAACCACCATTCTACTTTGTTTTTTGTTTTGTTTTTTATGTATTTGACTACTTTACATAACTCACAGAAGTAGAATCATAACAGTGTTTGTATTTTTGTGACTTGCTTATTTCACTTAGCATAATGTCCTCAAGGCTCATCCATGTTGTATCATGTGACAGGATTTCCTTCTTTTTTTTAAAGCTGAATAATATTCCATTGTATGAGTATACTACATTTTGTTTATCCATTCATCTGTTATTGGACATTTGGGTTGCTTCCACCTCTTGGCTATTATAAATAGTGCTGCTATGAAAGATTTATAGTTTGAAGATTTATAATTAAATCTGTGATTTATTTTGAGATAATTTTTATAAAATACATGAGGTTTTAGATGAGGTTCATGTTTTTGGATATCCAATTCTTCCAGCAACATTTGTTGAAAAGACTCCTTGGCAATACTTGTGTGGGGCTATTTCTGAGTTATTTAGTGTTCCATTGTTCCATGTATCTATCCTGCCAGTACCACACAGTCTGGATTAGGTAGCTATATAACATATCTTGAAAGCAAATGAAGCAATTTCTCCAACTTTATTCTGATTTTTATAAATTGTTGTATTTCTTTTTCCTTTCCAAATATATTTTAGAATAATCTCACTTTTATCTTTAGAAAAATTCTTGCTGGGATTTTTATAATAATTGATTAAATCTGTATATCACTTTGGGGAAAGTTGGCATCTTTACTTTGTTGAGTCTTCCAATCCACATACACGAGCTATCTATTCATTTAGATCTTTGATTTCTTTCATCAGTATTTTGTAGTTTTCAGCATAGGGGTCCTGTGCATGTGTTGTTAGATTTATACCTAAGTGTTTGATTTTTTGTTTTGAGAAATTATACATGTATTGCATTCTTATTTTCAGTTTCCATGTAGTCATTGCTTTATATATAAATGCAATTAATTTTTGTATGTTTTACTTGGATCTGGAGACATTACTAAACTCATTTATCAGTTCTAGGAGTTTTGGGTACATTATTTAGGATTTTTTTTTATGTAGACTATCATGTCATCTGCAACTAGGTATAGATTTATATCTTCCTTTCCAGTTTGTAAGTCTTTTATTTCCTTTTCTTACCTTTTCGGGCTTCATAGAATTTCCTGTAATATGTTGGACAAGGATACCTTTGCATTGTTCACAATTACTTAAGAAGAAAGCTGTTGACTTTCACCATTAAACATATTAGTTACAGGATTTTTGTAGAAGTTCATCAAGTTGGGGATATTCTCCCATATTCCTAGTTTTCTAAGTTTTTGTCATGATTGGGTATTGAGTTTTGTCAAAATTCAGGGAGAGAATTCATGATTTATGGTATGACAAGTGAGTTTGAATTTTTCCTGAAACCTAGATAATTTAGGTATTATGAGACACTTTGGTAGGAAAAGAGGTACTTCACCTTGTTACTCTCAGGTGCAGTTGGACATATAAGTTCTTTATTTTGTTCCTATTAACACTCCAGAGGGATACCTTGCTCCTCCAGGCCAGGAGTGGGAGTTCAGGCTCCACCAGAGTGGGAGGGGGTGCTCGTTACCACCAGGTGGGTTGAAAGTCTCAGCTCCCCACTCAGACTTCATTGCTGGTTGTGGGGGTGGAGCCACAATAGTGGTGTTTGGCAGAAGTACAATAGTTATTGTCTAAATGTTTTTCTGTCTTGCTATGTATCTCCTGTCCTGGTTCTTTGGGTAAAGACAACAGGCTTCTGGTGGAGCTTTCTGTATCTGTACCTTTTGGTATTTCTAGGCTATTGGCTTCTCTAGCATCTAGTCTGGGACATATGAGGCAAAAAGAAAAATCAGGAGTGTCACTGGTGTTTATTACTTCATGTTCCAAAGTCCCTAGTTGGTCTGCATTCTTCTCTTCACCTTTTAGTGTTTACTGTATGCTTAATAAGGCCCAAGGTTGTTAGTTGTACTTAGGAGGAGAACTAGGGGAAAATATGTCTATTCCATCTTTTCAGAAGTAGATTTCCCTAACCATTGTTTTTTAATCTTGTCACTGCCCAATTAAAAATACTCCTTTTATATTGGCTTCACATGCTTTACAACACTTCTTTATTAACTGTTAATCACTGTAACATATATATTTAATTATTTCAATTAAGGTAACAATCAAGTATAAAGCATAGTAAAATGTGCTATTATCCTCCTGAATATTTTTTCTTTTTTCCTTGACTGTTGGAATCATTAAAATGCCTATTTGGAATGTTGATTCCCTTTTTTAGCAGTAGACATTGTCATAGGATACAAATTTTGAAACCATTTTTGCTGAATCAATTTAAAATGACACTGCAATTTTTTTAAAAAATTGATGCAAGACAACAAGCAAATATGTTCCATACATTAAATTAATTTTAAATGTACATTCATATCAAGGCCATAGTTGTCTTTTAAATTTTCTAAATATACTTGGTATGTTTTGAAAATTATTTTCTAACTTCCTGTGTGATGTGTCAAAATACAGAGCCCCAGTTCTAGGTATACTTTTTCGTTGGACTTGAGAAGGATGAATTAACAAAACTTGAATTTCCTGTGAGTATAACCAGAGGGGGAAAAAAATCCATATTTTCTATTATCCAGTCCTTTAAATTCACTTTTAAACCACTATTACTAATTTTAAATTCAAAATATATTTTCTAATACTCAGTTATTTTTTTAATTCAGAGTAAATTTATTGAATTTAATGCCATATTAGATACAGGTTTTCAATTATATGCAATAAATTTTTTTTAAAAAAACATTCCAATACAGACATTTTCTATGCTATTTTCATAATACAGAAAGGCATTGAGAATTTAGACACAAATGGTATAAAAAGGAAATTACAATTATGGAAACATGCCACAATACATCCATAATTTTTTATTTTAAAAAATAGTAGAGTTCGTGATCATATTTCTATCTTAAGAGATAAGCAGTTGATATAAATATATTTTATAATTTTGTAGCACTAAACAGAATTATAGTTAATTGCATATGGAATAAGTCTCATATTTTCATTTGTTTATCAAGTAAACTTTAGAAAAATAAGAATTTGTCCTAAATTATTTTCTAAAGTGAATTACAAGTTAAATAACAAAATCACTTTTTATGAGCAAAATTCTAAAAGATAATAGATAACACACCAAAGTAACATATAGATTTTAACCAATACACTAGTTTCCTTAGCACTTTACCATTTGGGAAATGAGAGAGTAAGAAATATATATGTCACAGGTTAATCATGTGATTGAAAGTAATTTTGGCAATATTATTCATGAGGAATCACTGATTTCATAAGCAAATTTTATTGTAAAGACATAATCAGGCATCCCTGATTCATTGAGAATCACACAGATGTTATTATTAAGACACATTCATTGTGAAAATAAACAAGTCCAAAGAATTGTCCATTTCATTTCATAGGCCATCAAAAACATGACTTTCTTTTCCAGCTTCTCTTACAACTTGTGAATCATACTTTTTGAACGCTAATAAAGTTTAAATTATTTTTGGAAAGTAATACATTTTTAAAGTTACTAAATTATCTCATTATAGGCATTTCTCTCTAGTAAGACTGACCTGGCATTTGCTAAAAATAATTCTTTCCCTGAAAGTGAATTTATGTTTATTATTCAAACTTGCTGCTGATATTACTGCTGTGTCTAAGCTAGAACATCCATAAAATACTTCACTCTTCCCTACAAGCTCAAAATGTGACCATACAATCTAGGGTTTCCAGGCGGGAATTTCTGCCCGTTCTCGGGAATTTTTTCCGCTTTCCATATTAGGAAAACCTAATACACTCCATTACCTGTCTGTTGCCCCGGTAAAATTATAAATAGCACCTTCTTTTAGTCTCAGCATTTGGGTGATAAATTTTATGGTAACATTAGCTATTGAGAAGTAAAATTGGGGGGGGGTGATAAAAAACTCCCAAAACACACAAAAGTGTACTGATTCCCAGCACCCCTGCAGGGACACAAGTAAACACAAGTCCTATAAGCCTTAAGAATAAGATTATGGGGCCGGCCCGGTGGCGCAGGCGGTTAGAGCTCCGTGCTCCTAACTCAGAAGGCTGCCGGTTCGATTCCCACATGGGCCAGTGGGCTCTCAACAAAAAAAAAAAAAAAAAAAAAAAAAAAAATTACTGTTAAAAAAAAAAAAAAAAGAATAAGATTATGGAACTTGTTATTTGACTGACAATCTAAATGAGTGACATTAAAAAAAAAAAAATAGTTGACAGACAATAGCCTCATTTTCTAACAAGCACATAAGTAACGAGCAAAGCTCCTCAACATGGTTGTTAAACCTAGACTCTTGAGGACTCCTTGGATTTCAATCCCAGCTCCAAACACTTAATTTCTCTAAACTTCAGTTTCCTCATCTATATAAAAGTAGATGATAATAGTTCCTATGGTGTAAGATGATGTGGGAATTAAATGAGACAACACATTTCAAAGCATTCAGCACAGTGTCTGTCACATGACAAGCACTCAAGGAATGTTAGTTATTATTGTTTAATATCATATATCCTCAATAAAGAACTCAATGGACAAACAGGGCATAGAACCGACCTAGATACAGTGCAAATATATTCCTAAATATCATATGAGAGAAATGTACACAGAGAGTTCCACTTTTCTTATCTATACTAGAGTAGGATAAATTCACAGTTAATCAAAATCAAAGTAGAGATTACATAGATATGTATAATTTAAGATTCCAAAATTATTGAGTCATTTATCAATTTTTCACTTATTCAGTAAATATTAGTTCAGAGCATGTTATAATTAGGTCACTGTGCCTTTTAATTAATACTGGAATACATACTTGAGTTTGCTCCCACCTAAGATTAACAATGCTAATAGGAAGTAAGTCCCTGATTCATTGCATAGCTTTGTTCAATTAAAAAAAGATTCATTTTCCATAAAGTGTAATTGATATTCAGTAAATTGCTTTGCATAAATCTGTTTAAGTGGCTCAAAGATGAAGACCCAGGGAATAAGGGAACAGAACTTACATTTTTTACTTTTGATGAATTTGATTAATGACAAACTTTCAGTGATCAAAACTGAACGATTAAAGCTTTCTAGAAAAATTGTTTCTTTTAAGATAAAATGTTGAATTGGATTCTGAGATATTCTAAGGTACTACAAGGCATTGATGGGAAGAGGAATGAGAAATTTAGTGGAGTGGACACAAATGTCAACACTTGCCAACAGTACCATGCAAAGGAACACAGTGCTCAAATTCTTTATATTTAATTAAAGTCTCTACATTATCTTACTAAAAGAAAGGACACAATTAAGGTTAACATTTTTACTGTCCATAAAAAAACAGATAATAGTAATTTAATTAGGTTGAAAGCAATATACCCTCGGTTATAGTTTAGGAATCAGAACTTTCTTTGCTCATTAGATATTAACATATCATTAAATTCTGACAGGACTTATTTTATTACTATGTGTTTTTCAAAGTAATAGAACCAAAAGTTAAAGTTATAAAAGCTTGTTTATTATCTCTGTCAAACTATTTTGTTTAAATTTTGATGTCATAATTTAGATTGTTCTTTTAAAAGTAAGAACAAATTTATGAAATTTGATTGATTTTTACTTATACATTTATCCATCCAACACACATTTCATGACAACTCTAATGTATCCTGTTGTAAGTACAGGACACAAATAAAAAGCAGAATCCAGCGAGGATGCAAATAAATGTATATTTACAATACAGGGTAGTAACTACAAAGAAATGTGTGGTTATCTGAGCACATAAGATGGTACACACTCCACTGGGTAAGAAGGATCTGCCAGGAAGTAACATCAGATTAAAGTCCTGAAAGCTAAACTTGAATTCATCAATGGGGAGGTGTGCGGGGGCAGCATTCTACACTGGATCTCTAAACGCCAAAGCTAAGTCAAGACATTATTTGTAGAGAAAGATTAGCAATTTAGAAAACTGCAATGTTAAGAAATGGCAAAGGGGAACCTGCAGAGGTTAGACATGAAGCTGCCACATAAGTTACATAGTGCAATTTGTGTTTTAGAAAGATGATTTGGGCAGCAATGCAAAAAATGGATCAATAGATGATGAGACTGAGGTAGGAAAATCAAAATCTTTGCTGTGGCAGCTGCATAGGATGAGGTGGGGGGTGGGTAATGGGTGGATTAAGGAGCTATTAAGAAGGTTAAAGGAAGAGAGATTCATGACTAAAACATATTAGTTAATAGAGGAGAAGAAAATAGCACAAGTTCTAGGTTTTGGCCTGAATAACTAAATACTGCGAAAAGAGAGACTACAAAGGGAGAATATTCACATTGATATAAACTAATATGACAGTGTCTGGGAATTTTATGACATCATTAAATCTACTTAATATGCTACAAAACCCTATTAGCTGAAAAGATTAATAGAATTTCCCAAGGCATCTAATAAAACAAATGTGCAGTAGTTTTCCTATTTCAGCTGTTCTGCTCGCGTAACATTTTTAGTCAGTTTACAACTGTTCATTATGAATTAATCAATTTATCATCTCCATGAGGTTAGTTAATGGAAGCATTTCATTTTCAATCTAACAGTGGTAAAGTAATTTTCCAGCAGTCCTCCAGAGAGACTCTAAAAAGCCAAAAATCAACTTTAATTTTCTGAGTACGTTTTTTTGCCTAAAGTTACTGAAATAAATTGTCTTTGCTAGGAAAAATTGCAAGCACTGCCATTTAAAAATTAAATTTACTATATAAATATTTCAGATTATTTTACGTTGGGACAGCAATTGTTCTTGCTTGAAATGTATTTTAGCCTAAATACTAGTAGCAAAATGGAAGGATATGCAGTCAGTCATATGGGCTACAAATTGTTTTTGGTTTTGTATGTGCCCAGCCACAAACGTACTGTTTTGAATTGGACTTAGTCAAATAACAGGTCTAATGCACTGAATTGAAATTGTTCAGATGAATTAAGTGAACTGGTTGGTTCTCTGTCATCATATAGATATCACCCAAATTAATTTTATCAAATTAATAATGAATTAAACCCAAACAAATGCATGGCTTATGGCTCTGAGACCAAGAATAAAGTGAAATCTGCCATTACTGAAGGGATGTATTCTAGTTCAACAAAACCTGTGTGTATAGTTAACACGCTTTACACAAAATAATGCTACAACAAACTAATGAGCAGTTTCCGATTTACTACTTTATGTGTATTATTCATATATTAGTAATATTTTAACACTATTTAGGATGCCATATAAATTATAAATTTCACTCCCAGAATTTTATTACAATATTCTCGGTCAGCACACAGTGTAAATTTCTATGAAACATTCTTTTTAAAATTGAACTCTTCTCCAAATTTTAATCCCCTCGTCACCAATAATGTGTGGGTTCCTTGCCATCACCCCAAATTTCCCTCTTTGCTTCTGATGGTGCTGAACCCTGATGCGCTGTGAGAAGGGGGGCATTGCACGTACCACCACAGCAGGGACCACCACCAGGACAGCCAGCACTTTCGTATCACCATCTACCACCCGCTCCAGTATCCTGCAGTACAATTTTAATACCCCATTCAAAGCCACTGACAGCTTTGCCTGTCTGTTCAGATTTCATCTGATTTGGTAAGCGTGACTTTATAGTATTTCAGTTATATATGGAATAGAAACTGTTCTATTTTTGAAGACAAATCTAGGGTATTTGCAACCACATAGAAGAAGTACTGTAGTACTTCTGGATTTCAGACAAAATTATTAGTATTATAAAGCACTAATAATGCAGGTTTAGATATTGAGCCAGTATGGACACCGGGAAACCAGGTATTACATCAAAGATACCAGGAAACCATGAACCACAGAAGCATGCTTGTAGCAGTGCTATATTATGACTGTATGGACCTGCACCCGACATCATTTCTAGATATAACAAGAAATCCAAAACCCATGGCTTTAAAAAAAAATTGCATAAAAGACTAAGCATCACTTTAGCCTGATATATATATGGGAAAGCAATGGAGATGAGTGGAATAAAGATTGGGAAATTTGCTTTTGTGGTGATGGAGCTATGGGGCAAGTTGCATGGTTTTTCAGGAAAACGGAAAACTATGTTTTTCTTGTGGAGATTGTAGAGAGTGACCATCGATATCAAAGGCAGAAAGCAAGTGTTCATTTCCTAGTAAAGCCACACATTTTTTTCAATATGACAAAAGAATGAACTTCACATAAAAATTATTACAAATACTTCTATATATAGTAAGCATGCTTGGGGGTAAAAAAAAAACAAAACTTTTAAAGACAAATGGCAAAGGCTTCCTTTTTCATGAATTCTTTGGTTATAATCAGGTCTTGAGTGACATTAGCTCTATGAACTATTAACTGGTTTTGCTGGTGTCTGTTCTGTGTGCCTCTTGAGGACCAAGATGAAATTAATTATCCTGGGTTATAGCCCACAGAACATACTTAATACAGTTTACCTTGTTTTTGTGTAAAGTAATTACAAAATGAAAATACATCTTTAGATTTCAGATAGCATATATTATTTACGAAGCTACTGCTGAGCATGTTGCATCAATTTTTTATTCTTCTAAAAATAAAAACTCAGATGTTCTTAATAGGAAGCATAACAAAGCAGAAATAGAAACTCTTTGTCCATCTTCCCATGACTCTTGACATTATGTTTCTCATTCATTGGCCCACAGATTCCTGAGTTAAATGAAACATAGTGAAACATAATTAGCATCTCCTGGTTATTCTGTAATGACTTATGATCAATTTAGCAAAGCAAAACTTGCTGAGAAGGGGTGATCCAAACTACTGCTAAAACCAACCTTATTCTAAATACTCAGGAAAAATATGCCGATGAACTACGAAAATGTTGATTCTAATCAGTAAAGAAAATAAGCCAATATGGACCAAATATATGGGAATACATGAGAATAAAATAGGAGAATCCAGAAAAAATGAGAGAAGGGAATAGTAAGACCACATGAAAAGTTATAAAAGACACTAACCCGTGGTGACAAAAGAAAAAAATACATAGGCAGTGCAATAGATTTACTTGTAGATTGGTTGCTACCTGTTTTCTGGTGGAAAAAAGATGACATTTGTTTTTGTATAAGTATGTTTTCTCCTGTAATATTGTAAACAAGCATATTCAAGTACATAGTGATGGACTAGATCTTTTATGAAACAAAAAAAAGTAGCTGGATTAATAGACAGCCTATGTATATTGGACTTCACTGTTTATTTGGAATAACATTTGGAAGTAACTTACATTTTTTCTGTGCCTGGAGGCATTATTTTCTATACCATTGCTATCGTCTGATTTCCTGTATGGAAAATAAAAAGGAAAACCACTAGATGTTTACATTGCATAAAATTAAGTCAGTATACCATCTACATCATGGCTCTCAGGTTAATGTGAAAGGGCAACATAGACAGAATACACTCTTCCTAAAAATGTCTTACTCATAATGTTGATTGATTTATATTTTAGTTTTTATTGTGTGGATGTGTGTGTGTGCGCGCCATTGCTTGAAGAGGAACCGTTACCACAGATGACATTGACAAAGACCTATTTACTTAATGCAGGGAGAGTTGCTTCTCCGTAAGCATGTGTGGGGGTTTGGGTGCATGGCTGTACTTGTGTGTTGTTTCAACACATGCAAGACAATAGCCAATCAGGAACTCAGCCAGTATGCGAGATAACAAGTGCTGTAATTTGACATGTTATTACATTGAATTAGAGGCTAAACATGGTTTTTATCTACCTAATATGTATCAAAGCAAAAATACAAAGCTGGCCTTCAGATTCTTAAGACAAGAGTGACTAAACTAGGTAACAAGGGTGTATAACTAGTGACCTTCTAGGTTAGGGGCAGCTTAAACCCATTAAGCTATTATCACCAGAGGATAAATTCAACCACCTATTCAACTATCAGTTAAGTCAAAATTTGGGGGAGGAGGGCAGGTAGGTGAGATTTAATGGATTAAATATTTGAATGAATAAGATAATGAGTGAGCTTCTTGTTGAACAATTTGAACTGAGTAGCTTGTTTTGATGTTATACATTTAATACTATTTTTAAGATTCATTTTCACCAAGAAACTGTGAATTGCTGATATCTAAACACACATATATATATATAAATTATATATAAACTATATTAATAAATAGCATGTATTCTCTGTCAAGAAAAATTCATCTCTTAACTAACAAATCTAAAGTAGCATTGGTAAAAGGTTTGTGTAAATGCATTCAAGTGCCCTTGATACTTGTATGAAATCTAAAAATATTGATGAATAATTAAAGATGAGAAAATTGAAACACTCTCAGCGATCTCTGCAGAGTAGTATAGGATGGAGAAAATGATGTACAATATCCAAATTTTCCAAAAATTAAAATTTAATTCATTATACTAGAGATTGCATCTGTCTGACATTGCTCCTAAGGTATTCTAGAAAAAAATATTTTAAAAATATTTTTTTAAATAAGGTAAGCTACATAAATGAAAATTAAATTATTAAGAATTGATAGTCTGCTCCATATTGTTCTGGCACCAACCTTTCAGAGTGTGTTTTTAACAAGCCAGGGTGCACTGAGACCAGACCAACCCCCAACCAAATGTGACAGCAAGAAAATGGTTGGAAACACTGGGGAGGCGGAGTTGGGAGAATAGGAGAATCAGGCAAGGCTATCATTGTTTCAACTATTGGAATGACTGTCATGTATCTTATAGGGACTCTATACATGGGAACCAGACAGATAAAAAATTCAAATCAATATAAATAAGGTGTCCAAGCTGTCCAGAAAGAGGTGCAACTGTAATAGTCTATGATTCTGAGACAGCACTGTGTTTTTCCTATCTAGGGTTCTGGAACTCCTATGGAAGCTCCTGTCATGTTGATTTATTTTACCCACCATTATGTGAATTGAGTAAATTAATTATTTTGAATAATGTCTACAAACATCTAAATGACACCTGTACACCCCAGTCCTGCTCTTTAACCATGGCTATAGCACTCACACTTCACAGCTCCCGTTGGCGGATAAAGATAAACTTAATTGCTATGTTTCATTGGAGTAGTTTTGCTCAGGCCTCCAATTTCCTAGTTTTCTCTTGGCTGCTTTCATCTGTCCTCATGTTCCTGGTCCCCAACCCATGGCTCTGTTATTCAGATATTTGTTTTTTTGAAGTATCACTGACATAGATATTACATTAGTCTCAGGTGTACAACATAGTGATTCAACATTTGTATACCTTACAATGTGATCACCACAATAAGTCTAGTAACCATCTGTCATCATACAAAGTTATATTGCTGACTATTTTCCCTATGCTACACATTACATCCCGTGGCTTATTTATGGGTATTATGTTAAATAAGTCAGATAGAGAAAGACAAATACCAAATTATTTCATTTATATGGGAATCTAAAAAAAACACACAAAAAATAAAACGAAACAAATGAACAAACAAAACAGAAACAGATTCATAGATACAGAGAACAAACAGATGGTTGCCCAGAAGGGTGGATGAAAACCATGAAGGGGAGTAAGTACAAACTTCCGGTTATAAAGTAAATGTTACTCAAATGTAAATCCCAGTCTTGGCCACCTCCACCACTGGACTCCACTCTCAGTTCTCTGGTTTGAAAGAACTAGTATCTCCCAGCTTCACCAAAACAAATTAAATCCCTGGTAATTTCCTTCCCAGCCCTCCCTAGAGTTGAGTCGTGCTCAACTCTAAACAAAGGTGGGGCGGGAGCTATAAGAGAACTAGTGACACAATTTGTGTGCTTTCAAAAATAATGACTAAAACGAATTCTGGGCCAGTGATTTTCAACATCACACAGAATCAGAATCAGTGATAGACATTTTGAAGAAATACAGATGCCCACGCACCAATCCCAGAGGTTCTAACCCAGAGACCCAGTAAGGTCTGAGTAACTGTAATTTTAAGGAACATCCTAACTGATCAAAAATATAGCCAGGGTTGAGAATCGGTGCTTTACACAAATTGCACTTCCTTATGGTTACTGAACACCTTCTGTGCATCCAAGCCCATGCTAAGCATTTTTCCATATATAATATCATTTAATCCAAAAGCCTTATGTCATATGTGCTATCCCATTTTTTGAGAAAACTGAAGCACAGAGAAGTGGAAGTAGTACGTGATGGCGGGAGACCCCCATGCAGGCAGGCAAACTCCAGATGCTTTCACCACAACACGCACATGTACAGAAAATAACACACATGATATACTCTTGTGATTGTTGTCCCTAACTGTAAACATTTTATTCTATTTTATTTTTATCTGTATTTTACTCAAATGAAAATTAATTTGTAAAAACTAATACTTACAGCTGCTCAATTTGTTCAAACTCTTTCCCATCATCTGTGTAAACAAAAGAAGAATATACATATTAAGACGGGTTCATGATTCTTACAGAGCCTATATGTTCGGTTCAACTTTCCCCGAGTTAAGAATTCACTATGTTGTTGCCCATTTTTGGAATGAAAGAGAGACGTGCTACATTTGACAGCTGCACCTCCATCACGTCTTTTCCTGCTCTCCAGACCTTACCTACAATTTCAATCAAGCATAGTCTAGTGCCTGGAATTTTCAAAAACAGGATTGACTTATTGGTTACAAAATTACTCACGTTATAAGTAACCAAAGTCAGAAGACAATACAGAATTTAAGATAAGTTTTCTTAAGGGAGCCATTGGTTTCTTAACCCATAATCCATCAGGTACAAGCTATTAATATAAAAACAGGAAACTGACAGGACAATGTCTCCTTTACGAGAACTCCAGAATGTTTTATAAAATATTTTTTAAATGAGTTATCAAAGTGAAATAATAACTGTTTGTCTTTAAAATCTTTTTTATTAAGCTGTAACAGAATTTTCCAATATTTTTAGTACAACGCATATATTAATTGGTGTGTCAGTACCAGTAACACAGAAGAAGGGGGGAGGGGAGATCTACTTAGTAAGTTGAAATAGAAAGACCATCAATACAAACTCATAGTTCACTGTAACCATTGAAATTAACATAAAGACCACTCCAAAAACAAAGACTAGATTTTTCCCCACAACTCTAAAGTCCCTGTAATGTAGAATCGTAACATGAGAATGTTATCTAAAAAAATAAATGATACCTGGGTGCTTCTTCTTCTGGAAGTACATTTCACAAAGCAGAATAATAGTCACTAAAAGAACAACCTCAGCAGCAATTGCAAGAAATGGTTTGAGGGGCACCAAATAACTCAGCACAACCAGTTCAACATGATCTTCACTCTCGCCTAACTGGAATATCGCATGGCACCAGTAAGAGCCCTGATCTTCCTCTGAAAGATGCATTATCTTCAGCTTTGTTTCATTAGCATGTTTTCCACTGATCACGTATTTATCCTTCATTTGAACATCAAGAGGAACCTAATATAAGGAGACATGAAAATCCTGTAATATTGCATAAAAGATATATGTCATAAATGAGCTACAGTTTTGAGCGAAAGTTATAAAAAAGATAGTGCCAAGAAAACTGCTTACCAGGAAAGGGCATATTAAAATTTGCGAAGCCTTATACATCACAGAGCTCAAGTCTTATAAGAGTTTGATCTCCCAGAGGTAGCAAACAGAGGAAAAGTGTACTTTGCTTTCAGTACTTAACACTGAATGTTTGAAACTATAGCATGTAGGTCATTGTGGATAAATACTATATGAGAATTAAACATACAAAAAAAACCCCAGCCATCTGTGTTTCATAATTCCTTATTAGCTGTTCAAGAACTTCCTTGTTCACAAGCATAGGACTACATTAAATCAACTATTAAATTAATGACGCTATTAAATCTGATCACTCCTATAAAGGAAGATCACTAAATCCTGACATTGCAAGTTTTTTTGACTGGAACTGAAGATGAAATCTTCAGGCCTTTGAAGCTGATGTCAAAGGAACGGCAGAAATCCCCAGTGAGCCTCGTGTATGTGGTCGTCTGCCCACCTTCTGTCTTCTCATATCTGAATTTCTCTCTCTATCAGGCAAGCGGGCTTCTGAGATTCATTCAGTGTGGTTCTCAGGAACCATACTAAGCTATTTGGAGGCTTATTTATTTAATCCATTTAAATTAAATTTTATTCTCAGGCCATTTGTTGCCTTCACTGCTCTATCCCTCAACTGCAATGCTCAATAAATGCTAATCTGCATACAAATATTCTCAGAGGTTGTCTGATAAAGAATAATGCCTATTACAAATGTACCCTTTCTAACTCAAGAGCTGATCAACTGAAGTACTGCATGGTTAATAGGCATCCCCAGTGATTCTGATGCAGATGGTTGGTCTACATTTTGAAAAAACACTTGACCTAAAGTTTTGACCTGCACCCCTTTCCCTGCACTTTTCTCACATCCTAATATTACCAGGCTTAGGGCGAAAGTAAGAGAAAGTTGGTAGCAAATGGAGAGAAGCACAGACTACATTCTAAAAAGTTTAATATAAATTAGATTTAGGTTATTTTTCTCTAGTATCACATATGCATAAATAAATTATTTCAAATGCTACAGTTGATATATTTCTCTAAATTAATGTGTTTTAAAGAATATATACATATACAAAATTATCACCTTTCCTAATCAATAAGAAGATAAGCAGAAATATTAATGGTTTAAGTCTACTCCTAAATGATTTTGAGCTACTTCTTTGAAAACAAGCACAGAATCAGTCACTCTCCCTTTTAAGTCCTTCGTCTGTTTCCTTCAACAGTCTATGATAGCATCAATTTTGTCTAAGAAGTAATTTAATATTTCATTGTAAGATCTACACTGTCTCATCCCGGTTCCTTCTAGAATTACAGCTTGCCTTTCCGAGACTTTAATTACAATGATGATTAGCACTAGAGCAATAGAAAGGTTTCCCCTAAAGGGCAATTTCCTAAATTTCCCTGCTATTAGAGGTTGTTTGGGAGGAGGACAGAGAGCCAGAAATGATTTCTTGAATACTCATGTTTTTCTTAATATCAGCTCTTTAAATAGTTATTAAATCCTTAATAGGAATTTTAAGTATTTGGCGTTCCTTAAGTCTCTGGAAGGCCAAAAGAGGCCAATCACACTTACTAAGAGAACGTTTAAGACCTAAGTTTAAATTACCAAATTTTCATTCTTCTCTCAAATGGTGCCATTGTATTGCATTCTATCAAAATGTTTCCAGAGACAGAAGCAAAAAAAGAAGACTCCCTTTTCTTCCAGTTACTTTCATGCAATTATAAGAAAAAAAAAGAATCTTTTTTTGTTGGGGTTATTTCTAAACTCACCCACTAAAAATGAATTGTAACTTCTTTTCAAATAATTTAAATAAATTGCTAAATCTGAAAAACAAGGTACCAGCTAATGAAACATTAAGAGTACCTTCAGATGTATAATATGCTAAAATCATCAAATGACAACTTCATTTATTACTGTTCTTTCTTCATGAAGACATACCAAAGAACAAAATAACAGAAGTACAAATTGTCCTAGGAATTCTGAGTCTGTTATAATCTTATTATTTATGAATTTTGTTTTCTTCAAATCAAATACGATCTTACCTGTACACTCTCATTACTACTGTACCAGGTCCAATTTAAAGGAAAACACGCTTCACATTTACATATCAAGACAGTTGAATCTCCCACATAAGTGATCAATGGTTTGTTTTTTCCATGAAGTTCAGGGACTAAGAAAAATTTAGAGAAATATATATTAATGAAGGAGTCTGAATAGGGGAGGATGTATTCAAGTTGATAATATTTTCTTTCAGTTTCTCATTAACATATGATTTTAAGTAGTTTTAGTTTAGTTCTATACAATTTATAGTAGGCTGCATAGCAGTAACAGTAATAGTAGTAGATAGCTCAATATAATTGTCTGGAATGCAGAAATAGATAAATGACGTTCTGTGATTGAGCCTAGTATAATAGCAATTACAAGGATTGTAATAAACTGTTACATACTTTGGATAAGATAATTTACATTTTAGGACTATTTCTACCTACTAAGTTACTTTAGAACTCTTTTTCCCAAACTTTTGCCCTTAGATGGCATTTGAGTGAGGAGACATATTTTAAGGATATACATTCTTTAGTTGATACAGATTTATGAAAAGCTATCAAAGAGTTGGAGAAGGTGGGAACATGAGAAAGGAATACACAAAAATTAAGAGGAGGAAAACAAAGAAGGAAAGAAAATGAGATAAAAAAACTTCATGTGGTTTTGTAAAAAATCATTAATAATCATTACAATAAATTTATTTAGAAAGTTTGAAGTAGGTACAATTAGTAACAAAATTAAAATGAGCACTGAATTTAGAAAAATTAAGTTTTAAGGATGTGAATAATTTGGTGAATAAATTGAAACATAAAGAACATAAGCAAAGTAATAAAAAGCCAACCAAAAGCTTCCGTGGTGAAACCAGTTTCTTCTGATTGTCCTCAAAGGACATATGTAGTTATTTTTACATTCAAGGTACAGACTAATCAACAAAGATTACTTTTGTTGATTTCTTTTCTTTTACTAACTTTAGCAGGTTTTTGGTTTCGTATTTTTTTGTTGTTTTATTTGCAACAGAGAGGATGTATGAAATAATTTTTAATACTATGTTGACAAATTTTATAGATATTATTTGATATTCACTTATCCTATTTTTAGATTTTATTTTTGGGAGGGTCAGATTGGGGCGTGAAAAGATCAATTTTTATTACTAAAACTAGGTTTCTAGATTAAATGCATTTTCTAAATGTTCTTGGCTTTCTACTACCCAAAGATAATTAGGCCTTTGCTGAACATATGAATTTAAAGATGAAGAAGGGGGAAATAATTGGTAACAACTAGAATTGGTAAATAACTAGAATAATTGTATAACTACCAGAGAAGGGGGAAAATAGAGTTGGAGAATATTTCTTTATGGGTTCTGTCCTTAGGTGATTATTACAATGATGAGCGTGGGAAGTCTTCTTTTCTCCTAATTGTTTTAAGTAGGCTTAAATGTAATTACACATATCACCCTGTCCGTCATCAGGACTTCGAGCAACAGAGTGTTGAATGAGGCACTGCTAGTAATAAAGAGGTGCAAGTAACAGGAAAGTTTGTCACCCATGAAAGCATAAATGTTTCAAGTAAGATGTTTCAAATAAGTAAATGTTTCAAATAAGATGACCGAGCAATCTGTAAGTCAATGGTTCTCACACTTTTCATAACCAAGGAAACACGTTTTGATAAAATTGAATGGTCTACAATTTTACATCAACCAAAGGTGTTAATTGCCAAGCAGAATTTATAATCACCCCACTAATAGTTTATGAAAACCTGGTAAGGTACCACGAGGGTGCTCCTGAGGGAAGAGAGAGATGAGTACATGTAACAAACTTGACTGAAGTTATCCAGCCAGAAGAAACTGGTGAGCTGACTTTGCCAGAGGTGTTCTGAGCACAACTTTTGAGAGGCTATGAGTGCCCCACCTTCTATTGGCCACCATTAAGCTGAGGGACATTAAGAGACACATACTTAATATGTGTCCATTTCAAAGCCCAGGTCATAGGTGTTTGAAAGAGACAGCACAGTGTGACAATGATGTAACAAAGATAAGATTTGGGTCCAAGAAATATGTGGATTAGAATTATAGCTTCAGTGTTATTGATACTGAGGACAAAGGCAGGTTATACCCATCCTACAGTGTTGCTGTAAAGAATTAAGTACAAGAAAATAATACATAATGTGCTTGGTGCAGAGTAAACATCACAAAGTTCAAACTTTTGTTGTGATCATGTAATGATACTGCTTTTTTTAACTGAGCCATTTGTAATGCACATGGTCTTTCTCCATAGAGGTCGTTAGCCAGCTTTATTGGGTAGATTATCATCATATGCAAGAATGACTGGGCCAGCTGTCCATGTGAAACAGAGAAGAAATAAGACCAGCTCAATATCGCTTTCTAATCACATTTCATTCTGATACACCCAACACCTGGTGTAGTTTTATTATTAAGTGAAGTATATGTTGGGTATAGTTTTATTATTATATGAAGTATGAGAACATAGAGGCACCTGAAAGATAAAGGCCCACTTGGAAAGATCAACCCTACTTTAGGAGAGGCCTCAATTAAAGACCTGCAGAATCAGCAGAGAGCTGAGCTTGGCTAAAATAGGAGTTCTTTTCCAAAACCACAAGGTTCCTTCTAAACCTCAGATGGAGCAGAGCCACACCGGCGTACCACTTGGAGAGGTACAATATGTACATGCTTGGCACTGCTCTTTAATAATGCAGCTGTGATGCCGTTAATTCTAGAGCCAGGCTAGGCTCACCGTAAAACAAACACTGCTCTGGAGGAAGACTTGGAAACTGGTTGTGTTGGGCACTAGTCAAGGGCACAGTTTCTGTTTTCTCATTTTGCTGATCTCCCAGATACCAACCCTACTTCTCAATCTCAGCATACTTCTTTCTGGAAATAAATTAGGTCATGTGTTAGCTGGAAAAATATGTGTTTAAATATGTCCAAATTTTGAAATTTACTCAAACAGACTAAGAATCAAAAGTGGATAAAAAGCAACATTTGGGGAAAAACATGGCAGAAGACAGACACACTGTTTCTCAGTAAGCCTCTAGGAGGCACAGGCTTGAGAAACATAACTGCTCCCTGAAAGGGACTTGTCAAGAAAATCATGGCTATTTTTTGAGGTTTGGGTGGGAGACACATATCTATGCTATTAAACCATCTCAGTTAAATGTTAAGATCAGGGTATAGACTGCAGATAGCTGACAGTGACAGTGATGCCAGAGGGAAATAAAATCCAATTCTATTTTCCTTTCATCTCTTCTGTTTTCTTTTTTGTTTTGGGGTTTTTATTTTTTACTATCTCCTAGATTAATGGCCAAGATGACATGAACCACTGCTCTGCTATGCTTTATATGGCCGATAAATTATAAAATGCACTATGCTCAGGGAAGATCAATTTGTTTGAACTGCTCCAGAGGTCATCGTTGGTTCTGGGTTGCTGCTTATGTTTGGAAGTATTTATGACTAGAAGGACAGTGATACAATATTACAATGTGTCCTGTTGACCTTTTGGAACTTTGGATAAAGCTGGACACGTGAGAGTCTTGGGACTGAAAGAATCCATATTTGAAGATGGTGAAATTGCTGATTCAGACTAGTGTCTAGGAAAGTGGGGTCTAAGATCTACCCAATGAAAGTGAAAGTCCTTTGTAGGTAAGATTGGAGATTTCTGTCTGCATATCCAGGGACTAGAAAAAAATCAACCTGTGTCATTTTTGGTTCAAGAATATTTATGTGTTTTCAAATTAAAGATTCTTCCATATGGTCAAAGACAGCTAACTTCAACGCCCGGGTTTGAAGCTAAAGTTCCAACTGATTCTATTATGTTGCACTTCCATACTTTGACTCCTTAGGTACCTCCCAATGAAGACAGATGGCTGGGCCAAAACAGATTTCATAGACTTGGTACTATCAAAATCTCACCATGATTTCCCAAATGTCCTATGTCCTATTACTTGTGCTTTACTAACCACATTTCTGCTAAGATATTTTAACATTGATGAATAGTGTAGTTTTTAGCAACTACCTCAGAATATTTGACTCACTACCGAGAAATATTGTAGACTATCACTTGTCTTTCTTGGATGAAAAGTATTCACCAACACATTGCTCAGTCGCAAGCTTCCAGTGTGACTTTTGCTATCTGTTCTATTACTGGCATCAATAGTTAAACACACAGTCAACAGGTTTCTTTGCATCGTATTAATCAGTGATGTGGAGGCCCTTTTACAATCTTATAGTAATAAATCAACCAGCTTCCACAAAGGCAAAAGCAGGAACTTTGCTAATGAATTGTTCTAAGAACTCAGGCTCATGCACTATAATTGACTCATATAGTCAATAGCAGACTTTTTTTTTTCTTTTTGCTCAATTTAAAATAGAGGATAAAACAGGCTTTTCATCCACACTCAGTTATAGTGCTGCTAAGGAAAGATAATCCTTCTCCTTCTGAAAAACCATAAGCAACCTAGATGGAGAAAGAGCATAATAGGATATTGAAAAAAATATATACCATTCTATAAGCCCTACAGATCTAATCATATAACTATAATATGAGTTGTTCTGCAGATGCCAAACATCTTTAAATTGTAATCAAATGAAATTATTTCTCCAAACAATATTCAATTTCGATGAATTACAAAGAATTATTTTAGTAAAAAAGATCTGGAAGGGCCTAATTTATTAATTTTATAAATAGCTTCCCAATATTATACATACTTAAAAGTTACAATAATGTTAAGCAAGGTTGGAGGGAGAAAGAAAAAGACAAGAGAAGAAAAAGGAAAAAAAAAAGAAATGAAAGGAAAGGAATAAAGAAAGGAATTGTATATGGTGTATCTATACTTCACTAAGTTAAATTAGGCAAATGGTGGAGAGAAGGTTAATAGAAAATTAGAAATACATGATCGAAATAATCAAAATAGAAAATAGAAAATACATGATCAAAATAGAAAATACAAAATACGTGATCGAAATAGTCAAAGAATGATAATAGTTTCTGCCTTTTCAGAGACCAAATTGCGTAAACACCAGGATTTATTATATTTACCAAGAGAAACATTTGTAAAACCACATGAAGGAAATGAGTCTGAGTGTAGAGGGAGTATGGGAGAGATATAGGAGCTAACAATCTTAAATCATGGCAATGATGAAGTAAGCCATTCTGCTATTGATGGGCCTTTGGGGCAGTATCCATATTTTGTCAGAGCAGCTAGCCAGAGTTCACAATTTTCAGGAAAAGAAGAGCATGATTTCTCATGTACCCTTCGAAACTGATGTGAAGCAAAGCCCAAAATAGTTAATACAGCAACCGACCTCATTTCTCAAAGAGCATTACAAACCTTGTGGTTCGGTAATCTATCGCAGAATATGAGTTTTTCCATGAAGATAATCGTCCAACTCGAATGATTAGTCTTTACTATGAGAGTGAGACCTTTAAAGTTTTGATTTAATGATGGTAAGAGTAAAATACTTTAATTAGTTTGTTTCCACAAGGGAGAGCTATGGATTATATTCTGGTGTTTTGTCCTTACTTGATGAGATCAAAAGCAGGCAACCCTTTGTTTCTCCATATTATTTTTAAATTTGATGTATCCCTAAAATCCCAAATCCTGGAGCCACTGACACAGAACACAAAGCATATTCTCATAGTCTAGGAGTGCAATAACTCAGACACCTAGAGGACTATTATGATAGCTCTGAGTTTACAGAGAGAGAGAGAGAGAGAGAGAGAGAGAGAGAGAGAGAGAGATTATAGATGATAGATAGAGAGATAAAAGAGGTTGCTATGATCTACAAATAACCTGGAAGCCTGGTCTTTGAAACTAAAACCTGTGTTTTAAACTAGGGAAAGAAGGCAAGAGTGGGCATGGATTAGGAAATACAAATTCTATCACTGGGAAGACATTAGGAAGCATTATTTTCAAGGTTGCCACTTATGATTCAATTGGAAGCATACAATTTTCTTTCAACTGCATTATGTTTAGTATTACGATAAAAATTTCAAATTTGGGGGATTTAGAATGCTAAGAATATAATGCTGAAGTTAGTCTACCAATTATTAGTACTGACCTTTAAAATTAAATGTGCCCCTTTGTTCCTTTTCCTCTTGAAAGAAACAAGAGTAACTTCCCATTTGTTCACTATTAATGATGGTGAACCTAAAGATAATGTTGTTAATATAGGTGTAGTTCTCAAAACACTCATTAATGAAAATGAAGACTTAGCCATTAATCAAAATTTTAAAATAGAAAAAAAAAATTCTTGAAATATGCAAATTAGGATATTAGCATAACATTTATGTGACAGCAAAGGGAAGAATGCCAGTCAGCAAAAATATTTAGAATTTCACTAGTAATTACATCTAGCCACACAGATTAAAATTTGGTATACTCACATGTACCGGGTATACAGGATGCTTCCTGTGGCATTGATGAGATAATTATTCTCAAGTAGTTCATCACCTTTTTTCCAAGTCACATTTACTGAATGCACATCCCTAGATGTTGTGAACTGGCATGTGAGTTCTATATTAGAAGGTCTTTGTAAAGTGATATTTTTTTCTACTGGGACATCAGAATGTTCTATGAGCCAGAAAAGAAAACAACAACGAAAAAGATGTAAAAGTTACATTTAGGGGAAATCCAATATATAAAAACAGTCTAAATCATCAACAATAGCACTCAACTGACAGTTTCTTAATGTAACATTCCTTTCAAGAATGATTTTTCTGTCAACATAGATTTGGTTCCCTTTATTCTTTCACAAACACAGCTGAAGAAAAGTTTTATTAAAACATTAACAGAATCACAAAAGCCTAACTTTAGTCTCTTAAAATCTCTAATTGACACAAATATAGGGGAAGGAGAGCAGTATAGATATAATACCATATGTGCTGACAGTATAGAAACAGTGCAACTATAAAATCAAACAAAAGCTAATGGGGAGAGAATGTAATGATTATTTTAACTTCTTTCAGTAATCATGTTATTGGTAGTTAGTACAAGAATGCTTTGTGTATATTGTAGGTTTGTGTGATACACTAATTCTGTCATTCCCAGTTTTCTTAACTCCTTAAGAACTTGGAGGAATTGGGTAAAGACACAGATGTAACATGAATTTAAATAAACATCCCGTAGTTTTGAATTTTTACTAAAATTGAAATATCAGTATAAAGCCATGAGGTGATATATCTATATATAAGTATACAGACATAAATATCCCACTTATGAAGGAAGCATAGACCCAACTTTTTTTTCCCAAACAGTGGTAAATAAAAAAAAGAAAAATCAAGCAAGTACATGCTCTTCCTATACTAAATGTACCACTTGTAACCAAATAATAGAGAAGGAAAATTTTATAGAATTTCAGCAAATAAGTGAAGAAATGTAGTACAATGATGTTATAATCTCTAATAAATCATGGATCTAGACATTTTGCATCAACTGCTACAAACATCTCGGAAACAGAATCGTGTGTTTTTTAAGGAGGAACACCCCACTACCTAGGAAATAATCTGGCAGTAAAGGGCAGGGGTTCCTGAAACTAAGTCTCTAGATCCACTTGCTAGTTTACAGGAAATACAGAGGATGGGGAAAAAAGTTAAAACCAAATTATAATATTTAGAATGCACACCTGGGTAATAAAACAATTTCAAAAAACAAGGACGTGCCTATACAGAAATCAGCATAGCGATGGTTACTCTGAAGGGGTGGTTACTCTGAAAGAGCTGTTCTGGGAGAAGGACTTCATTGTATAAACGCATTTGTCAACCTTGTGCACAATAGTATGGTATCATGAAAAGTAGAATGCAGAGCCAAAATGTACAAAGGAAAAAAAACAGAACTTAAAATAATATCACTTTTGATTACATTCAAAATTTTACAAAAATGCTTCCTTAAGCAATGACCAGGTGCAAAGTTTGCAGACAGGTAAGTACAGCTAAGTGTGAAGTGCTTTGTGAGCACATGTTTGAAATAACTGTTCATGTAACTCCAAAATTGTTGAATTGATTTTATGCACAAAAAGAAAAAAGAAACACCTTAGGTATAGCAAGAGCATAAGATACAATTATATGGGGGGAAAATTGAGTCAATAAAACTAAAAGGATGTACACATTTCAGTACATTTTCTGAGCATCTACTACACGTCAGAAATTATACTAGGTACTAGTTATAGAAGAAAATGTCTCAAAATGTACTATATTTAGTCCTGAGTTTATTTTCTGTCAATTTTCCTCACTTTACCTTTAGCTCTGGAGTACCCTTAAAAAGGTAGTCCTGTCTCTCTGTCAAAGAAATGCACTTCCTTAGTCAATTTCATGAAGGCGTTCTCTACACACAGTCTCTGTCTTCATCCATGTTCTCATTTCAATATAGCATATTTTGGTATCTTACCATGTTACAGAAAGTGCTTTTTCCAGACATTGCCACAGACTACCTACTCCTTGAAATACCCTTTACTTTGCTTCTGTTTCATGTCTAACATTTTGTTAGCTACACTAATTCTTCCAACTACCTGTAAATGTCGATCTCTCTCTCTCTCTCTCTCTCTCTCTCTCTCTCTCTCTCTCTCTCTCTCTCTCTCTCTCTCTCCCCCCCTTTTTACTTTTCAATTTCACACTCCCATGTTGGATTCAGTGGTTATCTCTGATATCCTTTGTTTCTAAACCTCTTGGCTCCATTCAAGACTTCCTTCCTTCTTCATCCCCAGGTCTAGAGCTCCAGGTGTCTACTGAGTATCTAAACCTAGACATCCCACAGGTACTTCAAACTCAATATATCCAAGGGAGATGCATTAGACTTCTCTTCTCCTAGTCACATGCAGTAGAATTGTTGATTTTACCTCTGAAATGTCAAACCAATTCACCCAGTTTCAGGTCACACTACCCCCCAAACATGTCCCCTTGGCATGTTGAATATTTTAAACTGAAGGAATTTGAGAAAACAGCAAAAGCAGAAAGATCCATCTGACCCCCCTTACCCTTCTCCCCTGAAACAGGTCATAAAACCCTCAGGTGAGAGGTACTTTCCTATACTTGGAGGAAAGAAGCATCCTTATCTCAGAAGACAAAAAGACAGAGAAGAATCCTAACAAACAGCCCTTGCTAAGTTTCCCCCGGTTTATTATACTAATCTCACACTCTCTGACCTATCTATCACATGCCTCCACAGCTGTCCACTTTCATCAAACCCACCATAAAAGACTCAAGTCTGTTTATTTGGGTCTTCATTTCCTTATGAAGGATCCTATGTTACATAAAACATATTAAATAAATTTGTATGTTTTTCTCCTGTTAATCTGTCTTTGTCAGTTTAATTTTCAGACCCAGGCAGGGACCCTAAGAGGATCTAGGAGAACTTTTTCCACCCTCACCTTCACTATCTTTCACCAGGACCAGACAATGACCTCCTAGCTTCTCTCGGCTACAGTTTTTCCTCCTCTTCATATTTTCTATAACACCAAAGTTTTCCTTCTAAAGCAAAACTCAGGTTAGGTTATTTTGCTGTCCTGATTACATACTTTTCATTTACAAATAAAGTATCTTTGTTCTTTTTTTTTTCAATTGTGGTAAGAACACCTAACATGCTCTCACTGGCTAATGTAACAAAAGATATCACATATACTGCTAATAGTTATGTAGTGATTATATCACTTATTCTTCACAGCAGTTCTATAAGTACCATTATTATCATTCCTACTTCACAGATGAGGAAGCTGAGACAGAGAGGTTGAGTATCTTGTGCCAGGTCATATATCAAGATAATGACAGAGGTGAATCTCAAATTTAGGTGAGGCTGAGCCCAGATTCTCATAACCAACAGTATATACCAACACTCAAAAATATGAAATTCTCCTGACAATGGAATTGACTTCTTCACTTTCAAACTATTGATTCAAGACTTTAAATGAAAGAAAATATTAATAGAAGATGAAATGAATGTATAATGCAGCAGTATAGCAATGTGATAATAGAGGAATGGTATGATCAACGTATTTGAAACATTCACAATTGCACCTAGATGCTTCTATTAGAACTGCAATGGAGCCTTTTTTTATGACAGGCCTTCTCCAAGGCCTGATTGTTATCTCACTGTGTCTTGTAATACTTTGCAGGTGTTTCTACAGCTTGCTTTCTTTCCTATCAGGAAATTGCAAGCATATGTAAATGTTTTACCTAGAACTTTGTAAATGTTTTAAAATATTTTTAAACTTTAAAATATTTTATGGTTAGCCAACAAACTAATATGTCAGTTGAACTCAGTGTACAATGTTTCAACTTCCCCAAAACTCCACAACTGCAGGGCATTTCTGCTTTATCAGAGTGTTGCAAAAATATCCATGACATCTACATTTCCAAGACTATACATATTTGCTCAGTTACTGAACTATATTTTTAAAAGACTGTTCTTAAAATCATACAGTAATTTACATGTCTAAATATTCTCTTATTTTTATAATTAAATTTTGAAGCAGTTTGTTATTTTCAGAGAAACGACAACAGGTAGACCTTAATGGGTCCATTTAGGAAACATATCACGTGTAATAAAAGTCTAATTTGTTGTTTTATAAAAAAGTTTTAAAAATGGAAAAAGCCAATTAAAATTTCTTCCATAGGACAGTGTTTCCAAACATGCTTTAAAAGCAGGAACTCTTACTTAAAAGAGTTAAGTGCACTACAACATATAAAGCTCGTCAAATGGGACGACTCTAAGCAGAAGAGACAGGAAATAATTGTAATAATTTATTTAATAATTTCCTTTATTTTACCATGGAAGTCAATGAGGTCCCATATTACATCCTAAAATATAGATGGAACATCCGGAATGCTTACAGAAATAGTCAGAAGGCCATTCTGACATGGGGCCAACACTCCTTTAAAAATTGAAGCAATCAATCCTATTTTTAACATGCTGTGGCTCCATTTATGTGATGTTTCTTACCATATGGAATTGCACTGACCTTATAAAATAACTCCTCTAAGTGAGAATAAAACACAGTACCTTAAACTTCATATTTAATTTTTGTAAAATAATACAGGAACATCACTCCTCGATTCTTGTCATTTGGTACCACCTCCCAAATTAAATCTCATATTGAAGCAAGAATCACGATCATTTCTTTTCACTGAATCTGTCAACAAGCTATTTATATCAGCCATCTAATCAGTGCAATACTCATGTGATACAATCTAAAATACATGTGACTCCTGAATTCTATATCATAAGCTTAAAAAGTAAACCTACCAACGTGCAGAGAAACTCTGAAGGATGTTAAGTTCAACTTGAGTACAAAAGTATATGATTAAGAAATTATTTTATATATATACATATATATGTGTATATATGTATATATATATGTGTGTGTGTGTGTGTATATATATATATATGTGTGTATATATATATATATATATATATATATATATTCCCCCCTCCCCCCGCCGCCTCCAAGTTCTGTCTTTGGAAGCCCTCAAGACCCATGGACTAAGTGGCTGGTATTATATAAGCACAGCTTATTCTCAAACTTTTGGGAATTTTATGCAGGCATCCTCAAAAATAAAGGGAAATACTAGAAAATGTGGATGGCTTCTACACAAATGAAGCCAGGTTTACCAAACATAATTCATCAAAGTTTCAGAAATATGATGGAAAATGTACTAAAATTAGCCAACAAAAGATGTTGGCTGAATTTTATTAGACAAAGTTCCTATGGTCACTGTTTCCCTCCACTTCAATCAGTACCAGATATAATGGTTATTTCTTTACTTTCTAAACTGTTTTAAGATCATTGCAAAGAAAAAATTTAAAAGGTACATGGTTCCATTTGAATTTAAGGAAGGCATATTTCTTCTCATCTTCAACAGTGTAATATAGATACAGGATTGAGTAATAACCCAAGAATTAAACCCATTTTTCCACAGCATAACGAACAGGACAGTAGTGTAACTACTGTTTACATCAGTTATCGAGAAACTATAGCAAATGGTGAAACTGTTTTAGTAATCAAATAGGTTACTATTACTTTCAAATAATTAACACAAAGTTAATCTAACACTGTAGCAATGGGTTATTATATTTTGGGTAGCCAGAATCTGAACACCCTTCCCCTCTGTAAGTTTTGGTGAGAGGCAAAGCCCCACTGTGGACACCGAAAAGCCAGATATTCCTTCTCCTTCCCCATCTGACAGTGAGGGCATGGCCACTTGACTAATCATATCCTCTCACCCAGGACTTTAAAGTAAGAGGGGGTGCTTTAGGCAGTATTGAGAAATTAATCACCATAGCAATGGCATATGTCTAGCAATGATAGGACATCATTTATTCATTTACCCATTCATTCAACATTTATTTACTAAACACCTACTACATGCCTTTCATTCAAACATTCATTCAGTTTTACTAAAAATTTACTATGTGCTTTTATTCTAGGCACTGATATTAAGAGTCCAGTGCTAGTATCAATATCTTAACCAGACTATTTCAGGGTTCCTTGCTCTCTGTCCTCTTAGATCTTCGGCATATTCCAGAACTTGGTTTCCATCCTAACCATAAAACTATTAGAAGAAAACAGGGGAAAAGCTTCTTGACATTGGTCTGGGCAATTATTATTTTTGATATGACCCAAAAAGCACAGGCAACAAAAACAAAAATTAACAAGTGTGGGACTACCTCAAACTAAAAAGTTTGTGCACAGCAAAGGAAACAACACCCTGAAGAGAGAACCTACGGAATGGGAGAAAATATTTGCAATCTATAATCTGATAAGGGGTTAATATCCAAACAACTCAATAGCAACGAAACAAATAATTTTAAAAAATGGGCAAATGACCTGAATAGACATTTCTCAGAAGAAGAAATACAAATGGACAACAGATATGTGAAAAGGTGCATAATGTCACTAATCATCAGGGAAATGCAAATCAAAACCACAGTGAGATACCACCTCACACCTGTTAAAATGGCTGTTATCAAAAAGACACAAGATAACAAGTGTTGGTGAGGACGTGGAGAAAAGGGAATTCCTGAACACTGTTGGTGGGAATGTAAATTGGTACAGCCATTATGGAAGTAAAGAGATTCCTCAAAAATTTAAAAATAGAACTTCCATATAATCCAGCAATCCCATTTCTGGGTACTTACCTAAAGGGAATGAAATCAGAATCTCAAAGAGGTATCAGCACTGCCATGCTCATTGCAGCATAGTCACAATAGCCAAGATATGGAGACAACCTGTGTCTATCAATAGAAGAATAAATAAAGAAGATATCACACACACACACACACACACAGGAATATTATTCATCAATGACAAAGAAGGAAATCATGCCTTTTACAGTACATGGATAAAACTGGGGGACATTATGCTGAGTGAAATAAGCCAGACAGAGAAAGACAAATACTGTATTTCACTTACATGTGAAATCTGAAAAAAAAAAAAAAAAAAAAAAAGTTGAACTCAGAGAAACAGAGAGTAGAAGTGTAGGTTACCAGTGACTGGGGAAGTGGGAGGAATGAGGCAATGTTTGTCAATGGTACAGTTTCAGTTATAGGATGAAAAATAGAGAGCTAATGTACAAGCATGAAGACCATGCCTAACGTTCTATTGAACACTGGAAACATACTCAGAGAGTAGATTTCAGGTGCACTCATCACACACAAAAATAACTATGAGTGAATAGGGTATGTTAATTAGTTTGGCTATATAGTATCATTTCTATATATATATATATATATATATATATATATATATATATATATATATATAAATCATGTTAAGCATTTACACCTTAAGTACATACAACTTTAATTTTAAAAATATATTTTAAAAAGGAAAAAAAAAATTGTGGAACCTGATTCCAAAAAAATCTGTGAAAGAGTAAAAGTCCAGGAAACAGAGAAACCTATTTTTTTTAAAAAAAAAAGTACAAAGATATAAAGCTATATCAAATGTGTCAAAAAGTTTATATTAATGATGCTAGAAAACTCCAGGAAACGAATAGAATAAAATAGGCAAATTTTTTTTCAGATTTCAAGTCAGAAACTATTTGTGAGTCAGAAAGTCAATTTAATAGTTACCACCAGATTGTTTTAATGGTGGTATTGGAAGAGAAGAGAAACTATCAGAGTGTTAACACACCTATTAGGGGTGGGTGTTGCTTGATGAACATTTCATGTTGCGTGCATGCATGCATGGATGGTGCATCAGATTACAGGATAAATTCTTTGGCTAGCATTATAAGACGTTTGAAAAACATTGAAACAATAGAGAAACAGAATAGCATATGGAAATCTGGAATATGATTAGGTTAGTATTTCAAAGCTGTAGGAAAAAGGAGAACCATTCAGTAAAGGGTGTTGAAACATTAGTTAGCTATGTATCTCAAAATAGTAATAAAGTTAGTGCCCTATCACACACAATACATAATACTATTTCAAATGGGTTAAAAACTAAAGGGTAAAGAACTATGAAAATAATAGAAGAAAAAGAATAAATGAAACTTCTTCACAATAAAGAACACCAAACAGTTTAAAGACAAGTGGGAGACAATATTTGCAACTTCTATGAAAAGTATAGATTAGTATTCAAAATTTATAGCTCTCTAATTTACTTACATCAATTAAAAAATATATAAACCCAATAGGAAAATGGATAAAGCATATTAACAAACATGCACACATATATAAGTATGTCCAATTCCAAAATGCAAATTAAACCAACCATGATATAGCTTTTCACACTCATGCTGGCAAGGAGAAAAAAGTTTAATAATATCACGTGCTGGTCAAGATCTAGAAAAAATTATACTCAAATATGCAGGTGGGAAGAAGGGCTAAATTGTAAAGATGCTTTGGAGGGGCATTTCCAAGTATCTATTTTATGCACAGAATTTCTAATTCAGCCATTTTACTTTGTAGTATTTATCCAGGAAAACACACAATCATGCCCAGAGAGAGATATGTACAAGTGTTCATTGCTGCATGGTTTACAATAGAAAAAAATTAAACAAACTAGAGTCCATGAAGAGAAAAATAAGTAAGCTGATATACTGTGTACACAAGTAAAGGAAACATACTAGTTTTGTGTAATTTGGCTAGAGCTCCAAGAACTAACGTCGGATGATAACAAAAAGCAATTTTCAGAACAACAGTATGGGTTGATACCACTCATATTAAAGAATACAAAACAACATTATGTAGTACTATATAGTTTCTAAGGATACATACACACATTGAACACAGTAAAAGAGAGAGAGCTGGAAGAGAGAGAGAGCACACGGAGACAGAAGTGGTGGGTGGTCCAAGGAGCTTTGACTTCCTCTGACAAGTTTAGTTTTTATCCCCAGAAGTTCTATTTGGCTATTTTTCAAACGTGTTTTATCCTTTTTTTTTTAAATAGGAGAATATTCTTTTCTCATGTTTTACTATTTCATTTTTATGTCCCTATCTAGTATTTCTGCAGTCTGAAATTCTAGACTGTCTAATCCTACTGCTCCTTAGCTCACTCTCAGTGTTGGGGGCGGCTTCACTGCTCTCTGTGTGTCTGTCTTGTAAGCGGGTCCTCAGTAGAGATTGCATAGCGAGGGTGCACAATGCATCCTTCCATAGACGTTTGCCATTTACTTTCCTGCGGATGCATGGCCTTCTATGGCCATTTTTGTTATCAGCTTGGAAGCTCCTGTATAATGCAGGTAATGTGAATTTGTGATCCAAACCTCCTTCAGCACAGGCCCTTGTCATTGAACACTCAGGAGTTTTTGTTTTCGACGCAGAGGAAGAGCTGAAACTGAGAAGTCAACTTCTCATCGCCTTGAGCTGATCAGAGAATTTTTTACCCCTTAGGTCAAACCTTTCACTGTATTTATAGCTTAGGAAGGATCAGCTTTCTGGGAGTTTCCAGTTCCATCTCCCCTCCTTGCCTACATTCAAGGCTTTGTCCTTACCTCTGTGGCTCTTGAAACTTAAGTGCCTTGGCAACAAACACAAGGGAACCTAACAGGACATCAGTTCACAGACCTGATGTGTTGGTTACCGGTTTTGGTTAGTGGAAATTGTCTTTACTTTTTTGTATATTTAGTTATATATTTAAAAGAGATTTGCTGTATTTTAGATTTTCTAGGTAAGGCGGGAGGATTTTCTGATTCTCTGATTTACTGTATTGCTGAAAATAAAATAATATTTCAGTATTTTTAATGAACTCATTTTTACTTATTCAATTAAAAATTAATAAAATATGCTAAATACATATCAGAGGAATAGAAACAGTACTTCTCTAGATGTACTTTATTGAAGATGTAGCTTTTGACTTAACTCTCAAAGACTGGAAGGGTTTGAACATCAGTAGGAGGGGAGGAAAAAGATGGGATTATAACCCACTAGGTTCCCTGTCCCACTTATGCTAGGAGGTCCCATGTCTCCTTCTCAGCACCATCATCTAACTTTTGGTGAGAGTCTTCATTAAATGTTAACAACCATGTGATTATTAAATCATTTGTCTTCCCATGTTGAGGGGATGGGGCAGTTACACAGCTCTTTTTTATTTGTAGAGCAGTGGTTCTCAACTGGGGTTATTTTTGCCCCCCCCCCCAGAAGACATGTGGCAATATCTGGAAATGTGTTTAGTTGTCAGAACTTTGTGGGTGCTACTTAAACCTAGTGGATAGAGGCAAGGGATGCTTCTGAACACCTACAATCCCCACAAACAATCCCCCCAGAACAAAGATTTATCCAGCCCACAATTTCCATATTCTTGCTAATGAGAAACCGTGGTGAAAAACAAAAGTTAATTGCAACTATTGCCACTTATGTTACTACAATGGATCTATCTTCTATCTTCTCTCTCTCTCTTACTTTGTGAATGTTAGCACTCATTTTTTAGTCTGCCTCTGAAAAACATCATAAACATTTGCACTTTGTTTGATTCATTCTAGGACCTTCTCTGCAGCAAAATATCTGAGCAGCCAAATGTAGGGGACTCTTGCTTCTTGTTTTTCTCAATCTCATTGACCAGGCATCTAGCCCTGGAGTCTGAGTGATCCTCACTCAGGCCTGTGGCCTGGCTGGCTCCAAGGCAACACGGCTACCTTTCCTGACCCTGACTCGTCTTCCCAAAGTTTACTCTGTACCTTAGTCTACATATCTCTACATCTAGTGACTGCTTTATCTACCTCTATCTCTTACCAGGACCATGTCAGGCCAGCTGCTCACATGTCAACATGATAAATAAAATGTGCCATTGGGGAAAGCCTACACTGGCACTGCCAAGGTTGTCAAGAAAACTGCCAGCAGATGTTTTGATTTTAATTTCTTTGGTTCAATTATAACACACTGAACGAGATACCAAACAGTATAATATGCAGAGGAAGTGCAAAAAAAAAAAAAAAAAAAAGATAACAATAACGAAACACTCTACTGCTATGACACATAAAATAAATTCTAAATATTGACAATGGGAAACAGTACAGTGATATAAAAATAGTCCATTATCAAAAGATCAGGTTTAAAAGTCCAGTGGTATCAGAAAGGAAAAAATAATTTTAGTTAAATCAATTACACCTTCACAATATATTCATTCTTTCAGCAAATGCAATTTCTAACACAAACTTATTTAGAAATAAGGCAATTAAAATAGATTTGTTTTCATTGTTTTTTGAAACTTACATAGTTTCAAACTAATGTAACTTTCCTTAAAATAGGTATAATTGTTTTAATGATGCTGTTGAAAGGAATTAGTAATTGGGCATTAAGAAAGGCTGCATAATATAAGGGTTAATAACATGGCCCCTGGTGCCAGACTACCTGGGTTTAAAACTGAACTCCTTGCCACCTGTGACCTTTATTGGTTCTCTTAACTCTTTTCGTGCCTCTTTTCCCTCATCTGCAAATTAAAATGATAATACTACCCATTGCACAGGGTTGTTATGAGGATTAAATTAACTTTTATTTAGAAAGACATAGTCACGTACCACATAGTGAGTTTTCGGTCAATGACAGACTGCATGTACAACGGTGGTATGCCACATAGCCTGGGTGTGGAGTAGGGTACCATCTTAAGTTTGTGTCAGTGCACTCTAGAATGTTCATACAACGATGAAATCTCCTAACCAGGGATTTCTCAGAATGTATCCCAGTCGTTGTCATGCAGGACTGTACATGGTACCTCGTCAACACCATGTGTCTATTCAGTAAATAATTAGCAACATTTTAAAAACATACTATAATAAACAACCAGGAATTCATGAATCAAAGGTCATGTATTTCGTTCTCCCAGGCACAGGATCCTGTGTTTCCCAGTCTCAAGCTTTACTTTACTTTAGTAAGTTAAGTATATGCTAAGAACTGGGACAATGTTGTCATGTTGGTCCAAAATTTGCCACTAATGCATTACATTTGAATTTCTTGACAAGAAAAGTTTTATCCTAAAAGAGAGATCAACTTCTAAAATGACCAGAGAGAAAGAGAAAATAAATTAAGTGACACCACAGAAATGTAAGCGACATTTACAGATGAACTTAAGTGATGACATAATTAATATTGGCACAAACCAAATAAACAATGATATGACAAGAAAACGTTCCATTCATAAATTGGATTAAAAATCCTAGGGATAGCAATGAGATGAAAGCCTGTGGTTCCTAATAATCATAAATACATCTTCAGATTTAACTTCTATATTTTAGTAAAGGCAGTTCCTAAAACCAAAATTTTTCATGAGAAGGCAAGCAGAACAACCACCTACATGAAAATGCAACCATCTAGGTCACAGATCAGAAATCCAAAATATTTCAAAATTAATGTCAAATCTTTCTTTCATCAACTAAAAACAAATCCAGCCTTAAATAAGGAGAAACTTCATTCAAAAAGTTTATTACAATAGAGAAAAAAAGTCCAAACTTTGGATCTGCAAGCATCTCAAAATCAAACAGACATAAGCCTTTTATAGGGAAGAGTAAGCAGTCTGGCAGGAACTTTTGAGAAGAAATTGGGCAAACTAGTGGGTGGAAACAGACAGCTTGAGTGGTCAGACCTGTGACAAGCGGAAGTTCAGGGGCTTGGGAGGAAGAGAAAATCCTGACTAAAGTTGGATCAGGCCAAGGCAAAGGTAAGAAAGCAGTGAACAGTTGTGAACACTTGATCTCTTCATAACAGTAGAAATACTGGCTTTAACAGCAGTCATAGAATAAAAGCATAGTTAGGAGTTAAACCCTCCAAATAGGTTAAGTATAATAAATAACCAGCCTAACATCAACTAAAAAGTCCGTGTCTTGCTCTAGGCCTTTCTTGCTCTAACCCTTTTTTCGCCCCAGCCTCCAACTGTACTGGGGAAATGAGGGGTATGCTGCTGCCAACAACACGAAGCTGTTCAAAGGATTTGCAAACTTGTGTTATCACTGGAATCCCTCTTCCATATTGCATCCTAACAGAGGAAACCGACAGCTAGAACATGCCGAAAATAAAAGAAAAAATAACACAGGAGCGTTATAATTAATTTTTACAAGGAAGAATAAATTCCAACTATTAGCATGGGGACAGTTGGGGACAATTAGGAGTTGTACAATGTCATAAAAATGTTCTACCAAAAAGCTCAATGCAAACATTTCATTGGTATCAGATTCGGGAAGGAAAAGCACACCTTTTGTTCCTACCAAACAGAAATACAAAAGCAGTTCGTCTGACGAAAAGACATTTAAAGACTGGACATATAATTGGATAAAACTTGGTATTGACTTAATACACAGATTTAAAATATTTTAAATGCCAATTAAGCCTTGAATTATGGTTACTAATAACTACTAGATAACTATTCTTCCTCATTTAAAGATCTCCGAGCTTACTTTTGAAACACTGGAATCCAAAACTGTGAAGAGAGAAAGCAGAACTGAATTTCAGAATTCTTTACTTGTGTTTCTATAGCACTGTCATTGACGCATTGATAGCATCTTTAATTTCTCTGCCTAAGTGTCTTCCACTAGATGCATGAATTGTCCTCTCAATGCAGAGTGATTTGAATGGATAACCAGTAAGAACTGATAAAAAATAAATAAATAAATAAAAGTATCTACAAATCAAAATAAACCCTCCTCCCCCTCAGCTATCCCTTTTCTAGAGAGTCTTTTTTAGCCCTCCCATATCTAGACTAGCTGCTTCCTCCATATATACAGAATACACCATCCTCATGGCATTATACTTCCATGTTCTACATTATATATTATAAGGTACTATGTATAACACACATATGAGGTCTGACAATTATGTTCGCTAACTTGTTGCAATGATGTTGCTAACATTTTTTTTATATCAGAGGGATTATTCATTATGAATTTGTACCAACTGGACAAGTAGTTCACCAAGTTTACTATTTGGAAGTGCTGAAAAGACTACATGAAAAAGTTAGATGACCTGAACTTTTCGTCAACAGTTCATAGCTCTTGCATCACAATGCACCAGCTCACACAGCATTGTCTGTGACTGAGTTTTCAGCCAGTAAACAACTGTATTGGAACACCATCCCTACTCACCTTATCTGGCCCCCAATGACTTCTTTCTTCACCGGAAAATGAAGGAAATGTTGAAAGAAAGACAGTTTGATGACATTCAGGACATAAAGGGTAATATGATGACAGCTTTGATGGCCATTCCAGAAAAAGAGTTCCAAAATTGCTTTGAAGGGTGGACTAGGCATTGGCATCAGTGCATAGCTTCCCAAGGGGAGTACTTCAAAGGTGACCGTAGTGATATTCAGCAATGAGGTATGCAGTGCTTTTTCTAGGATGAGTCCGCGAACTTAATTGTCAGATGTCATATACTAAAATTGCATAAAGGACTGGTGTGTTTCTCCCACAAGACCATGAACAGGGATTAGTACTTCATGAGGTAAAATGCAGTGACTTAATTAAAAATAAAAACTTACATTGGCATAGTATTAATTGAAATATGATATATTTACCAGTCAGCGATATGTTATGACTCTCCAAGGAAATGTTAGAATATTTTGCCAGCATTTCTTCTTGGACAGGTAGACTTGTAAAAGTTAAAGCTGTAAGAAAAAGAACATGTGATTACATACTCTTACCAAGATTCAATGACTAGCTAAATGCTGGTTTACCAGAGCTAAAATGTTATTGTATGCTATTAATGAAAAATAATGTTTTCAGGAACATGTGATTAACTAGGTCTGATATGCTTCACAGATATTCAGAAATGTATTGGGCTAAAAAAAAAATTGTGACCCAATTTCCAATTTTTCCTATGTTGTTTTTCTACTGAAAAGTCCCTATTGATTTACAGTAAGTGGTTTTTTAAAAACTTTTTTTTTAAGAAGTTAGAAACTTTATTTAAGAGAAGCACTGAGAGAGCAGTTGCCAGAGGCAGAGTCCAGAGCAGAAAACTTATTTTCTTATCCTACAATTTGTGGTTTCTTTATAAAACACAAATGAAAACATTGAGGAATTACAGTGGTAGAAAAAAAGAAAGGCATGACGAGGAAGACAGACGATGAGAGAATAGAGACAGAGACACCATAATAAAGGGCATAAAAAAGGAATAAAATAGAGAGCATTGAACACTAGAAAACAGAGACGATAAAATGGACGCACAGTACGAATTTGGGCTGCTATTCCTTTTCCAGCTCTGGTGACAGTACAATGTGTCCTCTACCAAACTGACTTTTGATTTTCTTCTGTGACTTATATCTTCTTTTGAAAACTTTTATCAAAGAAATAAGGTCTGCATTTCCACCTTTCTCACTCTCCTCAAAGCTTCATTTTGTTACACTGGCTACTATTTCTCTGACTTTAGGGCCCCAAACCTTATCTCCCACAAAAAACACCCCAACTCTATCAAACAAGTGAGAGAAGAAAAAAAGAAAACAATTATTGTCAGTTGGGCTGCATTCCTTAAACTTCATTCAATTTAAATTAAACCTGGCCTTTTCTTATTTTACATGTTATATGTTCCACTCAAGAAGCTATTCCTAGCTGTAATGACAAGTGGGGAAAAGAGAGAGGAGAACACACGCTAGAGTGGGATTCATTAATTTATTTAGCACTATCTAATCAATTTATTTAGCATTATGCAATAGAAAAAGACAGAGGTACTTAAAAGAATGTGCTAATGACAGAAAGTAAAGGTGGTTAAGACTAAACTATATACATTGATAACAATGTCATGTCAAAGGAGTATACATACACCTAAGTTTAAGAGATCTCAATATATGTTTACTACCATTGTTTCCCCAAAAATAAGACCTAGCCAGACAGTCAGCTCTAATGCGCCTTTTGGAGCAAAAATTAATATAAAACCCGGTATTATATTTTACATTTTATATTATATTACATTATATTATACTATACCCGGCCTTATACTATATAAAACCCGATCTTATGTTATAGTAAAATAAGACCAGGTTTTATATTAATTTTTGCTCCAAAAGACACATTAGAGCTGATTATCTGGCTAGGTCTTATTTTCGGGGGGAAACGGTATTGATCAAAAATCACTTGGCTAAATACACAAATAACATCAGTAAAGAGTATCCAAAAGCAGTAATAAGCTTTATAAGATAGTAACTATTACAGTAGATGCCAAAATCTCACCAAACTGGGGGAGAACAGCACTGGAAAAGTCATAAATCAAAACCTTGCCAGGTCTGTAGCTGAGATCCCACACCACTGCTCGCTAGTTCCCAAGAATGTTGCTGCTGTTGCCTTTGTTGTTGTTGTTGTTGTTGTTGTTGTTGTTGTTGTTGCTGGAAGTTACGGCATCTTCTGATGCTGTACGCTGCAAGCTGCATACAAGCTTCTAAAATGCTAACAAGTTCTCAAGAAGGCTAACTATGGGAAACAACACTGGAGAGGTTGGGAACCAGCCGGACCTCACCACATCCGTGGCTGGAAGTCAGGACATCTCCTGGTGTTGTAAGGTGCATGTTGCTGAGAGTCTCCAAAATGTTAAAATGATGAAGAATCACCAATGACAAATGACCAAATGACAAACTTTACACTACTAACTGAGGTCTATCTTATATATTTTCTCAGATGTACCTTAGAGCCAAGTTTCTTGTTCCTGCCTCTCCCTCAGGAAATGCCCAGTTCCAGGAGGGTCCTGCAGTCAATGATAAAAGTGTTGTTTATCCGGCAGAAGGGCTAGTTCATCCGGACGAGCCACATCAGCACTGCTTGGGACCATCAGCACAAGGTCTTCCAAAGCCTGGCAACGTACCTGTCCTGTCATCCTGATATAACTTAGCTACTTCTTCACTTCATCTGCTGATGCGAGCAAAACAGACAGAAAGCAACATTATGGGGGAATTTACTCAACCCATAATCACAGCACAGACAGAAAAGCAACCTCATCTAACACAGAAAGCAATATCATCTCATATCTCCCCTGCTCAGGAGAATGAAACCAAACGGGGAATTTACTCAACGCCGAATCACAGCACAGAATTCTTTTAACCCTAAGCTAACCATAACCTCACATGCAGTAACACACAAAAGCTAACAGACAAAAGCTCACATCAACCAATGAAGGCAAATTTTCCTCAACATCTTCTCTAAACTAGTGCAAGATGAGATTTCCAGTTATTTCCATTTCTTTTTGTATGAAAAATGTTATCAAAAGGTAGTGATTGCTTGTGTCGCTTCAGCTTACACATAGCTTTTACAATTTTGCCTAATAAATGAAATCTACCTAGCAGAACCTAATTCTCCAGCAAGTTGTGTTCCAAAGGCTTGATCACTTCTAATTCAGCTTTGGAAGGTGGAATGAATGCACTTTCCCATAAAATAATCCTTTAACAAATTCGATACCTAATTCGTAGTACCCTCTGACAGTACGTAGGAAAATATGCCTGAGTTTCTTACTAGGTTATTAAGGAATACAAAACTATTCCTCCACCCACATCTAATATTCATTCATTCTCTCTGCTTCTAAAACACACACACACACACACACACACACATCACTGCCAGAAGGCTCTTATCAACATTCTTCTCCTAATGAAAATTCTTTTTTCCATTCTTGGGCATAGTTCCCTCAGAGGTTGTATTAAAAAGACACTATCTCAGGAAGTCAAGGCAGCTGCTGTTCACTTATGGATGGAAAGCCAGGAGGGTGCAAATGGAGAGGGAAGGGAGGGAGGGAGAAAGAGATGGAGGCATGGAAAAAGAGAGGAAGGGAAGGAAGGAAAGAGGGAGATAGGGAGGGAGGTAGGGAGGGAGGGAGCTGTTCTATCATCTGTTCTTTGCTAGCTTTGCTTCCTTGCTAGGGAGTTCTCCTTTCTTGGCCTAGGCGGCTGCCAGAATGCAATCTTGAGGGTTCTTACCTTTGAAACAAGCCCATAATCTTTTTGAGATGGTCTGGCATCATTTATTGTTATTATTACTATTATTATTATTATTATTATTATTATTATTATTATTATTATATTCACCCTATCCACAACAATAAGAGAGTCACCTAACACACAGATCACCTGGCACTTGCTTGATGCTGATAAGGAGTATGAAGTGGAGTAAAGTCAGTCCCCAAAGGGCTACATGAATCATCACAGTATCAGTCTGGGCCCACAAAAATCTGTGATTGAGAGTCATTAGAATTTAGAGTAGCGCCCATTCATAGTATGCTCTCTAACTAGCCTGTGTATTTTATACAAGTTGGCGTGTTAGCTAGAGTATGAAGCCTGCTTTACATCTTTGAGGGGCTCTGGAATAGAGATGGGCATAATGCCAAAGAGGTGAGCTCTGAGGCTGGGGTGACTTTCCCATTACGCATTATCAGGATCTGGAAAGGCTCACGAGGTCCTGCATTAGAACAAGGAGAGAACAGAGGTCTAAACTTGGCTTGGGCAAAATCTAAACTTATGGAAGTTGAAGGAATCGGAGGAAGAGGAAAAAAACCAAGCTTCAGGAGTAGGGAAGTATGGGGGGTTCCAGAATATTCTAGCTGTTGTGACCACTTCCAATTGCCAGTTCATATATTAAAAATACAATCAGATACCCGTAAAGCAGCTACGACCCGTTTCCTAACTTCGTATTCCCTTTAAAGCATTCATCTTGATCAGGCTCCAGATTCTACCCAACAAGGCCTGAGTGCAAAAGAACATGTAAATCTGTTGTGATCATTGCCTTCGGAAAAATCCCTTTAAGAGGCAAATATATACAAACATCCTGAGTGTCAAAGCAGGGCAGTCTAGAGAAGGTGTTAGAATAGTAAAAGTGAGAAGTTCTTTGTTTAGCCAAGATATCTTTTAATCAAAAAAGTGAGACTGTAAACCTTATTGCCTTCTGTAAGACGGCTGGCAGGAGGCTGATTCAGCTGATGTTGGTGTTTAAAGGAAATTGGCAGGAAATTCAGGCAGATGTGGTTTAAATATTTCCCTGAAAGGATTAGGCTGACTCACAAAAAGAAACACAAAATGGAGAGGCAGGAGTTTTGTATCCTAATCCAAGTTCTGCCACTGACTTGTTGCTTAGGGTTTCATTTCATGGAGAAAGAAGGGAGGGTAAGAAAAGGGATATAATACTGAGTGAGAGTGCAATGACCAGAACACACAGCCTCAAGTTATCACACTCGTCCCTTAAGCATTGCTGAAAATTTTCCATGTGGTATTCTTTTACAGGTAGTGGCAAAAATGCCAGCATAGAGGAGTAACATCTCATAGTTGTTCCAGAGATTAAAAGATTTGCTTTTCTCCCTCTGCAGGGGAGACGGGGCATGAGGATGTTGTATCAAAGAACTGAATAACATCCTAATTGTCACCTATTATTATTTCATGTAAAGTATCTACTTAAATATCTTTCATATATTACATTTTAAAATAGACATTGTTAGAGCGACTTATTATGTATGCTACTGATATTTTCAAATGAAACGAACATGCTGTAATTTCTGCTTAAGGTAACATTTTCACATATTTAACTTTGGGTCCCCATTTCATTGGAGTAAATTGGGTAGGAAAGAAAGAGTATGAGTAACACTGGAAAATTACATTGCATTTTATGATTTGCTTTTATTTAAATCAGAAAATAAGTCCAACTATACCTCTGTTTAAGAATTAGAATTGTCTCTAACTTGCCATCTCCCCCGCCCCCAAATTTTTAAATATTTTAAAATCTTGGAAGAGTCCAGACCTCATGTAGAGAAAAGTATAAGAAAAAAGCTATTATTCGGATGTCATTCTCTCTTTCATTCACACAATGAATCAATTGCTATCAATATGCATAATTAAAATTATTTTAATAAATCTTAATTTTAGCATTCTGATTTATAGCATTATAAATGTGCAACCTAATTACAGGAGCACTGTAACATAGGAATGGATACTATTTATAAAACATAGTTTTGGAAATCAAAATATATTTCCTCATGGAAGCAACTATATATATAATCATCCCAAATTGTAAAAGCCATTTAAGTCATGATATGGCTGAACTAAAGCATTAAAATAGCGAATTACCAATATTTCCTATAAAGAATACATTTAGAGTTCTACTTCTGGGTTCTGGGAATATTAGTATTCCCATCCCATCGATAACTGCAGTAGTAGCATAAGAAGAAAAGGGGGAATAAGGCTACCCTGATTCCCAAACACTATACTCGGGAGAGAGGTTGTCCAAAAAATAAGAGAAAAGAAGGTTTGGCAAGAAAATAAATTCTTGATGAGGACATTTATAAGTCAGATTAAGTTAGGGACTGAAAACAGTCCAGACAGGGAACTCAAATTTGTGTGTATGTTTATCTGTTTGTTTGGGGTTTTTTAACATAATATGGTAACTGTTGGACAAGAAGGCCATTTTTAGAATAGTTAAATAAACAATCAAAAAGCCTAATGGCAAGAGCAATGTGTACTTTCACTCAGCCTTGTAAAAATACTTTTAAAACTTGGTCATATAGAAATATAAATAAATTGATCTTTTCTTTAAAATATGACTTTTGCAGTAAAATATATGTTGAAGTACAGTATGGAAACTTATGTTTCAAACTACCTCTGCATGGGTCATGAAGATATTTTAACAGTGAAACTTATGCCAAATAAAACTCTTAAAAAACAAAAACCCAAAAGTTTGACTATGATTTCTGCTCTTTCTAGACAGTAGGTTTTTCAATTGTTTCACCCAGTAAGTTATTCTTTGGTAAGATTTAAATTGTATTCACTTCTCACCTGGAGGTGTTTTTGCTCCACCCCCTACTCCCCACCTCAGGGGGCATTTAGCAATGCCTGGAGATATTTTAGTTGTCAAACTTGGGGAAAGTTATGACTTGTATCTAGAAAGTTATATTAGTTTCCTGGGGCTGCTATAACAAATTACCATGCATATGGTGGCTTACTTAAAACAACTAAAGTTTATTCTCTCCTAGTCTGGAGGCTAAAAGCCTGAAATCAAGGTTCAGGGCCTTGCTCCCTCTGAAGGCTCTAGGGAAGAATCTTTCTTGCCTCTTCCTAGCTTCTTCTATCAGTAGCCAGAAATCCTTGGTGTTCCTTGAGTCTCCGCTGCATCATCCAATTTCTACCTCTGTCTTTACAGGGTCATCTTTCCTCCGTGTGTGTGTCTCTGTATCCAAATCTCCTTCTCCTTTCTTTCCTGAAGACCACAGTCATTGAGTTAAGGGCCTATCCTAATTTAGTACGACCTCACTTTATTTTGATTACATCTGCAAAGACCCTACTCTCAAATAACGTCCCTCTCACAGATACCAAGGGTCAGGATTGGACCGTTGCTTTTTGTGAGCCACAACTCACCCACTACATAAGCAGAGGCCAGGGATGGTGCTCAGCATCGTACCATGACAGCCCCCAACAAGAGAGATTATCCAGCCCCAAATGTCGATAAAGCCAAGATTGAGAAGCCCTAATTTCAAAACAGGTACATCCTCAACTCTGATTCTTCAATGTGATTTTTAATAATCTTCCATGGCCCTGTCACCCTGAGGTCCTGTTCTTACTTAGCTTAGGTGCAGTTATTTTAAAACATGGGCATTTCTTGCATCCTTTCCCTGCTAACCACACCCTCCTGCCAGGAGCCTGCCTTGAGGACCTTTTACGAAGAAGCACCAGTTACTGGATGGGTTTTGAAACACTAACCAGGAAACAAGTTATAGCTACTAGCTAGCTGCAGGCTCTTGGCCACATCACAGAAGCACTTTAGGCTTCAAGATCTATCAAATATTACATCTCAATTCCCTTTCAGGATCTCAGAACGATGTAATTATAAGAGTGTAAAAAAAAAAGATTCTGTCTTGGGAGTAGGGATACATTAGTAAGGACATAACCACAATAACTTTAAAAGTGCCAGAAAAATATAATTTGTCAATTAAAAGAATAACACACTTTTTAAAGATAACATCTATTATTTCTGTACTAATAATATAATTAGTACTTATATAATAATATAATTATAGTATAATAATATATAATTAATAATATATTATTTGAGATGTTTTGTTATGCATGAATAGTGACTGTCTCATTGGGAATAGAGAGTTTATTTTTAATAAAATGTGAGGGTTTTTTTTTCCTTCAACGTCAATGTGTGTAGGTCCTAAGTTGTTTATTTCTATGGTTCATGTATTATTGTGAAATACGGGAGGCCAGTTATACAAAAGTAACTTCAAAAGATTACAGGTTAGGACAAACAACCTTGATACATAATGTTACTATTTGAGAACAAATACTCCTTTCGAAAATGGTACCTAATTATTATAAATACACTCATGACCATTTCTCAACTATTCCTTGTGGTTTAATGTCTATGTTAACTCAGACTTTCTCAGTTGAAATTCTTTTTGTTTCTTTTCAACAATCTAGAACTAACAGAAAAGTTTCAAGTACAGAATAAAGAATTTCCCCCTGAACCATTTGAGAATAAGTTAATGACCTGATGACTCATTTCCATCTAAAACATTACTGTATATTTACTACAAAGGACATAACCCCACATCACCCCAATACTGACGTTACAATAGGGAACTAAGCATTTATGCATTACCATCTCATCCTACACCTCATCTGAGTTTCGACAAAAGTCCTTTTGTTGAAATGTACTTTTTTTCAGCGAAAGGTTCTAGCTCAGAATCCCATGTTGCCATTCGCTGCCATATCCCTCTCTTCTCCTTCACTCTGAAAAACTTTAGTTACTCCTGACTTTTATGACACTGATACTTGTGAAAGTCCCAGGAGAGTTATGTTGTAATATGTTTAGACTCAGAGTAGACATCTTTGGCAGGAATATCAGAGGTGATTGTGTTCTTCTCATTGCATCCTATCAGATGGCATACAATTTTTATTTCTCTCTTTACTAATAATTTTCACTTCGATCATTTCATTAAAGTGCTATCTGGCAGGCTTCTCCACCGTAAAGTTATTCTTTTTCCCTTTTCATTAGTAAAAATTTTGTGTGAAGTTACTTTAAAACTATGTAATATTCTGTGCCTTATCAAACTTTTAATTGAGTCATTTAATTAATTTATACAGTATGTACTCATGGATACCAATGTTATTCAATGGATATTATTCAGTCGATACTAATGAATACTAGTCCATTAGTATTATTATTTATTCTGTCCCAGATTTGTCTAGTGGGAGCCCCTTCACTCTGGGCTCCTGTATCCTTTTGACATTACCCATCATTCTTTAAGTACTTCATTGCTTTCTGGCACAAGATGTTCCTGGCTTATCTTATACTTTCACCATCCCAGGCCCAAAATCAGCCATTTCTCCAACAAGTCCTAGTCATTATTAGTAAAGAATAGTGTTTTGAATTAAGATTTGGGTGCTAAGCATACTTATCATTATTGGGAAATCACTGCTCCATCTCCATGGACAAAGTTAAGAATATATGCATGCATATTCATACACACACACATTCAACATACATACAAGGTGTGACCACAAAATACAGAGAGTGTTTTTGAAAAGTTATTACAGTAAAAGATACATTGCCATTAAATACTCAAAATACTCTCCCTCGCTCTGAACATACTTATCCCATCGTTCTTGCCACTTTCTGAAGCAGTTCTGGAAGTCCTCTTTCATGAGTGTCTTTAGTTGTGCTGTCGTGGCTGTGTCGGTGTCCTGAATTGATTCAAAACATTTACCTTTCATGGTCATTTTGACTTTAGGGAAGAGCCAGAAGTCACATGGTACCAGATCCAGTGGATGAGGACTCACCGTCATGTTTTTATTTGACAGAAATTGCAGCACCAGAAGCGATGTGTGACAGAGAGCATTGTTATGATGGAGAATGAAGTAAGGAAACATATTAAAGAGGACTTCCAGAACTGCTTCAGAAAGTGGCAAGAATGATAGGATAAGTGTGTTCAAATCGAGGAGAGTATTTTGTGGGGGATTAATGGCAATACATCTTTTACTGCAATAAATGTTTTATTTAAACGTCCACCATATTGTTTGATCACACTATATATACATACACATACATATATTTATATACATAAGTACTATACCCATTATGTATATATAATTGGTATAGTACATATGCATATAAATATATGCCATATGCATCATACATATAGTTACACATATACACATTTATATCTACATATCTATTTATACAAATGTAAATATAAGAGTGGAATAGATAGATATTTAAAGTCATGAATTCACACTAAGGCTGCAAATTACAATCTAATACCACAAGGTTCATTCTAGTTGTCCGCCTTTATTTTCTTCTTTTCTACTGAAAAACCTGTATCCTATTATCCTTGCTAGCTTTATTGAATTGCTCAAGCACCCTATATATAACTCATTTCCAATTGCTGCTGCCACACCAGACCCCAAAGATGTCTTCTTCACTCAGGCTCCAACACCCTGCGCTGTCTGCTCTCCTGCATGCTTTACCTCCATCTCCTGATCAGCATTAGACACCACAAGTCCGGCAAGCCCTGCACAGAGGCCCAGTCACTCTGCTGAGCTCTGAAGCCCAGCACGAGGCCAGTTCTCTGCAGGAGCGTCCACCTCCCTGTGCTCAGGCTCAAACACTACAACAGGGCTACTCTCCTCCTAGACACCATCCTGACCCAGCACAGCTTCTAATTCCCTGATCTGGGCCTTTTTGGATCCCACCCTCCAACACAGAAGGATACCCACTTCCTGGTTATAGACCTCATTCTGGGAAGGAAAAGAAAAGGGACAACAGGCGGGGACAGAAGACCAGGAAATGGAAGAGACAGTTGAACCAAATCTTTAAAAATGTTTACATAATGTAATTTTAAATATGATAAACTTAGGATCAATATTTTAATGTATCAGATACAACCCTATTAAATATAGGCTTATCTCAACCTGTTCCTTTGGACATATTAAACACATTGAAAGCTAAAAACTGCTGAAGTTCTACTTAGATATAGACTGACACAATATCAGGCACATCTAGGTGCTCAAATAATATTTATTCCAACAAATATTTGTTATTAGGCAGTTGCTCTGGGATGGGGAGGTGGGGCATAGAGAAAGGATGGAGGTTGATAAAGGCAGCACATAGGCCATGTCACTCTAGAAGTTAAAAATGATCATTTCAAGTTATTTCAAAAGATAAACACGAGCCAGTCTCTCAATTTGTTCCATACAATAGTAAAAACAAAGATGTTTGAATATTCCCATTTAAGTCATATTTCTCCTTACAAAGATATTTTACTTTTCTTATTTAACTGAAACAGCCTCAAAGAGTTAAGGTGAGTCCTGTGCCTCACTGTATTGCAGGACTCACACTGTGTCAGCATGTCCTTCAGCTCAAATCAAGCATTTAGCTTCACAACTGCGCTCTTTGTCAGTGGTTCCAAACTTTCATAGACATCCAATTATCTCAGAGACAACTGAGTATTGTGTTTAAGAAGACAGGCTTAGGAATTGGATTGAACAATGCTAAATTTCCTGCTCTACTGCTTAATTAATTATGTGTACTTGGGCGATCATTTAACCTCCCTAAATTCCAATTTCCTCATCTCAAAATCAGGGCCAATAAGAGCTAAACCATAGGGCTATCTATCAACTGCATAATGCAGTGTGTAGGCAATGCACATAATCCTACAGTAAAAATGAAAAATTATAAGCATTTTTATGAAAATTTGGCCAATAGTCTTAGGTTTCTAGAACACCTATATTTAAGTTCAAAGCATCTAGATAAAAATAGCAGTAAACTTCACAATGTTCTTTAGCAAAGAGAAAACCGAATCTCACAGAAATCAATGCAGAATCTATAAAACAAGATGAAGTTGCCTGACAATTTTTAATTCTCCCTTAAAGTTTTGGATGCTAACTTCATGCCTTTTATATGGCATATTATTCCATATTAAGTGAAGCTAGTAGGACAGGACTTACACTATATATATGTATATATATATACATATATATACATGTATATATATATATATATATACAATGTCTGTGAGTATATATATATATATATATATATATATACACACAGACATTTGCCATACATACACTGTCCCATTTAATTACAATTTTGTTAATTTATTCCACTTTCACTTGTTTCCTACTTTCTCTCTAGAAGTCTACTCTGAATGTCAAATTGAACCTCACTCTCTGATGCCAACAGAATAAATATCCACCCAACAGTGCATTCTCTAGGCCATATCATTTTAAAGTACTGGTTTTCACCTGCATAGGATCACATGATTAAAATAACAAGGCAATTAAAAAAACTCTTGATGTCCAGGCTGAATCCCAGGCCAACTGAATCAGAATTTTTGACGGCAGCATCCAGGTAGTATTTTTAAACTCCCCAGTAATTCTAACACACAGCCAAATAGAGAACCAACGTTCTAGGACTAACCCAGAATGCATTGGTCCTCACAACTGCAATATTTTGAGGTGAAGGATGGGTTAATCAGGGATAGAAGAATTAAGGATAGCTTGAAGGGGAAAAATATGCTGGACAATTTTTTTAAGTGGTACGAATACAGAAGAGATGTGGGGCAAAGAAATCTAGAAACTGAAGCAACCCAAAAGTGTTTTGTCCAAGTTGTGAAAGAGGCCTTTTAAAGGACATTTATTTAAAAAGAAAACAACAAATAATCGTATCCTTTGATTATCTTTCCATCTTTTATAGGTTATGAAAAATCCACATGCTATGAACTCATAAAAATGAATTCCTATGAAAAGTTGAAAGCCTTGTGTAGAACAATATCCCAATTTTAGTTAACTGATGGGCAATGTTGGCCAACTTGTGAGGCGGTGTATTATCCTAACAGGCTGCTAACACTGAAATTCATAACGCACTGAAATTCATAATGTGTGTTAGAAAGTAGATTAGATGGAATACTTTCATCATAAAAGGTAATTATAAACACGTGAAGCTAAAATGGCAAATTCGATTTTGGTTTTGATGATGGTCTCCACATAAATACCACTTTCAAAGTGTCTTTAACAAAACGACCACCACGGAAAACTTCATTGTCAAAGAGCATGGTGTGAAAAAAAGATACACAATCCAATGAGTTGTGGGCTTTGTTTGGTTGCTTGGTTGTTGTTAAGTTGTTGTTTCACGTCCTCAAAGCCAATCTACCCGCTAGGGAAAAGAGTAGGTGATATTTAAGCCTCACTATCAATTCAAATGAAGAGCGTGGGCCTTGGAGACTGTGGCTTCCAGAATACTGCCCCTTTCGCAGAGGCCATTCGCGGCCAGCGCCCGCCGGCACCCACACGCCCTACCGCCCTCTCCTTAGGAACACCCTGACACTGCCCTACTACCAACTCCCGGGCACTGTTGTTTCCAAATTCAGGAGCCGGGGCGGAGGAACAACAGCCTCCCAGTCCCCTCTCCCAGCTTAGGTAACCCGAGCGTGGCCAATGGGAGGAGGCGGCCGCCCGGGTCCACCTGCGGCCGCCAGCATCCTCGCGCCTCTCCCCGGCACCCCCGCCTGGGTGCGCCGGCCAGCCCTCCGCTAGCGGGGACGCACCTCCCGCGCCCCTTCCTTCCCGCCCTCAGTCCCCTCTCGCGTCCTGCACCCATCACACCTGGGGGATGGCCGTCCGCCAAGCTCGGGCGCGCTGCGGCCAGGAAGCACAGGAGGACCAGCGGCAGGGGCGGAGGCGCCGGGGGTCCCCGCAGGCGAGAGAAGGCGCGCATGGTTGTCGGTGAGTCCGCCGCTGTTCTCACCGAGGCGGGTCCCTCGGCAAACCAGCGTCGCTGCCTGGAGTCCCTGCGCATACTCGCTGGTGGCCCGGCGCCCGATGCCAGTTCCAGGGGCGCGACACGCGAGAAAAGGCCAAGTAGGAGGGGCCCGGCTGCCCTGCCCTGCTCCCTGGAGACACTCGCACCGCGTCCGAGGCCGACCCAGAACTGCGCCCGGCCCCCCATCAATTATGCAGCGCGCTGTCCGCTGCAGGCGCGCCCGGATGTACTGTGGCCACATCCCAGCGGCGTCCTCTCCAGCCTCTGTCATCTGGGCTCTGGCAGGTCTGAGACGGAGCCTGCTAAAGATGCGGGGCAGTTGCTGTCTAATTGATCTGCTGGGGGAGGGGTTGAAACTATATATATATATATATATATATATATATATATATATATATATATATATATATATATATATATATATTTACTTATTTACTTTGATGGGACAAATGAGAGGAGAACAAACACTCTTCTCAACCCCCTCCCCCGACATCCCTGGCTTATTACGGAGGAGACAAGTTTGCGTTACCTCCTGGACTAATATTTCTTTACTCTGTGTACCAAGTACCAATTGCACACACCCTCCCCTCCAGTCTCTGAAGGCTTAACGGGTTCTCTCCAGATGAAGGTTTCAGAGTCCCAAGGCCCTGCAGTGTGTGTGTTTTCTTTTCCTTTTGTTTCTTGGCCTAACAGGTTTTGAGGAACCCCTAGAGCTCAACAAACAAAAACTACCGAATATAACTGCTATGTAAACGGCACAAACCTGTGGACCTGAGTCGAACTTGAAGACTGTTTACAATGCTATTCCTTACCCAGTGAGACTGTAGCTTGGAGTTTTCAGTGCTCTTGACCAAATAAAATAAAACAACTAAAAGCTATTGCTTTGTCAGAGCAGGGAGGAAGAATCTCCATTATAGCAAAAGAGTAAGATCTGATGATTCCCCAGGAAGTTATAACACTTGAAAAGGTGTTTGTTTTGTTTTTAAGTACTTATCCTGAGCTTTGTTTACTTTCTCTTTGTTTTTTGGACATCAGGTTTGATATTCATAAATTCAAAATATATCTGTGTCCAGAAAAAGAGGGTTGAAAACAAATGTTACATACAAATTTTAAAAATTGAAGTGCTTCACGAGAGGTACACTCAGTTCAGGCAGAAATATTTAATTTTTATTTGGTATGTGTTACTAAGATATTCTACTGTTTCTGGTTCAACATTACATGGGCAAAACTGTGGAAAAGAGTGTAGATTATTTCAATCAGTGTTGAGAGACTTTGAGTAATACAACTCATTAACCAATATAAAATATCTACCAAGTTGCAGGCATTATGTTCAAAATAGACTGCATGTATTGCAAGAAACACACATGCACACACACACACAGTAATTAATCTAGAAAGCTATTTATCTATAACTGCAAATCTAACAAAAGCCTCCTTTTCTCAGTCAGAAAATTATGGTTATAATGATTAAGTCTTTCTGAACAAAGCCTTATGAGACCTTGAAGAACGAAACATTTTATCTGACCGCCCCCTCAGGACCTTGGCTCAATTTGCTAAACCAAAATTGCTCAATTTGCTAAACCCAAATCGCCTGATCATTGGTTGCTAAACCGCACCTGTTTGCTGTCCTGCATCCTGTCACAGAACGAACTACAAACATTTGCCAATGCCTGAGGAGAGTTTTAATGGTAAGCACTTCTCAAAACAAACTGAACTGTAACAGATCTCCTCCATTTAGTCCTGTATAATCTTGACTCTCAAATTCATTTTTCTTCAAATAAGCTGACCTCATTTAAAGGACCTCATTTATCTTTCCAGTTGAATTTGCCTGCATATGAACTGGAAAAAATGACTTGCCCAAGTTGAGGCTAATTCCCACTATCACTTTTGTTGTTAGAGCAGAACAGGTTGAGAAATATAATTCTTGTTTCACTAAGCATCTTGAAAGTCTTTTTCCCATCGATACTATTTATACTTAGATATTGATATTTTTAGCTTTATCCCCACTCATTTCAAATGCTCCAAATCCTTTCAAACCAGTTTATATAATAGCTTCCCTGTATGACTTTTTCTGACCTTTCCAAACTGAACTTTACCTTCATGGTGAATTAAATGTGGTCACAAATGCTTTGACATTCTCCTCATCATGAGGTGTGTTGAGGAAGGAGAGTCCTGTGTTTCCTCCCCTCAGGATGGGTGGACTCTGTGACCTATTGAATATTGCTGAAGTAACACTGAGTTTCCAAATTCAAACCACAACAGCACCCACTTCCTTTATCCTCACTCTGAAAAGACAGCTGCCAGGAAAGAACTATGACTACCATATTTCTGTGAGAAGCCCATACCACATAGAGCACCCAGAACAATGAAATGCTATGTGGAAAGAGAGCAGCAAGCCAAAGAGCAGTAGGTGCTAGATTTGTAGCACCTACTGCTTCTTGGAGCCTTTAAACAAGGCCAGCCAAGCACCTCTTGATGATCCCAGATGATGCTCCTTGGAGCAGAAGAATTGCCTGGCTGAGCCCTGCTTGAACTCTTGGCCCACTCAGTTGTGAGGTATAATAACACTGTTGTTTGAAGCCACTAAATGTTGAGGTAGTTTGAGTCACCACAAGAAATAACCCAAACACTCTCCTCTGAACTCATACTGTCCCTAGGATTAATTTGACAATTAATAATTTACAGACTTGTGACTTGGCCTTCATTCTTGGCTTGAATTTCCATTTAAATATTTTATTGGTATTCAACTTGTTACGTGATTCCATCTTCTTTCCCAACTATATTATAACTTTTCAGTACCTGGAAATGATTCTATAATTCTTTATATTCTTTACAGTGTCTTAAAACAGTACTTTTAGTGTGCTATGTTTTTACTTATTAGAAAATTAGTATAGGAAAAACGTTTATTTTTTTTATAAACTCATGTTTATAAAATAATGCTATATTGTTTTTTCTTTTAAGATATAAGCTGTCATTGAGTGAAAAGTGTGTGGGAAGATGTGAAAGTGAGAATGAGAATGTGGATGTAGGTTACTGCTTATTGAAAAATAATATTTTACTTAAATAATATTGGGGAAAAGCATTATATCAGACAGTAATATGTAAAGTACTAAAAATGAAGACAAAAATTTGCTACTGATGATTACTAGAAAATAAACAAAAACCCAAAAGTACAAACACAAGTCATAGGTTATGGTAGCTAAAATTCTGCAATGCCCCCAAGATTCCTGCCCCCCTGGTTGCATGCCCTGGCTGTCCTTGAATGTGGACAGGCTTGTGAATATGATGGAGTAGTCACTGCCTTGATTAGATGACATTATAGCAGGCTGAAATATTCCTACTGAGAAAGATGCCCTCATGCTTATCTGGAAGAAACAGTCACATTGTGAACTAGCTGCCTGTTGAGAGTAACGACCTCCAGGAGCTGAGCATGTCAGTCCTATAACCCCAAGGAATTGAATTCTGCCAACAACCAGTGAGCTTGGAAAAAGCTCCAAAGCCTTATAAGAGATTACTGTCCCAGCCAACACCTTGATTGCAGCCTGGTGAGAACTGAATAGAGTACCCAGGACTTCTGACCCAGAATCTGTGAAATAATAAATTTGTGTTAAACAGCTAAGTTTGTTGTGTAGGGAATTTGTTATGTAGCGATAGAAAACTAATGCAGGAGGGCACATCAGATTTGATTCTAGTCACACTATAAGAAAATAATTATATATTTGAACAAGATAAGATGTTGGTATGGAAGGAAAAAGAAGAAAGTACTCTACTCATCTCTGTATACTAATAAGAATAAATGAAAAGTTCCAGAGCTACTCAGAAGGTTGTATCATTTCTAAATTGGAACCGGTGACCAACTGATAGTCATTTTCTCTCCTCTGGAAGGAAGGGAAAAAAATATATATATGTGTATGCATGTGTATTTGTGTATTTACATACATGTACATGTATATACATACAAATATAGTGTGTACATATACATGCATATATTTTTAATTAAATTATTTAAGCACCATAGGGAGATCCATTGATCTCAGGGATGTAGGTCCTCCACCTCATCCCAGGAGATCAATCATGATTGGTCTGAGGCAATGAGTATAATCTCACTCCCCCTGGCAATGGTATGTCTAAGGGGAAGCATAGCTAATGAGATAAAAATAGCAAATCTATGGAGGCCTCCTCTCATCAAAGAGATCAAAATCCTTAAACAGACAAAGATTTTTGCCACATCCTTTTGACACCTTCTTTCAACCTGGAATATAGCCTTGATGCCAGGATTGGCAGTGGTGACTCTGCAGTTATGTGGTGTCCAGCTAACTTTTCCAAAAGTAGCGGAGGAAAGAGAAAAGAAGACTGGGTTCTTGGTGATGTCAGTGAGCTGCTGCACCAGCCCTGAGATGCCTACCTCCTGACCTGTGTAAAACAAGTGCTATTAGTGACAGCACTATTATTTGGATTTTCAGTTAAATGGCAGCTGACAGCATTCCTGTCTTCCAGAACTTTCTGTGCCCTGCCTTAATTTAAATAAAAGCCTTACACTGTCTTCACACGAGATTCTCCTTCTACGTCCTAATTTAATAACTCACCTTTGCTTTGGGAATAATATGCAATATCTAAGGTTTTTTACGATCTGGCCCTTATTGAACTCTAACTTACCTTTCAACATCTTCCCTCACCCGAACTCTATTCATGATAGATACTTGAATTACGCCCAAAGTCAGCTGTCCTGTGCGCCTCATTGACTTTACCTCTCATTATTTTTTTTATTTTTTTTTATTTTTCAATTACAGAAGAAATTCAATTATTTTATATTAGTTTCAGGTGTATAGCATAGTGGTTAGATATTTATATAATTTACAAAGAGACCCCCTGATAAGTCAGTACCCACCTGGCATCATATGTAGTTATTACAGTATTATTGACTATATTCCCTATGCTGTACTTTACATCTCCATCATTATTTTGTAACTACTAATTTGTACTTCTTAATCCTTTCACTTTTTTCACCTACCTACCAACCCCTCTCCAATTTGGCAACCTCTTTTTCTCTCCCCTCCCCTCCTCTGCCCTGCCCTGCCCTTTTTGTCTATTGATTTTTGGAATAGTATTTCCTATAGATCTGCTGCCTAATCCTCACTTGAATTTCTGTGTGCCCTTTTCTCCAGAAAATTCTTTCTCTGATTATCCCTCTTTAAGAACTTCTTCTCGGGCTCCCACACACCTTGTGTGCACTCATCTCAATTTTTTGTGGATTATGCTATAATCATCTGTTTTATTTCCATCGTTTAGTTTCCTAAATGCTGAAACAGTGCCTGGTTTACATATTTGCATGCTCAGTGCCCCAGCACACCATTGAAGAATGAAAGAATGAAACTCTAAAGCTACAAATGGATATTCTTTGAAAAGTAACCATCTCCTGGAGTGTCCCCCAGGGATGACAGTTATCCATTGCTGCCTTCTTCCAGGGATATTCTAAATCTATGCAAAATGTTTCTGGGTACCTGTGCCTTCCACACAGAAGATGGCATCCTGTGTGCACTGTCCCACACCCAGCTTTTCTTCTTCTATAGTACATCTGCTTCTTCCATATAGAGCTTTCCCCTTTAAACACCTAAATATTATTCCTTTCTGTGGGTGTTCAACCAGGTATTTACCAGGTCTCAATTGACTGCATTTATATTGTTTGGCCCTTTCCCATTTACAAACAATTCAAAACTTAATATTATTGTGTGTTTCTTTAGTGGTTCAGAAGAAAGTATACATGGTGACTATAATCTGGGAAATAATATTGCTTCATCAAAAGCTATTTGTGTTTTCAACTTTGATAGATGTTGCCCCACTGCTTTCCTTTTAAGTTGTATTAGTTTATTTTCTCGCCAGCAGTGAGCAGACTGGTTTCCCTATTAATGCCATCTAGTCAAATTCTTGATCTTTGTTAATCTGACAGTTAAAAAATGGCATCCTTTTACAGTTTAATTGTATTTTTTTAAATTCTAAATCAGGGTAAGCATTTTTTATATGTTAAAATGTGATACACAAATGTTGTAAACAGCAAATCCAGTCTAGCTAGTTTAACAACAACAACAACAAAATCTCTTAAAGATTATTAGGTAATACAGGATTTGGGATTGTTGAAGAAACAGACTCAAGAATTAGCTTCCAGGAACACCAAAAAGCACACGGTAAACTGGCCTGATATGGATAACACTGAAGCTTCGTCCATCAAACATGAAATGCCCAGAACACAATGCCCCACACCCACTGCTGCCTCCATGCCTGATGCTACGTACGCATCAGAACTCATTGTTGTAATCCTGCTGCCACCTACACCAGCCAAATGGGAGCACTGCTATGCATAAACGGGAGTGCCACTCTGCTCATATCTGAATCACTCTCATTCACCTGGGTGTGTCGAAAGCTAGGGCACGTGCTTACGCACTTGCTGCACAAGGGGCTGAGCATTTGAATTCTGGCCTCAATGGGGGAAGGCAGGATTCATCATGAGAAAATTTACCCAAATCTAGAAGGGTTTTCAAGATATGATAAAGAGGTCCTGACAATGTCACATATCCACTCCAGTCATCCCCGTGATTGACAGGCAGCTTTTCTTCATACTTATTCTTTGAATGAGAGTAGATGCCCCCAGCTTCATACAGCTTCTATTCATTTCAATTGCAGACATTCCATCTAATTCCAGAAAGAGTATGGTCTCATTAGAAGGGGAAGTTGGGCCCCTGACTTATACACATGCATTCTAAAGCCCTGGGACAGGAGCTAGTAACATGTTCATTTTCTGGGGTTTTTTTGGTAAACTTTGCTAAATTAAGCTACTTTTAACTGGAACTACTTAATATGACCATTCATTTCTACTCCAATTTCTCTTGCATCACACTCTCCCTCATGTCAGATGGCATGCTGTAAATTTTGGGGGGGTTTCCTATGTTTGTAGACCCTTGGCACAGAGACAGATCGTTGCTAGCTACCCAGTCTAGAAATGGCTTAAAGTATACAAACTTTCTGCTGTGTGGCTCCCCCAGCACTAAGTTGACTCTATGGTCATCCCAACACAAAGATGACAAGTCTGAGACCAATCTTGATACCCTATTGTCACTTGGCACTAGAACTAAGTTGACACGAGGGGGACAGGGTGACTTTTACAGATCAAAGGTGTTGTGGACGGAATTGTGTCCTCCCAGATTTGTATGTTGGGAAGCTCTAACTCCCCAGCACCTTAGAATGTGGCTGTGTTTGAGATGGTATCTTTAAAGAGCTAATTAAGGTTAAATGCAGTCATATGGGTGGGCCAAAAATCTAATTTGACTAATCTTAGACCTATCCAATATGGAGTTCTTACAAGAAGAGAAACAGACACCAAGCATGCACGCGCACAGAGAAAAGGTCATGTGAGGACACAAAGAGACAGCAGCCACCTACAGGCCAAGAAAAGGGGCCTCAGGAGAAATGAAACCTGCTTAGACCATTTGTCACTGTCTATTTAGTTTTAGGTAATAACTTTGTCCAGTATGCCTCTTGTCTTGTGACGTTATCACCAAAAATTATTTGTTCTGTAGTCAGATTAACCATTCTTAAAAAAAAAAAAAAAAAAAAAGGCTTCTGTTTTTGAACAATGCCACTTAATCTTTTTGTGAACTTGAGAATAATCACTTAATCACTCCAAGGTTCAGTTTCCTTTCCTATAAAATAGGGAAATAACACATATCTGCCAATGTTATAAAGATAAAGATAAAAGTTTTGGCAGTACTGCAAACTGTAAAACAAAATATTTGAATGTCTGTTGTAGTGATTTTGTTGTTTTCATTATTATTATAGATTTCACAAAAGTAATATATTTTTCTTGAGACAGTTTTGTGCAAAATGCATCCATTTGGAGCTGTGCCTTGTTGTGCACTGGAGCTCAGAAAGAATGCTACCAAGTCACTCTAACGGGTTGAGAAACAGATTTTACTAGTGAAACTTATAAAGTGTATGGTCACCAGAAAGAAAGGCACAGGTGCCTCCCCACCCCCACCTCGTACATCCCCCTATCACACAGAGTCATGCGAGAGCCAGGATGTTCCACTGGACACACAATGCAGATTTAACATTCAGAGGAAGGACCACTGTTGATAAAGAGCAACCTTTTTCATGGAGGAATAAAAGACTGCTTATTAACAAGCAGTCTAGATTTGGGTGGCCATACACATGCAGAAATGGTAGAGAAAAATGAGCTGCTAGCTTGCAAGCATGGGACCTTAATGCCCATGGGAAGCTAGATTTAGGCATAGCTACTTTCAGAGAGAGAGAGAGAGAGAGAGAGAGAATACGAGAGAATTGTGTGAAGTCCAACTTACAAACAGTTAGATCCCTAGATCCCCACCAGAATTGTATGTTGTTGGCAAATGCCCCTCTTCCACTCTCAGAGAAAAGTGGAGAGAACAAACTCAGGGTCTGTGGTCTTAGATCTACAGACATGGGGGTGTGGGTACCAGGACTGGGTACATAATTTGTGGGGCCCCGAGCAAAACCAAAACGCAGGCCCATTGTTAAAAAATTACTAATTTTAAGATGACTACAGTAGAGAATTAAACCAAATGTGGGGCCTTTCTCGGGGCTTGGTGTGACTGTACAAGCTGGTTCTGGCCCCATATAGCTGGCCACCTGGGTACTTTATGGGAAATACTTCACGGAAAATAGGAAGATCAGTGTCCATGCATATACTAAATGCTGAATGCTGAGAGCTCTTTACAAATGGGCCATTACCTTTACTCGCCAGGTAGGATATTAAAATAATATTTTCAGTTATATATATGACCAACCCAAGAGTTCCCAAAAAATATTTAAATTAATATTCAAGTGAAGCTCAAAGTCACAAAAGTCCCATACACATGCTCAGAGTGATTAAAATAAACTTTTAATCTCCACAATCTTAAACAAGTATAAGCCAAACATCCAAGGAAAATGTTTAACATGGAAACAGAAACCAAAACAGAAGACACATAATTTATAAGTAAAAAATATACAAAGAGAAGAAATTTCAATAGAAATGTATCATAAAAATTCTCACATTAAGAGGTGATATCACATCTATGAAAAATTGAACAAATTATTATGAAAAGGAACATTTAGGGAAAAAAAAAGGAGATCAGATTTAAAACCACGATGGAAGAAATGAAAGAAGTGTTAGAAAATAAAGTTGAGAAATGTCTCAGAGAAAGCAGAGCAAAAGGACAGAGAGATGGCTGTAAGAAGAGAAAAATGATACTATTAAATGATTAGTCCAGGAGACCCAACAACCAAACAGCAGAAAGATAGAACAGAGAAAACAGAGGAAGGCAATCAATAATGAAATGATTTAAAAATTAACTAAAACTGAAGATAATACAGGCTGAAGGATTATACCAAGTCCCCAAATGAATAGACCCCCAACAGAGGCCCATCAAATTTCAGAACACTGTGGACAAAGAGAAAATTCTATAGATCCCATAGAAGGAGGAAAGGATCTGGAACTGGTCAGAAAATAGAATGGCTATGACACTCTCAGCAGAAAATGACTCCAAAATTCTGAAGGAAAATGTTTCCAACCTAGAATTCATATGACCTGTTGAAATGTCAATTAAATATGAGGATGAATAAAAACATGTTAAAGAATGCACTGTCTCAAAAAATGCATAGTTTTGCTCAACAAGATAATGAAGAAAGTCCTCCTCAAAATCAAGAGTAAATCAAATTAAAGGGGGAAAATGTGAGACCAGGAATCAACAGGCTGACGTTGAAAGAAGATCCTAGGATGCTAAACAGGTACCAGCATAAAGCATGGTCAGCTCAGCTTGGAGTGAGACCTGTTGAGGGCTCTCATCCCTGTGCGACTGCAATCAATCAAATAAGAGGAAGATGGGGGCCATAAGCAGATACAAGCCAGAAGGAACATATACAAATATATATATGTATATGTATATATGCTCAAAAGTTATTTGATAAAAATTCAACATCAATTTTTTTATTAAAAAAGAAAACTTATAGTAAGCTAGGAATAGAAGGAACTCTTGTATAATTATGGGTATCTATTAGAAACAAAAAGTGCATTAAACAGCAAAATACTGTAGGAATTTCAGTTAGGGGAAGAAAGAAAATAAATCACACTTTCATTGCCATTATTCAGTATGTCTTGATGAATATGACGTTTTTTTGTTTTTTGTAATGTTTTTTTCCTGCCTGATATCTAAACCCCAATTCTATGATTTGGAAAATTCCCACTAATTGAGGAACTGGAAATTGTCAAGAAACATGCCTTTTCCAACTTTGCTTGCCACTGTAGACTGTGCATATGACACAGGCTTCACCAATCAGAATCAGAGACACTCAAATAAAACCTTGAGTCGGAAATTAATATAATGAAGCAAAGGCAGATGAGAAGCCACTCTGGCTTCCCAAGGAACAAGATGACAGTGGTACCAGTGGAAATGCCCAGTGTCCAGGACTGTCTGGGCTGGTAGGGCCCGCTGTGGTTGCAAGGTTCAGTAGCAACAGCCCTAGTGTGTCCACCAGATGGATTTATTTTGCATTTGACTCTGGCTGCTTCTCTGACCTGTTTTCCAAATATGATTCTGTAGTGTTACCTTGAAAACTCACTTCTTTTTTTCTTTTTTTTTTTTTAACCAAAATCAACCAGAGTCTGTCTGGTTTATTCTGCTGTTTGAAATTATATACCATAGTCATTTTATGGCAGTTCTAATAAATGTGATGAAACAAAAAATTAAGTAAGAGAAATAAATATTGGAAAAGAAGAAACAAAAACCCTCATTACGTGGTTGCAATTTGTATGATTTTTCTACATAGAAAATCATGGAAAGTCAACAGAAAAACTATTAGTCTGAATAGATAATTTAGTGAAGTGGCCAATTATAAGAAAATATATGTTAATACCTTTTTAATTTACAGAGATAACAAATTACAAACATTTATTTGAAAATGCCCTTAACAAAGACAAAAATGAAAACAAAACAATGATATGCTTATGAATATATTCAGCTAAAATTGTGTAAACCTACATGCATGAAGGAAAAGTTAAAATTTTCCAAGACACAATACAATGGAGAGGTATAACAAAATGGGGAGGACTCAGCATTGCAAAGGTGCCAAACTTTCCCAAATTAATCTACAAATTCAATGCCATTTCTGTTTAAATTCTACTTTTAAAAGTAACTGATCATAAATAGTTGATTCAGAAGTATCCATGAAGCGTAAGTCAGAACACTAACCAAAGAAATTTTTAAGACAACTGAAGAATTTGTCCTATTAGCTATCACAATATAATATGAAGCTATAATAACTTAAATAGTGTGATATTAGTACAGGAAAAGACAAATAGTCTAATGAAGAAGAATAGATGGACAGAAGAAGACACATTCATATTTGGTATACAGCAAATATAAATTTTTATATAGTGAGAAGGTAAAGATAATCCAATAAATTTGAGGCCAATATGTTATTCATTTTTATAAATAAATTTATAGCTCTATCTTACACATCATATTAAACAATAAATTTCAAGTTGATTAGAGTTAAAAATAAAACTACAAAATTGTTGAAAAGCTATATCAAAATTTGAAAATTATTTTGGGGATAGAAAAGGCCTTGCCTGGTATATGTAACATTTCAAAATATAAAAAAGGACTGTAATTTTTGACTACATAAAATTTAAAATTTATACATGGTGAAAGACACTGCAACATTTTTAAAAACACAGATTAGGAGAAAATATGTGCAGTGCATCATCTACAAAGGATTAATAACCTTAATATTAAAAGAGCACCAGTAAATCAGTACAAAAGATAAAGTCGCCACTTGGGGGAAAAAATGTGAAATGAAATGCATTGGGGGTAACATATAGATGGATTAGGCTTAGTCTTTAAAATCTGGGTAATAAAGTAGAGTCTGTTACAGTTTCTCAGTTTTCCTTGCTAAGTTCTAAACACCATAAATCTCAGTTCATCATGGCTTCTATAATAAGCTCCCACATGGACCAGAAATAAAAAGGATAGAACCCTTCAGCAAAGTCGTTGGCGCAGAGACAGCATGAAAAGTAAGCAGCAAGTTCATTCAGATCATGGGGTCCGTGGGGAAGCCAGGTGCAGAGCAACTGCTGCAGGATCTGAGCACCTTCCAGACCTTTGAGGAGATGAATTGCATTCTCCATCTGTTTGTAGCTAGGCAGGGCTTCATAGCCAAGGAAAAAGAGCTCTGTTGTCTTGGCAATGCTTTGAGAAAAACATTTTAGAGATGCTGTCCCTTTGTTGACGAAGCAAGTTAAAAGGGCAGGCCAGCGCCTGGTGTGAGTCTGAGTGACTTGGCCCCAAGAAGCTGGCAGAAGGGATCTGGAGAGGGTTACCACAACGGTGGAGGCAGAAAGTGTAGTCAAAGTATCCGCTGCAGCCCCTAGAAGACAGGGTCACTAACCTCTCTGCCTCTGTGATATCCTCTCCAGGACCTCAATAAATAAGGCAGAGATAGTCCCACAATTTGCAGGATCTGGTGCAGGATGCAATTGCAGGGCCCCTTGTTCCAAAAGCAGGAAGAAGTTCCATTACAAGTACTAATAAACTATAAAGCTTTTACCTCTCTTCTATGGTCTCTCTCTCAACTAGTCATGTCTTTTTTATTTGTTATATAATGCTCTAAGTAAACAAAAAAATTGTAATTATTAGAAAGGATTTTACCATTCATCTTTATAATGTGCAATACCAGCTTAAATGCAAATATATAAGAGCATTTAACTCAGATGCAGAATCCCTGAAATTACTGTATTCATATTTCACAGCTTATACATACATATGTATTTTGTTTTTACAAACTAAGTGGAAATACTGCACAAAAGTAACTCAATGGTTTGTATTTTGCTTCTTGACACCAGTGCATTCTCCCAACACTCTCTACCTGCTGCTTAGTGTGATGAGTAAGGAAGCACTAAAAGGGAAAGGAACTAAGGGATGCCCTATCTTTCCTTCTGTCATTTTTCAGTGTAAGATGAGGGTTAACAGTTTACATATATTGACAGTTTATATATATTAATAGTTTACATGTTGTTTCACTCAGCATTTGTTAATGATTACTTGATAGATTAAATCTTTAAAAGATTATAATGTACGTACAATAAATATGCATTGTATTTCAACATTTAATTTTCCTGAATAGATATGACTCAAAAGATCTCAAAGGAACATATTAATAAAAATTATTCACGGGTAGAGGATAATATGCTGATGAATGATTCATGTCATATACATAAGAATGAGTACTAAAAAAAATACAGACATTCTGGATATGCAGGTGGACACACACACACACACACACACACACACACACACACACACACTTACTTTTTCAACTTTTTCTCCAAAATTGAAAATGAATGCATTTTGCAAGACTAATTTAAGGCCCTCATAGGTTGGTTGGCAGGGCTAAATTTTATCTTCTGTTTATGACTATTATATGTGTTATCCATAAAAAACTATCATTTCATTACAGAATATTTTATTTTTTGTAAGGATTATACAATGCAATAAAATTTTAGAAACGATAAAAAAAAACTTAAATGAGCACTTTTACTTTAAAACATTGTCAGGAATAGCTCTATAACTATATAGCAAATATTTGTGTTAGCCCCTATCTCATATTAAATGCCATAGTATTTTGCAATTTCTGTAGTATTTTCAAATAACTCATTGTACCCATCAGTGGCCTTACACGACCTATGTTTCCTATTTCAGCCAAACCTTTTGAACTGGAGTAGTTTAAGATCAGTATCACTCATTACTCCTCAGGGAACTGAAATTCTAGACATTTGTCTTTCAGTTTCACTTCTCTAATCGACTCGAGTTTATAGATGGGAAGATGGACAATATCGTCTATACACAGAGAAAGAGAAAGGCAGAAGAGAAGATAGACCCTTGCCAGTCTGTTACTAAACAAATTCCTTGAATTGCTTCCTTCCACGATTTCAGCTATTCCACTAACTTTATATACATTTCCATTAGAGTTAGTGCTTGACTGGGTTAGCATCTCTACCATTGGAGTTATTGTTTATTTGACAGAAACCAATACATTTTTCTCTAAAATTTAAATTTCCCAACGTTCCAAATAGAGTCTGGTCCGAAATATGTATAGTTGTGTGTGTATGAATAATGTATGTATGTACCTTTACTAAAAATATGTACTTGTGTGTATATATGTCATTAGTGATTACTATCTATTAGTAGGATATGTGCCTTATATACCTAACACTCTGTTCAAGGAGAGTAAATGCAAAACTATTTAACTAAAATCATAATATTTAACTTTTCAATATTACAAATATTCATCAGATAGCTATATATGTCGACATTCTGCATTGCATATAAATGGACTTGGAATATAAAATGATATTTTTCTCTATACTCATATCTGATGGGGAATTTCATCAACATTAAACTACATTATAATAATTTCATACCATTGACATCAGCTTTTAGTATTATTTCTTGTTAATACCCTTTACTGGTCTAAATTATAATTAACCATCTAAGTACCTGTTATATCTGTTAAATACTTTGTCAAAAGTATTTTCCTCAATTCTATTTATCTGCAGAAAGAATATTAAGGGGCCGGCCCGCTGGCTCAGGCAGTTAGAGCTCCATGCTTCTCACTCTGAAGGCTGCCGGTTCGATTCCCACATGGGCCAGTGAGCTCTGGACCACAAGGTTGCCAGTTCAATTCCTCGAGTCCCGCAAGGGATGGTGGGCTGTAACTAAGATTACAACTAAGATTGAAAGGACAACAACTTGACTTGGAAAAATGTCCTGGAAGTACACACTGTTCCTCAATAAAGTCCTATTCCCCTTCCCCAATAAAATCTTTTTTTTAAAAAAAGAATATTAAGAAATTCTCAAATAACAAAACAGTAGTTTCCTCAGAAAATGGAAGCACAGGAGGTGGCCTTAAAATACATAAATTCAGTTTCTGTCTTCTCTCTCTCCCCCATCTATCTTCAAATATATTATTTCAAATTCATATACATGACAAAATTTTCAGTATAATAAATCTGTATCCCTAAGAAATGTGGTTAGAAAAGTCAAATATTTGACTAATGTCCAAATTCTATTTGAAAAAGCAAAATTCAATGCGTATTACTCTAAAATATAAAACTATGTACAAATATACAATTTATACATTATTAGAATTATTTTGTATATAAACTGATTAGTGGTACTAAAACAGCAACACAAGCCTGTCAAATAGCAGTGGCTGTTTCATCTAAACAACTTTCTCAGTCTTGAATGAAACCTGAACTTATTTCAACCCTTAACTTCTCAAATCAAACTATATATTAAAAAAGACAAAAATACACTGTAGTTTCAAAACTACACGTTAGTGGAGCACTGATACTGGTTGATTTTTAAAGATATTTTACTAGAAAATAATTTTAAACCACTGAAAATAAAGGTGTCTCAAAATATACCCATTGCAGCAAAGCACAGTTTTAGCATTATAATCAATTATAGTTCATTTGGTTTAAAAATCAGGGCTGTGAATATATAATGTCCTCCTTTAATGATTCTATATTGTATTCAAATCAGCATGGACTTGGACATTTTTTATGGCTTTATATTCTGGGTAGTTGTTTTTCTTAGGCTTCTCCAATTTCCACCAGTTTGTTATTGAATAATTTGGAATAATATTCCAGGTGATTCTTAATGTGAGAAAGCGCTTAAAAGAGATGAGCTTCTATTGGTTGGTGCAAAAGTAATTGTGGTTTTTGCAATTATTTTTAACCTTTTAAACTGCAATTACTTTTGCACTAACTAATAATTTTGAGTCATCTTTTTCCCCTTGGAGATCCTTCCTGTCATAATCTACCATTCCCACCCAGTGTCCACAATTGGCTTTTTCTTACAGGCAATCCCTTTTTCTATATTTTTCTCATGTATACTATTGAATTTATCAACCTATAATCTAATTAATACAGAAGATAAATAGATCAATAGAAATATAATTGAAAAACTCTCATGCCTCAAAATTATTCTAATTACAAATGCAACTGTGTATTGTGAAACTCTGAAAATAAGATAGCAACATCTTTTCAGGAAATGGTCAGTTTGTTGCACATGAATCATGTCAGAACTTTTATTAGTGCTTGATTTCCCTCAGATCCAGAAAGATAGCAGTAATGTGGTCCAGAACCTGGGGAGGTATTTTTGATGTAATACTGACTGTCGGTATCCCTAGTATTAATAGTGGATCAGTAGCTTACACTATACTCACATTATAGATAGTGTTTTGTGGTTGTGTGTTCCTTTGTCTATCAGTTATCATATCCCTTAGAGGGTGGTTCTCAAACCTTATTACCCATCACCATCAATTCTGGAAATGTCTACAAATACAGTTTTACAGTACAGTCCAATTCAGATCTGCTGAATCAGAATCTTTGGGGGAAAAAATCTATAAACCCCTCCCTCCTTTCTTTCTTCTCTCCTTTTCTCTCCTTCCATCCTCTCCTTTATCCCTCTCCTTCCCTCCTCTTCTCTCTCTTCCTCCAAGCATATTACAAGGACAAAAACCATTTATGTAAGATGAAAGAGAGAAACAAAGAAATAACGAAGAAGAAATCAGTATCAAAAAAGTCTGGCTTAAGAGAACAAAGCAAATGTTCAAATACCTTTGCTCTGAGTTTCTTTTTCAAATGAGAAAATATGATGGTTTATTCAGCTCATTTAAAAGTTGCACCACATTATTCAAAACAGATGTAAGACAAGAAGAGACAGAGCCCATTTCATGCCTTTTTAAAATAAAAGCGTTTCTTTTGAGAGTCAGTGGTCCCCACTATCATTTTCCTATAATATTTTCTGAAACTTGTGGAGATGCCTCGCTGAAGGCCCAATGTGAGGTTTAGTTTATTTGCCTATGTTTCTATAATATGAATTCCTTCAAGGAAATTTAGCAGTACCAAGCTTGTCCCTAATTTTGCCCAGTTTACTTTGCCCCTTTCTTGCATCCACTGCCTAAACCATCCCTTCCCACTTTCTTCATACCTTGAATTCCTATTTATCCTTCTGAATGAAGCTTGTACATTCAGTAAAGAATTATTTAGTGTCTATTCAGTGCCAAGAATTGTTATTGCACAGAAAATATAAAATGGAATCAGGCTTTGTCCCCTCACAAGGATATTACTATCTAGCTAATGAAAGTGATAAGTAAATAAACAATTACAGCAAGGTGTGGTAAGAATGACGCTGAGAACACTTTGGTAACAGCAAAGCAACATAGGAATTGAATTACAAACCATTCTAAAGTGAAACCTATATTAGCATGTATCTGTATCTTATCCTTGAACCTCCCTTCTTAACTATTTTTATCATTTGAGCAAAAACATAGAAAATATTCTTAGCAAGACTTGAGGGAAAACAAAGGGGAGCTTGGAAATCTAATATGCTAGAGAGCTGAACCAAGATCCATACTAATGTCAGCAGTCTAGGTTGATGGTCCAACAACAGTGCGATCAGATTTAACAAGGGAAAAATATAGTATGGGATGAGAGACATCTATCTAGAAAATATCCTTTAGCCAAAATGTACAGATCTAAGTAAATTTTAGAAGTCTTTTTTGTCATATGGCTGTCTAAAATTATGCTGTTTTAAGTTCAAACCTTGGCAAAATTCAATAATATATACATTAACACTTTTTAAACTGCAAAGGAATGATAAGCATAAAATTCAGAACAGTGGTTACCTAAGAGGGGGCATGTAGAGCAATGTAAGTGCAAGAGTGACCCAGGAGTAAAAGAAGTTGAACTTGGATCCAGGGCAAGCTAGAGCAGTTGCAGGCCCAGCTATCTACTTACCCGCTAGGAGGTGAGTCAGCAGATCGGAAACATGTGTGAGCTACAAAAAAAGCTGTTGCTTCTCCTCTGCCCTCCAAATCTCCCTGGTGTCTCCCCTGTGGTCCACCCTTACACATAGCCAAACTGACACACTACAAAGCCTAAACAATACTGACATACTGTTAACAGGCTACTTTAAAATTACATTCCATCTATTTTCTCATAATTTAATAATTTTACTGCAATTGGTAGATGGTATCTACATTCAGTTCTGGGTATTGCATTTTAGAAGAGCATTGGAGAAAATGAAATGTGATATGAGGATATACTCATAATAACTGTATAAGGATGGTTCTGGTGATTCTTAAGATTTTTGAAGAGTTCTTATGTAGAAGGTAATAAGTTTGTTTTATTTGCTGCAGAGGATTAGCAGTTGAAATGTCACAAGAAAGTAGATTTTTAAATTCAATTTGAAGTCTAAAAACCCCTCTAGGCTGCAAGTTGTACAAAGGCAGGGAATAGTGTGTGTGTGTGTGTGTGTGTGTGTGTGTGTGTGTGTGTACTTTTAATTTCCAATGCTAAGTACCTATCTACATATGTGTAAAGTGATAAAAAATGTTTTTTAGATTAATTGACAACTGGGACAGTTTTCTACCAAATGAAATTGAACAAGCTAACTATGAAATGGACTATGTATGTATTCATAATTTCATCGTATTACAGCATAGTAAGCATACCATCTCTTCATAAGCATGTTCTTCAAAGGTTGTAAAAATCAGATGGGAAAGTTTAAAACATAAACAGTCTTCATAAATGATTCATAGATCTCAGATCTTTGAGAAATTACAGTCTAATAAAATCATAAAAGTAGCACAATGAATAAAAATATTTTATATTTCCTTGGGGAGCTGGAACGTATCTATTGAATTGTAAAACTAAATGAAGGGTAAATAAAGGTTTCCATTTTCCCTGTCAGTTCCATATGAGATAATAGATCAAAATATGATTTCATGTTTTATTTACTTTCAGTGGCTTTGATCACCCTTCATTTGAAGGTGACTAATTCTACTTCACAGATAAAAACCCTGAGGATACAAAATACTGGTCACTTGTTTATGGTTTTGCATCTAGGCACCTGGTTTCCTTGGAGCAAATATATACATACATATATATATATATATGTATGTATATATATACATATATACATATAGCCAATGTTTGCCTCACAGGAAGCCTGTGTCCCTCTCAGTGCCCTATGGATGCAATGAGAATACTGTCAGGGAGGGGAGAATTTGCCCGCTCTATCCTTCTTACTGTTTAACAGCTGGACTAATAATAAAATTGACATTAAAATCACATTATCAGGAGAGAAAAAAAACAATTTAATGTTGCACACAGAAGAGTCATGATGATGCTCAGAGAAATGATGACCCAACCAGAATAGTACACTTTTTAGATAAAGAAACAATAAAACTATGAAGAATTGACAGGACACAAAAGAAAAAAAGCAAAAAAAAAAAAAAAAAGTTAGTGCTGTTTAGAAAGGACTCCAAGCAAGGTTTGGGCTTGGATAGTCCATTAAAAAGGAGGCAACAAGCTTTGTTTATACAGACTCTTTGGCTCTGGAGCTCTTAGCTCTAGCAGTCAGCTTGTCTCGCTCAGCCTTCCTGAAGCTGGAAGGGCACCTTTCACAGGAAGATTTGTTTCCTGCATTCAAGGAGACGAGAGGGTCAAGGCGCCCTTCCGGCACCGGCTGCTGGTCAAATAATTTTAGTTCAAAGTAATCAATATACCATTTTGGGATATTTTGGGGTGGCCTGTCCGGGGCCCTGACAATGACAAATCAATTCTCGTAAAACTCAAGGATTTTGGAATGTTTTTCTTTCTTTTTTGTTTTTAATGAATTAGTTCCTTCCTTTTTTTCCTACTCTCGATTTCCTCTTGTTAATTTTTCATATTTCAGTATATTGACGTAGAAATTGCATGTAGGAAAAGGCTTTTCTACAGTATATGCCATGCGCTCTGGCTTCCCACAGTCATACAAACCATCTTGCTCTTGGCTCATAATCTAAGGCCTCTTCTCCCCAGTACCTCAAATATAATTTTGTTTATTAAAATACATGAGAAAAATTTCCTATTCAAAGTACTTCTTCAATAGAAATAGATTTTCAAAATAAATTAATATTCTATATGTTTGTAAACATAGCAATGTGAATTTGAGTTACATATCATGACAAAATTTTCCATCTAGAGCTTTCCACTACTGTTTTAAAAGTGTATATGTGTATATATATATATATATATATATATATATATATATATATATATACATGTATATATATTTTTACTTTTAAAAGAATTGGTTGCAGAAATTGAGTTAATTTTACTCTGAAAGTATTGTCAGCACATACTTGACTTTTCTTAGTTCCTATTTGTTTTTCCTTTTTATCTCTGAGTCCTGTGTCCATCACCTTTCCCACCTCACTGCCGAAGCACTTTGCTGCATATCTGCTCTTAAATGTATGTAATAATCACTTGAAGGGTAGCAGAATATTCCACTCCAAAATATGCCACTTTAGCATAAGGATTATTTTGAGCTGAAGGAAACTGAGAAGAAACAGATACAAGAAAAGTGATCTGACTTTCCTCTATTTGCCTACAAGCAGGACATAAATTTACAAAGGTGTCCCCCCCACCCCACCCCCATTTCCTTTTACCAGGAAGAAAAGAAGTTAATCACAGAAGATAACTTTAAAGCCTTATCAGCCTAAAGAGAGCACCAGATAAATTTACATAACAAAACTTACTATAACTAGACTTTATCTATCATTAGTTTCCCCATATATTTTCCTTCCCACAATTTGCTCCTAGAAACTCAGTCCTTTCCTTTTGTCCCTTCTCAAAAAATGTGTTCTTTTCTTAAGATGCTATACAAAACCAAGTTCTAGACACTTCTTCTGATTTACTCCTCATTTTGTGTTCCCACATGATTGCACAATGCACATGTCCATAAACTGTTTTTCTCTTACCATTCTGTCTGTTAGTCTAATATAGACGCCCCCAGTCAATGAACCTAAGATGGGTAACGGAAAAACCGTTTTTCCTCCCCTATCCTCTGCAAATTGTACTGTATTTTGGGAGTGTCAGTGTTTTGAATTTAATTAAATAGTTTAGCTGTTTTTACTTTTTTGGTTTAGCTGTTTTTTACTTTTTTTAGTCAACATTATTTTAAAAATCTATCCATGTTCTTTTAGCTCGGCACTTCTATATGCCACCCTAGTAGAACTAGTATGCTTTTTTTAAAAAAAAATTAATTCTCCTGATAAGGACAGTGAGGTTGTTTGTAACTTCTTTCTTGCTTTAAAATATATGGTAATGTACACATGCTTTGATACACGTTGCCTTATGGATCTGTGTAGAAGGTTCTCTGGGAAACACCCAGGAGTGGGGTTGTCAGGGCATAAATTGTATAGCTTTAATTCTACCCTATGTTGTCACCTTGGTCTCCACAATGGCTATACAAGTTTATACTTCCTGTCTCACTTCTTAACCGATAATTGGTGATATCCAGCTGTCAACCTTTGCCAGAGTAATGGGGGTAAAGTCATATCTCATTGTTAATTTAATTTGCCCACCTTTGAATAAAACTGCACTGGTTTTGTCATTATTATCATGATCTTTGTACTATATCCAGAAGGAGGTGTTCCCATTCTTTGCTTTTCTTTGGATAAAAGTAACTAAAGTATTCATGGATCTTCATTATTCCATATATAGTTTTGAATACAATTGTTAAGTTCCTCCAAAAAACTGCCTGATTAAATTTTGATAGAAAATAAGAAAGCATCTCCTTAAAAATATTGACCATACAGATGTTAGACCCTCATTCTCTCTATTAATCTGCTGATTTTAGGTTTCAGTTTATTGCCTTTTTTTTATAACACTGACGTGACATGACAGGCTTCTCATTTTTTTCCTATGCGCTGGTTTTGGAGTATCAGCTACTTACTTTGACAAGTCATATGCACAGAGGCAGGGGTTAAAATTAAGGCCCTAACTTGTGCACAGCTGGTGAGTTTAGAAATAGGATGGGGTACGACCAGCTTGTGGTTTAACAGTCAGGGCTCAGCCATTCTTTTTTAATTCACACCCTCCTTCTCACAGCGCCAGTGTAGCTGACAGACAAGCTGTGGTCTCTGGTCTCCCTACGTCCGCAGAAGTGCCCCAACATTGCCCTGTATTACTCCTCTGTGTTCCATTAATACAGCTACTCTTCCTTCTGCGGTCAGTCTCCCCTCACACCCACCCTTAAGGATGATACCATCATAGGTCCTGTTTCTTAGTTCAGATTATCCAGAAAACAATACTGCTGGCAGTTTGCAGTGTTAATAAAACAGTTTTAAACTTTTGTTTCCCAAGGTTTGTGTAGATAGGACCACTCACAAAATTCCTGGTTTGTCAGGAATGCAGTAAAGGCAAGTCAGGAAATTGTATTTAGAAACTTCTTGCTCTCTCTCCCAGTTCAGAGGCTAATTGTATGTACTTTTCTTTGTAATAAAAGTACACACAAATAAGAGTTGTCCTACATGGGGAGAAGTAGTGACGACATCTACAGACCTGGAAGTCTGCATTTGAATCCAGCACTGCCTTTTACTTTTTACAGGACCTTGCACTAATCATTTAACCTCAGTTTCCCCATCTACAAAATGGAGATACTAATAGTACCTACCTCATAATGTTATTATCAAATTGAATGAGTGTGTTTTCCTTAAATATATATCTATATAGATATAAGTATATACTTATATACTTATATCTATATAGATAGATAGACGGACAGACAGACAGACAGACAGATAGATAGACAGATATTCCTTAAATGTAAATATATACATATATTCCTTAAAATTGGACCTGGCATATAATAGGCACCTCATAAATGTTAACTGTTGTTACTATTACAGTTGTTTTCACAGGTTCCAGAAGCTTGAAAATTCTGATTCTAGAAACCCACTATTCTTATTTATCTTTTCCCCCCATTTTCTGCCCTCTAGTGGTCATTCTGGTTATGATTTCTTTGTTTGATTTTATATGAAATTCTTGTTCTTGCATATAAATGCACTTTGTTTCCCTGGTCTTATTATGTCCAAATTATTTTAAGTGTGATCTTACTATGGATGAATGCATGTAAATTACAACCATTTTTTTTGTGCATTTGGTAAGAAATAGCTTGGGGGTTGTTTTGTAAAAGGAATTTTCTCTTCAATGCCCATTTGGAATCATTTCTCTAAAAGAGCTCCTTTCAAAAGCAATCCCTTTACCTAGAAACAAGAACTCTTCCTTTATCTGACCTTAACTATGAGATCTCATCATAAGCCTTGTACAAGTAATAAAACACTTTTATATTAAAGGTATTACTTCCCTGCTTCCTGAAAAGTAAGCATTTAACTCCAAAAATAACAATGTTCCAATGATAGAATAGTGCATCCTTAAGCTATTGAAAGCTTTAGTCAAAGAATAAGAAAAATACTTACTCGAAGCTATTTGTTGCCTTGAAAAAAAATCTATCACCTTTTTCCTTTTTAATACAATCTCCTTCCCAGTATACTTACAGACACTCTGAAGTTAGAGATAAAATAGACTATTCATTTTTCCAGCTTGTAAATATAATTGACATATAGCTTCTTGTAAGTTTAAGGTATGCACATGGTGATTTGATATACATATATATTGTGAAATGATAACCATAATAAGGTTAGTTAACATCTCCATCACCTCACATAATTACCATTTTTCTCGGTGTGGTGAGAACATTTAAATTCTGCTGTCTTAGCAACTTTCAAGTATATGAAACAGTTTTGTTAACAATCGTCACCATGCGGTACATTAGATCCTTAGAACTCATTCATCTTACAACTGGAAGTTTGTATCCTTTGACCAACATTTCCACATTTCCACCCGTGCCATGCAACTACCATTCTACTCTCTAAAACAGATAATTCTTAACTCTTTTATGGTGAAGAGAGATATTGTCAATTGATGTTAACAGTTGCCCAGCCCGGTCCTCGTTTCTCTTGTTTCCCAGTATCAGAATATAAACAGTAGCAAAGACCTAACTGGCATCCTTCTTTTTCTTTTTTAAAGACTACTTTTTTAGGGCAGTTTTAGCTTTACAGGAAGATTGAGAGGAAAGTACAGAGATTTCCATATACCCTTTGCCCCCAGATATGCATAGACGCTCCCCTAACTGACAGTCTTAAGAACAGATCTTTGGTGCTTTTACAACATAGCTTTTTATAAAGAGTTTTAAAATGTCATCTTGGACCATACAGCTTTAGCAAATAGACATATCATAAAGGGCTATATTAAACTATAAGAAGTTAATTGAGTTATCTAAAAGACCTTGCATTTTTATTTATAAACCAGGAAATGGAGTCAAAAAGGAGAATTGAAGAACTATGCTGAGTAATATACTACATGATTTAGGAAGTGAATCAAATATTCCAAAAAAATGATCTTGAACTACTTAATTTATCCATGCATTGTTTTGCCCTTGATCAGGATAGGACCATAAATGTAAGAGAAGGAAAGAACCTCCTGGCTTAACAGGTCTGTTCAGTTTGACTGATAACATTTATTTCATGCTCCCTAAAACTTCCTTCTTTGAGCTTGGAATGGAAAAATGCTTACTATAAAGAATGTTTTATTACCTTCCCTTTCTGAGTTAGCGAAATAATGAAGACATGTCCTTGTGATGTCAGAAATGTAAGATGTAAGACTGTAATCATTACCATAGAGTGAAAAAGATAAGAGCAGAATAAAGGAGATCCTGATTATTGACTTCGGAAAAGAGATAGGAGAGTCATTCTCGAATTGGCCAGCAATGATGTTTCAGGAATACTCCTAAACCTGATACATGAGCAGCCATTATAGGAATCAGTATTAGAAATCAGGATTAGAAATCAATATCTTGTTATTAATTCATTACCTTTTCTCAATTCCAGATTTACATGCACAATCAGTGCAAACTAATATAGCTGTGTTAAATTTATATTACATATAAAGGTTTACTTAATACACTTAATTTACTTTAATTCCATTGGATGAAAGAGTTAGCAAAGGTAAAAATAAAGTTAAAAAAGGAGATTTTAGAAGTATTCAAAGAAGTAACCAAGGTTCTCTTCTTGACCAAACTCTAGTCAGGTTCCTCTGAGTCGGATCCTCCACCAGAACTCAGATTGGCCTATAAATACTTAAACAAAGATTAGCACAGTTTCTAACAGCTCAAGACCACATCCCTAGGATGACTTTTCTCCCACCCCTCCTAAAGTGGCTACCTGAGAAAACTCAAAGCTGCCAAAAGAATTGACTGTTTCTTCTAGCACCTGAGGATAGAGCCCCTATGTCCCAGCCTCTGTGGGAGGAGAGGAGCTTAACTTCTGTAAGCCTGTAAGCGATAAGTGCCAGTTTACAAACCCAGATGGGCTTCACAGGGACCAACGCTTCCACCCACTTTTTGTAGTTTTGCACTTCCCTGACTCTACGGAGACCCACATTCACTCATTTTCCTTTTAACACCTGGGGGTCACTTCTGTACAAATCAAAGTTGGATTCACTTTACACTAGACTGTCTACTCTATGCAAGAGTGTGTTCCTGATTAAAATCTGTCCTTACCACTTTAGTGTCCAGCTTTGTTGATCTTTGAAATAGAAAAAAGAAAAAGGGAGGAGGAAACCAAGTGGCCCAATCTAGTTAAACTAATGCAACTAAATGGAAACATAGCAACTCACCAATTCAAACATGTTTTCCTAGTGCTTAGTACAGTAAGGTACTATGCTAGAGTATTGGAGACAAAGTAGTGAACAAGAAATTCCTCCTGGTCAAACATCGCTGTACAGTGGGCCACCCACTAAAAATAATATGTAAGCACTTATGAAGGGGTCAAGAAAAGAGTTCTCCAGAGAACTCACCTTGGAGAGCCAGTTAAGATTTATCTGTGGAAATAACATCTAAGATAAATCCTAAAGGATAGATGGGAATTAGGCAGAAGAAGAGTTGATACAAGAGTGTTCCAGATGGAGGGAGGAACATGTGCAAATGCCAGGAAGGAAGAAAAGAATCCACAAGTAGAAATCAATGAGCAGATTCCAGGAACTGAAAGAAATTCAATACAGCTGGAGAGTAGGGTTATGAGTGCAGGGAAGAGAGCGATGGAAAATCCAAGATAAAGGAGGAAAACTGGAGCCAGAGTCTACAGGTCTTCTAGGCTATATTAAAGAGTTAATACCCTGTCACACAAGGAGTAGGAAACAAGGGAGTTTCAAATAAGGGTTAATGTGACTTTTTTGTGGCAAATAGACTGGAATAAAGAAGACAGGAGATGGAAAGAAATGGATTTACTCAAGAGTTATTTAAGAGACAGAATGTAAAGGAATCGTGGATTTCTTAGCTGTGGAGTATAAGAGAAGGGAAGACCCGAAAGCTGAAATTCCCACTTGGGGCACGAACAGTTCAGTGAGTGGTGCTGCTTCTAAAGTAAGAGACACAGCAGGGATAGCTGGGTTGTTGGAAGAATGGGGCAGATGTGTTCCGTGATTAAAGATCCACTCTACCTTAATTTACAAATGAGGATACTGAAATTTTTGTTTTAATTGAATAAAAACACCACAGTTAAGATCTTCTTACATGCAAGGCTTTGGTCAATTAATTTACCAGAGGATAGGAGGTAGAGTATAAATTAAAATACTCAATACAGTTATTACAACTACCTTTCTTGTGTACTAGAAACAAACAATGAAAAGGAGGGAGGGACTATAGAAAAGAGGGCTAACAGCAACAGCAAAGACATGAGAATTTCACTCCTTGTAAGAATACAGATAAAGATGTCCAAGAAGTTGGATAATCAAGAAGTTAAAATATAAAAACAGGTAAGAAGTGGACAATTAGAATTCTTTCCCTTATTTTTCAAGAGCTAAGTTAAAAGAGGTTTAGCAAGACAACTAGTAGGAAATACCAGATCTCAAAAATCTAACCACTGGACATACTCATGCAGTTTTTACTTGAGGTTTTTGTTTTTGTTTTAGTGTACTTCTTTCTCTGTACTTTAGTTGAATTTTTCAGTCATGTACATTTTAAACATATTTTACTTGTGTGATAATTCTGAAGTAGGAAAAATCTTTATTTTTTTCACGCAGGTTAAAAAAAAAAGCTTGCTGTGAAACCTGCAAATTTATACAAAAGATGGGCAATGAGGACCTTCTAAAGTTTGTTGCTTTCTTTCTCTCTGCTCTGGACCCAAACAATTTCAAAACCTTTTGCTGTTGTTGATTTTACCACAAAGAACAGTTCGCATTCTAATTGCTGAAAATCCTCTTAAATTGTTGGTGTTAAGTATGACATGTTTTGTATTTAAGTCTTAACAGGCCTTGTTCTATTCCTAATGAGATCCTATATTATTTAAAAAGGTGTCAAAAAATAGTGTCACTTAAGTAAGGTGCCTGATTTCGTTAATTTTCTTCTGGTAAAGAATAGATAGATGATTGATAGATAGATAGATAGGTAGGTAGATAGATAGATTTAGGTATATTTCTATCTTAGAAGTATACCTAAGATATAGGTATATCTCTTAGTCTTTATCTTATTCTTTTTTTTTTTTTCTTTTATAATTTTTTTTTTTTTTTTGAGAGCCCACTGGCCCATGTGGGAATCGAACCGGCAGCCTTCGGAGTTAGGAGCATGGAGCTCTAACCACCTGAGCCACCGGGCCGGCCCCTGTCTTATTCTTAATATTACCTCTAAAGTTTGGGTAGTGTAACAAAATTTTGTAACTTAAGATTTCACTCAAATTCTATCTTCCAATGCAAATCTGCCTGAATAGACCCTGCTAGATTATTCATTTTGCACATTATTTTACCCATATATTTAGCCACAGTTTGTTGTTGTTGGGTGTTTTGTTTTGGGGTTTTTTTGACCATTTACTATGGACAGGACATTTTTAAGTGCTGAAGATATAAGGCAAGCAAAACGCCAAAAAAGGGCTCTAACCTATTTTATGGAACCTGTATTCAATCCAATGTTCTCCGACAAAACTACAGAATGAAAATGCAGAGGACATGAAAAGTTGTGGAAATCAAGGGCTCAATGCCATAGAAAGATGAAGCAAAATAATAATAATCACAACAACAATAATATTATGATCTATTGTTCCCCTCAAAAAGTGAGACTGTGCTGCAAATTTTATTCCAATAAAGTACAAAAATGCCACTAGAAAGACAACACCTGAGCTCAAGATGGGAATGTATATTAAACTGTCTAAAGTAGTAGGATGGAAATGATCATATTTTAAGATTTCTAATGAGTGATACTTTATTTTTTTAAATCTTAATTTAAATGTATACATTATGCATATACTCCCAAAGTATCTTCTAAGAGAGTTGAACAATATGCAGCATACACTCATACCTTAATTCACTCACCGTAACTAAATGTTTATTCCTTGGGCTTTGTGAATGAGTGTGCTAAATATTTCTTTGAAATTTAAATGAGATACAATATTGTGATTCATGCTTATATCTGATTTTCTGGTAAGTTTTTTGTTTTTGTTTTTTTTGTTTTTAAGTTTGTATTATGTTCTCCCCAGACAGAGTATAGGTTAATTGTTGGGCTTTTAACCATTAAATTTTTCTTTCATTCTTTTCTTTGTTTGGTTTTGGTTAGTTGGTGGTTTGTTTTCTTACATGGAAATTTAAAAGTACAATGTATTTGAAAAAGACATTGACAATAAGCATTCTAAGGGGCCTTACTGTAGCATGTGTGACTGTATTAGGGACCTCCAGAGAAACAGAACATACATATTATATAATATATATTATATGTAATAAAATATATATTTTTTATTATACCCTATCTAATAAAAATGAATAATTATACTTCTACATATTTTTAAGGTTCACAATGAAAGCAAACTTTGAATTACACTCACCCAGCATCTGTTTCCTTTCTGCTTTGATACACAACAATATTCATATATATATATATATATATATGAATTTATATATATGTATGAATATATATATAAATTTATTATAAGGAATTGACTCATGCAATAATGGAGTTTAGAAAATTCCAAGATCTGCAGAGTAACTAAGCAAGTTAGAGATTCAGGAGAGACAATGGAATACATAGCTCCAGTTCGTAGGCCAGTAAGCTTGAGACCCAGGAAGAGTCAACGTTTCAGTTCCAATCTGAAGGCAGGAAAAAGCTGATATCTCAGTTCAAAGGCAGTCAGGCAGGAGGCATTGCTTCTTAGCCTTTTTGTTCTACTTAAACCTTCAACTGATTGGATGAGGCCCACCACCTTAGAGAAGGCCATCTGCTTTATTCAGTTTACTGGTTCAAATGTTAATCTAATCCAAAGTACCCTCACAGGAACATCCAAAATAATGTTTCACCAAATATCTGGGCATCCTGTGGCCCAGTCAAGTTGACACAAAATTAACCATCACAAGTGACTGATTAGTTCCTTTTGACTTCTCAAGCTAACCAATAATACCATAGCATTCAGAGCAAGGGAAAGAATTGACACAGAAAACAACCCACTGACAAATATTTACTGCATACCTACTGTGTGTTCCCAGATTACCCTGCAGGGTCTGACAATCTGGCTGTAAATCTACTCCAAGAAGTATGACATGAAGATACATGCAGTAGGGGGTCAGAGCGGGAGGTCAGGATGGGATGAAAAGCTTTGCTAGGCCTTTAGAATTTAAAGGAGGAGAAGTGAGCAGACAGAACAAACAAGCAGGAATAAAGGTAGAAATATACATGCCGGGTTAGGACAGAGAGCTTAGTTTCCTAGGAGCAGAGTAGATATGTCTATAAAACAGTGATGAGAAACAAAGTTAGACAGGCATGTAGTTGTCCAATTTAAGAAGACTTGAAACTTAGATAGTGTATAATTCTACAGAGGGTGGCAAAAAAATGTGTGCACATTTTAAGAAAGGAAAAAGCTGTATTAAAATTGTAATACTTAATGTATACCAATAACAAAAGATGAAGACAAGTCACCTGTGACTTCTGCAATTACAAGAGGTGCTCAAAGGGGTTACCAGCAGGGTGCAGACTCTTCTGATTATGGTGAACTACTGCTTGAGCAACGTTGACCAAAGCGTCCACCTGTGCACATTTTTTTAGCACCCCTGGTATTTGGATAGAGCTTTCAGTTTCAAAATTGCTTTGAGATGCTTATCTTTCTTGATCCTTTTAACAACTTTGTGAGATATTATCATTATTAATTTGTATAGTGGAGATATATTTTACAGATATTTGGATTTGTTTCTTGCTTTGGTACTCTTTTCCATTGAAGTGGCAGTAGGGGACCATTATGGTTCTTGAGCACTATAAAAATACTGTTCTGAAGATTTCAACGTGGTTCATGAAATGCATCAAAGAGTGAAAGTTAGGAAGCCAGGAGGCAGCAGTAATGCTTTGTGCTCATCGAGGCATTAAGCGTTATCACAGAATAAGAGAATGGATGGCATTGAAATCGCTGGAGTCATTTTTAAAGAAAGAAATAACTAAGTTTTAAGTGTGTGAACTACTAAAATGCATGTATTAGTAAGATACATAGTAAAGGCATGGAGGTAAGAGGAGGTAAACCTCTTAAATTCAAAGATTTTGAAAGATACGTTTTATCTATTTTTATATTTAAATTCAGCTTAGTTTTGAAGTTAACCAAATGTTCAATTTCATTTTAGTCTCATATTGTCTTATGATATGCGACACATTTCAAGGGGAAAAACTATTACAGTAACTTTGTTCTCGTAAATGTATACCATCTCATGGAACACTCAACAGATTCAAACAATTTCAAAAAAGAAAGAAGTTTGTCTACTACTTTGGTCAAAGTGCCTCATTTTCTTTCATGTGTCTCTTTTGTCACGATAATGACTTTCCTTATAATACTGTTTAATATATCTCACAAACACCTTTGGACAATGTTTAGATACAAAGCAGGTTTTTTTTCTTTCTTTTACTATGTATAGAAAATTGGAAAATAGACCCTTAGCTAGAAAGGATTGGGAAAGCAGGCTATTCTGAGAATTTAAAAATCAAAACAAAATAAATTGTTAAATTTCTACTATTTTTAAGGTTCACAATGAAAACAAACTTTGAATTACACTCATCCGACCTCCTCTGTTTCCTTTCTGGTTTGATACACAATAAATTCATGTTCCTTAGGAAAAGAAATTGCCTAAGTAAGTAAAATAAAATTAGTTCTTGCAGACTCAGAACTAATCCAGTTATTTAAAAAAAAATTACATATAAAAAAAAAACTAATCCAGTTATTTAAAAAAAAGACGCTGTCATCATCTTTAGAGTAAGAATCAAAGAAAAATTGGCCTTTGCAGGTAAAGTTTATACTAACCAACTGTCTGTTTGATTTGGTGTTTGGACACTTATTCTTTTTATTAGAATTTAAAGCAGAAATAAAATAATCACCTTTATCTTAAATAAACGCTCAAAGAGTGAAAAACAAAGCACAAAATAAATATGACATCGTTTCTATTATTGAAGGGTTTAAAATATATTTACAAGGCACATATAAGAATTGAGCTATTCTTGTTTTAGCCAAACACCACATATGAAGAACAAGTAAGTACAAATTAGCAGTTTATCTAAATTAATGGTACAAGTATTGGGGTGACTTGAGGTAGTCATAACCAATAAATATCAGGTGGGGTTAAGGAGACAATGTGCTCAATAAAACTTAATATAGAGCTGTTCTGAAGGTGGGAACATATCCGAAATGGCGCTACGAAAGGACAAAAAAGGTAGCTGAGTGTGAGAAACAGCATATTATGAAACTTGTACTTCAAACCTTACATTTTTTCCACCAGAATAGAGAACTGGAGATTCTTTCTAAAAGTATGATGTTCGATTCCTTTAAGAAAGAGGAAGGAAGGCGGGCAGGAAGGAAAGAATATTTTGTCAGGTTAAGTCAAGTATTTTGTTACAAAAATTGACCTCATTCTCAGAGTATCTTTCTTGTTTCCTATCCACCGAAAAAATAAACAATGCAACCACAAACAAACCTGAACCCAGATTTTATTTTCTTCCTCATTACTTTATGCACAATTTAGTCACTGTGAATCATTTATCCCACCTTCAGAGCACTGGGAAATTTTTTTTTACCTTTTTCCGATGTGTTTCAGAAATAATATACTATTTGGACCCCATTCATACCTGATTGGCTATTATAAACGTATTTTCCTTTATAAAAATTACATCTTAAAATGTGAAAAAGATCCCATCTTCCCATTGCAAGCTAAATTTCAAATTCCCCAGGTGGTGCTTTCATCAGTATTTTACCTATTCTTTATGCATATATTAGTATGATAACCATCATTTTGTGTTTCTTACAAGCCTTGTAATTTTTCCTAAAATACTGATATTCTGCTGAGATGCTTCAAGTGTAGATACACCATATTTTTGTTTCACCCATCCACTAATTATAAAGATCAAATTATAACCCATATCTAAATAATTAGAAGCAATATCTGTACATAGCAGGAGCTCAGTAACTGAAGAATGAAATAATGAGTGACTGAATGAATGACGAATGAATGAATGTTAAATGCAGCCGGGGAGGAGAGGACGAAAGTGGATCTGAAAAAAAAGCTCAAAAGATAAATGTCTTTGGAAAGATAAAACTTGTCTCTCAGCCAGCATTAAACTAAAACTACAAGTTAAGAATCATAACGATTTTAAATTTAGGTCATGTGTAAGTAATACATAAATTTATTCTCCATGTAAACATTTCTGAATATTGTAAATAAGATTAAGGTCCCTTTGAACACTACCCCATAGACAATACATACAATGTTGTTTCGTTCATATGTGGGTTTTTTTCCTCCCAAGTGAACTCTGAATAGATGTTTTGCATCAGGAATGAAGGACAAAACCAGAGCACATCATCCACATAGCAATAATAGAAATAGCTAGTATCTACTAAATTTCAGTTACTTTTCTAAATACTGTATACACGTTAACACACTTAAGCCTTACAAAGACCCAAGGTACTTACTCTCATTATTTCCACCCTGCAGATGAGTAAACTGGGGCATTTCAAGGTAATTTCTTCAAAGTCATAGAACTTGTCAGTGGTGGAACTGTGGTTTGAACCTAAGTGGTGTGGCTCCTGCTCCTGCTCAAAACCACCATTATCATATACAAACTGTGCGGAGAAAAGGAAGCCTACGAATGAGTCCTCATCATACAACCATCAGTGACATGGAGCGTGCATGTGCTTTGGTACAAAATATGCACCCATCTAGATCGACTCACATTTGTCACTTGAGTGTGGGCTATTCTATCAAACTCTAGGATTTATAGTATACTTTTTAATTTGCTGCTCTTCTCTTATCTGGAAAATCTGGTTCCTTCTTCTCAACTGGGTTTATTCTTGATAAATGACTAAATCACAGCTAGTCCAAGATCCTCTGGCTCCAGCTTTGTGAATCAATATTAATATACTCTTCTTCGAAGTAAGTGATCCCAACTAGGCATTGCCATTAAGCTTCTCATCAACGTGTTAGACGCCTTCACTGTGTCTAAAGCGTCCTTCCCTGGTTGGTTGACATGTCAAGTCCTATTTATCTTTCAAACTCTTCGTAAGGGGCCTGTCCTTAGTGAAGTCAGCCTCCTCTGTCTTACTTCTGTCTCTTGTACATGCTGCTAGTAGTGCACTGCCACTCTGAGTTTTAATTTTGTTTACATGCTTTTCTCACACTACACAGTAAGATGCTTGAGAATAATTATGGTGTTTGGGTAACCGAGATCTGAGCACAGTGCCTGGAACATACTAACCGCATCACGAATGTTTGCGAAATTAAACTGAAGCGTGACTGTTAATCAGCATCGTTGAAGGGCGGCGCTACTTTATACAACTGCCTTTATGGCTCACTTATTAGCTCAGTATGAATTAACTACCGTATGTTGAGAAAAATGTGTTCCATGTTTTCCCCCAAATATTCCACAAAGCTATATTCTTCCGGTATATATTATTGTCCTATCTTCTTAGATGACATACTTAGTAATAGTTTACATCTGGAGAAAGCTTTTTATTTCTTTCTTTATTAAATTTAGGAAGAATTCTACCAATTAGAAGCCCCCACATATGTTTGTAGTGGCAAATTTTATGTAGTTCCCATTTTTAAAAAATATTGTACTTTAGTGGTGTAGAAAACAGCATCTAATTCTACCAAATGATCTAACTAGCAACTATTATTCCCATTAAAAGGATAAATTGCATTTTCAAAAATTTTTCATGACTGTAAAGTTTTGTAAAATGCAACTTCTATTTCTAGCAAGAAAGCTGATTACGATAACTACAAACCCCACCACTGTGAATATGTGGCTAAAATATGACAAAACTTATTTTAAATGTATAGATAAGTTCTTAACAAGGAGCGGAAAATTTGTAGGTACCAAAATAAAATGGAAACTGAAAACCAAAGGGTAAGCAAGCATTTGAAACCTCATACTGTCCTGCAATATACTTTTCCTCCCAGAACTTTAGGGACTTAAGTCGTATTTCCCATGTGAAACAGGGGACATGCCCTCTGGCCTACACAGAAAAGAGAATCGGAACTGAGACCCTCAAATGTTTACACATTTGGTGGATAATTTAATTTTTTTAATTGCCCAATGTCGGGGGGAGAGCAAGGAAGCTTCTCTGTCTCTGTCTCAGTTCTATGTGGGGAAAAAAATGTATCCCCAAATAAAGTTAAATTCTAGTCCTACAGCTACCCGGGGCTTGAGAGTTAAATTAACACGTTATTAATGTATTATATTGTTTCCACGACAGTGATTATAATAAGGCCACCTGGCAAAGCTACTGCACAGCTATTTCTTAAAGCTATGGCACAAGTATTATCTCAGAAAAGAGGGAACAAAAAAGCTTCACATAAATTGACAATTAAAAACTAGCAAATCACAGAAATAAATGACCGTGAATACAACTGAGCAGACATGATAGAAAGATTAGAGAGACTGAAGAACCTGAGATATAGAAAGAGAGATCTCAAAGAGTGATCTCAAAGAGAGTATAAAATAATACATCTCAGTGTAAAAAAGGTTTTGAAATACACAGTTATATAAACATGGCTGCATTGACTGGTAATACAAGTAGCTCACAGATGCTGAATCTAAAGGTCTATGGGAAGGGAAAGATCTGACCATCTAGACAAGTGAAAAGGAAGGATCAAAGGTAATTAGGCAAAAGAAGGAATGACCCATGTAGGGGAAACTGAAAGATAAGAATTCAGTAAAAATAGCCTAATTTTGGTGCATATTGTAGAATCATGAGCACAAGATTGACTAGGTAGCATGCGTCCATTCCAGTAGGAGGAGCCAGGCTGAAGGTAACAGTGTGGTTAGCTTTCAACATGTACCCCATCACTTCCATGGTACTTAGCTGTATTATTTGGGAATGGAACTCAATTTTGGAGTGGGTCTGATTTGTCCACTACTCCCCACACCAAACCATATCTTATCTATAGTACAGTCCTTTCATTGCAAGACGTAGATCTGTCCACATCTCACTGGCACCCTGTGCATTTGCAAGTCCCCAGCTGTACTCCTTCCCACTTTGTTTTCTGGAATTCAGTGTCCAACTAGTCAAAAAACACAAGCTCAAATGAGAGATTTTAAAATGTTCCTGGGACTTTAAAAGCAGTAGCTACAAGGTCTGACAATTAAGTTCACAAATTCATCCTAGAAAAACTACTACATACTTCATTGCTGAATATCATTATATTTAGCTTGGGAAGCTATGCACCGATGCAAGCATCTAGTCCACCCTTCAAAGCAATTTTGGAACTCTTTTTCTGGAATGGCCATCAGAGCTTGATGTCCTGAATGTCATCAAAATGTCTTCCTTTCAATATTTCCTTTATCTTCGGGTAAAGAAGTCACTGGGGGCCAGCTCAGGTGAGTCGGGAGGGTGTTCCAATACAGTTATTTGTTTACTGGCAAAAGCTCCCTCACAGACAGTGCCGTGTGAGCTGGTGCATTGTCGTGATGCAAGAGCCATGAATTCTTGGTGAAAAGTTCAGGTCATCTTTTTCACGCAGCCTTTTCAGCAGTTCCAAAATAGTAAACTTGATTAACTATTTATCCAGTTGACACAAATTCATAATGAATAATCTCTCTGATATCAAAAAACGATAGCAATATCATTGCAACTAGTTCGTAAACTTAATTGTCAGACCTCGCATGCTGTAGAGTAACAGCCATTTCGAATTTTGGTTGGGAATGAAGGGGAAGGGGGTAAAGGTAGAATTGAGTGGTCTGCTGGTAAACATTTCACAACCAGCTGGAGGAATGGAACTGATGTGCAGCCTTTGATGATTTGTATGATGTAACTACTCCCACCATGGTTGATTTTAAGCTTCAGTGTAGTAACCAGCTTGCAAAATTCCTGATAATGAGCTGGCTCCCACTTGTAACTGCTCTCAGCCTGCCGTCAGAAGGCAATCTTGTACCATTTCAGATGGTCTCTCCCAGGCGAATCATCTCACTGGTTGAATCAACCTATGGGTGATAAATATTCTTCTCATATCCTAGCAATAAGATTACTGCCATCCTAAGTAGTGATGATAGTGTGGGCTTTGTGGGTTTTTTTGTCTTTATACATACTTTAATGGGAAACAGGGAAGCAACATGGAAGCTATTTTAAATTGGATTCCCAAACAATAAAGTAATATTTCCAAACGTATTATTTGGTTTTTTTCTAAACGTATTATTTGTTTGTTTGTTTTTAAATGTATTAAGCACTTTCTAGGCATAGGCTGAGGTAGCAAAAATAGAACCGTGGGGAAAAAGTAAAATAATTCAAACCAACAAACAACTTCTCCCCCAAAATTCTTCCTAATATAATTTTTAAATGTCATTTCTTTCCTTTATGTAAATTAAATACAAGGCAGTATCTATACACAATAATCTCATTTTGAATGCATAAATGCTGGAAGAAAATATATCTGCTTAAACACAAAAAGTATGACAAACCATGTTAAAATATCTACAAGTAGAATTTTTTTAAAAACCAAGCCACCTAAATTTTGACAAGTCACAGGATCAATAACTGACCTATGATAATAAATAAAATAACTGATTGGAGAACCTTTTCTAAGAGCAAAAAATCTGAAATGTCCATCAACTGGAAAATAGATAAATAAATTTAATAGATCCACGCAATGAAATGTTATACAGCAGAGAAGATAAATAAATCCAAGCTATACATATCCATATGGGTGAATCTTACAAATTTAATGTTGAAAAAGTTGAAGAAAAAATTTACATGGTATGATGCTTTTTAAATAAAAATTTTAACACACACACACATATATATACATATATACCTACATAAAGGTTAACATGTATTACACATATATAAAAGTTTATGTATATTATACATACATACATATGTAATATGTATATTATATACATATAAGGGTTTTTTAATGTAATCTGACATGTTTGGTAATAATAAATTCCAATATCATGAGTGTTGTTACCTCAGAAGTTAAAGGAAGTATGATGCCTTTAATCAACTTAAACTATATTCAGAATGATTTATTTCTAAGCTGAATGATTTGTATATAGACTTTTGTTAACTTTTTCTTCTTTTGAAATAATGAAATATTTCATAATACATTTTAATAATTAAAAATCTATTGACAAAACATTTGTAGCTTCACAGATATCTGTGTGCTTCGAGCATTAGTCAAGAAATATTACCTTGTGCATAAAAACCCTCATTAATCTTTCTTAATTCCAAATTTGGGAATTATTTTTCTCTATATTTAATTAACAATATGTCACTAATGTTATTAAGGATTTTCTACCCAATTTCAAATCATAATTAACAAAGTAATGTATACACAAAAGATCAGAATTAAAAATTGGGAATGGGAGGCAGATGTCATCTCACCTAGAATAAATATAATGATGACAGAAATTCAATCTCTCTTTTGTTAGTCATATGTTTTGTCCCAGGAAAATCTACCAGGTTTTTCATAGTGAATAAAATTTATGATGTCATCTGAATGTGTATTCTGGTATGTGTGTCTGCACAAGCATGTGTATACACATGTATGAGTAGCCAGTGAAAAATGTCTGTGATATAATTTTTAATTATGAAAATTGATCCAAAACATAGAACACAAATTATAATCAAGCAGAAATATTTAGTTTCTCTGAAACTAACTTAAATATTGATTAAAGAGACTCAAAGGGATTGAGTCTCTGACCTAGAAAATCCCTACTTTGCCAACCTCAGAATTGAAATTATACATTGGATGTAAACACTGTTGAGATAACGCTGAATGAGCCTAAGGATAACGTTTCTCCTCCTTCCATTAAATTTTAAGGTCAGATCCAGGCAAAAATTGCCTTGCAATAGAATGGGTTTGGGGAGAACAAAAATGTAGTTAGTCATAGGTTTTCAAAATTTTAGATCTCCTTTTGTCACTGACGAGTTTTGAGACCTTACTTCTCTGATATTACTTTTCTATGTCTCATTTTTTTTCTCACTTGCATAAAATATCTGGCATTTATGTATAATTATGTGGCCCCGAGCTTCCCAGGATGTCCACACTCAAATAAAATATTGTGTCGTGGGATCTGGGACAGGGCTTCCCCAGCACAGCTCAGAAATGTAAGGGTTTAACACCCCCTAGACAAACTTAAACTAATGTCCTGAGAGTTAGGCAAACAGAAAGAGGCAGCAGGTGAAGTCTCTCCTTTTTTTTCCTTCTAAAACTTTTCTGAGTAGCAGGGCTTCCTTAAGACCTTCTTTGAAGACTTCCTTTCTCATTGTGAGAAGTATATTGTGCTTTTTTCTAAGGCTGTGGCTGGCAGGATACCTCCTTCCTTGACTCACTTATTTTCCCTCACTCTTGCTCCCCTGGCATTGACCCTCCCGGTAAAGTCTTAGGACATGAGCTTTGACTCGGGCCGTTTTTTAGGGAGTTTAAGATATCCATTTTGGGACATATCTAATCTTAAACTATAAGAAATCTAAAATTTTATGATAATAATTAGAAGTCTTTCTGTAAAATTTCCCTTGCATTTCTATAGTTATCACTCTTCAAAAATAATGCCCCAAACTTTAATTAAAAAAAAAATGCCCCAAATTTTAAACAGAAAAATAAAATAAAATAAGGCAAAAGTCTCCTTAATGTCCATAAATTAATCTAGTTTAGGAAAAGATCCTATTTTTTCTGTGGAAAATAGCACTTATGAACAATAATGATGAATATTAATGAAAACAAATCCATTCAGTTTTTTTCTTTCCTATGAACTTTATTGAGGTATAATTTACATACAATAAAATGTACCTATTTTAAGTGTAGAGTTCAGTGAGTTCTGACAAATACCTATACCCATATGCCCATATTACCATCACACAATCAAGATTTACAATATTTGCATCTCCCCAAATAGTGCCTTCATGCCTCTTTGCAGCAACACTTTCCTACCCTTAGCCCCAGGCAACCACTGGGCTCATCAGCTTTCGCTTTCTGTCACTAGAGAGTAATTTGTACATTCCAGAATCAACACACTTGTGTATATGTGTGTGTCTAGCTGTTTTTCTTCAGCATAATGTTTTCAAGGTTCATCAATATACTTGAATGGTTAAGTAGTTTGATTTTGTTTCTTGCTGAGGAATGTGCCGTTGTATTGATATACCTCATGCTAATGGACCTTTGCACTGTTTCTAATTTGGGGCTGTTACCCATACAGCTGCTATGAACATCTGTGCACAAGCTTTTCTGTACACATATGTTCATTTATTCTGGGTAAATATCTAGTAGTAGCATTACTGTATCATATGGTAAGTGTCAGTCTTTATGAGAAGATGCCAAAATTATTTTCTAAAGTAGTTGTACCCACAAGTGAAGTGCAAGAGTTCCAGTTGTTTCATATCCTTCCAACACTGGACATTATCAGTCTTTAGAAACTCCAGCTCTTTCAGCCTTCTGTCCATTTCTAGAACAGTCCTGGTCATTGTCCCCACCTGACATCGCTCTTGCAATTGGTTTTGCATAATACTCCATCCACTTACCAGTCTTCTCACGAAACAGTATCCTTCTCATCTTTGAGGTCTCAGCACAAATATCATGTCTTCTGCGATACCTTCCCTGACCATCCAATCTAAAATAAACCCTTTTGTGTTTCCTACCACAGCACCCTGTTCCATCAATTCTCATAATCTGCAGTTATATATTCTTATTTATTCACTTTCTTGTTTACTGTTTTCTTCCCCGCTGTCCTGAGCTCCCTGAGAGCAGAGACCATTCCCAACCTGTTTTCCAGGGACCCTCCAGCACATTGCACAGTGTGCATGGATTAATATCCCAGCTCTCCATGAGTCATTAAGTTGAGGGTCAATATATTTAGAAAAATCGTTCTCTATAGTTCCTTTTGAAGTTTTATGCAACGATAACTAACTCAAAAAATGCGAATATCCTTGGAATTTCTTTTTACTCATCTTTTCATCAGGAGATTCCTAGGGTGAAGAGGCTTCATGAGATTTTCTAGATGACTGTGTGCAACTACAGGAATTCCAAGGAGCCACAGTATAGTTCTTTGCTTTTGGGGGACTCCATCATTTTGAAACTTTTCAGAAGCTTACAACCCTGGGAACTAACTGTGAGGGATTCTCAAAACAAATAGGATCACCCAAGGTGTACTAGCCTACATTTGGGGCTCTGAGAAAGCCGGCAAAGCACACAGTGAGTAAAGCATGCCCAGTAGAAGGCAAGGAGTGGTGGGTGGCTTGGTGAACATCAAGCCAAGTGTTGTCATGCAAAAATGCAGGATCGATTTTTCTCAATCTCCTAATTTATGAATGAATAAGTGCATGAAGACCCGGGCTCACATGTAGGTTCTCTCACTTAGTAATTTTGTAAGTACTGGCAAATGACTTAATCTTTATGTATCTTAGTTTCCTTATCTTTAAAGTAGAGATAATAACACCAAAGTTATAAGCTATTTTCTTGATAAGCAGAATGCTAATAGAATGCCTGGCATATATTAGCTGTTTTATTGTTTGTTTATTTATTTTTTTTGCACTTTAATCCACTTCAGCTTGCATGTATTAGAAAACAAGCATTTTCTAAACACATACTGCATTCAGTTCTCTATTCAAAGTGCTACTTAATAAATATTCACTGGTAGTAATAAGAGCTTGATGTACCTACCAACAAATAAGTAGTAATTATATGACCTAGAGACTGCAGCAGCAAATAAAAAAATCTATTAAAAACGTCAGACCCTAAATACATATTACTAAGTGAAAGAAGTCAATCTGGAAAAATAAACCAAATTACATACTGTGTGATTCCAACTATATGATATTCTGGAAAAGGCAAAACTATGGAGACAATGAAAAGATCAGTGCTTGCCCAGGGTGGGGTGGAGGGAGGATTGATGTGTAGATGGAGCATAGAGGATTTTCAGGGCAGTAAAAATACTCTGTGTGATATTATAATGGTAGATATATGTCGTTCTATACTTGTCCAAACCCATAGAATGCACATCAAGGGAGAACTCAAAGATAAACTATGGATTTTGGATGCTAATGATGTGTCAGTGTAGGTGCGTTCTTGGTAAAAAATGCACCATTCTGGGGAGTGATGTTGATAACGAGAGAGGTTATACATATGCTGAGAAAGGGGTATATGGGAAATCTCTGTAGCTCCCTCTCAATTTTATTGTGAACCTAAAATAGCTGTTAAAAAATAAACTAAATTTTAAAAAAGGAAGAGAGCACGGGGAGGGGAGAAAAAAGAAAGAGAAAAAGAGAGAGAGAGAGAGAGAGAGAGAGAGAGAGAGAGAGAGAGAGAGAGAGAGAGAGAGAGAGAGAGAGAAAGAAAGAAAGAAAGAAAGAAAGAAAGAAAGAAAGAAAGAAAGAAAGAAAGAAAGAAAGGAAAGTAGATGTACAATAATTCAAAGAAAAATTATTTTCATAATAAATGTAATAGAGGAGAGGTTCAGAAAAACTTGAAAAATAATTTCAAGATCTTATTATTAAACATTCTCCAAAGAATAATTTGTGCTTGACTGAAAAAAGATTTTGCATTAATTTGGCAGTATCATGGAATTAGATATTAAATCTACATATTTTTTTCCAGCCATTCAAATCTTAACCTGTGAAATTTCCTTTAAAAATAACTTTGTCTAACTGTAAAATTATAAATGTAATGCAGGTGTTACTACTGGGTTTCAGAGATTAATCAAACTGTTCAAAGTGAAACAGATAGGAAGTTCCTATGCAATCCCAGGTCTTTCAGTATAGGGAAGAAGAAATTAAATAAAGTAACTTCACAAAGCATATATGAAATCATTGGGTTTATGACTAAAATCAGCACTTCTATGCAAATGAATCTCAGACTCTCCCGATCATATGTTCCATCTTCATGCTGACCGCATATACTTAGTATTCTGTTGTCGTCTCAATCTCAGCAGTCCTAGGGGCAACGTCTTCATCTCTCAAAAACAATTTCATTTTCTCAATTAAAATCCGTTCTTTTTTCTCAGTCAGTAAGCCTTGAAACTATGCGTTTGTTCGTCAGTCCAAATGTCGTGTCTAACCAGTTGCCAAGTTCTGAAATTTTTTCTGATGATATAAGAAAAAAAGATTGGCAGTTATTTATTTCCTTTCTTAAGCCTCAAACCAGAAAGAGGAAAGGAAATTCTAAATGTAACGACCGCATTTCAATCATTTGCTTATCACTGGAAGAAGGAGCTTCTGAATTTAAAAATATCCCTTGCCTTGAATCCAGTGATCAAAATCTATTCGTGTCTCAGCTACTAACTAGCTCTGTGACATCAGATAAGAAACTTCCCCTCTCTGCTTCAGTTACCTGATCGTCAAAATGGTGGATAAGTGGGTGGTATTCTAAAATACCTTCTTTCAGTTCTAAAATTCTTTGTGATTCTCTTCTCATATTGGTCCCGTTTTTTCCATCCCACTGTAGACCATCCAAATATAGATATTTATCACTTTGTCAATTTTCACATTACTGCAAAAAAATCACTGCAGCACTTTGTCCTAAAATTCACCTCTGACTTTACTGGCAGATTGAACTTCCTAAAACACCATTTTCTGTGTTATTGTCTTATTTAAAATGGCTAGCAGTGTTAATTAGATAAAGTCATATTCCAGATCTTTCGAAATCACCTGCCACTAAAATTTCTTGCCATACAAACCACCTACATAATTAACTTTTCTGCTCTAATCAACCTGAATCATCATTAATATAAATACATGCACTGTGCTTTGTCCCTTCTCTTTTGTCTATTTTATGTGTATCAGTCTTCTCTAACTGGTATGTCCTCTTCATTTCTTGCTACCCACTCATATTTCACATCCTCTAAAAAGTCTATTTTGATTACTCCAAACCAAAACAATTTGTCATGTATCTGAACTCTCACATCAAATTAGAAGACATGAGTAGTAATAGGTTGGGTTGGAAACAGGACTCTCAGGCCCTCCAGAACAGAGAGGCTTCCCAAGTTCGGGGCCTTGTGATGGAGGAATTCCCATCGCTGATCTCCCTCAACCAACCTGCTGAAATAGTTTTTTTAAGAACAGTGAATTGGTACTCCAGCATAGGCCATTGGTGCCGTGCCTATAACTCATGGGCAACATACATGACAATAGCTGCTTACTGCAAGCACCTGGAATTCTCTGGCTCCTGTGCAGAGCAGCCCAAAAGTTGCAGGGAATTAACCCCCTGGAGAAACCCTCAACAAATGAAAGATGAGAGTTTGTGAATAAATACCCTAGTTTCCTTGCTTCTCACGTAGAATAATTCTGAGTGTTCCACATAGCCTTCTGAAAGTCTCCAGTGGGACCAAGCCCAGGTGCCCCCTTAGGTAGTAAACTGCTCAGGAATGTTATCTCTACTGCCTTTGCTTCTCAGTCTTGCTTCTCCATTTCCTCGATCAGTGCTTGGGGTGGACAACTCCTATATAAACGACTTGCACCTAAATACTTGTGTTGGGTCTGCTTCTGAGGAAAATGTATGGCTTTTCTATATGTTTTGTTTGTTTATCCTTTTTCTTTTGCCTTGGTTTGAGTTACATACTTTAATATTTGAGAAAATTGTAAATTCATTTATCCTCTCAAATTTGTTGATATACCAATTTATGCATTATGTTCTCTTATAAATTAAAAAATTTCTAACGTCAGCTCTTTATTTTCATTCCTAATATTGTGCTGTTTTTGTCTTTATTCTCTAGGTTTTATTTACCATGCTTATATCTATGTTATTGGTCTTTTCAAGGAATTATCAGTTCTGTTGCTCATTATTGCTGTTTTGGTTACTGTTGATTCAGTTACTCTTGTGATTTCTATTTTATTTATTTCTACTTTTACCTTAGATATTTCTTCCTTTATGTTCTCTCAGTTTACTACATTTCTAACTTTCTGAGACAATTGCCAAATTAATTATTCTCAATTTGTCTTCTCTTTTAATGAACGGGTATGAAATTATACATTTCCATCCAAATATTGATTTAGGACTACCAGTTCGGACATAATGTACCTTTTTTATTTATTAGTTTTAAATATTATTAAATCTCCACTGTTAATTTATTTAGCAGTGTGTACTATTTAGCAATGTAATATTTTATTTCAAAATTATTGTGTTTTATTTGGTAACTTTTGTTGCCGATTTCTAATTTATTTAGACTAGGAAGTCCGAATAGGGAGCAGTAGACTCCCTGTTTAATGTTATTCTTTTAAATTTTTAAACCTTTTGTCCAAAGTAATAATTCATTTTTATAAAGGTCCAAAATATGTGCTTAACAATATATTCTCTACATAGTTCTCTAAAATCTCTATTGGCTAAAAGGTATTAATTAAGTTTGGGTATTTCAAGACCTACATTTTGTCTACTGAGTCTATCAATTTCTTAATTAATTGGTTAAAATATCCAAACCAGAATTGTAGATTTGTAATTTTTCTTCTGTAATTCTATCAGCTTTGCTTTATATACACAAAGTTCTGTTTCAGTGTACATAAGTTTTGTCATATTTTGGTTGATAGTTCATTTTATCATTATGAAATGTGTTTCTTTGTCACCTTTAATGCATCCTATCTTCTGGCTTCACAGATGGTTCCAAGTTCTGATTCCCCACTGTATGTGGGTCTTGGGGACTTGGCTTCTATCTCTATGCAGGTGCTGAGGCCTTAGCCATCATGGATTTTCTAGGTGACAGTCACTGCATGGGTCTAATGGCTTCAAATCTGGCTCATTGCTATATGTTCCCTGTCTGTTTCTGGCAGCTAGACATCTAGCCACTTAAATTTCTTGTTCTGACATTGGAAATTCTATATCTATACCACTATCTATATATCTATCTTCTGTTTTGTATATACACACATAGCAGAAGAGATGCGTGTATGGATGTGTAATATATACAGGAAGAGAAAGGGAATGCACACAAGAAGGGGTGTTTTAACATGTGTTCACTCTGCCATCTTGACCTTGAAGTCTATGTAAGCTTTTCTTAAATTTAAAAAAAAAATGATTAATTGGCATTTACATTCAATTTCTTGAATTGCAAATGTTAATTCATTTGGAATTAATTTTCCTGAGCGACTAAGTGAATATTCTCGTTGCTCCCATGTGAAAGTTGCCCAAAAGATTTCTATTAAGGTTGCTTATGACTACTTAGTCCTTTCACTGGAAATGCATAGCTCTCCTCAAGCAGTACTACTGATGGATTTCTATAGAATGCCTTGTTAAATGCTCACTGCTTTTACAAATGGTAACTTGGCTGATGCCCAAGCTCACATTAAGATTGGAATCGTATTAATGTATGCTTTAAAAAACATCTTTTATAGCCTAGCAGGAAGAAAAATCACTTTACTCTCATAATTTGCTTTAAGTATTGCTGCTATCATTGCTAATTATAGTATCCAAATAAAGCATTAATTTATGAAGTCTGTACAGTTTAGTTTTCTCAAATAATAAAACTTATTATCTTCTCTCAGGAAAATGTATCTTGTCCTATTAAAATTTTATATAATTTGATTGGATAAAGGATATGTATGGATGGACGATCAAAATAACTAATGGCAGGGAGACTGCTTAAGTTAATGCCTTCTCCTTTGTCATTCTATTTAGACTTTAAAATTCCAGCTCTTTTTTCTTTCTGAAATTAAAAAAAGATTTAAGGAGTTCTAAATCTCATTTAGCTAGACACATCTACTTATATCTTTAACAATTTCGAATGTGTTTTGACAGATTTTCTTTCTTTTTTTGCCATCTAGATTATAATTTATGGTTTCATTTTACAGTAGTTAAATATTATAGTCGTTTTCAGGAAGAGGAAAGAAAGTTAGCATAATCTAGCTACCTTTATACTGTCATATATGAATTATTTAGAAAAATTTAGGAATCTATCCAAATGCATTTCTCATAAAACACTCCCATGTCTGTATACTGTGCAGTGCCAAGACTTACACTGTATACTTTAGAAAATTGAAATAACTATGTAAAACAAAAGAAAAGTAATTAAGTAAAGCATGTCTTGCAGTACCATTGTGGCCATGCAACTTGAACAAAGCCTACTGAAGCAAATTTTATTCAAGCGTGTTTTCTTACATAACATTTTCCAGCATTTTACATAATATGAATTAAAGTAGATCTTAAACATATAAGCTGAAAGAAGCCATACTCTATAATTGTCAATGACTGCAAATTAGAAGGAACGTATGTTTCATTTTCTCATGAAGATTAGAATTGATATCCCAAATATAACAGGTCAAGATTTTTAAAGAGGTAAAATGAAATAAATTGTTTAAGATTACATTATAGAGTTATTGAAATAACATAGCTTATTTCTATTGTATGTTCAAATCAGATTTACACACATTTAAAATGGGGTTTTGTGATTCAATGTACTAGATAATTTGGGATATAGATTAGAAAATTATTTATTTTAACATGTGTTCCTTCTGACACTTGACCTTGAAGTCAATCTAATCTTTTCTACAGCAAAACAATGTTATTGATTGGAATTGCCATTAAATTACCAGGTGAATTGATCATTAGTCTACATAGGTTTCCTAAGTGTTTATTTGCTTTTTATTTTTTGCCTTGACTTGATATCTCGATTTATTCTCTTGAGAAAATTGTTACTTCACATAAGCCTTCAAATTTATTGGCATGCATGTATTCATGTTCTCTAATACTCTTAACATTTTTTATAAACTTTAGTTTATGTCCCTGTTTTCATTTTCAGTGAAAATCATTATCATTTAAAATATGCAATAAAAATAATTACTTCAGTTATACATTAGAATATAGTTAGTCTCTTCCAATTGTATTATCAACTCTTTTTGATCTTAAAATTTTAGTAGTTTTCACCATTTATTTTTTCACTATAAAATGTGTTTATTGAAATTACCTTCCTATTTATTAAATGCCTTAAGAGCATTTAAGTTTCACTTTTTGTTCACCTAAAGTGTGGGTTTCCTCCCAAATGAGTAACACTACTAAATGCATCACATGTTTTTATCAGTAATTATTTTTCTTTATAACAATGTATTCATAGTTGTTTGACAGTATCATGGTGTTATTTTCTTTGTTGGATTTCCCAGCTTCCAATAGTTTTCACATCTGTGAGAGCAATAACTCATAAATCATCCTCTGAAACAGGACATACTTATTCAGTGGGTAATAAGACTCAAAGTGAGACAGTGAGTCAGGGTTGAAGGGGAGAAAATGAACACATAGATATCTTGAAACATAAAGCTCCACAGAACAGTTCTGAAAATCTAATTATACTCACATTTTTTGTCTCAATGAAAAAATTACCCAATGAAAATGCCTAGAGAATAAAGAAGGAGGAAGAAGAGAAGAGGAAGAAGGGGAAAATAGAGAGATAATTGGTGATTCCATGTAAATTTTAAATATTGTACTATGTAATTTCTTTTATTTGCTGAGGCTCTATCTTAGAATGTCATCATAACTTTAACAAAATGATAGTTTTGTAATTCATAAGTAAAGAGGAAGAATCATACTTCATCTATTCCAAATTGTTATCATCGTCAAGAACAGGTGGCACAGAGACTATGGGAAATGTGGAAGCCATTATGGATTCAGTACAGCCTTATCTCTGAGTTTTTACTGTGCTTTATGTTTTGTTAATAGAGAAGGTGCTGGTTAGTGTTTTTATATATATATATATATATAAAATATATATATGTATAATATATTATATATATATCACATATACCACATATCTATACTTATATATGTATATATAACGCTATGTATGTATATATATGTATACACACACATATATATGTGTGTATACATATATAATGCTAACCAGCACCTTATGTATAATATGTATACATATATATGTTTGTATACATATATATGGTTGGCTTTAAATTTGAAACAAAGAATAGTCCTGACATGGTGACAGACTAATTTTTGCTTTTATAACTAACTACTTTCAGAGAAGCATTTGAAACACTTTGCAATCTCAACATAATATCAAATAATCAGGTTGATGCAACATATTTTAAAATACTTTGACATTTCCAACAAATTACACTTGAGCTTTAGGCTTTAGCACAAATTACTTGGGCAATGAAGTAATCTATGCTGTCTTCCAATACAGTGTCTAGAGTGATTTTTTTTTAAATATTAATCTTGTTTTACTTCCCAACTTAAATTCTCTAATGGTTTCCTAAGGCTAAATTCCTGGAAAAAAGGTCCAGGCACATAGTTCTCCCTTTTTCTCCATGTGCCAGCCATAGTGACCATCTTCTACTCTTTCCAAAGTTCCACAGTCCCCAGGTGCTCAGCACCTCTGTGTTCCCTGCTTTTTGCTGCAATGTGTCCCCCGAGCCTTCTTGCTAAATCCTGCTTTATGTATGAGCTCAAACTTTACTCCTTCCATCCCCAGCTTAGATCAATTCCCTCTGTCACATGCTCATCTAGGTACTGACACTTTCATACCACTTGTCATAGCTTGACACTGAATGAGGATAAATTAATAACCACCATTATATAATCACACTATAAGGTCCATGAATAAAAATGAACCTTATGAATTTTGCTTACATTTTAGCCTCATAATCCTGCACTGTACTTAGGATCGAGTAGGTACTCGAGAAATATGTTTGACTGAATGAATGAATACACAGCGTGGCAGTCACAGGCTTTTTTTATTTTGATGAAAATATAATCACAAATAAATAGAACTTGAATTGTTTTGTAATTTGTATCAGGGAATCCAAGAGTTCTACCATGTTTACAATGGATGTAAGATTAATTTTTCTGTAAATAGTGGCAGCGTGTGCCCTTTCTGTGCTCTGTTATCTCCACCGAATTTAGAATGTTTGTTATATAGGAAAATATAGATGAGAAAATGTAATAGTATCTTAGTTTGAGTTCCTCACAAGTAAACCCTGAAAAGGGGATTTAAGTGTACATAGATTACATGGGAGATGACCTCAGGAAACACTGGCTGCAGAGTGAGGATCTGAAACGGAATGGAGACAAACTTAACAGCATTATAACCTTACCACAACGCAATAACAAGGGTGTGCTATTGAACAAGTTACTACTCAGAGCTTTGGGAGCCAATGTAGAACATGCACCTCAGCCTTGTCCCACATGAGAGGCAAGGGAGCTGGGGTCCCTGAATCAAGTCTTCTTTTGCCGTCTTAGGAAACTGACACTAGCAATTATCCTTCTTCCCTGGCTCAGCCACATCAGCTTTTAAATATCTGCATGTCTTTTCCATAGTTAAAGCCAAACAAACCAATACAAACAAAACAAAAAACCTCTTAAATTCTTCTCCATCTGCCCTATCACAGCCAAACTCCTTGAATTAGTCCGCATTCACTGTCTTCAGTTCCTTCCCACCCATTCACTCCTCAATCCACACCAGTCACCCTCATTAAATTATTAACCCAACAGATTTTTATTTCAACCTTTTACTTAATCTCCTTGTAATTTGTGTACCTGTTGACAACTCCTTCCTTAGTACGATTCATTCCCAGTTTTCTCCTCATATTCTCGCTGCAGCTACTCAATTTCTCTGTCAAGTTTATTTTCCTTTATCCTCACATTAAATACTTCAATGCTAGGACTATCTTTCTCCTCTATATGCTTTATCTCAGCAATTTCATTCATGCACAAGGCTTCAGTTATAGTCTCTATGTATTGACTCTCAAATTCACAACTTCAGTGTCAACATCTCTTTTTGCCTAAGACGAACATACCATCCTTTTTTCTTCTAGACGTCTCCTCTCACCTGCCTCAAAGTCATCCTTTACGCAAAAATAAGCTAGCCAAAGAAAAAAAATCAGCAGATAAAAAGACATAAATAAATAACTAAATAAATGACTAAACAAATGAACTAGCTAACTAAAGTTAAACTCATTTTCTGGTCCTTTTCCCGAATTCATTAGCTCAGTAAATGGCACCACCAACCAGTTTCACAAGCCAGAAAACTGAGAGTCATCTTTCTTCTATTCACCTCCTTCTCCTTCGGCCCTCATACCCAATCTATTCTCAGACGCTATTAGCTATGCCTCCTACATATGTTTCACATCCATCTTCTCTCCATTTTCAACGCCATCACTGTAGTCAAAGCTACTCTCTGTTTTCTGCCCTGACAACTATAATTGCTTCTTAGCTGGTAACCTCTCACACTTTCCTTTGCCCCTCAATTCTGCACACAAAACGCAAAATACATCTTGTTGATGTATTATCATGCCCCTCTTCTGCTTAAAACCCTTTAATATTTCCTCATTTGTCTTACAAGAAACTCCAAAACCTTTGATGTGGGTTACAAGGACTTGCAAGCTTTTCTCCTTTCCAATCAGCCTCATATCGTTTCACTTTCTCCTTCACTCTGAACTCCAACCACGCTAACCTTTCAGGTTCCTGAATATGTATTTATGTTCTGCTGCCACAAGTTCTTTGCACCAGTATTTATCTCATCTTAGAATGCCTCTCCTTGCCTAGGTCCTCCTAATCGTTTTTCAGACCGCAATTCCAATGATCAGTTCCCAAGAAATCCTTACCTGACCATCCATGTCTACACCTATATGCTTAGAGTAATATTCAGATTTCCTTCATGGCTTTTAGCAAGATTGTCAACTAGATTCTTAGATTTATAATTATTGTATTAATGTGTTTTTTTTCCTCCATGAGATTATAATAAAAGCAGAAACACATGACTAATTTTGTTCACCATGGCCTTTAGAGTGTAGTCAAATTCCAATAGTTATTATTTATTAAATATATGAATAATCATACCTGGGTCTTGACTTCAGTGTGAAACTTTGTCCATTATACCATATATAGGAATTTTGTTATTGCAGACAAATTCATCATGTTTCAAAGATTCATCTGCATTCTAAGGACTCCACCACTTTGAAAACTTAATTTTAATACTTCAACTTTTTATAAAGGTCTGTCATGCCAAAAAAAAAAAAAAATCTATGTACTTGACTACATACATCTTAGTATTGACCACTTCTTTTTCTTTTAGTTTCGAAGTAAATATACTCATGGAAAACATCTATTTTATCAAAGCAAGTAGATTGTACCTAGGAAATTTGTAGCTAAAGATAGATGTTAAAGTAATTCAGACAATAGTGCTTCTTCAGTTTCAGAGACATTAATCTTATGAGATTTTGTGAGGATTTCCAATGATACTGAGTTATGTAGACAATACATTAGAAGAAATAGAAAAGCTGGCCACCCTCTGTTTTTTTTTAAACTATAAACCATTCTAGATACATCAATGGCTACATTTAGAAAACAGCCTGAGATTTAAGAAAGCTCTAGTTTGTGGGAAGAAACATTTCCTTTCTCTCTCTCTCTCTCTCTCTCTCTCTCTCTCTCTCTCTCTCTCTCTCTCTCTCTCTCTCTCTCCAGGGGATGGCCACATTAGACGTAATCTGACATCTCACATTTTACCCAATGACTACCTTTATCTGTTAAATGCTATTGCAGTGCCACAATCCAGCTGCACTCTTTACCATGCATAAAGGAAAAATTTTGAGCCTCACTTTACTTGACTGTTCACTACTCTGGAGACATCCCACAGTAGCTCAAATCCCAGTTATTCTTTATCCTGGGCCCTTGAATGCCAAAATGTAAATCAAGCTCATGGATATTACCTGACTCGTGTACGTTACCTGGCTGCTTTGCAAGCACAGCATGAAGTCCTTGTACAGTACAGGTTACAGATACAAATACAACTGAAATCAGTATCACGTATTTTCTGAGGGCACTAAGAACATTGAACAGGTAAATTGCTGCTGAGTATTTTTCCATGCTGAAATGTATGCAAATTCTACTGTGTATTACCTATTTTATTCCATACCAGATAGGCTTAAAATGCAGGTATTTTTCATTTATGTTATAATTTATATTATAAATTTTAATATTTATAATAAGCCGAAAAGTGAAAAAGTTTATTTAGAATGCCAAATTTCCACAAAGCCTTTTATTGCTCTTACTGAGAAAAAAAATGATGATAAACCTTCACAAATGTCATCACTTAAGCTAGATATGTGATCTACTTTACGACCTTAGTTTTGCTGACAGTTATTATGTTTTATTAGTACTGTTATTTTATTTGCATATTATCAGTATAGAATCACCTAAATATGACAACTATGATTTCTTTCAAAATTGTAAAGCTTAGATTTATGAATCCCATTAATCTCAATGTCAGCAATAGATAAATTTCCAGGTTTTCAGTCTAAGTTTTCTAGTTAAATGTTTATGTTTATAGCCTAAACATTTCTCATGCTGCTACATGGTCTTAATAATTAGAAAATTTAACTGCCCTGAGTAATACTTTAACTTAGCACTGAGGTACCTTACTTTAACTATACCATTGCCCAACTGCTAGTTGTATATTCTGTTTCAAGTTCTTTGTTTTTCTGTATAAGGAAACACTAAAATGAGTGTTTTCCAGCAAATAACTGTTTAGAAAATTTATTTAAGGGTGTAAGCATGTTTTTCTTTTTAAAATCAACTTTACTGAAACAAAATTTATCTAATAAAATGCATAAATTTTAATTATATGGATCAATGAGTTTTCACAAATATATAATTCCATAAAGCCACCAATGCAAATATAGAAAAGTTTCATCAGCTCAGAGCGTTCCCTTGAGTTTCTCTGTAGTTCCCCCCCCCCCTTCTCCCTATCCCAAGGCCACTTACCAACTTTTCATCACGTATTATTTTTTATCTCTTCTAGAATGAGATATAAATTAACCATACAGTATTTATTCCTACATCCTGCTTTTCTTGGCTCAGCATATTTTTAATATTTATACATGTTGTTGCCCATATCAATAGTTCTTGTTTATCACTGATTATTACTCCATTGTATGAATTCGTTTATCCATTTACGTGTTGAAGGACATTTGGATTGTTTCCCGTTTGGGAAGATTATAAATAAAACTGGTCTCGACATTCTTGTACAAATCTTTTTGTGGAGATAGGTTTTTATTTCTCTTGGGTAAATACTTAGGAGTAGAATTTCTGGGTTATAGGGTAAATGCATGAGTAATTGTACAAGGAACTGCTCAACCATTTTCCAAGGTGACTGTGTCATTTTCTATTACAACGAGCACTGCATGAGAGTTCCAGTTGCTCCACGTCCTTGTCAACACGTCCATTCCATCTAGTCAGTATAGGACAGTGAGACCACACAACTTTATGTCTTGGAGATGACAGGGTTTCTGAGATCAGAAGACACCGAAAAAAGAGACTTTTAAAGTGTGACATTACAAGGTACTGCAATCTCTTTCAGTTTCCAGGCCTGATCCAAGACATGATTACTCAGTAAAATGCTTTTGTAAGACTGGAAAACAAAAAAGCATTTTCTTTGCAATGAGGCTTTCTCACCAATTCAAAGATTAAAAAAAGTTTAGTAGTTTTCTCTTTCTCAAAGCAAAGATTTTGCTTGCTCTGGAGGGTTACTCCTCCCCCAGTTGTGTCTACAACCTCAGCAGCTGCACCAGATAAAAGTGTATCCATCTCTTATTCACCCATGAAAAGTTTGTACTATGGATAGTTTACTTCTTTTAGATTTATTTGTACCTGTGAAACAGGATTGTCACAAAATAATGGTTTTAATCAAAAGTGTGAATTTTGGGTTTATTGAATAACTCGTGTCAGTGGGAGTGAAGATCCCTCATGTTCTTTTATATCCTAACCGTAAATAGGACTCTTGCAAAAAAAAAAAAAAAAAAAAAATCTTACCAGTTTGAATGATTTCCTAAGGAACATTATTAAATCAAGAATAATGAATATTTTTGTGCTGATTGCCAGAAAGAGTAATATGATAATGGTATTACTTGCCAAAAGAACTACCATGCCCCTTTTTGCACAGATTATTACTCTATGAATTTGAAACAGGGCTCATTGAATATTATTGCATTGTGTTAAAATATTTGTGCATTGTTCTCAAATGTAATTTCATTATATATTCTCCCCTTACCAACCCTTTATTTATTCAACACTTATTTATTCCAAGAGCAGTTTTAATAAGAATGACCTTTCCTTCACTTTTACAGACAAAATGAAATGAAGGAAAGTAACTGCTAATAGATACAAGGTTTCTTTTTGGAGTGATTAAAATTTTCTAAAATTGATTATGGTAATTATTGCACAACTCTGAATCTAATAAAAGTCATTGAATTGTACAATTTAAATGGGTGGATGATATAGTATGTGAATGTTATCACAATGAAGCTGTTATTTTTAAAATGAAGTAAGGAGAGGGAATATGAATGCCAATGACTTTTCTATGATGTCTTCACTAACCAAATTCTCACCTAACTGAAAATCAAAAACAATTTTATAAGTCAACTTCCAAGCACACAGAAAAAAGAAAGAAAATTATCTGGTCTACCTGAATAAGCATAATTAACATAGCAAGGGTGTACTGAATTTTTGTTCTTATCAGGCATTGAACTAAACATTTTAAATGAAGTATTTCATTTAATGTTTATATCAACTCTAGAAAGTTGCTATGATTTATTACATTTTTGTAGGTGAGAAAACTGATATTTAGATCAAAGCAAGAGCCAGGGCTCAAATCCCAAGTTTGTCTGATGTAATTTTTTAAATCTGTTGCTTCCTATCCTTAGAGCATAATATCCAAAAGGATTCCATTGCTGTTGCTTGTGGCCAAAAATAATCTACACATGCTGATACACATACTCAGAGTCACACAAAGTATAACAAACATTTTTCAGGTCAAAAGTAATGTGTACACATCAACTCAGCCTTCTCTGGTGAAAACCGAGATCCAGAAATCTTAAAAGCCTAAATCAAGAAATCCTAAATTCTTTGGAGTTTAACTGGGAGCAAGGAGTGTATTACAATAATAATACTTTAGGTTCTATAACACTTTATAGTCAATGAAGAGATTTTTGTAATGGTTAAGACAACCTATGGCCAGCCTTGTGAGAATTATCAAATATTAGTTTTGCAAGAGATATTTGAAATTTTATTTTGAGTAGGACCCTTTTCCCAGAGAAGCTAAGGCAATTTTCCAAGGTAAAGCAACTGTTTAAAAAGAAAGTCAAGAAACTATCTCAAGTGTCTTGAGGTACAGGGATCCCTTTACCACGTTATATTAATTATTACTGATTAATAAATATTAGTTCCCTTACTTCTCTCCAGTTAATGCCCAGTACTGCCCCAAAGATCACTTACAATACTGCCTTCACAGTTTCTAGTTCACTCGGCTCTCTCATTGCAAACTCTGGGGATAAATGTGGCATTATCCCAGATTCTGCTCCTGCTAAGTCCAATTTCATCAGGGAGTAATAAAGAACAATACACATTTTTCCTTTACTATTCAAAGAGCACTTCTGGATCACTGAGTTTGGACAGCATTTCATTTCTGAGATGCAAATTATTCTAATTACAACAAATTTACCTTATTACAAAAACCAAAACCAAAACCAAAAAAAAAACCTGTTTTTTCAGGGCGACATCCCCTAAACGATACAGAATTTAATAAAATTAAATTTTACTTGCATTTAATAGTTGTTAGGAAAGGTTGAAAAACCAAAACACAAAAAACAAGGAATTGTGTTTGCCGCTAACAAAAGCACTAGATGGTGAGATAACATTATGGAAGGAACACTTCAGAATGTTAGATGGTGTGCATTTGTTCTGTGTACACGGTCATTGACTTCCACAAAGGGATACTCCTTTTAGAAATACAATGAAATAGTCAGCAACTGAGATTAGTATTATGCATAAGTAAATTTTCTAGATAACTAAGGCTTGCAGCTCCAAGAGGCATCACCGTGTTTATTTCATTATTCCTTCTGTAAGTATAAATTCTCCGTAAGCCTACTGCGTTTGCCAGGCGCAGGGCTAACCTTGTGGTACAACAGAGAACACAAGCCCTCCCCTCACGGAGTTTTTGTAATGTTAGATAAGATCATTACTAAAGACATATCATTGTTGCCTCTTTAAATCATGGGTAATCCATGTATAGTCATTCATACTGTCTTGATGATTTTTGATGGAAATTCACTATTGAAGTAAAGTACTAGGACTGTATTTTAGACTTAATATCTTGTTCTCCTAAATAGAAATCTGCTAACTTCTGTTGCACTGGGGGTGTCCAAACTTACCAGAGTTCCGGTATTTTTCATTCTTTTAGTTTTAATCTGTTGCGAGAAGTGAAACCAAATAAGTAAACTTGTTAAACATTGTCTGCTCAATAATTCAGACTCTTGACATGTTCTTGTAAAGTGCCTGGCCACTTGCAGGGACTCTGGGAAACTTCTTCAGCAATTTGAAAAGAACTGTGGGTTCACATATTTGCTAAAAGTTAAAGCTCCCCATAAATTATATTACCTACAATGAACTCTATTCTCTTTATATTGTTAGCTGAAAGGAAAATTGGTAACAGGGCATCTCAGCCTACCATAACAAAAATACCGTAAGCTGGGTGGCTTGAAAAACAGAAATGTATTTTCTCACAGTTCTGGAAACTGGAAAGTCCAGAATCAAGGTGCCAGCAGGGTCAGCTGGCACCAGGAAGAGTGAGAACTCTTTCTGGCATGCAGATTGTCACCACTTACTAAGTCCTTACATGGCAGAGAGAACTAACAAGTTCTCTGGTGTCTTTTCTTTTAAGGACACCAACCCCATCAGATAAGGTCCCCACTCTTAGGACCTCATTACCTAAATTACTTCCTTAGAAGCCTCACCTCCAAATACAACCACACTGGGGGTTAGGGATTCAATATGTGAATTTGTGGGAGACACAAATATTCAGCACATAGCAGGTGGTTAAACTAAATAGTAATAATAACTATTATTGTTATATTACTGATGTGTATGGAAATTCTTCTGACATATTTATTTTAGTGCTATTTAGTTGAGTGCCTATTTGTAGTCAAAGTCAGAAATGATATCTGTTCTTTGGTATCTTAAGAGAGGATATCAAAGTCCTATGGCCTGCAGTTAATTTTTTTCAATAAAGGATTTTTGGTTTTAATTATATATTTTTTAAATGCTCTGTCACGCGGGGAACCCTGCTCGCTGCGCCATTTGTCGTGCAGGGTCTCAGCTCCCACTCTCCACCCAAGAACGCAGGACACGGTAAGGCCAAAAAGGAACACCCACGGAGCCGTAGATAGGGGAGTCAAACCAATATATTCTCGCTGGCGGCTGGGCTGGAGACACAGGAAGCAGGATCTACATAATCTGCCTAACAGCAGTCCGCGCTTGCCAGCCACCACCTTCTTGCTAGCCCCCATTCCTTTCTGCTAGCATAGCCACAGCCATTATATTAGTGGCCAATGGCCTACGGGTTACAGCTGACGGCCAACTAGCCACAGCTGCTGGCCATCTGATCACAGTTGATGGCCATTTACTACCCGAGCCAGCACCTTTCTATGTGAGGCCGAGAGCCTGGAAACTGTTTTTTGGGGTTTTGTCCCCACATGCTCATTATATTTTTTTAAAAATGCTCTGCACTTGCAGAAAGAACCTCTACTATTATCAAACACCTATGTTTCTCAAGGTCAGATTAAAAGCTGTATTAAGCATTTTTGTTGTGACATTGACATTACTGCTTGATGAGGTGAAGAAAAGAGCAAATTCACTGATAAAATTTGCTTTTCAGTGCAGTCTCCAAATAATGAGAATGCAGCTTGGTTGTTATGAAGCTTTCCCCTTGGGTTTTCTTTAAAAGGTTATAATGGTAGTTTCCCATGACTGTCCTTAGTATAGTAGTTGTGAAACTAATCAAGTGTAGTGATCCTTCATCTGGAAAGTCCTCAGACTTCATCTAATGGATTTTTCAGTTGTTTGTACAGACCATGGGTCAGTGAATTAAGCTAGTGTTGTTCTTGTCGTAGTTAATGGGGTGATACAATAAACAGAAAACACTATGGTCTTTTTTCAGGGCAAAGTAAATATACGTTATAAATATTTTTCATTGACATACTACAGTGGTACCACTAGTCCATTCTTTCCGGCGTGAATACAGCTTTCTTCAATTGACAGACAGCTGAGTGTAGAGTGTTTGCTAAATTAGCTAAGCACTTAAACTTGTAGTACTTCTTAAACTGTAACGTGCAAATGAACCACCTGAGGATGTTGGTAAATTGCCTTTCCTGAATTTCAGATCCAGTAGGTCTAGGATGGAGTCTGAAATTCAGCAGTTCTAGGGGTGATGCTGTAATTGCTAGTCCAGACCACACTTGGAGGAACACGACTCCAGAAAGGCCCAAGGCTCAGTCATTTCTTTTAGACACTTATAAAACATAAATTTATAAAATTACATTACTGTCTACTCAGTATGGTTGCTTTGAGGATTGAGGTGACATATGAGGTCTAACAATGAAGTTTGCCAACTTGCTGCAATGATTTTGATAACCTTTTTTGATATCAGAGGGATTATTCATTAAGGATTTGTACCAACTGGACAGTTAACCAAGTTTACTATTTGGAAGTGCTGGAAAGGCTGCATGAAGTTAGACGACCTGAACTTTTCGCCAGCAATTCATGGCTCTTGCATTATGACAATGCACCAGCTCACACAGCACTGTCTGTGAGGGAGTTTTTAGCCAGTAAACACCCTCCCTACTCTCCTGATCTGGCCCCCAGTGACTTCTTTCTTTACCAGAAGATAAAGGAAATATTGCAAGAAAGACATTTTGATGACATTCAGTACATTCAGTACGATGACAGCTCCGATTGGCATTCCAGAAAAAGAGTTCCAAGATTGTTTTAAAGGGTGGATTAAGCGTTGGCATGGGTGCATAGCTTCCTAAGGGGAGTACTTCAAAGGTGACCATGGTGATTATTCAGCAGTGAGGTATGTAACACTTTTTCTAGGATGTGTTTGTGAACCTAATTGTCAGATCTTGTATATAAAGCAGCTGGCACAAAAATAGTTCAAACATGATAAAACCTGTTAATTGAATAAACGAGAGGCATTGTCTATTGTGCTTAATTTTATGTATCTGAATTTACGTAAGACAGAGAATTTACGGGCTCGTTATGGTAACATTGGCATGTCAGTATGAGTTTGCTGAAAATATTAAACTCTAGAGATATGAGACTTTATTTCAAAAGTGGGAATAAACTCACCAGTGGCTTTCAGTCAGATTGATGGCAAAGTAAAAGTAATTTCATCTGGCAACGTTAAAGTTTTGGAAACCAGTGTGGGCATTTTTGCAGTAATATAGATTTTATTTGATGAGGCATGCAGGTAATGGTGGCAGTAATGAAACAGTGGAAAGCAGGAGGCCGACATTTACTGAGTGCCTACACTGAGCCAAGCGTCATGCTTATGTTACACTGGACGCACGTCAAAACCACCTGGGAGACTTTCATATGTATGCACACACATCCATGCTTCACTGCCAGACTGTACCAGAACCTCTGCAGGGGGTCCAAGCACATTTTTTAAAAGCTCTTTGAAGCCTCCTTCTCTCTTATAGCAAGTGTGCCACTGTTTCCCCATAAGGTTTCCTCTCCCCAGAACTCTTAGAAGGAGACCTCCACTCCTTTCCTTCCCCACTCAAGCCTGGCCACCTTCATGTAATACTCCCTCAGGAGGACATAAATCGTTATAGCAGATCTCCTGTGCTCTGCTTCCTTGACAGCCTTCTCCTTTTACGCTCAAAAGTCTAGACCGAAAGTAAAAAATTTTTTTCAATTACCTGCTTTTTCTCTTCACCTCGTTGCTCTACTTAATTTTTCTAAGGCAATGTAGATGCTTCTGCCTACTAAGGGAATGCTCAGGAGAGGCAGAGACGAAAGATGCAGAGTTCACTATTTCAAGATCCTTTCTCACATCAATAAATGGCCTGAGTCAGGGTGTGATTCCAGATCTGACCGAGTCTAAGTACTGTACATGCTATTCCTACTATACCCTGGGGCCAAGTATTGCAAGCTATCTAGGAAAAAGCAATTAAATTAATAACGACTTTTCTTTCCCTTTTCCAAGAGAGAAAAGAAATAAATGTCATTATTTCATCTTACAACAATACCCTGAAATATTAAGAAATATGGTGCAGTGATTGTAGCAACATCTATGTCTTGAACTACAAGGCACTTGCCATAGGTCCCCTTTTCATCACACATCTCCAACTCTTTTCACATTTGTGGCCCAACTCAGATTTTAAAAACCAAGCACCACCCTTTCTTATAGATCACCCTCTCCCACTTCTGCCTTTTCAATGGTTCCCTTAAGTGTCTTACCTGCCTGGACTAGGTCAAATCTCCTTTCTATCAGAGCACAATTTGTAAAGTTTGCCTCATTTTAGCTTCCCTGAACAGAAGAGTCGAGTCCACCCAATTAAAATACTGTATACATGAATAATCCTGTCTTAATTCTGACTCCCTTTTCAAAATTGACATTTCCCCAGTATGTATATATTTTTTTCATTTGTGTTCTTTTTAAGTTTTAAATATATGTAGTATTGCATTGCACTCTGGTCTTTTCTTTGGAGCGCCTCTAAAATACGTCCGTTATGATTTCCTGGGAACAGTGATTCTCAACCTAGCTACACATGAGAATCTCTTGATGGCTTTAAAACTTATTGGTGCTGGGCCCAATCGAATCAGAATCTCTGAGGTAGGACCAAGGTGTACGTTTATGTTTAAATATCAGGATTGAGAATTGCTACTTTAGATCACACATTATTTCGAAAATGTCCCTTCTCTTTTCCCAGAAAAAAAATCAAAACAAAACAAAACAAAACCAAAAACAACAAAGGAAAAAAAAAAAAAACCTACGTCATAGGTTTAGCTAGAAGGAGTCCTAGACAGGTTTGGAGATCTGGAAGCAGGAGAGCTCCAAGAGACAAATTTGGAAGTCACAGAATTGGAGGACATAATTCAATCAATGATATTTACTTGGCTACTAAACATCGTATTTATAGTCCTCGTTTCTGCTAAACTTTCTAAGCCTATAAGAAGTACCTCTTGCTCAAAATCAGTATTTTAGTTCATTGAAGATCAGTGACTTGTGTTTCTCTGGTTTGCGCAAAAGGCTGGGAGGAGAAAAGCAGAGTCAGGCGTGCCTTAATTGTAGCTTCTTCTCACTATGTCATTGGATCCATATGGCCCCTGAATTTTCCAGGATAAAGGTGATCTTTCAGATTTATTCATCAAGGGCCAGAATTTCTAGCTAAACCCTGGTGGCAGGGGACCTAGGCACAGAAGGAGCAACATGGAATAGTCTTGCTCAGAACTTGAGACTAGGCACTAGGAGACTATTCATCAGAATATTGCTCTTTATTTTGAACATATCACTAACCAGTCTGTGCCTTGGTTTCCTCACAGGTCATAAGTAGGTAGGAACAAGTATCATTATACCTCAAAGGATTTTGTGAAGTGAGACAATCATACAGCTCAGTGCCTGAAAAACTACAAAGTACAATTCAATATATATATATATATATATATATTGAATTGAATTATATATTGAATTGAATTTTATATATATGTATATAAAATCACTATGGTTATTTATGATGAAATTGGCCCATGTTCTTCTATTTGTTGCCAACTTGTGAGTCAGAATGGATTTTGGAGAATAAAATTGGAAACAAACAAAAAAATCTCTTTGCAGTACATTTAATAATATGAACTCAATGAAAACAAAGAAAATAATTTTGAAAAGAAATGCATCCTGACTCTCATACACTGTTGGTGGGAATGCAGACTGGTGCAGCTGCTATGGAAGGCAGTGTGGAGGTTCCTCAAGAAATTACGAATAGAATTACCATATGACCCAGCAATCGCTCTCCTGGGTATCTACCCCAAAAATATAAAAGCATTTCTCTATAGAGACACGTGTACGCCAATGTTCATTGCAGCTTTGTTTACAGTGGCCAAGACATGGAAACAACTAAAATGTCCTTCGATAGATGAATGGATAAAGAAGTTGTGGTACATATACACAATGGAATACTATTCGGCGTTAAGGAAAGATGATATAGGAACATTTGTGACAACATGGATGGATCTTGAGAGTATAATGCTAAGTGAAATAAGTCAGACAGAAAAAGCAGAGAACCCTATGATTTCACTGATATGTGGTATATAAACCAAAAAGAACAAGACAAACAAATGAGAAACAAAAACTCATAGACACAGACAATAATTTAGTGGTTACCAGAGGGTAAGGGGGTGGGGGGTGGGTGATGAGGGTAAAGGGGATCAAATATATGGTGATGGAAGGAGAACTGACTCTGGGTGGTGAACACACAATGGGATTTATAGACGATGTAATACAGAATTGTACACCTGAAATCTATGTAAATTTACTAACAATTGTCACCCCAATAAATTTAATTAAAAAAAAAAAGAAAAGAAATGCATCCTGGATATTTGTGATGACAGTGAAAATTTGAGGGGAGGGAGCAAGTGATTTTTATTTTGCTTTATTTACAATATCTTCTTCCTGAAACATACTTGTTTTCTCTTTAACAACCCAAACATTGTTGAGGGCAGAAATAAGTGGAATTCGCAAAACTCCAGAAGAAACTTTTGTCAATTACTAAGCCAAAATAAAAATTTGGTCTTTATCCTTATTACATTCTCCAGGGAAATTCCAGCTCCTCACTCAGTGCAGCCCCTGGGACATGCTGCCAAAAGGCTGTTTGCTGCTCTGGAGAAAAGGGTCTCCACGTTCCCCTGAGATGTCACTATAACTGCTCACTTTAGATATTTATACACAGAATGTCTTTATTCTCAAAACAATTTTTCAGAGCTGTGTTTTCCAATGAGATCATTAATATTAATATTCCATATTAGAATGTACTTAGTGTTAAAGAGGTTAACCTCATTACCAACCAGGAAGATCGTAAAACATTTTATGAATACCAAAGGCTTCTTGTGCAAACAAGAAAATGAAAATACACAAGGGAAAATATGTTCCAAAGCCATCAGGAAGAATTGGGTTCCATTTAATTCCAGCCATGGTTACTCCTCTATTCTGTTTTCCCTCAACATTTATGAATGTTTTCAATGTTATATTATTTTACTTTTATGATTAACTTTAGATGAGTGATTATAAAGAACTTTTCCTCCTTAAGGGCAAAACTGCACATTATTTTATATGCAGTTAGCACTCAGTAAATACTTATAAACTACCTACTAATTTGAATCACATGAAATTACCATTTTCACAAGTCAAATGTAATTCAATATTAGCAATCTCATGTACTTAATCTTATATAGACTAACTCTAGTCAATTACTTTTTTCAAATACCAGGTTGTATTTAATTTGTGAATATCTAAAAAAAATGTTTTTCCATCTATGTCAGAAAAGTTTAGCTAATTTTTTCTCTCTCTGCTTAATGTACACATTTGCACTTAATGGCAATTAAGAACTATCGCTTTAGCTTTACGCTATGACTATTTCAAGTATTTAAAAACACTTTTCTTTTATAAGTCTTAACACTCTTCTCTGTAATTCATTGATTTTAATTACGTTCTTTTGATGTTAAAGAAAAATATCTTATAAATAGGTAAATTGAACCAGAGTGTTTCAGATTTACTTATTATTTTGGACTCCATATATTATCTGTATACATACACATCACAAATTAGCTAACAACTTTCTTAGATCTTTAACACCATTTTCAAATTGTGTTTATCCAAACTTTAAAAGATGAATTCCCTAAGTTCCCACTGCACCAGGGACTTAGGTAAGTCTTTATACCATTTCAGTTAGTCAGTTCTACTCTTTTCCTGCTCTGCTCCCCAATAGAAAAACAATGCTTAAAAATGTTTATTTCACAAGAAGAAATGTGGAATTTCCTTTAAGTTACTACTAAAAATGACAAAAGTTAATATCTAACAAAGACATACTTAAAGTTATTTTACATTATCCATCACTGATTAAATTCAGTTTTCATGGTGTTCTGATCACCAAACCAACAGAACCTCCACAAATACTAAATAACAAGACATGATAAAGATCATACAGTATTCCTCCCTTATCCTTCCAAGACCCCCCAGTGGATGTCTGAAACTGCAGATAGTACTGAACGCTATATGTACTGTGTTTTTTCCTATATGTACATACCTGTGATAAATTTAATTTGTAAATTAGGCAAAATAAGAAATTAACAACAAAACTAATAATAAATAGAACAATTATAACAATGTACTGTAATCAAAGTGATGGGAATAAGGTCTCTCTCTCTCTCTCTCTCTCTCTCTCTCTCTCAAAAATATCTCATTGTGCTGTGCTCATGCTGCTTCTTGTGATGATGTGAGATGACACAATGCCTATGGGATGAGACCAAGTGAGCTGAATGACATGGGCATTGTGACATAACATTAGACTACTTCAACACAAATACTGAGATAGCTTGACAATCAATCTGATGACCCTTGGCTACTAAGTGGTTATCACGTAGCGGGTGTATACAGCGTGGATACACTGGACAAAGGACTGATTTCACCACGCTCCTCAGAAAAGCGTGCAATTTAAAACCTAGACATTGTTTATTTCTGGAATTTTCCATTTAAAATTTTCAGACCACAGGTTGACTGTGTGTAACTAAAACTGTGGAAAGCATTACCATAGATAAGGGGGGACCACTGTAAATTCAAATTGTTAATGTTTTCCCTTCACTGCCTTTTCCAATCTATTTTCTATCATATAATTCGCATTTCAGGATCATTTGTCTCCCAAACCTATACACAGTTATGCTTTTAAAATGTTGATATCACAATGAGCCCATATTTCCCAGAGGGTATTCCAGTTTTTTCCCCTTTATATTTTATAAGATTCTTTGTCAATATAATGAGTCCACTTTTCTTCACCCCGATTTTCTATCCCCTAATTTTAGTTTAGGCACATTTAGAGGTTATTTTGCTTATTCTCTATACCTTTCTCTTGCGCAAATGCTTTTTCCCTGACATAGGAGTTTTATGTTGACTTTATCTAATAGTTATATAAACACCCTCACATGCCAATACTGCATTAGCCTAGTTCCAATTTCAGCAGCTCCCAAAGATGCTCATCAACAAATCTTACCATTTGTTTCTTACATACTGTGTTTCCTCGAAAATAAGATCTAGCCAGACCATCAGCTCTAATACGTAGCAGAATCACCCATGGTATTTCTTTGTGTTTATCTGTTTTCCAATCAACCTTTCCCCATGGAAGGGGCAAGGGAGGAGAGTAAGTGGGAATGTAGCTTGGAGCAGGAAAGAGGGAGAGATGGATGGTTGGGAGGAGGAGGCCAGGATGAAACAACAGAGAGCAGAGAGCAGGACAAGGCTGGTGAATTCATTGCTTTTTCTGAGCCTATTGCTTACTAGGAGTGCCCCCTTTCCAAAGATTCTTAAGACTAAGGAAAGGAAAGACATTAGAAGAAGCGTTTGGAAAATAGTGACTGAACTATCAGTGTTGTTCTAATAAAAAGCTGTGTAAAGGATGTAATGAAGGAAGGACATGCTATTATGTGCGCAGTTCTTTATCCTTTTCAAGTGTTCCTCATCTTTCACTCCCACCCATGGCCCAGCTTTAACTCAGGCGATTAACCTGGCTGCATATCTGATCAACTGTTAGAATTTATTTCCGGTGTTTTCATTTTCTCTGTCCTTTATATTGAAACTGAAAACCAAACTCTAAAAGAGTCTTACACTGAATTTTCCTAATCATTAATCCATGCCTTCATAGTGCAATTTTGAATAACAACCACATAAATTCACACTATTTTTCTGTTAAAATAAAATTGGTTATGAATGGGTACAGCTATTTTCAGAAGCTATAACAAAAAGGGAAATTAAATTGGAGTTGGTTCTGTCGACGTGAAAGAGTACAATCAGTCTGGGACTCAAGGACTGAAAATCAGCTTGGACTGGAAAAGGAAAACGCAGCCCTGCTGTTAATCAGGTGGGAGGACAGACACAGATAAAACCAGCTGCAAAGTTAACAGGAAACTGTTTCTTCTAAGGTCATGCAGCAACTATAAAATGTCATCATGACCCCCTCTCTTTGTCTGACCATTGCTTTGTTAACAGTGACACCTCCAGACTTCTTTGCTATCCCCACCATCTATTACTGGGGATACCCAGTTACTAAACTGCCCTCACCTCATAACAACACCCAACCCCTCTACTAATCCTGCTGCAGACACAGCATCTAACCCAGAGCTGGTCTCCCTTCTCTTAGAGCTTCCTCAGAATCCTTCTGCAGGAACCCAAACCTCACCAAAGATGGCACCTTCCCACCCACCCCAGCCCCCTCCACCATGGAGAGTGCCATTCATGCTTCTTCTCATGTGTGCTCCCTTGCTTTCCAGTCAGTCAATATGATTGTGTCAAACTGCAGGTTTGAGCTTGGTTGACTTTGGCTGGTTGAGCTTCAAGCAGTGTCAAATAGAAGTTGGAGAGTTTGAATGATTTTCCTGGATATTTGGAGTTTTTAAATAAGATTTCCCAAATACCTAAAGTTTGTTCGTTTATCTGTTTGCTTTTGGTGGTATATAAATTATAAGAAAATAAGTCTTTAAAATATCAAAGTCCATTGATACATAACAAAATAAGTATCTGAGCCTTCATAACTTCATTCAAAGTGGACAACTTTCAGTAATAAAAATTTCTTTCAATAATGTAGACATAACTTTTTTAAATACATGATAGTTTGGCTAAGAAGGAATAAATTTCCATTCAGTGTTTAATTGTTTTGACAAGTTGAATTAAGTCTAGGTTTTCTTTTCTCTTTCAAGCCTTGGATCTCCTCGGCCAGTACCTGATACAAATACTTATTTGCCTTCACCCTTTAAATAGGTCCTATGTTGTATAGATACCATTATTATTTTAGTCAGAGGCACACTCCAGGTGTGATCTATTTCTGACATATCTATACTGTTCATAGTTTGTTTTCATACACCTCTACTTTAGTTTTATGAATTGTAGATTCAAAATACATTTTATATATGACAAGGAAATCCCTCCCCATTATCCTCTTCTTTTTTCAAAATGGTCTAAATTGTTTACACGATTAACTAATTGTTTATTCTATTAAACTAAATTGTTTATTCCATCAAATACACTTTGTTAAAACTTGGTTCGATTCCAAAAGAAAATTACATCAAAAAGCTTCCCCATTGTAATATTATCAAAAATGACATTGAACTTCTAAATTAATTCTGAAATAATTGAATTTATAGCCTTAGAACTTAATATGCTTCTTCTCTTTTCAAATATTATTTTATTTCTCAGTAAAGTTCCTTTTAAAAAAGATATGTATCTAATATTTTTACTATTTTAAATACAATGTTTTATTTTTCTTTAATAAAAATAATATTCATGATAGAAAAATTTGGAAAGTCCAAAAATATTTATACCATAATATTCCTCATAGGTCATGATATCAATAATTTTCTGGTTTTGAAATTCACATATATTTTCAAATTTTTATTGTTAGTTTTGACCACTTTATTCAATTATTATAAATTTCGTTAGTATTTACAAATTTCCTTAAGTTTCTAGGTGATCATGTTATTATTTAAAACTATTAACAATTATATCTGAGCTTCTTAAAAAGTTCTACCTTCTGTTCCTTTTCCACTTTGTGGTAGGCAGAAAAATGGCCTCCTAAAGATGAACACATCCTACTCTCTGGAAATGATGAATATGTTATGTCACATGGCGAAAGGAAATTAAGTTTGCGAGTGGAATTAAGGTTGCTAATCAGCTGACTTTAAAATAAGAAAATTATTCTGACAGCCCCACTCTAATCACATGAGTCCTTATATGCAGAGAACCTTTCTCAGCTTCAGTCTAAGAAAAGTGTGACAACAGAAGGTCAGAGAGATGAAGGAAGGACTAGAGTAGCCATTGCTGGCTTTGAAAATGAAGGAAGGGAGCCATGAGCCAGGAAATGTGTGTGACCTCTAAAGGTGGGAAAGTCTTTACCAGACCCCAGCCCACAGCCTCCAGAAAAGAATGCAGCTCTGCCAACACCTTGATTTCAGTCTAGTAAGATCCCCATCCGACTTCTGATCTACAGAACTGCAACATAATAAATTGATGTGTTTTATGCCATTAAGTCTGTGATAATCTGTTACTGCAGCAATAGAAAATAGAGGACATGTTAACTCATGTCTTCTTACATTTACGTGAACAATGTTAAATAATATGGTCAAATTTGAGGTATAGAAAAATATTTAGGCTGAGAAACCAAAGGAGACTGCCATCTCTCAATAACAAATGATGCAGGAATTTTCCTCTACTTCATTAAATTTAATTAAATGTCTAGTTTTATTTATCTGATATCTAATTATACATCTTAATGCTTCATATTTCATTTTTCTGATTTGCTTCATTTATTTTTATTTACTAATTTCTTGAAGTACCATTTTCAAAAGATTATACAAGATTTATCTTCATCTATTTTTAAGGAACTCTTTGTTGGCATTGTCTCTAACGGGTTCTTATTTGAAATACATAATCCCCTTAAAATATTTGCCCCGTCTGGTACTTTTGCTATCATGTCTCTTTATGCTTGCTATGACAAGACTCAGGTCTTATGTACATGTTCTTATTTTTATCTTTTAACTCTTCTCACATTTAAACTATATTTCTAAAGATAGCATCTATAAGCAGTAGATAGAGCTAATGACCTTGCTACATTCTGCTCAGTTTCTTTCTCTACAAATCCACTAATTCATGGGTAGGGTGAATATCAGTTATCTTCCCAGGAGCCCTTCTCCTCCTTGTTTGAGTCTATTAGCATACTGTTCTTTAGACTATAAATCACAGTGACCCGGCCCTTCCTAACTAACACGTAGTAAATAAAGACGCTTTCTCTCCTGTGAATCTGAATCCTGAATAGAATGCTATAGTGTTCTTGAAGTTGAATTATTAACACTCAAAAGAAGCTGTCTCTGAATTTCTGACTGAGATGCCAAAAGCTATCGTACTTGTATTTTTTCCTGTGGCCTGTTTTTCCTTCTATTGCATAAGCTAAGCAATATCTTCCTGTTAAATACCTTTACTTACTTCATTTAACCAGATCCCATTTCTAATGTTTTCAGCCAAAGGCCTTGGACTAATACACAGGAGATGTGGTCAAGATGACATGTGATGTCCTTACCTATTTCTGTGGATTACTGCAAAATTGTATCTTTGTATGCTATTTCAGTTAAGAACCTTTTGGTTCCAGTGTAAGACTGGAAGTAACAAGATGAAAATATGTCAAGTAAGAATGAAGAAGCATAAGCATACGAACAAATTCTAGTAGGAACTCCCCACTGACTCCAGAGTTGCCAAATGTTCCTTCCAATTAATTCCTCTTTTCTCCAAGAGCAAGAGGCTGCACAATGTAGGATGGAGTGACATTAATGGAGTGAGTTACCTTTTATTCTGATTTTACAGTAAGGATGTCAGCAAACTTCTTCCCATGTCAATTCTATGTAACTTTCAAGTTAAGTAAAAGGTTCTAGTCGCCACATATCTGTGTCGACCCATTCCAGCCCTCAACTGCCAACAGGTGACATATAAATGAGAATGACGTCCATGTAATGTGGTTTAATTGTCTACATGGCAAACAAGGGCAAGACATCTAATAGCAAGGAAATTAGTAACAATGACAAAAGCCCTTGGAAGAAAAGCCAGAATGACATATTGGCATCAGACATGCTAAGTGATAGACATTAAGAAATACGATTTGATAGTGGGTCTGTTCATTTGAGTTCTTTGAACAGAACCTTCTCTTACCTATTACAAGTACCCACTATCATACCTTCCCAGAATGAACATTTACAAATATGAGTTGCCCCATCGCTTCTACTGAAATTAATCTGTAGGAAAAAAATTTCAGAGCCAAGACACCAATGCATATACAACTCCATTTACACTGAAGGGAGAATCAAAAAATTTTTTGAAAAGTTACTGAGACATCTCTGAGACTCTAAAGCAAAGTCGGAATATCTAACCACAAGAATGTCTGAAATCAGGATAGCTCAGAGAAACCGAGCAACAGGAGTTCATGTAACTTACATCTATAGTTCTACCCGGAATTTAACTTAATTCACAAAATGAGGGAGTTAAATATGTTAGAAATGGATGTGAAAGGCTTTAGAACAACAAGCAATAATAATATGCTAGGCAAACAGAACAACAAATCCTACCACAAGGACCTCACAGGTATGACACTTTCTAGTTTCAATGTACTGTTTCATTAGTTCCTTATATTTCCTTTTTTTTCCCCCACACCCATATAACATTTTTGAGAAAACCTAGAAAATTATATTAAAGAATAAATGTTCACATTTTTATGTGTGACAGTGGCATTATGGTTTTATTTTTTTAAAGTGTATCTGTGGGAGATGGACACGGAAGTATTTTCTGACGAAATCTTATGATGAGTGGAACTGAATTTAAAACATTCCAAAACCACTTGCCAAAACTGTGTGTTTTATGATGGGGTAGGGCAATAAATGACAAGATTGACAGAAGGTTGGTAATTGTTGAACGTGGATTATGGGTATAAGGGGATTCATTATGTTCTCTCTATATGTTTGTAAATGTTTAAAATTTTCCATAGCAAGCGTGATTAGTTTATAGGTGATTTATCTTTGCTTTTTAGTATTTTCTAATTTTAACTATAATAAATAACATTAGTTGTGCAACAAGAATTTTAAAAAATATTTTAAAGGTATGTCCTATGTTTGAAATGTATTCCCATTTCTAATGGAATTCGTTCATCCTTTATGTGCCACTGCCAGTTTTCCAAGTTTTGAGAAATGAATTTTGACATAATCAGGAAAGGTGCCATCTTCCATTGCAAAGCAGTTTTGAAGTTCAATTGAAATCACATTTCTCAAAATACAGTATAACCATCACAGTATTATCCAAATGTTCTACTATTTGTTATTGAGTTGTTTCCTGATTTTCTTTTGTCTTTTTTGTTTGTTGCTGTTATTACATCCAGATGGCATATACAAATATATGGACTTTCACTTTATATTCTGTCATACTGATCACTGTTACTTGGCTTCAGAAGTCATTTTACTTAGTTCTAGTTCTATTCCTTTTTCTTGAGATTTGGTTTCTCCTGAGGCCTCGCTTTGTTTTGCAGATGACCTCCTCACTGTGTCCTCACTTGGTCTCCCCTGTGTATGTGCACGTGCAGATACTTTTATAAGAAAAGGAAATCTTCATTGGTTTGAAATTGGCCTGATTGTGTCCCTCTCAATTTTGTTATGACCAGTTACTGAAAACCCATAGATCCCACAAGGAACCCTTGGGGATTGTAAATCCAGTTCCTTCATTTTAAAGATTAGAAACCAGAAGAAGCCCATGTTTCCTGATTTCTGGCCTAGTACTGGAACTTTTTTCATGACATGTCAACTCATCATACATCTTAATAGTCATATTTTATACTTGAATATACTATTGCTTTTGCAATGGACTTTCACATCTACCTTCTTATTTGCATGTAGTTTAAAAGCCATTCCTGACTACTAACTCCTACTCATATCAACCTCGACCTTGGGATATTCCTGCCCTGAAACTACTCTTCCCTATTCTGGGCCTTCGGGTAACTGCACAGAATCTTACACTGTGTTTTCTCTAATATTTCCTCACTCTCTGAAGAACAAATTTTGTTATATGCTCCATTATCATGGTAATATTTGCCTTTGGTCCTATATGGAAGCATTAAAATATACATAATATATATCCTTTTAAAACATTATCTTAAAAAGCATCACTTGGGTGAGAGGATGTAGGTGAATACAGGAAGAGTATACTTCCTCCCAAACAAACCCACAAAAAACCTGCTGAAAATAACTGTGACAACAGTCCGGATGAAGGAGGTTCACTTCAACAAAAGCAAAACAACAAAAGCAAAGCAACAAAAGCAAAATAACCAAGATACTCTTACATATAACCTCACATCACCTTTCTGTAGCACTGGAATGTTTTCTAACCCTTTTCACACACTGTTACCTATTTTTACCTTCTCTAGGGTGCCCCATTTTAGTCTACACATAATTTTTTTCTAGAAATTAGTTAAGTCTTTTTCTTCCAAACGTACAGCACCGTGTGTGTGTGTGTGTGTGTGTGTGTGTGTGTGTGTGTTTCTCCCCTGACAGCATATGTTAAAAGGAACAGGAGGAAAAACAAATATTTTTGGTTCTACTCCTCCAGCCTGCAAAGTCAGTCAATCCAGGCAGAAACGGTGTTTTTTCACCCTGATATCTTATCAACCTACACAGTTGCTGCCACACGCAGGTGCCCAGGGTGTGTAGATCAATGAAGAAATGCGAGATCTTGATGGGGTTTCCATGGCCTATCCATTGTTCACACTTTCTCATGCAGCCCAGCTTCCTTTAGAATTTGTTGTTCTACCTGTTTGAGTAATTTACCAGTTGCTTAGACACATGTAGACCACGTTTCCTTCATCTCACCAGGCATTCATCCTCAGATGAGCCTCTTAAGGAAAGCAGGGAACTTCACAAAAGAAATGGTGAAGAAATAGAGAAATTAAGCCTATTGTTCCAAACACATAACAAATTGGTGACAAATCCTGAACTAGACAGAACTCAAGCCTCTGGCTGAGAGTTCGGTGTTCTTTTCATGGAAAGCACACAGCTTCGTAAAAGTAGATCAGCAGTAACGATAGTAATTTCCATAGTCCAGTGTGACTATCAGACGATACGGAAACATATATATTGCACAGGAAACAATTGACTACATGTCATCCTGGTCCCCATTATGTATTTTGTTTATATACTTTCTTTTCTTGGGCAGGAGGCAGGTGGCACAACTATCAGAATGAATTGAGGCCACAGTTTTATGTTGCTGAATGTGTTAAGTCATTTCCCTTAGTTCACATTTCTACCTCACTCTATCTTCTAAGTTATTATCATGACTTAATCTCTCCTTTATTTTGACAGTAGAGATTTCTTTAGCCATTATCCAAATGAAATATTGATTCTCACTTATGAGCCTCTAATCCTTCCCCAATGGAATTGGCTGTTTACTTGATACAATAGCTAAACCAGTAGGATTAAAAAATGCTTTTACAAAGGCATTAAAAAGTTGTTTATAAAACAATGGTTAATTCACAGAAAACAGAAACTGAAACTTGAAATGATTGTCATCAGCTTTCTCTAATGTGTACTCAGCAATTTTCCCACTGCAGGGTAAACTGAAAGCCTTTTTATAAAGACCATTACCATTCAGGTGAGAAATATAGCCAAATCACAGCTATATTTAGTTGAGTTAGTTGCTAGACTTATGATTCCTAGTCTCCAACTATTTTTATATTCTTTTGCAATATAATCATTATTTCTTCAGGCCTCTATAATATTATACTTAACTAATCCCCAGGTAAGGAAACTCTATGTAATTTCTGTATTATTTATTATTCCCTGATCTTAACCCTTTAATTGATTTAAAAAAAAACAGCTTCTTTTATACAGTATAAGTATTATTAGTAGTAGTCTAAAAATGCCATTTCTCAATGAATAGGATGAATTCACTTGAGGAATAGGGCATCAGGTAATGACCATTAGGGGAATTAGCAAATAGAAGGGGCCTAACCAGCTGGAAGGAAGTCAGACAGGGCTGCAGCATGAAAATTATTAGAGAAGCTCGTGGGAAGGGCAAGATCTAATATAGTTTATCTTTATACTGGTAAAATATTTTGCTTCTTGTCTCTGCTTGAATACTCTGTCACTTTTTGTGACTGGATTTATTATTCCAATACGGTTGTACCTAGAGTTTTGACCACAAACAGAACAAACAAATCACTGGATCCAGCTGAAGCCATAGACAAATGTTGTAGGAGGGATTCACGCACAGGTTTGCTCTATTGCCCTCTCAGATGTGTCTTACCATTAATCCATCTAGCTGATGCTCCCGGAAGGTCATCAGAAAAGATGGCCTTAACATTCAGTGACCTTCAGGCATATTTATAACTGAGAAACCACTTCCCATGTTGAATAATCACCTGTATATGAGTCATCCGTCCTGTATCCCCTTTCCCAACAGTGCTCATGCTCAGGTACATCGACCATAGGTCTCCATAAACCCAGCTCCGTCCAGACTGATGATCCAAATAATCTGAATTATTTACCTGGCTTTGGCAAAGCCATTTCATTTCCTGTCTCTCTGTTTTTGCCCACACTGTTTCTATCTGGAATGTCCATATGTGTCTACGTCATTTTCCGTTTCATCATTCCATCATCCATATGCTCTGCAGACTCTACATCAGAACTGATCTTAGCTGACTCTCCATCAAAAGCTTTCCCTAAACTCACCCTGAAATAACGTTTTTCTCTGCTACATTGCCACTTATCATGTATGAGTGCACAGTTTCTCTAACTGTCATGAAATGGAATAGATGGGGAGATGGAACTTGAAAAGAAATCTGCTTTTTTAAGGCAGGCCCTGGGGAAATAGGCCTGACAGGAGGTGATGTATAGTCTAGATAATGTTTTCAGAATTTCAAGATGGTTAGAACCAAAAACCAGTGCAAGCCCAGGCAAGCTGTCAGGGCAGGGACTACAAGTACGTATTTCAACACATGGCTGAATCAACTTGGAGAACAGTGTTAGGAAACAAGAGGGAGAGCAGGCAGGGGTGCAGGGCAAAACTATTGAAGAAAAACGGCTAAGAGATAGTAAGACTAACACATGGCCTAGTACCAAGTCACCGAATCAGCTTTAGAGTCATAAAACAAGAATATGGATTAATTCCGGATTAGCAGCAAGGGTGAAATAATAGTGTCCTGAAATAGTGAGGTAGAAATAGTTAAACCCTTCTTGCCAGAGATAAACATAAAGGACATTTATTGGTTCAGGGTTAATTTCAGGTCTTTTGTTAAGAAGGCTGGAATAAAAATATTCTTTTCCCCTGAAAGTGAATACTGAAGCGTAAAACTCCAAATATAGCTCCAGGTTCTATCACCTGCTGTGTGTATGGGCATAAAAGGAAGGTTCAGAAACAAAAGCATACAGAAAAAAATCGAAAGTGGCATTTACTGGCAAAGAGTGTGAGGTAGTCAGACTTTAGAAGAAGTAGCCTAACAAAAAACAGGACAAGTTTTTTGTTTTTTGTTTTTGTTTTTGTTTTTTAACAAACAATATTATGAAGACTGTTGATTACATTAGTCTGTTCATGGTGGGAAAATGGCAGTTTTATCATGGTTACCATATTCACCAAGTTCATGGCATATCTTCAGACATTAGCATTACAAAAGTCAAGGATAAGATGATTTCCATTAAGGAGTTAGCAACTTATAGGAAATACTCAAGATTTTGTTTATTTGGAGGACTAGAACTTAGAACTAGATAGTGTGGTTCTTCTATTTTTTATTTATATCAGAATAGAATGTGAGGTTGTCGGTTTTCTGTTTTTTTGTTTTTTCTTCAGTAGTGGGATAGGATGTATGGGCTTACAATGGTAGCAAAGCCAGGTGTCACTTTACAGTTCTTTTTGTAGTCCCGTTTCCTCCTCTGTAGGACTCATTTGTCTACCAATATTTGCTTAACAATTCTCTCCAACAGTATTATTGATTTTATATTCTACTTTGACTCATCTTATTTGGGTAGATGTAACAAGAAATGTTGATTAATATGTAATTACCTCCTCATGTGTGCGTGTGTTTTTTTTAATGGAACAATATAATACTAAGACTTGAGAGTTTACTTCTATCTGTAGGTTTGTACAGTGCTTATCATTTTAATTTATATCAATGTGTTTTCTAGCTCAGTTGAGAGCAGACTAAACCGTCCAGTTCACCGCCATCTGATTTCATCTGCAGTCTATCATTTTAAGGGTGTGCTTTTTCCAAAAGACATCCAAATGTCCTGAGTCCCTGCCCTGTCAAGAAGTGACATTCATCCCCACCTCCAGGGCTGAGATTCCTTAGTCCATAGAGCAAGTACCATCAGATTCCTGAAGAATGTTGTAGGTATCATTTGTGCAAGCAAAACACTTGTTTTATTACTGGATTTGTCTTGTCTTAGTTAAATAATGGAATCTACAGCATGGTAATGTTAAAATTTTTATTTTTCCAATTATATTCAGGCAACATAGAGGACAGATTCTTATTGAACAAATACAAACAACTATTTCGTCACGAAAAGTAAAGGTCTTTATTAAAAGTAACTTTGTACAATAGTTAACCATTATAACTAATTGTATGAGTGTTTGATAGACAAAGCCAAATGCTATATGTCATAATTTTTTATAAAAATCATTATTTGTGTGTTTTCCTTGGCAACGTATTAGTTTTGATTCTGTATTAAGAATTTTCAAAAGTTTATTTTTTTTTCTCAGCACTGAGGACTGAGATTCAATGTGCTCCATTTAGTTTTTACACATTAATCTCTTAAAGTGAGAGGCAGAGATCGATTGAGAAGAAAGAAAAGGGGTTTCTCTCATGTTCACTAAAACAGAAAATTAAATTAACCCCAGTTGAATTACTTGATTAAGTCCCTTTGGCCCTAAGCTATTACTCCTTGTTTGCTTGTCTTGAGCTGTGCAGTCTACCTTCACGAATTCACCTGCTTCTATATGAGAAGAGTCTTGGAAATCCTGACTCATGCACTTGGTATAGTTAGAATATTGTTTATGGACAAGGTCACCTCATTCAGGGAGGCCTACACCCATGAGTCAGTTTCTTGTGGTATCAAGAGTATCAACAGTGTCTAATGCATTTTTTACTGAAGCTCCTCTGATATTTCTTTCAGATGACTCAACTTCTGATTGGTACTTTGTAGAAAAACCTTTAAGTATGTTTAAAGGGAAAGGAGATACTCTTTATAACAAGACTGAAAAGTCCAGTTTATTTTTATGTCATAGCAAACATCACAATGGAGGAGAATGGAATTCTTTTTTGAGGTATAACACATATTCATTCAATAAAACTTTTACTGGTGAATACCGTAAAAGAATGAGCATATGAAGGACAATAAGAGCATTCTGATATATCTCTAGAGGCTTTAATTTACCCATAAAGTATATATTATTATTGTCAATAATTAATAAGGTTATTTTTTTAAAGCAAATGTTTCACAGTTATTATACTAGTCTCGTACGTGAACATAAATATGCCTCAGTCCAACCTGAAATGTACAGAATTGTTGCAACATAGGCATAGTAATCATACATAATTATTGCATTTAATTAATCTAGGACTATTTTAACTTGTTAGTTTTTCTTCTGTTGTGAGCTTGCAAACCAGAATAGCTCCCATTGTAGTGGTGAGCTAATTAAGAATCTGGAGAATGAAAAACATAACCTTTATTTTTTATTTCTTCTTGTTTAAAGCTAGAAAACAACTCTTTAGAGTTGCCCAGTGGTCATCTGGGAAACCCAGAGATATAGTATTCAACTTAATAATGTTATTGTTTTTAGTTTGAGGGTTAAAGTTGGGGAAAATGGTATCAAAAAGAGTATCAATGATAGGAGCCGCAGGTTTGAAGGGCCTGCCAACAATAACAGGTTGGGCTATCAACTCTGCACGTGGATTCAGGATCCCAACGTGGTGGCATCCCTCTGAGAAAGACCACCTACCTAAAGGACGAGAATCTCAGCTAACCGCCCAAAACTCCACCCCCGCTTGCTGTTGTACCCCTATGCCTGCTTTCCCCTTGGATTTCTATCCTGAGGTTGGATAACAAGACTTAATTTGAGAGCTCCCCCTTGGAGGGCAGAATTAAGTAAATGCATCTTCTTCTAAGCTTGTAAGTTGTTTGTTAGCCGGTTGCCACTGCCAGTGAGATTCTAGCAGTGGAGGTGGAAACTTTGGCTAATAGAAGCTGGCCTCTCCCCAGGGGTGTTGTGTGCCTGAGCTTTCATGCCTTAGCCTGTTCTGATGTACTGGTCTCCTGCTTGAGGGACGGGCACCAGAAGACAGACAGCAGGTAGTGGGGCACACCAAAAAGAGGGTGGGGGGGGGAAGGTTTCAGATTACCACTGTTCCACAAATGAGAAGGAAAGTCAATTTTCCCAACTGACAGAAAATCTAGAAAACTCCTTTGTCCCAGTAGGGTTAGCAAGCTCTAGGACCACACTGTCCAATGGCTTTTACAAGTTAAAGTACAGAAGAAGTCAGAAAATGTCCTTTCATTTTAATCAGGTGAGAGTTGTTGCCCAAGGATTAGTTGTAGGAGCTGTGATTCTAGGTACTCATGCTGTATGTAAAAATCACATTAGATCTCTATTCCTCAATGTGGCCAAAACATGAAGCTACTTGCTAAGAGCAGGAAGGTAAGAGAATATGAAAACCATTTCTTATAAAGAATACATTTCTGATACGTAGCAAGTTGCACTGCAAAATTATCAGAAGTTTAGTAACCTTGGTATATTAAATCTCAAAATTTTTAAGAAGTTCATTTCCAAGTCAACAATAGACAAATCAACAATAAATAGTCAACTCAAAGATACCCTTTGTTGGTGTCTTTCAGAACCGACACCATATCTTTTGACTTTTAAAATTTTTACTTTCTAGTTAATGGCAAAACATAATCTGTATTATACCAAATGAATCTGAGTATTAATAGTTATATAGTGGATGCAGAAAATTTTTCTTTATCTATGTTAAATGCAACACTCCATTCATCTGCTTATTTCTTTCCAAATAGGGCAAAGTAATTAAGGCTTTATCAATTCCATTTTAGAATGACCAAAATGACATCAGAGGAGAATGATCATGTTATTATTTAATGTTGGTTCATCACTCTGCACCTCACTGTTATATGGAAACCTGACTGTTTTAATACAAAAACAAATGTTTTAACATTTAAATATCTGTACAAAGGTAAATTGCTATAAATCTGTTTCACCCACATGGCAATATTGTTGTGGTTGTGAAAGAATTGAGTCCAGCAGGATTACTCCTAATCTGATTAAGACACGGTAAAAAACACAAGAAAACACAAGCTCATTAATATTGAGTCAACTTAGTCAAACAATTGTAAATATTTTATTGCTGTTTTAAACTCATTGTTTGCAGGTATTACAAAATGTAGTGACTAAAGTTTGATTCCCTTAGATATGCAACAATTATTATACACCCTTAAATGTGTATTTTAAAGTTTAATTTTGGCACAACCATAGCAATTTTACTTATAGAAAAAGTTACTCTTTTTGCTCTGATAAAAACACATTAGTTGTCTCACGTGCACTTCCCCTACGTTCACACTGACTTCAATTCTTAAAGTAGTAACAATGAACTAATACTAATAGTAACAATGAACTAATACTAATAGCACACTAATAGGTGCTAACAACACATGTGCATGCTGTTCATTCTCTTATCTGATAGCCACGCTATAATGTATAAAAGGGACATGGATATGTTAAAAATTTTGCTTGATTATCCATAGATTATTTCTTAATTATCTCAATGTAATATTACATTAAAGTTAACTAGTATTTTAAATTCAATTTAAGCTGACACACTATAGAGAAACAAAAATTTATTACAAAATTCTGTCATCATGAAATTTAAGAAGTTTGTCCCAAAGTTAAGTGTGATTTTACCTAGGCAGTGTAATGATTTGAGACCTTATCTCAAGTTCCAGGAACAAAACTTTTTAAAAGACAGAAAAAAAAAAAAAAAAAAGACAGTAGTTATTGTAATTCAATTTAGTTGAACCATAAAACTAGAGTGGGACATTTAGACAACTCTGATTAAATGGGATATTTTATAATGTAGAAAAATATGTTAATGTTAATGCTAATTTTGTGATAAAATAAGAAAGAAAATACATAATTTATTTAAACCCAAACTATCAAATGATATGCATTTATCCAAGAATTTTCCATGACATATTAGTGAACTTCATTTAAATCAAATAGAAAAACCCTTCAAATTTTGTTTTAAAGTACCAAAGTCTTTAGTATTATGTGGTTCTTCTTACCTACCTCCCTTCTTCTGTTTCTTATCATCTCACATAGCAACAAAGTCCATTAATTCGACTCAGAACTAAATTTCTAGATTTTTCCCCCCTGAACTACAGTTCAGCAAGTCACCTGTGTTTATCTAGATAAGCCACTGAAAACAGGAGCTTCATTAAATTTCAGAGATTTTTTAATCTAATTCATTAATTTTCTCCAGAGATAGCAAAGTATATCAGAATTTGTTCAAAAGATATTTACATCATACAACAGAAAGAAGTCTTTATCAAGTTCTGGATCAGCTATGACTTTCTCCCTATTTTATTATGTACTTTTATATGCTGTTTATTCATTTGTCCCGTCAGATTGTGGTTTAAATTAGGGACATAATTATTGAGGTTCAGTAATACCTCTTTGTTGGCAAACAAAACCATCCTCACATCTTATTTTTACTCATTTTTCTATTTCTGTGAGATTTTCTTGTTTTCTTTTGAGAGAAAGGAAAGAGAAATCTATACACTTGAAACCCATTAGAATCATACGCAGCCAAAGGAGAGCCAAGTTTTCAGAAGAGCATGCAACTCCAGACAAATCAAAAGCTACAATTCCCACTACAAAATGTATTCAGGCTCACAAATGCTTGGTTTAGACAAACCAAGTGAAACCCTCCCAAAAGTTGGAACTCTGCACTTTACAAGCCATACAAAACTGTCTTTGTTAGTGATTGCCGCAGTAGTTACTCAACTTGGCTGTGCATAAGACTTATCAAAATACAGATTCCTTGGCTCTCCTTTGGCAGCGTATGATTCAGTAGGTAAGGTCCGAGAACTTGCATTTCTAAGAAATTTGCAAATAATCCTGATAGCACTAAACTGGGATCCCCTTTGAAAACCACTGTCCTAGAACGTTCACAAAATGACCAATTTTTATATCCAATTCACCTGCCAAAGTTTTCTGAGAGAAAAAATTAAAGAGCAGTAACACTTAAAAACAGACCACTGTGAAAGCTAATTAACCTTTTTCAAGAATGGGGAGAAAACTTTTATTTCATTTCACACCCACAGAATGCTATACAGTTTCACTTATATGTCAGAAAGAGGCATAGAACCCCAAAAAAATCACTAACCCAGATCTCAAAGGGTGGCTCTCCATTCCAATTAGCACAAAAATTTTGAGCTCATATTGTGCAAAAAAAAAAAAAAAAAACCCACAGAAGATGCTACAAGGTATCAAAATCTTCAATACAAATAAACCACACACACACACACACACACACACACACACACAGACAAGTATAAAAGACTTATCTTCTAGATTCTCCAGCACTTTCACCCAAGAGAGAATGACTCCCTGATATTACATAACAAAATCAAAGAGCCGTGGCCTGACAACACATCTCCAACAAGTCTTGGACACAGAGGCTCAAAATTAGAGCATCTGAATTACTCAGACTTAAGTGATACCATATGTGAGTTATCTACATCCAGTCCACAAACTCCAGACCATGCCAGTCTCATTGGTATTTTATTTTGTTTTCTCTCTTTGTTATTCAAGAATTCTAAAAATCTGAAATTTCTTCTTTTTCTCCTAAGAAGACATGAATACATTGGTATAGTAAAATATTAATTCCTGCTTCCTTGAAATTTGATTAAGAATTCCAGAGTAAAAGAATCTATCATATTCCAACTATTTTTTCCCCTAGTGGAGCAAAACAAACAAACAAACAAAATGGATGACCATGAGTTTCCATCGCCTCAAGTCAGACTGACCCCTGTTGGTGATATAATGGAGGATAAATTGAAACCAATATCCCCAGGGTCATAAAAAATAGGCTGCACAAAGTGGTTCAAGGTGCTTTGTTAAGAATTTTTAAGGAAATTATATTTAAATTTTTACCCTTTATAAAATATGCCATAAATTTTGTAAATGTATAATTTGACTTTGCCACTTCCACTCATTGATTTTCTTGCTTATGCAATATGAACAATCCCCCAGGTCAATAAACAAAAATGAAAACGGTTACCTTACATAACTGCATAATTTTTACACACAGATATAAATAATATATATGTGTGAATATATATGTATATATAACTAAATTCTACAAGTTATTTAATCATTTATTTAATATGGAAGTTCACCATAGTCCCATACAGGCCTGTTTTACTATTACAAACAAAATAACAATAAACATTATTTTTGGAATATGTATTCTTTCACACTGGTGCTTTAATTTCCATAGGCTGGAGTCCCAAAAGTAGAACTGCACGTCAAAAGGTTTTTTGTCATTTAAAAAAAAAAAAAAGAAAGAAAGAAAAAACCCATTGGCAGATTACTTTACAAAAAGATTCAAATTCCCATTTCCACCAACAATGTATAATGTTGATATCCCTGAATCATTGTATTGATGCTGAGCATCCCTTATTACTTCTGGCCATTTGTGTTTCTTCTTCTACCTATTCATCTCCCTTGTATATTATTGTATTGAATGTTTTTGTCTTTTTACTTCAGAGACTGGAAAAGATTAAAATGATTGACTGTAGTGAAAATGGAGAAAAAAGGAACTGAAACACTATACAGTACAATATTTTGAAGGACAATTAGGCCCATTATCTTGAAAGTTAAATTGTAAATCTTTGATGTAGCAATTCTCTTTTTAGTAATTTTCCTACACAAATAATACAAGAGAAAAATAGCTTTGTAAAGATTATTTTTATAATGTTTGTAATAGGAAAATTATGAGTAGCCTAAATTCCCATCCAGGGAATAAATATCTTCAAGTAAAGATACTTATTTTATAGTACATTCAATTAGAAAAACACAGGATATTCAGAAATAACATGCCCAGTATATTCTTTTTTTACAAAAACTAATTTTATCCATAGGAAAAATATATGGATATTTTACATCAACATGTCAACAGTAATTATCTCTGGGATATAGTATTACTGGTAATTTTTTCTTTTTCTTTTAGACATTTTTGTACTTTTTAAAATGATAAGCACATATTATTTTTATAATAAAAAAATGAAGTTATCTCCATTTGAAAATCTAATTCCAATGGAAAATGTATCATCGCATCTGATACAACAGTGCTTTCTTCTTCTTGGTGCCTACATGAAGTCCTAGTGAACCACATGCTGACCAATGTGTGGTTTCCATCTTATGATTGAAGATGAGCTTTGAGAGTATTACTGCTTGAGTTATGGGCTTTTAATCTGAAGCTTGGTGCAAAAGAAGTAGCACATCCGCTTTACGGAGAACATTTTGGCCTCCTTGGATTGTGTTCTCTACTTTTAACATGTTATTTATTAGTACCGGAACTCTGACTATTTCTCAAAAGAGAAAGATCAAGGAACCTGAAAAGTAAGGAAACTAGATTCAGTTAATGCCCTGGCTTGTCAGCAGCTTTCATGAAAGATTTGCTTGTTGAAGAAGTTGAACCCATTAGCTTAAACATGGATTAACTCTGCTAGTTCTAACACAGTATGGACAATTAAGAGTTTATTGGGAATTAATTGAAAATAATGCAGAATTGTGAGATGGAAGGAAGATGATTTAAAGGAAATTATACCAAATGCTTTGAATCAGCCAAGAATAAACAAAAGCAAACTACCATTTGGTAAAGATTATTGTAAATTGATAAAATAATTCCAAATATAGGAATAGAAGATTGGGGAAAATGAGTGAATTTACAGAGACAAAGTTGTAAAAATGCTGGAAAGAGGAACATTGCGTGAATGGCTGAGCTGATTTTACTGGGTTCACAGAGAATGCTTTCTCATTTATGAAGACATTTTAATCCTCAAAACATTACCATCTCACCACTAAGAATTTCATGAACTCACTATTAAGGTTTATGTCTGTGTTTTTATGTGTGTGTCTTGCTTCATTTTGTTTTGGTTTGGGTGCTAATGTTCTCACTTTATAATGTTGTTTGCCTGTATAGTTTAAAGAAAGGGTCAGTGCCCAATTAAGACAGGGGTCCTTTGTTTTGCCAGCAAACTACTTTAAGATATTTCAAATGTGAATACATTGAGGTCATCAAGTTGACATCATTCTGCTCCTGTTGTCCATCCACATGTTTCACTCAAGAAAAAGAAGAAAAAAGAAATGAAAGCATATTACGTGGTGATAAGCATCCTAGTAATACTAGACAATGTTTACTGTTGCATTCTATGTGCCAGGAATTGTATTAACCACTTTATCAGATGTTACTCCTTAACATTATCACAACACCCCAACAAGTAGATATGTGGATTTAGTCCAATTTAGATATTATAGAAACTGAGACTTAGAAAAGTTAAGCAACTTGTCCACAAGTACGAACTAGCAGGAGGAAGAGCCAAGATTTACATAGGAACGTTCTAGTTCCACAGCCAATGCTGTGTTCTCTTAGGAATTCTGATACTTAATTTATCAGAACTCTCAGCTTATAGACTCTTGACATTTATTATAGTTATACATATTTTCAGTATTTGCATTTTAAAGGAACGGTGTTGATGCCTAATCTCATTAATGATCAGAGAATTTCAAATTGAAGAAGCAGAAACTTTTTTTTCATTCATCATATTATGTTTTAAAATTCAGTGATTAGTGAAACTTAAGAAATGGAATGATATTTAATATTAGCAAGGATGTCAATATTGGACATTCTCATAGGATGTTGGTAGAAATATAAACTGGGGCCATGTTTGGGGAACATATTTGGTCACAGAAACAAAAAAAATGAAATTCATATATTCTGCAGGTATTTCACTGATAAGAATTTATTATACTGAGAATCTTGCAAAAGTACATAAGCCAAGATATGTTATTAATGTTATTGGTAACAGATTGTTTAAATAAAGTATGACATAGTCATACAGTGCAGTTGTTAAAAGTAAAAATATATACATACATATATATATACTACATATATATACATACATATATATGTACGTATGTATACATGTATGAAATCATCACATTGCACACCTTAAACTTACACAATGTTATTTGTCAATTACATCTCAATAAAGCTAAGGAAAAACACTATACCTAGGTTCTGAACATCCTTATTTTCTATAACTTGTTTAAGATATATATTCTATACAGGGGAAATATATATTAAAATCATTTTTAGGAAGACACTCAAAAAACTATCAATAGTGATTACCTTCAAGGGAAGTTCTAAACATCTGGTGGTGAAAACTAAAGGAAGAGAATTTTATATTTTATTTTTACCTTTACTTAATTCCTGGATTTTCTTACCAGATGCATGAATTATGTTTTTGTCAGCATGAGTAATCAGGTAATGAAATTATGAGTCATTTCTGTTGTCTCCCATTTATTTATTTATTTATTTATTTATTTATTTATTTAGTATAAATAAAGAAAAATAAGGCTTGTCTTTTTAAAATTTGATAATTCTAAGTGCATGATTTTTAGGAAAATCCTCTGCAATCTTCTTATTTCCTTTCACACACAAAAAAAACTGTTTATGCTGTACAATAATTGTTTTCTCAAAACAAATGTCTTATAAGGTAGATACAAAAACTGGCATACATCTTTCGGGTCAAATTAATTTGTTTTGAACAAAATTGTGTAATGTCATTGTTTAAGACCTTTCTGTGACTTATCAATCTACCCAGTTAAACAGCTAAAATCATTTTCAAAACAAATCCTTTTGCAGTCAGCAAAACGAAGCAATTACATGAATAAGTTTTTCCACTTGGCCTGGTTTTCTGCCCATGGTTATTAATCAGTTTCACTGACTACTTTTTCCATTTTACATCCACTTTCAGGCACTACTTCAGGAGGCCAAACGTATCACATTACGTAAACAAAATAAAACAAAACTTTTGCCCATTGAGAAAATGGATGTACTTCCTATCTAACTCTTCCAGCCTCTCTCCAATCACTCAAAAAAACACAATATGGTTTCTGTAATAGGGCGTTCATTGTTTTCTTTCTGTTTGGTTCACTTAAATTTATTTAAGTAAAATTATACTCCAGCCAATCTTAACCAAATAACTGAACAAATTTAAGTTGACACCCTGTTGTCTGCCAGCTCTTCAAGATTTTTGGCTTGATTGTTTTGTTTCTCTGCCTTGTCTCTTCCTCCAAATTTGAACTCTGGAGAGTGCCTCTTCTGAAACAGCTGTTTTAACATCAGGATTGGCTGTGCATCAGAATCACTTTTTTTTAAATTGAGGAATATTGGGGCACAGTGTGTTTTTCCAGGACCCATCAGGTCCAAGTCAAGTTGTTGTTTGCAATCTAGTTATGGAATGCACAGCTCACTGGGCCCTGTGGGAATCAAACCGGTGACCTTGGTGTTATGAGCACTGTACTCTAACCAACTGAGCCAACTGGCCACCACAAAATTACTATTTCTTTATACCAATACAAAATACAAAATAAGGTAGAGATTTGGATTTAACTGGATAAAGCTGATACAGAGCAGTTTTGTTTTTTTCCTTCGGTTTCAAATGTGATTCTATTGTTCCCATATACCCTGGCCCTCAAGAAGGACCAACCATTACTCTATGTTAATGATACTTCTCTTAATTTTTTTTTTAATACTTTCAGTAACCCGTTTTGACTTTTCTTTCTTGCTTGCTTGCTTGCTTGCTTGCTTGCTTGCTTGCTTGCTTTCTTGCTTTCTTCCTTTCTCTTTTAATTAAAGTTTATTGGGGTGACAATGGTTAGTAAAATTACATAGATTTCAGGTGTGCAATTCTGTAATGCATCATCTATATATGATGGAAAGAGAGCTGGCTCTGGGTGGTCAGCACACAATGTGATACTTCTCTTCAATTTAATCCGTCCTTACAAGTGACAGATTTCCATAGACTCATCTGCATTGAGTGATAACATGGCTGTAACAAATCTGTTCACAACATCTGTGTTCTTCCTAGGAATTGCAGTGTTATAAGGTTAATGGTTCTTAGTTAGGTCTGAGAGATTTAAAAAATGATGATGTTTGTCCTACTCCCAAAGTCTGAAGTATGACCTGGGCATTGGGATATTTTTAAATTTTCCCAAGTGGTACTGATCTGTTGGCAAGATTGAGAATCACCTTTAGGGCCAAGATACTTAAGAAAAGTCTAAGTCCTGTCTTGTCAAAAACAATTCCTTCTTCCCCAAAGAGATCCCAAGGGACACCTAACCATAGTATAATGACAGGCAAAAGGAAATGAAGCACAACTTCTGTATGTACACATATTCTTCTGATTTTTTTAACTTTGATATGAAAAGAAATGTGTTAGAGTTCATTTCTAGAAATCTGTCTCTACAAAACATATTTTCACTCTGCAATACAGGGCCAATAATATCCTAGGGCAAATAATGAGATTAGAAATTTTTTTCCATGGCCTTCTCCTTACTTCTTTTATCAACTTCCCTTTTTTCTCTACCCAGGAACGTTACGTCACAATCTCTGAGGGTTTTGCTCTCAACTGATTCACTAAGACATTAGCTTTCAAAAGTATAAAATATTTTCTCACAAGGACGTAGAATATCCATACTGAACAAGGCAGGCTATGGAAAGATTTTCAGTCCCTTTCCAGGAATACTGCATCTTCTCACCCTACTCATCAGAACAATCAGGTCTCTAGGTAAAAAGTAAATTCCTGTATGACTTTTCTATAGTTCTGGTGTGTGCAGTGCTGTCTTGATTTTAGCAACAAGTTCTATACCTAGCTAGACAAGTCCTCATTCCTGGGCAAACTGGGACATTGTTCACCCTCTTTCTTCTTGTGTCTCTTCCTGTCATGATTGTCTCGTGACCAGATTGCTATGGTCTGAATATTTGTATACCCCAAAATTCATATGTGGAAATCCAAACCCCCAAGGTGATGGTATAAAAAGGTGGAATTTTTGGCGGTGATTAGGTCATGAGGGCAGATCCATTAGAAATGCAGTTGGTGGCTCAGGCGGTTAGAACTCCATGCTCCTAACTCCGAAGGCTGACGGTTCGATTCCCCAGGGGCCAGTGGGCTCTCAACCACAAGGTTGCCAGTTCAATTCCTCGACATGGCACCTTGACCTGAGCTGTGCGGTTAGTGCCTTTATGAAAGAGAACCCAGAGAGATCTGTTGTCCTTCCTGCCATGTAAGGACACAGTGAAAAGACAGCAGTGTATGAATCAGGAAGCAGGCCTTCACCTGACATCAAGTCTGCAAGCATTTTCATTTTGGACTTCCCAGCCTCCAGAACTGTGAGAAATAAACTTTTGTTGTTTATAAACTACCCAGTCTGTGGTAATTTGTTATAGCGGCCCAAACAAGTTGAGACGATAGAGGTCACAGTTTTTAGTGCATTACTCATTGCTGTTTTTACATTTTAAAAATAATATATACTTACTAAGAAACATTGAAAATATATAGAAATAGTAAATAAAACAAAAATCATTGACAGACATAGTGACTATTTAAATCAACATACTGCCTCTCAATATTTTTTCTCTGATTTATATTAATACCTATTAATATAAAAAAAATCAGAGATTTACTCCTATGAATCAGCTGTCCCTTGCCTCTAGACAATACTGGACAAACTTATAGCCCAATTCTTTCCAGGCTTCCTTTTCACAGATTCCATGCAGATTAACCCTCTTCTGTTATGACATTGTTTCCTCAGATAGACTAGATATGGTTGCTAACATAAGCTTTCTGAGTTAAACTACAATCCAGTTATGCTTCCCTAAATTTGCAGCAGTTGGATTTTGAATGATCACAAACATTTCTTGGATAATTTCTAAAGATGGTTGATCTTTTCTTTTGCAATTTGCTTCATCCTTCCTAAACTGAATTCTTGTAATGTAAATAAAATTTGGGGGTACTTTTGTCTCATATTCATATTATCTCTCTCCCAAAGTTCACGTATAATTCCATACTTATATATTTGAATACTGTCTGTAAAAGTATGCAAAACAATAATGGGATTATACTGTACCTACATATAAATTTGTATACTGCTGTTTTGAAAAGTACTGAAACACTGAATATATATGAAATCATTTATAAAATATGTATATGAACATTAGTAATAAAACAGTAATGTATCCAACTCTAAGTTTTAAAACTAGGACATTGAAGTATTTTTGTGGCTCACCTGCTTCGACGAGCCTCTTTCTTCTCTGCTCTACCCAGTCATTTGTTGGGTCTCAAACTAGTTTGTTCTCAGATCCCTTCCTATTTACTCTCTTACTCTGTTCTGTATTTCAGGAAAATACATTTTCAGGCATCTTTGTCCCCCAATTTCTCACTAGACTAGCCAGTGGAAGAAACCACAGTATTATCTCTCTTTCTCCTATCGTATCTCCAGTAAATGTGTCTCTTATCTGAGGGTCCAACTCCTGATCGATGGCAACTCCTTCCATGAAGCCACCTCCATTAGATAATGCTGATCTTGGCTCTCACATCTGCCCAAGATTCTGGCCTTTTGATGCTGATAGCAATATCTCCATTACCTTCTAGCCCTAGGGACATTACTGGTTTCCTGCTCTTAAGTAGCTGACTCACCATGCCTGGTTTGACTTCCATAATCTGTGTAATCAATTACCTGTATTAAATCACCTCTACTTAAAAGACCTAGAATAGCTTATGATTTATAAGTGAACATTAAATGTTATCCAATTTCTAGTTTGCGAAAAAGGTTTACAAGCTCAATTATTTAATTTTATTGAATTCACTTTTTGTATCTCCTTATATAATGATTTGCTTTTTCCTCGTTTAACTTGTTAATGCAATAAATTACATTTATAGATTTTTTCTACTGCTAAAAATCTTTGCATTCATGAACTAAATCCTGTTTTCATATTATATTATCTTTTTTTATAGATTGCTAGACTTCATTTGCTATTTTCTAATTTAGAATTTTTGCCATGAGGATCATGAGGGAGATTGCTCATAATTTTCCTTTTTTGTACATTTCTTATATAATGTTGGTATCAAGATTGCAGTGGTCTCATAAAATGAACTAAAAAGTGTTACTCCTTTTTCTATTCTAAAATAGTTTTTGTGCAAGGAAAATAAAATACATTCTGTAAGAACGTTTAGTAGAACTCCAGTAAAAATGTCTGGGCTTGCTGGTTCTCTTTCTGTGGGAAGAATTTTTGAGTTCTAGTTAAATATCTTTAATGGGTTAGGAAAACGTTACAGTGCTTTATTTCATTTAGAACATTGATAAACTTTCCTTCATTTTCTCTGATTTTCCATTGTAGATCTTATTAAATATTGACTCTATTTCTCAATCTCTATTTCACATATCTATTTTCCTTTCCTCTCCATGCTATATTCAATATAATTTCTTCATATCTAATTTCCAATTTACTTATTTTATCTTTGGCTTTATCTAATCTAGAATTTAACCTGTCCATTGAGTTCTTAATTTCTATTATAATTTTTATTCCTAAAATGTCTCTTAAATTCAGTTTTAAATCTGTTTGATATAGGATATATATACTGTTTCTAATTTATACTCCTAGCACACTTAATTGATTTCTTTAAACAGTTTTTACAGTTTCATAATAATTCCAATATCTGAAATCTTTATGAGTATACTTCTATGTTTTTTTCATGATGCCTATTCCTCATGAGTTTTATGATAGTCTTATTTTTAAACTCATTTAATGAAAACTTGTCTGTGGTAATTCTTGGAGACTTGGGATGCATATGGATTTACTTAAAGATGCTTTTCTGTTTTGGTTAGGTTCTTGGAGATAACATCAAACAGGGACAACCATAAAATACAATCTCAGTTGAGTTTTTGTTTGTTTGTTTTTGTTGTTGTTATGTAGATAGTGAGAATTTAAACTACAAGTTCATATGAAAATGGACTTGTAATTTTTTGTTTTTCCCCTTCAATCTAGCACCTAGTTTGGGGCAGAAATATTTCCTAATTGTCCCACTCTGAGGAATATGTTTTTCTTCTAGTGTATTATTTCAATGCAATTATAGTTCTTAGAAGTTCTGGCTTTAAGCAGGTTTCTCTATAAGACTGTCACACTGAGCAAGCTCTAGGCTTTGTTTCCCACTCTCCCATATCCCAGGTAGTCACAAAAATTGAAGCTCGGTGTTTCAGGGACAGCACTGTCTCATGAAAGTCTCTGGTTATGCTGCTTGCATACTTCTCTGTTTTCATATATTCTCCTCATGTTTAGCCTATAGGGTTCAGTTTAATTCCTTTATAGGTCAGCAATACTCTTTTTAAAAAATGGCAAGTACAATTTCATCTCGTGTTTTTAGATGGGGCTGCATGGGGTTCAGCAAATCTGGTCTATCATATTGCTGGTAGAAAAAATAAATTCCTTGCTTTTTGAAAACATTATATCAAGTCATTTTTATTGCCATTAAATATTTTTCATAAATATGCTTTTCAGTGACGTCAGAAGCATGGCAGCATGAGAAGCTCCACTGGTCACTGTCATTGAAGTTGCAACAAGTTAAACAGCTAAAATTCAACAAAGGATTCCCTGCTTGATACACAAATACATCTGAGAGATCCATGAATTGAAACATCTGAAAGTGTGCAAATCAGAGCCAACAGAAGGAGGGAAGGGAGAAGCGTCAAGATGAGTGTAATCGAGGCAGCCCAGAGCTCACTGCGGCTCTTTGTAGTGGAGAGGACCCTCTGTAGCCGCAGCATCCTGTCTGAGTGGTCAGCACATACTGTGGTTGAACCCAGTGACTGGTGCAGAGACAGAATGTAGAGGTGCAGCAGCTGTGGTCTAGCAGCTGCCATTGCCAGGCAGTAAACAAAGCCACAGAGCCAGCCCACCCCCTCACCCTCCCAGAGCTAGCATCTAGCCCCAGTAGAAGCTGTAGCAGTGAGTGTCACATTACAGAGTGCATTGTCTGCAGCTCTGAGAACTGGAGAGACAGTGCCTGAGCGACAGATGCACATTGCAGCCTACTCTAAGTGACAAGGGTAGAGATACAGAGACAAGGCAGCTGAGGTCTGGCAGTTGCCATTATGAGGAAGAATACAAAGCCACAAACTCAGCAGCAGCTCCTCCCAGCCCACCCTGCCCCCACTCATCGTAGCTGATCCCAGTGGGGTTACATGGGACACCTCCAGCAGTACAGAACTGCTGACAGTTTCTGGTTACAGGGGGCAGCGCTGGGATTTCACAGGCTCAGAACCCCATTGGCCACCACATTGTCCCCAGGGTGGTGATACCCTGAAACTGAGGCAACCTGGTCACCGAGCAGACATCCATCTCCCCAGGGAATATAGGGCATTTTCCACTAGCCTACAAAGATCCAAGAAGCCAGAGCAGTGTAGGAGAAAATAAAACACTTGTGCTCCAGCATTACCTACTGGAAAATACAAAGACCTCTTCTTAGCAACCTACTCAATAGAGGTATCACTTTTTAAAAAGAAAAAAAAGAAAGAAAAAAAAAATCCAATTTCATTACCATAAAATGCCTAGGCAGAGAAATAATCCATCAGATACCATGAACAACCAAGATAACAAACAGCACAGAAAGAAAATGAAAAATCTCCAGAAAAAAAAACTTAAAGACATGGAAATGTGTGATTTAAATGACAGAGAATTCAAGATTCCAATTCCGAAAAAATTCAGAGATACAGGAAAACTCAGGAAGTTTAATGAACTCAGAAATAAAATCAATACACAAAAGGAATACTTTACCAAAGGGATTGAAACTTAAAAAAAAAAAAAAAAAAAAAAAAAAAAAGAAAATTTTGGACCTGAAGAACTCAATAAAAGAGATGAAAAATGAAGTAGAGAGCTTAGGAAATAGAGCTGACCAGATGGAGGAAAGAATTAGTGATATCAAAGATAGAAATGTAGAAATGATGCAGTTGAAAGAAAGGAAGGAAGGAAAAGAAAGAAAGAAAGAAATCTTTGAGAACTATCTGACTCAATCAGAAAGAGCAATTTAAGAACAATGGGCATACCAGAAAGAGAAGACAGGGAGAAAGAATATAGAGCCTATTCGAACAAATAGTCAATGAGAACTTCCCAAACCTCTGGAATGAGCTGGATTCCTGAATCCAAGAAGCAAACAGAACACCTAATTATCTCTAACCCAAAAGGCCTTCTTCGAGGCACATTATATTAAAACTGTCAAAAATTTAATGACAAAGAAAGAATTCTCAAAGTATCCATGAAAAGAAGACAATAACTTACAAAGGAAAGCCCCTTACATTATCATCAGATTTTTCAGCAGAAACCTAACAAACTCTGAGGAAGTTGAATCAAAAATTCAAACTGTAGAAAGAGAGAAATTACCAGCCAAGAATAATGTTACCCAGCAAAGTTATTTTTTAAGTATAAAGCAGAAATAAAGAATTTTCCAGACATACAGAAGCTGGGGGAATTTACCAACACAAGACCTGCCTTACAGGAAATACAGAAGGGGGATATTCTACCTGAAACAAAAATACAAAAGGATACAAAACTATGAGTATGAAGCCTAACAGACAAAGGAACCAACAGAAGCAGGAAATTGCAACCCTTATTCAGAATAGGGTATTATACACTTAAATATAACATAAAGGTTAAAGGAGATAAAAACATTAAAAAGAGAGAAGACAACGACAACTACTGCAATTTGGAAATGAATTCATAGCATAAATGGGGATAATTTGTGACAACAAAAATATAAAAAGGGAGGGGTAAAGGTCTGAATTTGCAAAGGGGAACGGAGATAATTCAGAAGAAAAAGGAATATATATATATATATATATATATATATATATATATATATACACACATATATATATATACACATATATATGTATGAAACTTCCCTTTGCGTAAATCTGATAACCACACACACACAAATAAAAAATCATAGAATACCACCAACTAAAAAAATAGACATAACCACAAGGGGGAAAAACATGGAGACACAGAATACCAGAAAACAAGAGATAAAATGGCTATACAAAATCATCATACATCAATAATCACCCAAATGTAAATGGACTGAGCTCACCAATAAAATGGCACAGAGTAGCAGATTGGATAAAAAACAAAACCCACTCATATGCTGCCTTCAGAAGTCTCATCTAAGCTGCAGGGGCAAACAGAGACTCAAAGTGAAAGGGTGGAAAATTATACTCCAAATAAATTGCATCCAGAGAAAAGCAAGTGTACCATACTTACATCTGACAAAGTAGATTTCAAAACAAACAAGGTAACAAGAGACAAAGACGGGCATTTTATAATTATAAAGAGGACAATGCATCAAGAAGACATAACACTTCGATATATATGCACCCAGTCAGGGAGCACCAAGTATATATAAAGAAATTACTAACAGAACTAAAGGAAGCAATTGACAAAAACCACAATCACAGTAAGGGACATGAATACCCCATTGACAGGTATGGATAGATCATCTAAACAGAAAATCAATAAGGAAATATCAGCCTTAAATGATACATTAGACCAAATGGACATAATCCACATTTACAGAGCTTTTCATCCCAGAACATTTGTATATGCTTTTCAATAACTGTATAACATTTTATCTCTTTGTTATCTTACATTTATTTAATTAGCCTCTCTCCCCTTTGTTTTTTGGAAGTAAAGGGAGTGCTCAACTGTATTTTAAGTACTGTTGCAATGAATATCCATATACATAAACATCAATCTATATACAGCATTAATGATTATTTTCTAAGGAATAATTAATGAATCATGATATATGAACATTTAGTACCAGAGTACTAAATTACTCAGCACTTTATCATCCATTTTCAAACACAACATAAACCATTTTTATGTTGTTTTTTATATTAATATAAACCCAAAATCACTACTTTGTTCATCCAAAATTGTTTCCTAAGCAAATTGTACGTTGCTCTATTTATACCTTTCATATTAGTTTATTCTCCCTTGTAGTTATATCATGTAAAATCTATCTGCATTATACATTAACTATGAACAGTTTATTACACATCTTTATTAGGATCTATTTTCTGTAAATCTAAATTTCATAAATTTTCCTTTAAATAGCTCTCTAGAATTTCCTCTGGTTTCAATAATTGCAGATAAACATCTTTCTTCCATTTGCAATTGCTTCTGGTCTGTAGCTCTTTCTTTCTTTTTCGAAAGGTAAAGAAAAAATTTAGTACCAGACTTTATGATATATTATTTCTTACTCACAGCCTCCCACGACATTTTAAGGATTCAAATTGACCTTTTCTCCCATTATCCTTATTTCAAGTTACCAGTATGTCAGTCACTGGGAAATCTCATCAAGGGTTTAACACTTCATACCCTGCTACTTACTCTTTATTTCAATTTGATCTTCTTTATTCTCATTCAATTCTAATTTTCAGAAACATAACTTCTTCAATCTTGTTATTCTTTAATTCATTTCTCCAAATAGCAGCTGTAATCCTTACTTGCTCTTATTCAGCAAAAAAAATAAAATGCACTAGGCTTCTTAAAAGCAAATTATTACACCAATTTGAGAATAAGAAAATTAATGTACTGATAAATAATAGGGGACCTTAAGGTCATGTTTCTCACAAGTGAAGCAGAGTTGGGAATTCCTGGGACCCTCCTGGGTTTTATTTTGAACAGGCTAAACATATCACTTTTTTAAAAAATTAAGTTTTCTTCAATTGTCTAATATTTGTTTACATTTGTACATGTCTATACTTGCCCAATTTTTAATTCTCTAGACCTTGCTGCTCATACAGGGGTCCTGGAAGCAGTAACATCAGCTTCACTTGGGGGCTTGTTAAGAAGGCAGAATTTCAGGCCACTCCCAGAGCCATCGAATGAGAATCTGCAATTTATCAGAAGCCCCAGGTGATTTGTATGTGCAATTCAGTTTGGAAGCACTGCTTTACCAGACTGGAAGTCCCTTCTACCTGCCTCATATAAGTTGCAGGTGACATAATTAGTCCAAATATCACATTTCTTAATGTGAAGGAGAAGACACTGGGTATATTTTCATTGGCAAAACAGGTTATTCAGTCCCAATTAAAAATAAAAATGATTTCAATAACAATTGTCACTCCAATAAATTTTTAAAAAAAGAAAAAAACCATCAAATAATCAGATTAGAGAAAGTGTTTTCTATTAAAATGTACATGAGATCATCATGCATGCATTTTCAAAGAAATAATTTTGTTACATACGAGGCAATTAAGAATTCATTATTGTATTAAATGTTTGAACATTAAAGATCAAAAAAAAATAAAAAATAAAATAAAGATAATAGAGACTGAGACCAAGATTTTTAATTTAAGATATGCCTTTGAAGCAATTATGCTTGCTGAATGAGACTACTTGAATGATTACATGCAGGTTTCTTCTTTCTTCTCTTTGAGGTTGAAGGGACGAAACAGACTTCTCTTTGAGGTGAAGGGACGAAACTTCACCTCTAGTTCCTTTGAGGTGAAGGAACTAGAAACCAGCTAACATAAACATGCTATGCAACTTCCTCCATCTCACCATATTGCTTTCTTGTAAACATTGTACAGAGCCAGTTAGCATTCGAAAAAATCAAGTCTCTTCATTCTAAAAAAAATAAAGATACACTGTAATTTGGGATCAGAAGTTTTATAGAATACTGTTTATAATTATTTTCTTCTTCATGAAAATCTGATTACCAGTATGTAAAAATTTCCACTTTATTATCAAGCAGTATCCTTTCTGCTGATCAGCATTATTTTTTTAATTAACTTTAGAAGATGACATTCTGCGAGGTATACTTAAATGTTGTGATCCTGAGATTTTATGTTTTCAAATTGAAGATACTATCCTCTTGCATCACACAAAATAGTTAAGATGGTTTGGATTATATTTAAATGTTCTTGGATGAAATGTGCTTACTGAATGAATTCAATTATTGTACAAACCATGTGCTTCTCCATACCAAATTCAATGAAATGGAAAAAGACAACAGTTCTAGCTCGTGTTCCTGTTTCAATACTGCAAAAATTAGAAGTATGCACATTCTATTATATTTACAAATTCCAGGGCTTCTCTTTTACTTAGAAATAAAATAATTGATAAGTAAATGTGTGTATGTGTGTGTGTGTGTGTGTGTGTGTGTGTATGTAATAAAAGATTAGCTAGATTTAGAAACCCAATTGGCTTTTTTCCTAATCTGACCCACTTTGATTTCTTCAACTCTGCATCCTATTTCTTATTTGTGTTTTTCTATATTACAGTAAACATACATAACACATATGCCAATAAGTAGAGGATACAAAAATTGCCAAAGCATTGTGTTGAACTTTGTTCTTTTCATAAACCAGTCACTGTAACACAGAAAATATTTTTTAGAAATGTGTGCATATTCAGTAACCTTCAGTGCAATTACACTGGTTATTACAAACTTTGTGAGAATCAATATTTTTTGAAGATTCACCAGGTCTTTGGTGGTTAATTTTATGTGTCAACTTGACTGGACCACAGAGAGCCCAAAGATTTGGTCAAACATTGCTCTGGGTGTTTCTGTTAGGTTGTTTTCAGGCAAGACTGCTATTTAAATTGGTAGACTAAGCTCTCCTTAATGTAGGTGGGTTTCATTCAATCAGTTGAATATCTGAATGGAACAAAAAAGGTGGCACTCCCCAGAGTAAGAGAGGATTCTTCTGCCTGACTGCTTCTGAACTGGACCATCAGCTTTTTTCTGCCTTTAGACTTGAACTGAAACATCAGCTCTTCCTGTTCTCGGGCCTGCAGGTCTTTGAATTAAAACTATACCTTAGCACTCCTGGGTCTCACCCTGCAGATCTTGGAACTTGCCAGCCTCCATACTCCATAATCATGTGAGCCAATTCCATATTATGGATATATCCTACTAGTTCTGTTTCTCTAAAGAACCCTGACCAATACAAAGTCCTCACATAATTTCAGAATTTTGAATGGGATATATGTATTTCTTACATGTTCCTTAATGTAGTATTTCCTGTACATATGGTATTCTGGTGTTTGTGTGTGATTATTTTTATAAGATCAGAGGTGAGCAGAGGTATTTATCATGATCTTCTAACTTTTTCATACATACTCAATTTCCAGATCAGTTGTGCTTTCTTTTTGTCCATATCTGCAAGATTTGGGGAAAAGTAATAGATTAGCTCATGGTGGCTGTATTATAGACATATTTATCTTCAATCAGTCCAATTTTTAGAAAAGACATGAATTAAATTATTTCAGATTATAATATCAAAATCATTAAACATATTGCAGAGCAAGAGAACAGAGGGGACCCACTCCATTTTCAGATAGTCATAAAGAATACTGTATCCACAAAAAAATGTAACTGAGGCAAAATCTCTTGCTGTTTATTCAACAGAAATTTCCTGTTCTTCCTTGATAACATATCTCTTATTGTTTAAGACCTTGGTCTCAATTGATGAATCATGAAAAAGTCTGAGTCAATAATGTAATATCATTTCCCCTTTTCTTGTGATTGTTTCCGGCAAGTCTGTGATCTATTTCTGATGTCTAAGATAGAAAGAAATATGTTGAGGACTTCTGGGAAAGATTTCACCCTTCATAAAAAAGGAGAAAACCTTTTTGCCCCTTTCTCTACCTTCCTACATCAGAAACTTTCAGGTAAGTTTGGGCTATCAAGAGCTGAAGCAGCTATTTATTTACAACTTTGAAGTGATGAGCCCAATGATGAAATTCTATACCCCAAGGAAGGCAGAGTTAAAAGGTGAAAAGAAAGTAGTTTTTTAAGATACCACTGAGCCACCAAACCAATCCTGGGACCAACTACCTTAAAATTTCTTGGTAAGTAAAAACCTAATGTGGCTATGTTAATAAGATTTTCTATTGTTTTTAAACAAGTACAACCTAACTGTGATAATCTAACATAATTAATTATCTATTTTAAGGTATAAATTTATCTTTATTTTTCAATAATTCATTCTTATTAGCTTCATTCTGAGTAGCCCATTTTTTTCTTGCCTTATAATGATACTATGTTAATTTCCATTCTGAGCTTTTCTATTGACATTCCCATTGATTTAATACACTATGGTTGTCTTTGTTTGCATAATGCAATATTCTAACACACTTTATTAGAAATATAAATCAAGTATTTTCTTTACATTAAGGGTCTAGGGTACCCCTCAGAAGTTCACAGAATTTAGAGCAAATGCTTCTATTTTTGGCAAATTAACACTATTTTTTTTCTTTTTTAAAAGAAAGAACTCTTGATTTGATCTTGGTCCATTGTAGAGAATGAAGTCCTCTTAATGGAACAAACATGACAATATGAACTTCTTCTGATGAATAGAGTGCTACTCAATTAACTAGTCTACTCCATCAGCGGGTGGAAATAATATATATGGACTTGAGCCAAATAAATCCTGAAGACACAGTAAACTGCATGACCTTACTCTCTGCACTGCTGCTCCTCTTTAATCTTTACCTGTGTCTTCCTGGTGAGTTCCCTATGACCGTGGTAAGGTCCCTATGAATCAATGAGAAAGAAATAGAGCCTAATTTACAGAACTCACTGCATAATATATCATCACCAGCCAAAAGTAGATTGCTTAGGCATTATAGCCCACTTGAGTACAATTTTTAAAAACTTCAGGCTATGTGTTTGGTTGTGCACTATTCTTGTAAGGAGGGATATTGTTGATTTATGTATGATGACTAATAATTTGCCTAAACGATTAGGGACTTGGAAGGAAGAAGCCTGGAGAATTGGTGACAATGAGTTTTGGGAAACAAATACATGCATGAAGCACTGGGCTAGAGTATGAGAACATTTGTGTTTAATATGAATACTGCCATGGTATCTAATTCTATATTGTTTGGATGCAAGAAACTCACTTTATAACAAAAGAGTAAATATCATTGGACTTGGCCTGTTTGATCATTTACTCTATCACCCAAAAATAACTGTTATTACAGAATGGTGAATATTCTATTAAAAACTCAATTCAGTACCAGCTGAAAGACAATGGCTTGCAAGATTGGGCTGATGCTAGATGTGGTGTGTGTTACGAATGTCAGAATGACACCTGTCACCATTACAACTACTGATTCTTTTTAAACTAGGCTTGCTGAATTAGTGCCCAAGGGAAGATCCACAGTCATATTCCATTGAATCTGAGGATGAGAGACTGGTATGTAGCCTTTTAGGACTCATCATGCCTCTGGAGAAACAAACAAAAATTTAAGAAGTGGTTACATTGTTGGCTGGGGTAATAAAATTTAACTTTAGAGGGGAATTTAAGTTGTAATTTCTGAGAAAAATGGAAAGAACCCAGGAGATCCCCTTGGATGGTTCCTAATTCTGCCATGCCCTGCAGTAAAAACTAATGGAGACAAATTGCCAAAACTTGGAAGCAAGCAAGATATCTTTCAGTAGGTGGACGGATAAATAAACAGTGGTACATCCGCACAGTGGGGTGTAATTCAGTGTTTTTTTAGAAAAGGAGTTATCAAGCCACAAAAGACAAGGAGGAAATAAATGCATTTTGCAAAGTGAAAGAAGCCAGTTTGAAAAAGCTATGTTATATACTGTACTATTCCAACTATACATTCTGGAAACCAGAGAGATAGTAAAACATCAGTGGTTGCCAGGAATTGGGGAGAGAGGAATGAATAAGTAAAGTACAGGGAATTTTTAGGGCACTGAAACTGTTTTGAATGACCCTGTAATGGTAGATACATGATGTTACACATTTGGCAAAACTCATAGATGTGTACAACACAAAGAATGAACCCTAATGTAAACTACGGACTTCAGTTCATAACAATGTATCAATATTGGTTCATTAATTTTAACAAGTGTAATACACCAATGCAAGATGCTGAAAATTGGGGAACTTGAGGGGAGTGGTAGACAAAAAGGGAATATGTGGGAATTCTCTATACTTTCTATTCAAAGTTTCTGTAAACCTAAAACTGCTCTGAACAATGTCTATTACTTTTATTAAATAAAATAAATTAATAGTGACCACAGAAAGATTATGCAAGTAGATCAAGAAGGTCATTTCTGTCAGGAATGAAGATCTGGCCACTTTACAATGTAAAATTCTGACCGGCAGAGGTGTTAGCTAAGCGTGCCTGTCATAGGTGCCGATATGGCTTTGTGACCATTCACAGAAACCAGAGCCTTAACTTCCACATGACTTTCTTGAATTGCCTTGCATATATTTATATATCTTAACAATTTTTTCCTCTTCTTTCCTTTCCTATTCTCCCTCTTTTTCATATAGGATACACTGGAGGCGGTTAACTTAATTTGGAAACGTTGCATGACCAAATATCAAGACAGTGTAGTGATAGACTTAGAAGAGGAATGGACACCACCCAGTGTAGATGCCGTTGACTGATGAGAGTTTTAAATGGTTTCCTTGACAGAAAGAGGGTAAGCGTTCACTTGTTGGAGAAATACTTGCAGTCTCTTTTAGGAAGAAGCATGAGTGTTTTGTGTTTAATTGAAAAAAATACAAGTTTATGCTGATATTGAGCAAATCAAAGCATGGATATTTATTATTAGTTAAAGTGTATTCCTATGTTTGAGGAAGTCTCCAGCCTATCAGTCTTGATTGGAGCCAAAAACCACCTCGTGCTTTAGAAACTAAAGTGCCAAATGCTTGCTTTCTCAGCCTCCTTTGCAGCTAGGGTACAAGCATATGATTTAGGTTCTGCTAGTCTGTTTTTTGACTTACGAATTCATAAAAGAGAAAAGCGATTCAGTTAAGTTTTCTCTGTTTCTAGTGGAGGCAATGCAGCAGCTGCGAAAGTGTCTGTCGTGCAGTGCACAAGTGGGAGTGGTGATGGTGGTTTAACAGTTGGCCCAGGCTTGAGCAACAGGAACAATTGCTCCCGTTTGCAAGCTGTAGCGTTCCTTTTCAGTGGCGGTGGCAGTGGTTTCTTCTCTGGACAAGTTCTACAGTTTTGTTTGGGTCACGTTTCCAGGCTATTATCTTTGAGTCTGCTTGTCTAAACTTTTCAACAGTTCCACGAGCTCCCCAACATTTCTATGATAAATTTATTTATTGTTCAAGTCAGGCATATTAGGTTCCTGTGGTTTATATTTTTAAACATCCAAGGTACAGTGTCTATGAGTATAACAGATTGGCAAACATTTGCCTTTTTAAGTTAAGATATAATTTACATCATATCGGGTAAAATGAACACAATTCAACCAATTGAATTGAGGAAAAAAATAACAGTTTCTTAAGTCTGGCTGCTCTTAAAAATGTAACTGGATAGACCTTATGTTTTTGACTCACTAGAAAATACTTTAGATAAAAACACAACAAGTGATAAACTAGCCTTCTAAAGGTCTGGAGTGTTTGGGTCCAAACATCCAGGTAAAAAGTGTTGATTCTAATCTTGTGGAAAGAGTGGAATATGGAAATATACTGAAAATCTGGAACAGTAATTTTCAGTTCTAGGAAACATCTCTTTTTCAGGTTTTTAATAGATATTACATGAAAAAAAGAAATATATAGTTAAGAAACATGAAAACTATATCAGTATAATCATAATTAGGGTTTTTTGTTTTGTTTCGTTTTTCTTTCTTTCTTTTTTTTTTTTTTTTTACTTCTTGACATGTTTAATATTTTCTATGCTTTGGAAATCTCTAAAAGTATAAAATACAGAGCTCAATATTTTCCAAAGGAATTTAATCAGGAACTGTTTTACTTGCTCAGAAATTAGCAAGGAAGTATTACCCTAAACTCTCTGGCAAATACTGGTATTGATTAATTATGATCTAACATTTTAGCGCTGATTTAGTCAGATAATTTTGGTTGCAAGTAACAGAAAGCATAACTCAAACTATCCCAGATAATCAAGAGAATTTGGATAATAGTGAGGACTCAAGGATAGTTTAATGCCAAGATTTAGCAAAGAAAGAAAGTAAATGCTTCTTGTCTTCTCTTTATCTCCACTTTAATTCATTAGGTCTCAGTTTTACTCTAAGGTTTGAAATTCCATGTCATCACAAAACAATTGACAGTTCCTAATATCTCGTGCTTCTGTCACATTTGGAGAGGATTTTCCCTATAATCATTGAATGAAAGCTGTGCTCCCTTCTGATTTAATTACCTAAAGGCATGTGCTCCTTCCCATACCAATTACCATGACTAAGAATTGGGCATGGGGTCATCCCACAAAAACATTGTCATGGCTGAGAAATTCATTTTCTCAGTGAGGAGTGTGTGTGGGTGGGGAACACTGAATGCTTGGGAGGCCACTGTATGTATTTCTGACAATGTCCATCACATGTATTTCCATTCCAATAAACTTCGACATTAAGGAACTTTGACATTAAGAAATCAGGAGAGCAGAGCCTGGAGGCCCCGACTTTTGCTGATCTGACAAAATGAGGTTGCTTTCAACTGGATAGTTTTGAATCTCACTTGTGCCCATATGTCCCAGCCAAATTTATTTTTAGTAATTTTCAGACCCACGTGGCTAGGATATTCCACTTGTTTGGGTACATATGTGTGTATTGTATTACATATATATGTGTATATATATGTATATAATATATATAATATGTATAAATATTTTTAACATATCTCACACACACAAACACACCACCCCCACCACCACCACCACCACTTGTAGTTTGGAGGCCTTCACACTAAACTGTTTCCCTTAAAAAGTGAAGGAAAAAGATAGGTGCAGGAGTTGAAAAGAAAAACTTTTTTTTCTGAAACACCTTTTTATGGGACAACAAAGCAAAATTGCATCACAATTTTCAAGGTTTGTAAATCAGGTCGCAAAAGGGATGCAAAATGTTTTGCAGAATGACTATTATATACTCATATAGCAAAAGTCATTCATGGAATAGTACACCAATACAAACATAGATTATTCCATGATTAAAAGTAGACCAAATCTAATAACTATAAGCTATATTAGTGAATCTCTTTTTCCTATTTAACATTTTAGCATGACTTCTAATGTTAATTCCCTTAGCAAATGGAATCCACAAGCTAAATTTTTAAAAATTGTTGAAGAATGACTAAAACTCTGCAAACCGAATAGTTGGGTTTATAGAAAATTCTGGGAGAAGTAGTGATATAAAATACTGAGAATATTATCAGTTAGTATACATGTAAAACTCTTCCATTATAATCATGATTCAGATACTAATACACTCAAGGGATTTTGCCAAAATTGATCTCCTGGGTACTATAAATATACTTTGAGGCCAAATGTTTTGTAACTCTTCTCTTCTAGATATGGTTTACTTAGGTTAGTCAAACTTAATCCACTTTCATATATATTCCCCAAAGATCTAATCTGTACCAGAGATGACACGAATCTAGACTGAAATTGGTTACTACTGATTATCGATCTAGTCCTATTTTTCCATCCTATTTCTATTTTTTCTCAAAATTAAAAAAAATATATATTCTATTTCAACCAGAGCTCATCTTTTCAGATACCAAGTTATTTTTTGTAAAAGGACGTTTTCAACAACAAATTTTCCCAATTGGACAATTCATTTTCAAGGAAAGATCTTCATTTTTATAGCCTGTGTTTTCAATTGATTTAACAGAAACCAACAATCCTGTCTTATTACTAAATACTATCATGCACCACTTAACCATGGAAATATATTCTGAGAAAGGCGTGATTAGGCAATTTGGTTGTTGTGCAAACATCACAGAGCACACTTACACAAACATAGATGGTACAGCCTAGGCTATATGGTCTATCACCTGTCATATCTGCAGTCAGTCATTGACTAAAAGGTTGTTATGTGGGCACATGACTGTATAACAAATAATAATCCCTAGCTGAGAAAGTATCCTATTTTGGTTAAGTTTAAACACTTAGAGTTCAGGTTACTCTCACAGATATTGAAATTACTTTGTCAAATGTGAAATCAATTTTTTTCCTTCAACGGAAGGAAATAGGAAAGAAGAAGCAAACGGGAGTTTTGCACAGTGACAGTATCGTAGCTAATGAGGTTTATTCGAGGTGCAATTATTGCTAATTGAAGAATCAAATGGAGAAAAGGCACAAGATGGTGGACAGAACACAGAGCTGTTCATTCAGTCATGATTTTGATCACTTTTTCACAGCATGGTAGTTATTTTCTTGTATCTCCTACTATGTCTATAATAAAAGATAGTGCTCAACCTATAAATCAGAGCCAATTCGATAAAACATTCATTATCAAGTTTCACAAATATATGCATTTCTGATTATAAAGTCTCTGCAATACATTTTCACATTTTCATAGACTAACATAATACACAAACTCATGGAAGTCTTCTGTTATGCTCTTAATTTTGCCTAGATATGACATTAGCTTCATAAACACTCAGTGAAGCCACAAACAAAAATACTATGACTTCTGGAATCCATCCAAGTTTTTTAAAAAGAAAAAGGATCAGCAGCAATTCCATGAGACAGAAGGGATGTCAATCCCTTACTTTCTTTTGCTTTCTGTGTCAGTTGTTTAAAAAACACTAGAAGCTGACATGAGGTTTTCTGTATATTGTCCAAGAACTTGGTTTTCTGATTTTAGCTTTAGATTTTCTTCCTTAACAGCACCTACTCTGGCAGAGAGATCTTCCATGCCAGCATTGATCATCTTGGGTAACAAACTTTTGGACCTTGGATGCAAAATCCTTGATGACTGGTCTGCTGTCTGAGGGGCCAGGAGTGGGAGGGATGGGGAGGATGCCTCAGGCTAGAAGAAAACTTTTTTCTTTATTTACATTTGTAGTATGTTCATCTAAATATTGTACATTATGGAGGCATTATATTTTCATAATTTTAAACACTACTGTAAGACAAGGAGATGGTTTCCCTTAAATAAATTTGGCTCTCAACTACAAGATACCAAAGTATATTCTACTTAAAATTTGTTTCTCAGGTTCCTATGTAGAAATTTAGAAGGCCCCTCCCATTTCAGGATGGGAGAGAGAGACAGAGTGCTGCAGAAAGATGGCACCTCCTGTGTTTTCATTATCTTCTACTGCTTCTTTCCTCTGTGTCAGACACATTTCGTGTTACTGTTATTTAGCTACTAATGTGCTTATACCTATAAGGGGTCTCATGTGAACCTGTAAATAATTAAACATGTATTAGCTCCCTGGAGGGCCTACATGATTCCCTGAAGAAACCAAGGTAGCTAGGGACATAATCATGCAATTTCCCTAAGAAGCCTAGCTTGAAGAAGTCACTTCACTCAGCGGTGAGTATTATAATTACTCACAGCAGTTTGTCTGGTGCTATATTAAAGGAATTAAAGGTAGTGCAATTCAAAAGAAAAATAACTGGTTTTAAAAGCAATGAATGGACACATCAACTGTTGTTAAGTGTCTTTGGGTTAATGCCTCTATACTAGGGTTTTTGCAAGGTTTATATTTTTAATTAATATCTTCTTCAGGTTGCTATAACTTTCACTGAGCTTCTCTAAGGCAAAATAAATCAGAAATTGATTTTTGATTGTAAGCCAAAAAGCCAACAGCCAAAGAACTGAGATGAATGTTGAAGAAAGAGGTCTGTCAGGACTAACCATTCTAAGCGGACGAAGATTAATCTTACAAAAAGAACCAGCTATAGTACAAAAGCCCTATGAAATATACCCTGCAAAACTAATTTAATTATTTTTTTAAATGGAGCATTTAACCTGCCAGCGAGAAGAATGAGCAGTTTGAAGGTCTGATACTGCTAATCCCAGCGCAGGAAAAGAACCAAATAGATACCAAAGAATTACTTAAAGTCTAAAAAATGAAACTTTAAATGTTCTCCAAAAGAGTTGGGATACTGAAGGTGTAGTTTAGTTAAAAGTTGTGCCATATGAGGTTCCTGTAGTCTAATCTCAGCTCCATTTAGAGTTGTATTATATTGATAATGTTTAATTTATATCCCAAGTACTTAAAAATGTGTTTGTTTATTTAATTATTTGTTTTACTATAAAAATATTAAATTCCATGCCATTAGATTTAAATAGCTCATTGGGTTTAAAATGAAAAATAAATGTCTTCCTTTCCCCTACCTACGGTTTTGTTTCCCAGACATGGGTGCTATTAATAATTTCTTGTTCATTGTTCTATGTGTCACGTTTCTTTTTTGGAAAAGTGGTGTACTAGTATACATACTATTCATTCATGAACCCTGGTTTTATCATTGAATAATATGTCTTAGAGCTCTTTTCATAGCAGCATATCTCTATCCCATGCCTAGTTACTGATAGTTCATCCTACAGATGTGCTACTGTTTATTTACCTAGTCTCTTATTAATGGTTAGTTTCCGATTTGCCCTTGCAAACAACACTGCACTGAACATCCTTACACACATATTATTGCAAATATATCATCAGGTTTGTTCTGTCAAGGAGCATATACACTGCTAATTTTGATAGAGGCCACTAAATTGTATACCAAAATGATACAGTTAGTGTAGACACTTTCTAAGAGTGTGTGAGCATTGCCCTTGTTCTCAAGCTGTCAACAACACCAGATTTTATCAAATATAACTGTTTCCAATTTATTAGTTGGAAAATGGTAGTCCGATGCTATTTGGATTTGAATGCCTTGCATTATCAATGAGATTGAGCATGTTTTTACATGTTCATTGGTAATCTGTTTCTCTTTCTCTTGTTGCTGCTCTTTTTCTATGTAATACTTGTCCATATCATCTACCCTTTTGTACTGGGTTCTTCACTGTTTTCTTGATAATTTGTAAGTTTAAAAACTGAGCTCTGTATCTGCTGCATATGATTCTAATCTTTTTTTTTTTCCATTTTTTTTTTATTTTTTAGCAATGATTGTGGAATTTCTTGCTATTTAGAAGGATTTTAAAACATTTTATATAAACAAACTTTCTGTTCTTTGCCATTAATATTTCGAGATTTGGAATTTCCCAGACCTCCCTGTAGACCACCTATGGGAAATTTTCTTCAGAGATAAATGGTTTTTTTCCCATTTGATTGTTGAGCAAACACTAACATTGGCAATGTAAGGCACTGGGGAAGTTTAATCGATGTAGAATTCTTTTTAACTTTCATACCAATCCTATGAGATAAGTACTATTTAGCATTTCTGTTTTAAGGATGAGGAAACTGTGGTTTTAAAGATTTTAAGTAATTTGCCTGAAGTTCTAAAAGAAGTAAGTAGTGAGGCCAAAATTTAAATCTAGGAGACTTGAATCTGAGCCTGAGCACACTGTCTCTGCAGTAACTATTTTCTGTTGAGATTTATATTACAATGTCTGCATCATTGTACAACACTTGCTTTTTCATGTCTCTTCCCAAGACTGTAGGGTAAGGAATGCATTAATCTCTGGATTTCCGAGAACATAATATAGCCCTGGAAATTAGAAAATGATGGAAATATTTACTAAAAGAATTATTTTTCTGTGATAGTTGTTATAAACATTCATTAAACTTCACGTGCTTACTAGTTACTATAGGGGAGTCAAAAAAACAGGCATTACAGACCTTTCCTCTGAGAACTTATAGTTTACTTGGAAAGGTAAACTATATATATTACGAAAGACTGAGGGGTATTTACAAAAGAATATCCACATAACCCCCAAGAAGTTGTATTAGTAATGAAGCATATCGTGTTTGTTTATAAACAACTGACTAAATGAATGGTTTTACTTTTCCTTGACAGCTATTTTTTTCCCGAGATTTCTACTCATAGCTTACGATTTTTTTAAAAAGTATCAAATTGATTTTTTAACAAGGAAAAATTGAGTGTGAGCCTCAGATTTGGAAATAAGGTATCACAGAAAGGAAATTCAATGTTAAGGTCAGGTTCTATGCAACTAAGCTGATAGATACAGAAAAGTTGGGTTTTTAGCTCATTCTCCAACTGAGTGCTAGGTGAATATTAGAGGTATGAGAAGGTGAGCCAATATAAATGGCTTTGAACTATGTTTATGATTCTATCTCAGTATGGGCATGCTACATATTCTAATACTTGAGCCAAAAAAAAAGTGATGACATCACACTGAAATCTTGACTTATAATTGTTTCATATTGTTCCCTAAATTAATTTCTTTCTACTTCATTATTATGTTAAGGGTAGACAGAATTCATACTCTTTCAAAAGGGATAGTCACCTGAAGCTTTCCTTCAATTATCACTAGAGTAAGAAAGTTAATCAAGGGCTATATATATAGAGGGTGCCAAAAAAAGTATACACATTTTAAGAAAGAAAAAATAAACCGTATTAAAATTATAATATTCAATATATACCAAAAACCAAAAAATGAATACAAGTCACGTTTGACTTTTGCAATTACAAGAGGTGCTCAAAGTGGTTACCATCAGTATTAATTTTAATAGTTTTTTTCCTTTCTTAAAAAGTGTATACATTTTTTTGGCACCCTCTCTATCTATCTATCTATCATCTATCTATCTATCTATCTATCTATCTATCTATCTATCTATTTAATATGTTATATGGTATAAAGTATGTTATAGGCTGAATTGTATCTCCCCCCAAATTCATGTATTAAAATACTAACCCCGGTACCTCAGAATGTGACTGTATTTGGAGATAGAGACTTTAAAGATGTAATTAATGAAAATGAGGTCATATGGGTGGGCCCTAATCTGATAGGACTGGTGTCCTTATTAGAAGAGGAAAGTTCAACACACATGCATGCACACAAAGAAAAGACCATGTGAGGACAAAGGGAGAAGATAGTCATTTACAAGTCAAAGAGAGAGGCCTCAGAATGAAATCAATCCTGCTTATACCTTTGTCTAGGACTTCCCAGCCTCCAGAATTGTGAGAAAGTAAATTCTGTTGCTTAAGTCACCCTGTCTGTGGTATTTGTGATAGCAACCCTAGCAAACTACAGGATGTATACGATCCTTTCCCAGTATATGGGGAGCAACAGAAAAAAAAATTTCAAATCTCTCTTCCTTTCTGCTCTTTCTGGATTGCAGATTCTTCTCTCATAAATTAAATAGTAATAATGATAAAGTAAACAAGAAAAAAATATTAACTGTGTTCAACCTCTGTAATGTTTTCTGTAATTACTGCAAAATAGTTTTTGTTTACATTGAGAAGTTGATGGTTGGAATTTTTATTAACTTGGAAAAACCTACTCCCATTCCAAACATACAGAAATAATAGATAAAATATGATTGAGGATTTTAAAAAATACATAGCTGAATTAAAATAATAGAAACTAATCCCCTGCTTCCACCAGGCACAAAACCAAGCATCATGTAGCAAGTTGCTGTATTGACCTGGATCAGTCTAAGGACTGATTATATATTGAAAGAAAAGGAGAACAAATAATAAAAATTTGGCAAAATAACAATATTGACAATCAGGGTAAAGTGTATATGAATATTATTCATACCATTTCTTAAATTTTCTTAATTTCAAACTTTTCTGTAAGTTTGAAATTATTTCCAAATAATTTTTTAAATTAAAAAAATAAATATATTTTGGAGTAACATTTTTATACATTGGCCTTTCAGATAGAGGAAGTACTGTAAGCTCTGAGCAAACTCAATAAGAATAAATGCATACCTAGACACACCATAGTAAAACTGCAAGATATTAAAGACAAAAAGAATATCTTGGATTCTACCAGAGAGGAAAGGCAGATTACACATAGTGAAGGACACCTAGATTATCGCTGACTTCTCCACATCTGCAATAAGAACAGGCAATACTGAAATAATATCCTCCAAATTGTGAAAGAAAGTAAACATCAACCTAGAATTCTACAACCAAATAAATCTTCATTCAATGGACAAGATTAAAGATATTACCAGATCAGTATGGAGAGATATAATTCACAGCTGTCACTGTAAATTTGATTGTTGAGACCTGGTAAAGGGACATCTGGTAAGCTTATTGCAAATTAATTCAAAGCTCTTCAAAGTTTAGGTCAGGTGTCCTCGTTGAACACATGGATCTTTGCTGTTGATGTAGAAGGGCCTTTGCTTCCTCTACGAAGAAACTGCTGCAATTTCACTACCTCAAGTAAAAGAACCTCTCTTTCATTCTGTTCTTGGTCTCTATTCCATGCTTATATATATGCATATTTGCATGACACAAGTGCTCTCTTTTATTTAATTCCAGAGACCATCTCTTTCAAAAGTATTATATTCATTCCAACCTTATAGATTTGTGCTTAGTGAAATTTGTTAACTATATCGACTGCATGGACATTATTTGGCTGGCACTTTTCTTTATAAAATATTTTATGCTTTGATGGAGAACTCTAGATAAATTTAACTAGGAGAATGTTTTCGTTGGCAAGACACTTGGAGACTTTCCTGTTAACTCGTTCTTCAGCAAACAAGCCAAAATACAAGTATTCATAAATATGACTATTTTGATCAGGCTTTCAGATGGTATATGAGGTAGCCCACAAAAGGCAAACAATATTCAGGAAAAAAATTATTATTTCTTAAAAATTGGTGCTAAGAAAGAGAATCTGTGAAGGTAAAGAACTAGTATGTGAGAAAAGCTTGAGCATAGACACATATTAAAATCTGTCTGCTAAGAATTCCTGATTAGGTAATGAGTAGGACATCGAAAGCTACTGTTTTTCTCAAAATGTCTGACACAACTGCAATAATTGATGAAATAAAAGTAGTAAACATTACATTGTGTGAAAAGACAGAACAAGTCAAAGAAACTGGACTTTCTAGATGAGTGTTAAACAATGTGAATCTGAAAGCAATAGGGAAAGGGAAAGGATTTGGGCTTGGAGTATAGGGAATTTTTAGGCGCCGCAGTAAGGCTTGTGGTGTCTTTCCAAAAAAAGCTGCATTTTGGTTAAGACAAGGAAGAAGGGACTTTCAATGGAGAAACTGAAAACGGGGATTTCTTCATCATAGAAAAGGGATAGAGAGGCCACCGTGAAAATGTTTCAAAGAGAGGAGAACTGTAAGAGGAAGAATCTAGGAAGAAAACCGGAGTCATGAAGACATGATACTGCACAAGAGGGTAGGTGCTTTGATTAGTTAAAGCTGCAGTAAAAGGCATGGGTGTCAGGTTTGCTGAAATTTGTTGGCTACACGTTCTTCAAGATAGTTAATTTCAGCAGTCCCTTAGCCCTTTCCAGCTGACGAAATAGCAAACCAGAAAGTTAGACCTTTGTAGAAGAAAGCTAAATACTATCTTTTAAAAACGAGTGCAGAAAAATTATTGAGTGGATAATATGCCCACTAATTTATTAAACACATATCTCTATTTACCTCACCCCCCCCCACAGCTATAGCATCATTCATTTATTTCACTGTTTTCTCTCTCTTTCCCACCCAATCCTTTCAAGAACTTTTAAGACTACTGTGTGCCCACTGCCTCTGAGAGCGATGTGAAAAGATAGAGAAAAATGTTTTTCTGGCTTTGGTTTCTAAAGTTCTAAGCCTTAAGGAAATAGAGAGGACTCTAGACTTAACACAGTATTTTAAAGTGGAGCAGAGCCTCCCCTCACTTTCTCATTAAAATAAAAACAAAACAAAATCCAAAATACTTTAGATTCGAATGGAAAGGAAAGAAGGGAAGATAATGAAAGTGGAAAGAAGTGTAAGACCTAGAAAGAGAGAGCAATCCTAGAGTCACCCTGACAGGAATGAGGAACATTGTCGCAAAGGCCTGCAGCGAGGGTTGTTGTTGGGAGACCAGAAGGCTGAACCTAAATGAACTGACTCAGCCTTCACTTGCATAAGACGATGCTGTCTAATCCCACTGCTGATGCTCCCTGAACTTCCCCTGTGACCTGTGCCGATTCCCTACAGCAGCATTATGCCTGAGGATCAAATCAACCCCTGTCATTGCCCATAGGGGTGGATAATAACATCCTCAAAGTGCCACTAGATGAAAGGACATAGGGGAGGCTTAGATGGAAGAGAAATTCTCTGCTCCTGAGCCCCAGTTAGACATACCTATATTCCAGAGCCTCCCGCCAACATCAGATAATATCAAAATGCACTCCTAGAAACAGGGTTTTACTGAAGAAGTTCATTAAAAAAAGAAATTGTTTAGAGAAAAATAGAGTGAAAGTAAAATACCTCACTTATTGAAGTGTAGCAATGCTAGCTTTCCATCTTTTTGTTGTTAGTTCTCAAATTCCCATGGGGGAACAAGTGAGCATTTCAAAAATCTATAATTTGAAAATCAGGCTAAATTTGTACTTTTTAAAATAAAATGTTTAAAAATTGGCCATGTTATTGAAGATTTAAAAATAAGGAAAAAGAAATTAAGATATCTAGAATACCATCTGTGGGGACAAAGCCCCCAAAAACAGTTTCCAGGCTCTCGGCCTCACATAGAAAGGTGCTGGCTCGGGTAGTAAATGGCCATCAACTGTGATCAGATGGCCAGCAGCTGTGGCTAGTTGGCCGTCAGCTGTAACCCGTAAGCCATTGGCCACTAATATAACGGCTGTGGCTACGCTAGCAGAAAAAATGGGGGCTAGCAAGAGCGGATTGCAGAGAGGCGGATGCCGCCAGTGAGAATATAGTGATATGATTCCCCCATCTATGGCTCCGTGGGTGTTCCTTTTTGGCCTCACCATGTCCTGCGTTCTTATGTGGGGAGCGGGACCAGAGACCCCGCCTGCCACCCTGCACGACAAATGGCGCAGCGAGCAGGGTCCCCTGTGCGACACCATCATTCAGAGGTAAACACTCTTAACATTTTGGTATGATTTCCAGGCACATTATGAGACATAACTGTTCACATTTAAAGAATTTGACTTTACAAAAGTTTGATTTCAGAATGTCTTTTCACCTTACAAGGCATGGGCTGAGAATGACAAAATGGGAGCCAATATGAAGGCATCTTTGTAGGTATAAAGTTGATGATTGCTGTAATAAGTTTTCTTTTCAAGAAACTCAATTTTCTAATTTATGCCCGCAACAGTCTAGTGGGCTGTTTGCATCATTTTTATTGATTTCTTCTGTCTTTACTGTTTGTATCAGTGAACAATGACCACAATCGTGCTAAGTAACAAATCCAGTCCAGACTACTTGGCTTAAAACAGCAATCATTTATTTTTATTCATGTGTCTGTGCCTGATCCAGGCTAGGGTAGACTGGGCTTGGCTCCAAGTAGCAAGGTGAATTGAGGTCAGCCCTACATGTCTCTCGTCCTCCTGGGAGCCAGCAGGTTACTTAGGTTATGTTCTTCTCATGATGATGGCAGACGTGCAAAAGAGTAAGTCCAACCACACTAGCACATTTCAAGCTTCTGCTTTTTTCATACCTGTGAACAAGCTATTGGCCAAAACAAGTCAATGGATAAGCCCAAAGACAAAGGTGCCAATGTACACACCACCTGGCAGGAAGCCAAAGTCACACATCCGACAGCAATAAGTAGACTTCTTTTATGCAGGATGGAGGGTAGGAGGACTTTTGCGTCATAATGAAATATATTCCATGAAGTTTCAATACAAACATTGAGCATCGTAAGTTTTCTTTGCTAATTTTTGAGGTAACTATATACTGTTAATGTCAGTGGTACTTACATTCTGATTTACAAACATTTACACTATGACATCTTTGTCACAGGTGATTCACTTTCATAAGACGAGCAGAAAAGTACATTTTTAATGAGTTCTTCTGTAGGTTGAGTTGTCCTCACTAGGTTGTTCCATAACCCTTTTCCCATGACAGTGCGTAGCAGTATTAGTTTTCATTCCTGGTTCTATTATAAATTTTCTTTGTAAACTATAAGAAGTCCAAACAAGTAGAACAATCATTTTAAATATAAAGTATTCCCTGCAGGGCAATAGAAAAACCAAAAACCCCAAGGTAAGACAGAGTCAGATTCAGGGATCTAAGAGTCTATGGACTGCTTTTAGGGATCAGAAACTAGTGGGAAAGGAAGGTGGCTATTTGCTCTGATGTCAAGTAAGAAGTTTGAGAGAGCCTGTCCACTGATAACACTTCATGTTTCATCAAAGCAAAATCCTAAATGAAAAACAAAGTGACTTTGAAAAGAGTGCTCCAATGTAGTTCTTCATTTTATACAACTTAGATGTAATACTACTCCTTTCGGTCTTCTAAGTTTCCATCTCAACAACCCTGAGAGGAAAACTCTTCCTCCCTGCCCCTCCTCTCTCCTCCTCTTCCTCCTCCCCTTCCCTTCTCTCCTTTCTCCTACCCTTCCCCCGTCCTCCCGTCTCCCCCCTCCTTTCTCCTCCCCCTTCCCTCTTCTCTTCTCTTCCCTTCTTTTCCCTTTCTCTCTCTCTTAAATAAACTTATATATTCATATATTCAGAAGAAATATGGAAACCCATTTAGTTCATATCTCTACTATTAGGCAGGACCACACCTAAATTAACCTAGATAGAAAAGAAAAAATTATACGGCTAGAGTTGATAACCTTTTTGTTGGAAGCTTGCAAATGTCAACCTTTCAGGAGACTGATGTGCCAGGTGGCAGGAAGAAATAGACTTGTATTATAGGGGACATATGAGCTACTGGTGCTGATTCGAAGTGGTGCTGCTATTGTAGCCACACCTGGTCCTGATGGAATCAGGCTTAGGTTGGGACTGGTATAGTTCTAAGCTAAGCTGTTCGCTAAGATCGATTTGCTAGAACAGGCAATAACTTTCCTAGAACTGCAAGCATTTAATATAGGGTGACTATGCCGCCTTCGGTCATGCAAAACTATTGTTGAAAACCTAACCAGCAGTTATTGAGCAAGTCATGTCATGTGTTTTCCCTTTCAAAATCTTTCAATGGCTAAGAAATTCAGATGTCTGTGCTTAACACATAATTTCCTTCATGATTGGATTTTTGAATACTTTTCTAGCTTCATCTATAGTAATATTCCTGTCCATCTCATGCTTTCATGCAATGGCATGGTAAATGTTTAACAATCATCATTCTGGTAAAAAAAAAATGTTGGAGGTCTGCTTTGTAGTGATTCTGATTTCTATAGTATATATGGCACTCCCACTATAGCTGACTTCAAGCTGCCATGTGAACTCACTGAATGTGGAGTGGGGAGGAGATGTGTTCAATAGGTCTTACAAGATTGTATGAGCCAGTTCAGTCTCACCACTGCCCCCAGGCCTCCCGTGGCCTAGAGTGTCCTCTATTTTCTTGACTCCTACTCTTCCCTCAATGCTCGGCATCACTGATACCCTCAAACCTTTATCCCCAGCTCGGTCTGAGTAATATGCCCCACATCTGTGTTTCTTTTATGCACCATGGAAGGGTACTTTACTTTCTTTTAACAGGTATTTACTGAATGTGTTCTGTGTTTCACACAGTAGCTTCAGAATAAGAGAAATACTGTCGAAGAGAGCAAATCACTCAGGCTCTGAGCACATTTGCTCAGCCTCTTAAGAAAGGAAGACAGACAGTAAGTGTGCTACGTGCTGTTTGTAACTGGGATACGCACAGAAAAGGGGCAGTCATATGTAACATAGCCAGAAACTGTAACTATTACCCTGTAAAAAGAATGAGAAGAAATCCAAACTGTGAGGAAGAAAAGAATCCATTTATTGATATAATTCACCCCCCAAAAAGATGAATGAACACCCCAGATCCAATCTACAGAAATGCAGTGAACTGGTGCTGTAAATGATTTTTTTAAATCAGACGCCAACAGTGGTGTCCAAAAGATAGACCCTTGATCCAAGTGGGCAGCTAGTTATATTATTTTTATTCTGGAATTAATATATAGTTCATAGGGAAAAGGAGTTATCCTTCCCTCACTGGGTTCACTAAGCTGGGGTGTTGTTATAGGTTTGGGGCCATTTCTGCTGTTATTTTTGAAAGTATGACGATGCCAAGCAGAAATGAAAATAGGAAGAGAGAAAGTTCAGGTTGAGTACGCAATTCCATTCCCGGAGCTCCCTGTCCCTCCAGCTCTTCCTTTGTTCTGCTAAGCCACCCAAGCATCCTTCCCAGTTATCTGAGTTAACAAAGCAAATCTTGCCTTTGCTGGTTTGGGTGAGAATCTGTCATACAACCAAATATTTCCTGACAAATGTAGCAACTCTGGATATGACCTCAAGGAGGTAAGACTGGATAATAAGAAATGCCCCTCCACAGGGACACTTGCTCCATGATTCCTACAGCTCCTTTCTCTACCTCAGATCTCCATGGCTTCCCAGATGGCACCAAGCACAGGGAGCTAACACATATAAAAAGAAGTCTTTGTGCAGGGACTTACAACTTACTTGTAACAAATGCATCCAGACAATCTGAAAGAAAATTATCGGATAAATTGGGGAAATAAAAGAGGAATTGGTCAATTGTATATAGGGATGAGAGAGAGAATATTTTTTAAGGGGATCCGTACTAATTAATTCTTACTAAGCAATCTGTATCTCTTTATATGTGTTTATCTCACTTAATCTTCTTCTTTAACCGTTAAGGGATAGGAGCCATTGTTCTCCCCATTTTCAGATGAGACAATTGACAGTTGATGTAATAACATTTGTGACCGTGTAGTTTTTCCAAATTTAGATCTCTACTATGTTAGAGAGTCACAATTTGATCCTGTTTTACTCGAAAGCTCAGTCATCATAAGCCTTCAAACCTTTCTGGAGATGAGTGTTAAAATGGTTTCACAGTTGATACCACCTAGAAGAAAAAAATATACATAATGCAAGTTTTTACTTGAATTTAAAAATACGTGTCATTGAAATTACATGGAATACAATTCACTGACAAAAAAAAAAAAAAAAAAGAACAACAACAACAAAAAAAGCCAATAAACGAAAATGGGAACTTAGAGTTATGGTCGTAATGGGAATGAAAGTTTAACGAGAAACAAATGGAACTAGATTAAAGACAACCTTGGAAATAGCAAGAGCAGTTCAGGTTCACAGGATAGCTTTGGTATTGGTTAAGTTCATTAAGTTTGCTAGAAAGGGCCATAAAGCCTCAAATGACCATTGTACTGCCCCATTTGACCTCAGGTTAGGGGACCTGTAAGGACCAAACTGGGACAAATTTCACATTGAATTACCTAAAGTTCTCCTCCATTGTGTCAAACTTATTCATGGTTGACTTTGTTTCGCTCATAGTTTGATTATTAGACCTATCAGATGAGGTCAGGATAGCAGGATTAGTTTCTTCCAAAGCAAAACCACTGGCAGCTTTATAAAGAAAGAACTGCCCAAGTTCACTTTATTTAGAAGAAGCCAGTTAGGCCTTGTAGGCATTTTGAGTTTTATGGATTTCTTTCCATTACCTAACCATTGCAAGAAGAAGTTAGATGAATCTAATAATTGAAAAGAATTCTGAGATCATCTTCCTTCCAGTGACTTCCCATGTCTCTCAAATAAAATCCCACTTCCTCACCCTGAAGCCCTTGGTGATCTCGTTCTAGAGCGACCCCTCCAGCCCACCCTTTCCCTTTTTCATTCTGGTTCTACCACAAAAGCAAACTGTCACCTCGATGTGTCCATGACAGGCCAAAGTTTCTGGGCATTCCCATGGACATTTGCTACTGATAACACCCTCATGCATTTGGGAAAGGAGGCTGACTTCCATCCTCTTGTATTAATCCTGCCTCCCATCTTCTTTCTTGTATTAATTCCCAGGGAATAGCAGAGGGCAGGCTTTTACTTTTCTTAAGATTTACCAAGGAGTGGGGTGCATTTGGGAAAGGAAGTTCAATGTTGGAAGAGGAAATAATAACTGTCACTAGAAGAGGCTATTTTGAGAGGCCCCCTTGGAATCCATTATAAGGCTTCTTGTTGGAGTAAGTCCTGGCCTGCTGCCATTGGCGGGGCCAGTCTACTCCCCAGTGATACTTCTGACCTTTTATTTTTCTTACCATTGAGTTCAACTGCTGAAAGGTTTGGAAAGACAAAAATGTTCAACTGCAGTTTATGTCTCACCTTAGATGAGTTAACCCCTTTGTGCCTCAGTTTCCTCTTTTGTAAAAATGTGAAGAATAACAGCAACAGCTACCACATAGGGTTATTGTAAACATTAAATGAGTTAATATATGTAAAGCATTTAGAGTAGTATCAGACTGCTCTAATAAGTTCTGGATAAGTGTGAGTTAATATCCACATCATACTGTTGAACTTTATGCCACATTTCCATTATCTTACACTTCTGCAATGGGGTCTTTTCACATAGGTGAGGAATTTACGTATTTCCTCTAATAAGTTCTGTTTGTTGGTTTGGGATTGTATTTCCAAATGGGTGGGCCTTTTTGCTACACTCAGTCATCCAATATGCAGATTTTTGTCTTCAGTGTACTATTTATTAATATCTTCAGTTTACCACCGAGTTCTCTCTCATTGTAAAGGATGGTTTTTATAGATTAAACAAACGTATTAAGGGGCTATTCTGTGCTATGTTTCTGAATGCAAGTGTGTGTGTGTACATGAGAGTTGAAGGCAGGGATATAACCCCCTCATCTCTAAGGTGCATCTAGTGTTTTAATAAGAACACAGACAACCAGAATGTTTAACTAAGAGTCTGAGATAAGACAGGGTCAGTGGGATACTGGCTGTGGGTAGAAAGAATCATGCCATAAAGATCTAGCATGGAACACTGAGGCCTGGGTATAGTTTTTTTATTAAAGAAACTTTCCTTGCAGAAATGCATATTAGAGAGAAAGGTTAGTTTTTATTTTTTCTTATTCCTTAAAATTTAAAAATATTTAAATATGTCACACCTTAAGGGTAGGAACAGAGTGAGGTTAGCTTTGTTTAACAAAAACAAGGCTTTGTTTAACAAAAACAAGGCAGCCTGTGAAGCATGGAAAAAAACCAAATATAGGACAAATCATAAGAAGGGCTATTTTATGGAGTGAGTAAACCAAGAGATGATCCAGACAAAAAAAAAAAAACACTTGGTAGCTTTAAAACTATTTCAAATTAATTTTAGTCAGGGCTCTACTTTGAGGATACAAGCTTTGCGGATAGGCAACTATAAAATAAATTCTTGGGAGTTGATAGATTTAAAGCTTTTTTAGAGAAGTGAGAGCACAGAATGGAAGAAGGAAGTATGTGTGATACTCAGTGCTGTGTGGAAGAGAAGAAAGTGCTTTTGGTAGCCCAGGGGCCTACACAATGCAGCAACCCAGAAAGGTCTTGACTCTGTGCTGTCCTAGACAGGAAGAGAGTTGTGAGCAGGGGCCATACTGCATTATGACCGTGGCTCTGCCACATCAAAGTCTGCAGTGGTCCAAGTAATGCAGAGGGACCTTTTCTGAACGATAATTCACAATAAGTGTGGTGTGTTCGAGGCTGTACAACAAATTATGTCATTTCTTTTCTGGAAGATGAAGGAATTAGAGCATATAATCTCTGCTTTTGCCGCTCTAGAATGTTAAGAATCCATGTGAGAAAACACTCATTCCTAATTGTCCTAAACATCATGTTGCCACTGTCAGAATCTGAACTGGACTGATGAAGGGTCTGGGCCTGTCTGAGAACTCTTGGGTACTCATGCTGATAAACTGGGGTACCTATAAAGAAAAGAGGCTGCAAGGCACAACCATTCATGCAGTCAAGCAACATTTTGGCTTCCCTCCTGTATTCCAGGCACTGCACCAGGCACTGGGAATGCAGAACGGAATGAGATCTGGTCTGCTCAGAGGAGCCTTCTCAGCGGACAACAGATCAACAAGAAAAATGCCATTGGAGACCTGTTCTAGGGCATATGGCAATTAAGGCAGGGAAGCTACATCAGCCCGAGGTGTCCTTAGGCAAAACAGAAAGTGAGGCTCAGAGCAGTATCTCATTTCTAAACAAGACAAGAAGACTGTAGGAGCCTTCACCTGACAGACTGGCAAAGCGGTGGCTTTTTAAAACAAGCGAAACAGATTTCTTTTACGGAAACCCTGGCCTGTGCTAGTTGATTCTGCCAGTTTTTTTATGGAATAAATACCTAAGAGGGAAGAACTGGTGAGGCTTTGGAAGTGTAGGAAGTCCCTTAAAAGGGGCTGCGTTTCCTAAAGGGAGCCCCAAAAGGGCTGAACTACTTACATCAGGGAGAAAAAGACTCAGGCAGTAAGGGCACCGGAGGGTGTGTGTCTGGAGTAATTTCAAGGCTTTTTCTATCTTGCCTGATGTGGCAACAAGGAAAGATTTGTTCGTTTCATTTATTTATTTTCAATTTAAAAGGATTTTTCTTTTCCCCTTTCCCCCCCTCCCAGTCACTCCGGTTTGGGTTTTCCATATGACTCATAATTCCTTCCGAAAGTGGAGTCGAATTCATAAAAGTGGTGGAGGTGTGGGGGCAGGCTGGGAGCCCCGTGGAGTCTTCATTACCTACATTCCCACTCAGCCCCGCGCGCAAGCGGCGGCCCGGGTGGGGAAATCCAGCCGGCGCCCGGGATGGCGGCTACTATTAAAGCCCCAGCGGCCCGGGCCGGGTGACTGGGCGGCCGGCGCGACGGGCACGGGAGGGTCTGCGGCGGGCGGCGCTGCAGCAGCCTGGGCACAACCGCCGCCGCCCGCGGGCGCGAGTGTGCGCGGGTGTGGAAGGCCGGCGTGCGGGCCGCGAGGGGTGTGCGCGCGGGAGGCGGAGCGGGGCTCGCCCCTCGCCGGCGCCCGCCGCCCCGCGGGTGATCTCTCTCGGGCCGTCTCGAGCACCCCCCGGCCCCTCACGGCCGTTGGTCCGGGCGGGGGAGGGAGAAAGTGAGACTTGGTGTCATCACCATCCATTGTCAGAAGGGGAGGAAATTGGAATCTAGCAGCGGCGAGCAGCAGCTGGGCGGTCACATCTGGGAATGCAAAGCCGACCCCCACCCCCTCCTCCACCACCTCCTCCTCTCTCACCCAGGATCACTTCCGAAACCACTTCGCCGTCAGCCCCTGCCTCGGCCAGAGGTGTCATTTTTAACTGAATATTTACGAAAGCTGGAAGCGTGAGAGGGGGGTGGGGTGGGGTGGAAATAGCGGCTGCTTCTTTTCCAGGGACTGATTTAATGGGGATGTGTTCAAGGCAAGAGCGAATTCAGAAGGATATCGACGTCGTGATCCAGAAGTCCAGAGCCGAGAAGGACTGCTCGTTTGCAGGTGAGTTCTCGCCTTTCCAGAGCCTCGGACCCAGCGCCAGCTTCATCTGCTCGCCCGCCGCCCCCCTTCCCAGTTTTCTGATCGCGAGGCGTGCGGCTGGGGGTTGGGGGTGGGTCGCACGACCCCATTCCGGGATTTATTTGGCAACAGCTGCTGCATCGAGAGCGGGAACCAAAAGGGGGAGGGGGCGCCAGCCTCTCCCCTTCTCCCTACCCCCCCAAGGTGGGGCAGCCACCGGCTTTGGGGGCAGAGTGCGGGTGGTCCGAGCGGGGCTCCAGGCGGAGGGGCCTTGCGGTGTATTTTTAGACCCCCTGGATGCCCCGAGCGTCCAAGCCCGCCTCCGGGGTTTCAGCGGCAGCGACCGAGCGGGGCGGGTAGGACCCGCCGGGTTTGCGCAATGGGAAGAGCGGCGGCGGCCGAGAATGGAGTCCGCTGCGCTGCGCTCGCCGGCTGCGCCCAGCGCTGAGGGCCCTTGAGGGGGCAGCGCCGGGTCGATCTCCGGTTCCTTCAGCTCCGTGTAGTCCCCTCCGACTAACAGTGCGTTGCCCCGGAAAGAGAAGGGATTCCTGGGGTTCCCGAAGCGCCCAACGCCTCTGCCTGGGGGTCGCCTTTCGTCCATTTTGCTCCCTTGGGACAGGGATCGGATTTTTGCTTTCGCAGCCTGGAGCTCGGTTGGGGCCGCTTCCGGCCGCCGAGACCGGGAAATTCCCGCCGTTGCCATGGCACCCGGCACTTGTTGCGGGGGGGCGGCCTCCCGCGGCACCCGGCCGGGGGTGCGCAGCGTCCCCTCCAGCGCGGCGCGGAGAGGGGACCTCACTGCACTCGAAGCCCTCGCCTCCCACCCGGCCAGGTCGCCTCTTGGCTCCATCCAACAGGGGACCCCAGTTTTGACCAGGGTTAAAAATCCACTCAAGGTGTAGCTTTTAACAGGACTTTCTGTTTCAGATTTCAGATACTCAGACTCCACCTTTACTTTCACCTACGTTGGCGGCCCCAAAAGGTATTTGTGTGTATAGAGTTGCTTCATTTCCTGTTCACACGCTTGTGTTTCCTTTGTTCTTAGTGTGTTCCGTGTTTGGTTTTTTTGGTGGTTGTTTTTAGTTTTTATTTTTATTTTTTACTCTTGTTGTTCTTTAGCCCCCTCCTAAAAGCCTGAGGTCTCTCGGTTTTAAATAGCAGAGGGAGAATAAATGTTTGATTCAGGCATTCCTAAGATCTCACTACAGGCAATAGGCAGAACTCTTGCACTCTTCATGTTAAAGCTGTTCCACAGCAGTAGCTTGCTCTTGAGACGTTTGGGGTTTGATATAGGCAAGCGGGTGCAAAACTGGAATGCTGGGTACGAAGTAAAATGCATAAAAGACATAAGATGTGACACAAATAATTTTCCTGGTGAGTTGGCGCTGCATGTTTCCATGTTTTCTGAAGGTTGACATAAATATGCAGTCTGCCAATTCTCCATGCTTTTTTTTTTTTTTTTTTTATGGAGTGGTATTTTGGTTTTGACATTTAGTTGTAGGAAAGCATTTGGAAGTTTTGTGTAACTGGAGCATATAACTTCAATGACAGATGCATAAATTAATACTAAATTGTTAACAGTGTGAAAGAAGTCCAAATCCAATTTTGTATTTAGGAGGGAAAGTTAAAATGAAAGGTAGCCATTAAAATATGCCTTTGCCGTCTTCACTTGTTAAGTTGGGATTTTTCTCCCTGTTAGCCCTTTGGTGACACGGTGGCTTAAAAAAGCAGTGGCTACATAGGAGAACTGTCAGAGATTTAGCCTTGTTGTTGGGACTTGACGTTCAATATCATTTGATCCCATTCCAAAATATCTCTTAGCTAATGGAAACATTTATGAACATATAAATTACAAAATAAGCTTTTGTCTGTAAATATATTTTAAAAAGCTTGGAATTAATGTGAATCTTTAAAATGCCTAGGATCTGTGCTATAATCTACATCTCAAAAAAGCTTTAATTGAAAGTTGATCAGGTTTCCCATATGTAAAGTTTGCTGAAGCTTCACAGTTAGTATATTGATTTGATTTACTAGTTGAAAATGTAACATATATAACATGTACTTATTGGGAGAGAATAAAATTACAGCATTTTTTAGTTTACTGTAGTACCATCATCTTTGTAATTATGACTAAAAAGAATAATTAGAGGAGATTCAACTAAATTTACGCTGCTCTTACTATCCAGAGAATGTTGGTGTATGACACCCTCTTGGGTGATCTTAACAGTTACAATACAGGCATACCTTGGAGATATTGTGGGTTGGTTCCAGATCACCACAATCAAGTGAGTTACATGAATGTTGGTTTCCTGGTGCATATAAAAGTTATGCTTATACTAGAGTGTAATCTATTAAGTGCAATAGCATTATGATTTTTAAAAAATGTACCTACCTTAATTAAAACGTACTTTATTGCTAAAATATGTTAATCGTTATCTGAGCCTTCAGTGAGTCCTAATCCTGTTGCTGATGGAAGGTCTTACCTTCCATTTGTAAAAAAACAAACAAAACAAGTCTGTGAATCACAATAAAGTGAAGAGCAATGAAACAAACGAGGTATGCCTGTATGTTTTGTATTGAAAACATTCCCCAGGCAATCAGGTAGATATTTGAGCTGTTTTGGTTGTTCATCTAGTGAGAGGTGTGAACAGGAAAGCCCTGGGTAAGCTTTTCAACTGACTGGTTTTATTATTTTCAAAAAGATACACAAGTTCTTTTGGCCTCAGTGTACTTATCTATACAAGGAGAGAGTGAACCATACACTTAATATCTTTAATGTCTGTTAGTAGATATAGCGGTGAGATTCTTTATCAGCAAATTATTGAACTAGTGTTAACTTAGCAAAAGGTGGAGAACGGATGAATGCCTCCAGGAGCAAGGCCAGGGGGTTGGGATGAATAATTAACTAATGAGATAACATCAGTTTTCACTATAAGAGCTACTGGTCCAGAGTTGTTCTTAAAGTAAGAGATGTTTACTTTTCTGTGTAATCCTATTAAGGGATAGTGTTTTCTTTTGTCCCTGATTTAAATACCTGGGCATTGTGCTGTTAAGGTGGAACAGCCTGCTAAAGAAGAAAAATAACGGATACAACAGTTGCTCTGATTTCTTTTGTCTTCTCAAAAGCTTATTTTACAAAACAATATAGAACAGGTTGTTTATTAGTATAATAATAATGATCCCTTTAATGATAATCCCTTTATAGATTTGTAGCTCATAGAGAAGACATTTTTTTCTGAAAATAAAACAATACTGTTTTCATTAACTACGTTAGGCTATGATATGATGTATTTCTCATTGTGACATGTCAATCAGGCATTTAAAATGAAAACAATCTACCCTTTTTTGATTTAACATGCTTATTAACTTAAAATATTCAATTAAAAAATATTCAATTAACAGTGTCATTTCAGGTAAATTCGACTTCATTAAAAAAACTGATGGAGAGATAGTACATGATTATCTTGAATTATATTTAACTCTCATTTCATCTAAACTATTGAAATATATTTCAAGAATAATTTTCAATTCAAGTTGTAGATAAAACTTAATATAACGTTTCCTTTCTGACACCCTCCAAGAATGAGTTACACTTTGTTCTAAAGGTAGAAGTTGATCTTACATGTTACTATTCAAAAAAAGAAATATAATATTGGGATTTTTTTTTTCCATGTACTGTTTCTTTGTGTTTTTTGTGGATAAGAGGAAATGCCATGAGGTGACTGTCAGGGCTGGCCAGTGGCCTAGTAAATTGGCCTTTCGTTTGGAAGTCATCAGAGGGACAAAGTACCTGTTAACATTTGACTTTAGGTGAGGAATGAGGGGTTGCAGATGGTCAGCTGGAAAACTGAGTCCATCGAGTTTTCCCTAATGGAAAGGTTCATGGAATTATTATCATCATCCTCACTTTGGGATGTGCAAACTGAGGCTCAGAGAGTTTAAGAGTCATGCTCACGTTTACTCAGTTAAATGAGAAAGCTGCCATGTAACCCCTGCTCTGTCACACACCTGAAACCCGTGCTCATTCCTCTACGTGGGCCTTCCGAGTCTCTTTGAGCATGGAAACACTTTAACATCAAAAAATTATGCAGAGGATTACTTGAGAGTGGTTGTTGTAGTGTCGTTTGATTGAGAAATAATGAGAAAGGAAGTGTTAAATGTTATGAATTTGATTATTAATACCACCTACATGTGCTTGAAAACTGGTGGTGTATGTGCTGCACGATTAATTCATTTTAGCAATGGTCCTTAAAATAGCACTGATTCCTGGACTACTTGGAATAACTCCTACCCAGTGCCACTTCCCAATTTCAGGAGTGTGCCCAGAACTATAAGCCAGGGGCCTTAAATGCTTAAATGTAAGTTTATGCAAGTCATTCCTTCCTGTACTTTGTCATGCTTGTGATCTCCTGCCTTGTTAATTTTTCCTTATTGATTGGCAGTAAATTCCTTAAGACCACAAAGATTGAGGGTTCTGGTCCTTCGTCTTACATGCAGTTCATGTCAGGCATGCTGGTAGAAGGAGTGGCGCCAGCTGTGGAGAGGGGATGGGAAGACAGGTTGGGGCCAGTGGTTAGCAAAGACAAGGAGAGCAACGGGAGCCCCATGGGCCTGGCCATGGACCTCTGGGGTTTCCTGATTGTGAGCTTCCAACAAGAAAAGTATTGTGAAGATATATATCATTGAGGTTTTCAAAATTCACAAGTAGTAATTGTTTATTGTAAAAATTTGAAAAAAGTAAATAAAAACGTGATTTCTCCATCATCCATTATATTAGAATTCTTCCAGAATTTTTATGTCTATATGTATATAAAATACATGTGTCCAAATATTGTATTGTATTCTTTTGAGACTTCACGGTTTTTCACCCAAGAATATAACAATGTCTTTCTTTTAGACAGGATATGAGAATAAAGAAATGTTTATTACTTTGGGAGTTTTCCGATCAAGGGGTGTGACATTGTGTAAGAAATCTAATATTTGTTAGAAATTATTAATAAGTTAGCAAGTTAATATTTGGCAGAATGTTCGGAGTTTCTGCATATGTACACCTTTGTTGTAGGAAAAGACACCCTTTCATGTGGTCACGGGTAAAATGGCATCTTTTGAAGTACACTCTATTTAGGAGTTTCTGTCCATATAAATGTTTCAGAGCATGGCATGTGACACTAACAATAGCACTATACAATCCCTCAAATTTTGGATGTACAAATGAGATTTGCTACATCCTCCTTTAGGCGTTTGTACGTGCTGCCTGGAACACTCATCTGCATCTTGTACTGCTACTTCTCCCCCCTTAATCCTAGTCAACCTTCATTGTCGAGGCTTTGCTGAGCCAAATTCCCTTCTGAGAAGCCTTTCCTGGCAATCCTCTCCCCTGTAATATCTGGTAGGTATTTCTAAAACCGTGCTGTCACTATGGATTGTTAGCACCTGTTCACTTGACCATCTGTCTGAAGGTGAGCTTCTTGGAGGCCGGGTCTGTCGTATTCATTGTCTCTCCAGCCCCTCGCTCGCTGCTGGTACAATATATTCTCTCAATAAGTAGATGTAAAATGTATTACGAAATGAATGCTGAAAGGTCTTCTGGCAAATGAGAAGCAATTTCCTAACCAAATGACCAGGTATAAAGATATTGAAATACTTCAAAAAGCCCTCAATCTGTTGCTGTCACTTGCAGTGGAATTTCTTACGAATCTAGAGCTACAAAAGTTCCATAGCAAGTTATAAGTCCTGTTCTCTGGGGAACACACCCACGTGATTTCTGGGTGTAGACAAATCCCCAGTTTAAGATAAGAGGGAGTTTTTGGGACTGGCACCCTGGAGAGTTTGGACTCTAAAAGTATTTAATTCAGTTTTAAAAATCAACGGCACTCTGGTGATCAAGCAATTTTTTGTTGGGAGGGTCCTTAATCCACCTGGGCTCCCCAATGTGTAATTTCCTAAGTTATGGGATGCCACGGAGAGAAACAATCTACTTGATTGCTAAAGTGCATTTGTTTTTTCTTTTGTTTTTTTCCACTTTCTTAGAAAGGAGAAGTGCTCACGCATGCAGGAATAGGGGAGTTGGGAGGTTGAAATAGTCCCATCATCTCAGAAAGAGTCATCAGTTTTCATCATAACAGAAGTACATGCTCATTCTAGAAATCCTGAAATATGCAATTATTTTGAAACCATCAAGTGCTCCTTAAAGGTTTCAGAATGAAAAGAATGATCGTTTGTTTTAAATTAAAAATTAGCCTGTTCGTCTTGGCAATGGGGACTTGCTCATCATAATTTTGTGTTATATCAGTTATTATCCAAAATAATGACTTTCAAAAAAAAAAAAAGAAAGCATGTGTTTAGAGCCCTGGGAACCTGTCTCGCAAGCTGTGGTGACTGGTGGGAGAGTGTGAAAAAAGCTGAATGAGTGATTTCTGGGCTTTCATATTCCTTTCTAAATTACAGCTGCTCTGGCTCTTTTTTATTCCGTATAAAATTTTCTTTGAAAAAGGTTTCATTGTTAAATGCTTTTAAAACCACTGACCTAAAATAACCATCAGTTTAACACAAATATAATTTATGGAAGCTTCTATATTAAAAACACGTTTAAACTATTTATTTCATGGATTAAGAAATTGCTACCAATCATGTTTATTGGACATACTCTCTTCTGTAGTTTTTGCGTACTTCACATCCTGCATTTGCAATGGAGATGAGTGGGTATTTTGTCAGCTATTTTACATTTAATAGCTAAAGAAACTGAGGCTTGGGTAATTTAAGTAACTCACAGTAAGAAACAGAGTAGAGATATATTACAGTGTAAGTCTGTTTATGTGAGGTTTTAAGGGGTATTGGTTGAACTGGCATAATTGGAATGGTTGGAAATGTTTGAGGATTGGGAGGGAGTGCTGGTGAGATGTCTGCCAGGGGCAGTACTGAAAACCTGGTTGGCAAGCAGGATGCCCGAGCCCAGGGCTAAGCATTAATAGTCAGAAAATTATGTACATTGGCTGTGGAACCCTTATGTAAATATTGGGTCAATCCATTTAAATTTCCTATCATTTCTCTCTGCGGCATTAAGCAAAAAACATAGTGAGATTTCATCAGTCCTAGACATATTTTGTAATTGTCTGCATGGATTTGCTTTTGGATAGACTGTGTTGTAGTAGATAAATCTTGCTTTAAGGGAGCTGCCACTTAGTATGGAATTTTAGTCTAGTTATTGGCATCTAATCTCTCTCTTTTTTGTTCTCTAAATTTCTGAAATCTCATCTTCCATGTGTCCCAGGAAAGACTAATAAGAAATATGTTTTTATTAATAAGGATAGTCATTCCTATTTTATTGTGACATAATTTAGGTTTTCTGTTCAGTCGTCTCACTTAAATGCTGGACACTTCAATTCGACGTATCAAAATAATGCATCATTTCCTCTTTATTATTTTTTTATTTTTTGCATCGTTTCCTCTTTAAAAGAAGCTTCTCTTACCAGCCTTTTCCTGGTCAGCATCACATCGTTTGAGCCAGTTGGGGACCACAGTGTTCAGGTTTCATGTGTGTTACCCTATTTGTCACCTGTTTTGAAGCTCCACTGACTCGTTGAAATCATTGTGGACATCTTCATCCCTCCCTGTGTCAACACTTGACTTAGGTCTGTCACTTTAACCCACTGTCTTAAAATTCTTAACAGCTTCTCACCTATCCAGTTCACTTATATCTGAACTCTTTGAGCATGAATTTAATCATAGCATTTATCTGCTCAGAAGCCTTCAAATGTGACCATAGTTTTCTCTGTATCAATTTAAAACCCCTATTCTTGGCTTTCAAGAGCCATCTCTCCCACCCTTTCATTTATATTTCTCAGGCTTCCGAACCAACTTACTGCTGTTGAGTGACCTCCTTCTCTCTCCCCTCAACAGCAGTTTATTAATTTAGTGCATTAAGCATACACAGCTGTTCAAGGTTTAATGATTGATAACATTGTGTCTCATAATACACTTGGTTTTGGATATCAAGATCGTGGTTTTTATTATCATGAAGACCAGTTCATTTAATCTTTTCTTTGACCACAAATGGCATCTCTGTGAAAATAGATGATGTATTTATGCTCAAGAAGAGGAAAGAGTGAGACCATGAGTAAATAAAGTGAGAATGAGAAGACAAAATTAAATCTGAGGAGGATAGGGTTAGAATATAAATAGATTATACCCAGTCCATTATAGAATAACAACAATAAATCTCTAGTGTAATTTATTTGCATATCAGTGACATCCTAGTTTGTGGCTGACACCTTCTTGGTATTAAACGGAGGATGCCAAATCATTCAATGTTACATTTAAAAGGGAAACTTCCACTTAAACCTCTGTGCAGTCAGATCAATTTTCCCTGTACAGAAATTAGTAGACAGCTAGCTGCTCACTGACTTCCCCCAAGGTGGTTTCTTTCTGAACATTTTGAAATGTAAATTGCATATCCTAATGGCCTGTCAGTGTTTTTAGGATTTGACAACCAACTCTGAAGTTCTGTGTTTATTTTGAATTTTCATCATTGTTTTGCTTACAAAACAAGTAAAGGTTATTATTATCCAAGAATCAATTATAGGATATTTTTGTATTTGGTGTATAGGTTTGAACCAAAGACTAACTTTATGTTTGTTGGGCTTTCATATCTATGAAGAAAAAAAATCAGGCAAAATTGGGGAAAAAAACAAAAATGCTATTAAGGACAGAGCTGTGTTAAAGAGAAAATAAGTCAAATTTAGAAAAAAAAAAAATCACCAAAAAAATCAATATTCTGTTTAAAGACAACTCTAGTTCCTAGCAGCGTGCCTAGAATGTAGTGAATATTTCCTGGTATTTCTTAAATGACTTAATATTTTTCCTACACTATGTGATAGAATTTCTCCAACTGTTTAATGAGATGTTAGGTATGTGGCCAAATATGTCTGGGAAATGCTTAAACAATATTAAACAATTTTAATGGTTGGCTTTTAGAGCCTTTTATATATTAGTGTGCATTATGCATATCCAAGAGGTGAATGAAGTATTCACGGTTTTTCAGATTTATTTGATTACAGATCTGGAACATTTTGAGAGAGTTGTTTTGTGGAAAACACTGGCAAACTCTTGAGTCTTATTCATTAAAAATTGTTCTGAATAAACAGTACACTGTAGTAGAAATGGAAATTGCCGATTCACATTGAGCCCTGAAGAATTCATTTTCAGTAATTTTTGTAGAACTTGCTTTATGACAAGGAAAGCTCCAGTGAAAGGCATTTGGCATTTCACGCCACCAGCTTTTCACATGAGGATGTATTTCTCTGGGTCTCTCACTCAGTCTTCTGTTGTGTTGAATCCATTTATGATAAGGGCTCTCCACCATGCTTATTCATCAAAAACCCGAAATTAACAGGGGCCTCTTTAGTTCACGATTAGAAATCAGTCTCCTAAGGAAGTGTTAGAGATAGATAATAATTCTGTGTAGCAGACGTTCTCATTATGTTCTCTTAAATTCTGTCCCTTTGCTGTAGAGATTAGGGAGCAATCTTTGGTGGAGTATACTTTTGGAGAAGTTCATCATGAGGACTACCTGGACTTACCTAAATGTTTCATTTCTTTGATAAATTATATTTTAAAAAAAATCAATGAGGGTATGTATCTATTTTGTAAAATCATTCTCCTCCCAGTGACCAAATGAGAAATTGACTGAAGGAGTTTTAAAACATTTCTCAGATTTTTTTCAACATTAGTCTGGAAGCAAGCTTACCCCCCTTTTTAGGCAGTGTCAGTCATTAAACTTGACTAGCCACATGTTACTTTAGGTCACACGTTAATGGAGAATGAAACCTCTGCTTTAAAATGCCCTCCTGTGGACCCAAGGCCAAACAGGTGTATGTTTTTAATGGCTAATGTTAATGGTAAGACGTATTCCTGTATGAATGCTCCATAGCTTTTGTGCTTCAGAGAAACCCGTGGAACCTCACGGGTACTGAGAATCTAGTCAATTCTAGGTTTCTTATTTGGAAGTCAGTGTGCAGAATCTTAACTGAGTGAATTTGCATTATGCTAATACATTTGTCAATCTGTATGTATCTATGTCATTGATCTTCTTAACAACAAACTTAGATATTGGCACGTGAGAGACCTAAGCAGAATGCTAAAATCTGTTTCATGGGTGAAAGCTGATGCCATCGTCATTTCTCATTAAAAGCTAGATAAAAAAGAAAAAAAAATAGGCCCTCCAACTGAAGAGCAGTCATTACTGTATTATTACCACAGAGTTTGATAGGATTTCTTAGTGAATGGTCAAATTCATTTTTAGTTACCTAAGAAAGAAGTTTGAATAATTCACTGTGAGCCAAATTCTCAGTTCTTTTTGGAACAGTCCATCTTTATAGGAAAACCAGCCTAGAATGGTGAGTTCAGAGTTTTAATTAAGTGATTTCAATGAGGGTTACATATTCTTGGCTGAATTTGGCCTCAGAATGATGAAACTTGGGCCAAGAAAGACTTTAAACTTAATATTTTGAAATCATACTAGTTTGATTTAATGTGAGCTTTCTGTGTTGATTTCCTGTGTCATTAATTTAAAATGTGCAGTATTCTTAATTCTTGATGTCCAATTTACACAAAATCCTTTCCTGCTATAGGTAATTGGCAGGGAAAAATCTACTTAGGGCAGTAGTTTCACAAAAGGTTTTTTAAAACAGAAATGTTGACATTTCCAGCCTTTAGGGTACATTCTGGGAAATGTTACATTTCAAAAGTACTTTGAAATCAAAATGCAGGTGCTTAACACTACACACTTAGTAGAATGGCCAAAATCCAGAACACTGACAACACCAAATGCTGATGAGGATGTGGAGCATAGGAACTCTCATTTATTGCTGATGGGAATGCAAAGTGTATGGACAGCCAATTTGGAAGACAGTTTGGGAAGTCTTCCAAAACATACATGTTCCAAACATACATGTTCCAAAGCTAAATATACTCTGACGATACAGTTCAGCAATCACGCTGATTGGTATTTACCTAAAGGAGTTGAAAACTTATATCCACACAAATCCTGCATATAATGTTTATAGCAATTTTAGTTTTATCCAAAATTGCCAAAACCTGGGAGCAACCAAGATGTCCTTCAGGATGTGAATGGATAACTGGTACATCCAGACAATGGAATATTATGCAGTGCTGAAAACAAACGAGCTATCAAGCCCTGAAAAGATACGGAGGAAACTTAAATGCATATCACTTAAGTGGAAGAAGCAATCTCAAAAGTCCACATACTGTCTGATTTCAACTATATGACTTGCTGAAAAAAGTCAAAAACTATGGAGACAGTTGGTCATTGGTTGCCAGAGGTTGCGGTGAGTAAGGGATGAGTAGGCAGAACACAGAGGATTTCAGGGTATTGAAACTATTCTACATCACACTATAATGAGTGGATACATGTCATTATGTATTTGTCCAAAACCACAGAATCTAAAACAAAAAGAGTGAACCCTACGTTGAACTATGGGCTCTGCGTGATAAATGTGTGTCAGTGTAGGTTCATCATCAGTAACAAATGTACCACTCTGGTGGGGGGTGTTGGTAATGGAGAGGCTCTGCCTAGGTGGGGTTAGAAGGTCTGTGAGAAATCTCTGAACATTCTGCTCAATTTTGCTGTGAAGGCAAAACTGCTCTAAAAAGGTCTTTAAAAAATAGGGAGAGAAAAAAACAGGTGCTTGCAAGACTTTTTCAACGTCTAGATAAAGATTCTGATCTATAGAAAGTTTAAGGGCTTCTCAAATTGAAGGGCCTTGGCACAAAACTAAAATGGGTAACCTATATTATGGTTTTAGCATGTAGCTAATTATAAAGAAATCAGTTTTAAATTAGAAATGTATCAATTTTATTCAAATGTAGATTATAAAACTATACTAAATAATCAGTAATTATCCAGTATTTCAAGAAATACTATTAACTATTACAAAAATTCTCTTCCTACCTAATTTCCTAGTTACCACAGAAACACAGTATTTAATAATACCAGTGCACTTCTCAAATAAAACAAAGTAAGATTTGGTGCTGTCAGGTGTTTCTGTGGCTGAATACTGAGCTTAAATATAAAATATATTTGAAACATTTCTCTTTTGCACACGAACTTACATGCACAAACCTGCAAAACATTGCAATTACAATGCATTTTAAACTTTCCCCCTAAACATAAAAAGGTTACATTCCAAAATATATTTGCAGACATTAAGAAAATAATAACATACCTGTTTCTCTCTCCCATAACCACATAATTCTCAAAGATGGAAGCATTGAGAATTTAGTTAACCCTAGTATTTTTTTTTTTTAAGGTGGGGAGCAATAGGTAGGCAAAGGACAACATAATTTTTCAAAATTTCTATGACCATATTGTTGCTTTTAGAACCACCACAGACATACATAAAATTCTTAATGCAAAGAAGTTAGACTGTATTTACAGATTAATTATAGTCTGAACATTTTTCAGGGTTTATGAAATTTCATTTTATATTTTCCAAAGGACATATTGCAAATGTTGATTATGTTACAAGGTGATTTTAAAAATTCTTTATAACCCGTAACATTATATCGTGTGTAGCAGAATGGACAGATTGATTTAGATTCCTTTTAACTAACTAGTCATGGTTTAACTTCCCTGAGTCTAGGTTTTATCATGTGTGAATTGCAGTGACAATACTGCAGGGTTTTCAGGATTCAATTAATGATCTTGAAAGGGGTCTTGAAGACTACGCTTAGGCTTGTTGGTTCTCTAGAAGGAGTCAACAGCACTCAGAATGCTGTTATACTCACGGTTATACTTTATTATAACAAAAGAATACAGATTAAAATCAGCAAAACGCACAGGCTCCTTGAACAAAGTGCAGGATAAACTAGGTACAAGTTTCCAAGTGTCTTGTCAGCAGAATCACATGGATACATTTAATTTCCCAGCAATGGTGTATGAGAACGCATGCAAACTATTGCCAACCGGGGAAGCTCACATGAGCCTTGGTGTCCAGCGTTTTTATTTGGGAATAGTCATATATGTATGCTATACCTTTGTGACTGAACTCAGCTACTCAGGCTCCGGCTTCCCAGAGCGAACACAGGTGTTCAGTATAAACTATCTGAGCAAGCTGGTATGCACATTTGTTAGCATAAACTATCTGAGCAAATTGGTGCTGTGTGGCCCAGGACCTTAGGCATGTGAAGTCACTCTTACCAGGCTCAGAGCTCATTTCCTAGAAACTGGACAAGGGCGAGTCTTGAAGACAGGCCTTTCTTGGGAATGTGCAGGCTTTGAGTAACCAAGGCCTGAATTAACCCATTCCTGCACATATGCTGACAGTGTCCAGCACGGACCTGACAAAGAAGGCAGGACTTGATAGTATTCATAGCACTAGCCTGATTCTAGGTCCTGCATGCCATGGCATCTAGGTCTGGATGCCATGAGCAAGTACAGTAAGGGGAAAAATGGACTTTTTTTGGTAGGACAGCTGCCCTGATTGATTTAGAAATATAAATTTTACTCAGTTTAAAAAGGCATTAATTTACAAGATGCACTGTCATTGAATAACAACTTCTAAAAAACTATATTAAATGTACACAAAAGTAAAAAAAAAAGCAGTAGCATGCATTCAGTCATATAATTGCATGTTACCCTTTTTTCTCAGTGTGGTAAAGTCCAAGTCTCAAACCTTGGTTATTTTTAGTCTAAAGATTGTCCAGACTCACTGTTGGCGGTTGTCAGATCACCACAGCATTTCAATGATCCTGAATTTCCTCCCCTGTGTTCTGGGTTCCTGATGTTCACCTATGACTTTAGAACAGTTAGGATTTTTGTTTTTTTAAATAAAGGTTTTTGTCTTTCTTATTTGTTTCACCTTGTATTCTTTTCCCTTTAATTGAATTGTGTAATATTGAAAGTAGGTCGTTTCCCTAGAAAGTCAGCTGAAACGTGTTTCACGGTCGTGATGAGAGCCCTTCTGTTGGCAGGTCCCTCTCATTGTACTGGCCTCACCCATCCTTCAAAAGTTTTGTATATTCTCATACTTTTGGCAGTTTCTACCAACTCTTCTTACATTGTCTGACATGGAACAACCATCTCCATTGGAAAAAGAAAAGCTTTGTTTTTCATGGCAGCATCACAGCTTTACCCAACAGGCAAGCAAGTGGTGAGAATACAATGCAAGTGATGACACAGGGGTGACCATATGTGAAGTGAAATATTCTTTTAAGGGTTAAATTCTCACTTTTGCTGACACGGGCAGATAAATGTCACAAGGTCCTCCTGAGTATTGGTCAGGAAGTTTATTTTGATATACAGTAGTCTCGCCTTACCTGCAGGGGATATGGTCCAAGACCTCCAGTGGATGTCTGAAATCATGAATGGTCACAAACTCTATATACACTGTATTTTTTTTTTTTTGCACGTACACATTTGAGGTATGACAAAAAAAAAAAAAAAACTAGCACGAATTTCGTTTTCTTTCACAATTTCATGGATAGAAGATTTGTTCTTGCTGTAGATCTTAGCAATCTCAGTATACAACTTTATTTATTAAGTTGAGAACTTAAACCTTTTCACTTAAAAGAAGCACTTTACAGCTTCTCTTTGGCACATCTGAATTGCCAGCATCACTACTGTCGTGCTCAGGGACATCATTAAGTAAAATAAGGGTTACTTGAACACAAGCACTGTGATAGTGCCACAGCTGATCTGATAGCCAACACAGATACTAAGGGATTGCAGGTGGCGAGTGTGTATGGGTATGCTGGGTAAAGGGATGATTCACATCCCACGCTGGACAGAGCAGGCTGACATGAGATTTCATCAAACTACTCAGAATTGTTTATTTCTGGAATTTTCCATTTAATATTTTCAGACTGCAGTTGACCACTGGTAACTGAAACCGTGGATGGGGGTCGGGGGAACTACTGTATTGTATTAGAGGCATAAGTTAAAACCATGAGTTTTGTAATTAAGAAAGTTCAATAACTGAACAAAGACTTACTAAACAACTAACATGGGATATTAGCTGAAAGGAGAGCAACTAATATGGGCCAGACAAATATTACTAATTCCTACTTCTAAATTACCCTCATATTTTTGTGCCAAGCCAATTTCTCATTTGCCCTATGTCAAATCTTGAGAAGCTGTTGGAAGGAAAAAGTGGCTGGAACAACTTTAAACATACCCATAGCCTGGGCTGCTTTAACATTTACATTTTTAATTAAAGTGTCAGTGGGATCATTTAAATTAATTTTAAGCAGTGTAATAAAGGGAAAGTTTTTCAGATTCTGTGGGAGAGGGTATTTTGGGACTGGGTAATTCATCATTAGGTATGCCGCCTCTGCAGCCTTCATTACCCTGGGTCAATTTCCTTTATTATTATTTTTCACAGCTCCCTCCCTTCTATTTCTCATACCCTACACGTTCTCTACAAGCTTCTGGTGTTTTTTTTTTTTTTCTTTTTTCACTGATTCTCATGGCTGCTGGAGTTGCTACAACAGGCAAGGTGTAGAAGGGAAATGGGAAGAGTGAATGAGCATAGAAGTCATTTATCAACCATCTCTGTTCTTACTGCTCCTCCTCTCACTCTGTGTCTATCTATTTCTCTCTGTGTGCATGTCTATTTACAATATATATTTTATATGCACACATCTACAATTTTTATAGAGCAACTATTATCAGTTAACTTGGGGAAATGGATTATTTTTAAGAAAACACCAATTGACAAATCTGTTTCCCCCCCAAAAAAAACCTTAGGTGTATTGATTCCATAAACTCAGTAAAGAAAACCATCATTGTCTCATAAAGTATGTTTTACTTTTATATATTTTTCATATGCCAGTAACTCAGGCTTACACTTTTAAGTTAGTCTCAACGTGACGTTGGAAGCCATACAAAGACAAAATTATAAAATCAGAGTTAAATAAAAAAGTAAAATCTTGATATATTTGGACAGATCCATTATCCCTGTATACTTTGTTAGGACCTGAGGGCATGCATGATTTTCATAAAAGCTGTGCATTGCCATGCAAACAAACAAAGCAAAAATTATTTTAGGTATCCTACTTGAAAAAACACATGAATACCTTAAGTGCAAATCTTTAAAATTTTATAAAATGTTGAGTTTTTCCTATTTCATGAATTCAAGAAGTAGACCTTAGTTTTCTTAAAAATTAATTTACAAATAATTTCCCTAATACAACGTGAGTTCTTTGTTTCTTTCATTCATTCTTTTTCTCCTTCCTTCCTTCCTTCCTTCTTTCTTTCCTTCCTTCCTTCCTTCCTCCCGTGTTGGTTTATTAATTTGAAACAGGGACATCAAAGGATTTTGAACAATAAATCACCTTATTTTACCTCATAATCCATCCATATCCATGTCTGTTCAATTTATCTGCATGTTGTCTGTACTTCTGATTTTGTGTGCATACAGAATAAATTTTAGTTATAATCCACTGAATATGTAATTTAGGGTTTTACTTTCTTTTTTTCTTTTACACTGTATTTATTTATTTAGATAATATTTTATATTAATTTCAGGTATACTGGAACAGCATACTGGTTAGACAATTCTGTAATTTAAGAAGTGATCCCCCGGACTAGTACCCATTTGGCACTGTGTGTAACCACATTATTGACTATATTCCCTATGCTGTACTTTACATCCCCATGACTATTTTTTAACTACCAATTTGTACTTTTTAATCCTTTCACCTTTTTCACACTGCCCCAATCCCCCTCCTGTCTATCACCCCGATAAGTCTAGTACCCATCTCACACTATATATACCAGTAGTTATTGCAATATTATCGACTATATTCCTTATGCTATACCTCACATCCTCATGAGTACCCTGTTTCCCTGAAAATGAGACCTAGCTGGACAATCAACTCTAATGCGTCTTTTGGCGCAAAAAATAATATAAGTCTCTTATATTGTAGTCGATAATGTAAGTCTCTTATATTATTTTTTGCTCCAAAAGACGCATTAGAGCTGATTGTCCGGCTAGGTCTCATTTTCTGGGAAACACGGTACTGTGTAACAACCAATTTGTACTTCTTAATCCCTTCCCCTTTTTCACTCCCCTCAATCCCCCTCCCATTGGCAACCATCAAAATGTTCTCTGTATCTATGCGTTTGTTTCTGTTTTATTTGTGTATTTTGTTCTTTAGATTCCACATATAAGCAAAATCACATTGCATCTGTCTTTCTCTGTCTGACATACTCAGCACAGTACCCTCCAGGTCCATTCATCTTTGCCACCACAGATGGGAAGAATCTATTCTCTTCCATGGCTGAGCAGTATTCCATTGTATACGTACTGTACCACCTACTCTTTATCCATTCATCCATTGATGGACACCCAGGCTGCCTCCACATCTTGGCAATTGTAAACAATGCTGCAATGAACATATGGATGTACACATATGTTCTCTCAAAGTCGCGCTTTGAATTTCTTCGGAAATATACCCAGAAGTGGGATTGATTACTGGGTCCTTCTTTGTCTCTTGTTATAGCCTTTGTTTTAAAGTATTTTTTGGCTGGTATAAGTATTGCTACCTCAGCTATTTTTTTGTTTTGTTTTTTTTTGTTTTTGTTTCTATTTTCATGAAATATTTTTTTCCAATCTTTTTACTTTCAGTATGCGTATGCTTTTCAGTCTGAAATGAGTCTCTTGCAGGCAGCATATGTAAGGGTGTTGTTTTTTTCCATTCAGCCACCGTGTCTTTTGATTGGAACATTTAATCCATTTACATTTAAAGTAATTGTTGATAGATATGTAGCCATTGCTATTTTATTCATATTTATCTTTTTTTTTTTTTTTTTTTTTTGTCTTAAAGTCCCTCTAACATTCCTTGCAATACTGGCTTGATGGTGAGGAACTCCTTTAGCTTTTTCTTGTCTGGGAAGCTCTTTATCTGTCCTTTGATTTTAAGACAACTTTGCTGGGTAGAGTAATATTGGTTGTAAGTCCTTGCTTTTCATCACTTTGAATAATTCCTCCCAGTCCCTTCTGGCCTGCAAAGTTTCTGTTGAGAAATCAGCTGACAATCTTATGGGATCTCCCTTGTAGGTAATTAACTGCTTGTCTCTTGCTCCTTTTAAGATTCTCTCTTTGTCTTTAACCTTTGGCATTTTAATTATTATGTGTCTTGGTGTGGACCTCTTTGGGTTCATATTGTTTGGGGTTCTCTGGGCTTCCTGGGCTTTTATATCTATTTCCTTCACCACGTTAGGGAAGTTTTCCATCTTCATTCTAAAATAGGTTTTCAACTGTTGTTCTTTCTCTTCTCCTTCTGGTACTCTTATGATGCAAATGTTGGTATGCTTGATGTTGTCCCAGAAGCCCCTTAAACTCTCCTCATTGTTTTCGGATTCCTTTTGCTGTACTGATTGGGTGTTTTCTGCCATCTTATCTTCTAAATCACTGATTTGATCCTCCTTCATCTAATCTGTTGATTTCCTGTAATATATTCTTCATTTCATCTATTGTATTCTATATTTCTGACTGTTTCTTTTTTATGTTTTTTATCTCCATTTTTATGCTTCCTATCTCCTTGTTGATGTTCTCCCTGATATCATTGAGCATCCTAATAACCAGTGTTTGGAACTCTGCATCTGGTAGACTGCTTATCTCTGTTATGTTAAGTTAATTTTCTGGAGTCTCCATTTTGTTTACTTCTTTTTTTGAAGCTTTGTTCTGTTCTTTTATTTGGGAAATGTTTCTTTGTCTCCCTATTTTGTCTACCTTCCTGTGTTTGTTTCTATGTATTAGATAGGGCTGCTATACTTAGTAGAGTGGTCTTATGTAGTAAATGTCCTGTGGGGCCAAGTGGTGCAGTCTCCCTGGTCACCAGAGCTGGGTGCTCCAGTTGTGTCCCTTTTATGGGTTGTGTGTGCCCTCCTGTTGTAGCTGAGTCTTGGTTGCAGTGGGAGGTATTGACTCTCAGGCTGTTTGGTTGTGAGGACTGGCCGTGACCACAGTGGAGGAGCTGTGGTGCAACTGTTGACCCTACAGAAGAGGGTTTGCTTTAGCGGGGCTCTGGTGCCTGCCCAGTCTGCCCTTTGGGTGTGTTGTTTTTGGAGGTGACCAGGTGATGCTCGGCTTGGTCTGAAGCTGGCCACCAGGTGTGCCAGCCCTGGGGCCTCATGGGAGGGAAGCCGCTGCAGGCCCAGTGTAGCTGCAGCCTGTGTTCTGCTTTGGGCCACCTGGTATGAGCCACACCTGCAAATGGCCACCACCTGCATTGGGCTTAGAGGTGCCTTGAGAAGCCAATCTGTGAACCTAGGCTGGCTGGTGCTAGTGCCGGGCTTAGGGATGCTCAGCCAGAGGTTTGGGACATGCTGAAGCGAGATGCTACTTTTTTGGGTTTTGTGAACCTTCAAGGGACTTTGGAAAAGTCCGCAGCATGAGCTAAAACAGGTTGTTTTTATGGAAAAGCCACTGAAAGCGGCTTGGGTGTACCTGAAAGTTGGGTGGGGCGGGGTCTCTGGGAATCACTAGGCGGGACAGAGGAAAAGCCTATTTGATGGAGACTCAGATATGGTGTCTGCCTGCATCTGCTCATAGGGATGGGGGAGGGCTTAGGAAATAGTGGCTTCCGTCAGCTTCTCCATCCTGGAGATAGCTGCCCCTCTAGATCTCGCTGTGAAGCTAGACAGTTCAGTTCCTCCCCTTATGTCTCTGGCACTCTTTGAGCCACTTACCCCGAGCTTGAGCTCAGCAAGAGTTAGTCCATCAGTTAGTAAGTCTTTGTGCGGGAGCCCTTTAAGAGGAGCACCTGGGATTCCAGCTGCCCTCCGTCTCACTCAGCCCTAGTCTCCACTGGGTTTCACAACCAGAAGTTATGGGGACTTCTCTCCTGGGCACTGAAACCCTGGGCTGAGAAGCCTGGCGTGGGACTGGGACCCTTTGCTCCTGGGAGAGGGTAGGGGGACTGTGCAGCCGAGATATCCCTTTGATTTTTAAAGGTCACACGTGTGTGGGACCAGTCCGTTTTGTGTCACTGCCCCTCCTACCAGTCTTGAGGTGGCTTCTTCTGTATGTTCCTGGTTGTAGGGCTTTGATTCAGCTAGATTTCAGGGGATTTTCAATGATGGTTGTTCTGTAGTTTAGTTGTAATTGATGTGATCCTGAGAGGTGGTGAGCATAGCATTTACCTACTCCGCCATCTTGACTGGAAATTTCATTACTTTTCTTTCATTGTAAGAATCTTCTAAGTCGGGGTTTTGCAACGTTTTTCTGACTCCACAAGGCTTGAGATTAGGCCCAGCAGTGTGCTCCAGTCTCGTCTCCAATTCTCCAAGTGAGTTTTAGTTTCAAGTGAAAAGAGTATGTATTACTATAGATATAGCAATAGGAGAATCCTTAATTTATCTAATCCCATTAGAAAATAATACTTTCTCTTAAATTTAAATAAGAATTTAGTGATTTAAATAACTTTTTATTAAAAAAAAATTGTTTCAGTAAAATGCAGTTGAGCAATTGAGATTTGTTTCCCCAATATATGCAAGCTTTTTTTTTTTGGCTTAAAATTAAGTGAGTTTGGCCTTGAATTCAGTTCATTCATTCTTGAAGGTCTATTGGTTTATGAGGCAAAAGCCATTTAATCTTCCTGGATGGGGATAGTCACTTTTAAGCATCTTTTAGATACCTTTTACTTAAAATGAGAGTGATTAACATTGGGAAGCTGAAAAGGAGAGATGACAAACATTCCCCTTTGATATCTATTGCAAGAAGTTACATACTTTTTATTCTTACAGCCCTAAATTGTCTAAGAGCTTCATGTAAAATTTAATTCCAATTTTAACTAGCTGTGAAGCAGTTAATCCAAAATAAAATTAAAGGCCTTGCTTTGAAGTTGTAGAGGAGACTAAAGAATCAGAACAGGGTTTCTTTCAACCTAAAATTGTCTAAGAGTCTGTGAGGCAAGGACTAAGTAAAAAAGCAAACTTATTAGTGTGATCATTAAGGGGAAACTATTCCCGTGGCTACTGTGACCTGGTAAAGGAACATTCTAACCCTGACACACTCACTTTTGTTCTCTGCCTTCTCACACTTTGTTCTTTTCCAATTTGATGTCATTGGAAACCAAGTAACCAAGCTTGTTCAAATCCTGTTTAAAATGGCACAGTCTTTGTCGAGGACCTGAGAAAACATAAGGCCATAGCCTTGTGACATATTTTTTGATACTTTAAAACTAATGTGTATGTTTTGTTTTTTTCTGTGCTTAATTTTATGGTTATTATTTCATATTCTTTGACTTAGAGCTTTGGCTGCATAGTGGTGTAAATGTTTCACATGGTACCCATTTGTCATATTGGCCAATATAGATAGTTAGAATTTTTCGGTTTGATGAAGGCTTTGCCATTAGAAACTTGATTTCCCAATTATCTGTACATTTTCTACTTCTGACTGATAAAAATCTAGATCTGAGCTGAGCATAACTGAATATATAGGGGGGAGAGGGGCAGTTAACATTGGATACTACTTGCTTTGCTTGTAAATTGTTCATTGGACTTGCATATGAATAAAAAGATTTTCTGCCGAGAATATAAGAGTAACATTTTGCTCAACTGAATTTTAATTGAAATCAGTTGGGCTTACTTATAGTTACTTACATTTTCAGTTTATGTGTTAATATTCTACTTACTGGAGAGAAAGTACAGAATAGTGTTCAATGTAATAACCACCTTGTTATTGCAGAAATGTAGAAAGTTGGCAGTTTAAATATCAGATGTCTGAAGTTAAAAAAGCCAGTGTCCCATAGCACAGAGCTACTTTATGCTTGTTTATGTCCCTTTAGTGTTTCCCTTATGAAGTTAAGCCTAGAAGCCTCATACTATTTTAAATTTTCAAAATTAGGTCATGTAAACGTTGTGTCAGACTTCCAATTCATAAACAGTATCCTCCTGAACAGTGAAGTTAGGATCTGTCTGTATGCTACTACTTGCTTAGCTGTGGATTAGAAGTGAACATAGGGCGATAATGATATTCTCAAATGTTACTTACCTGTTTCTCTGTGATCTCTTATGTACAAGTGTGATAACTTCTGATTTTCCTTCCTGAAGTAATATTGGAAAATGTGGTCTGATTGTGAGTACATTTGGGGAAGGCAAGATAAAATGCTTTAGATCGGGGCTGACCTGAAAAAGACTTGGTCCCAGTATTTGTGGTTTTGGAGAGGAGGGATTGAAAAGGAATTTGAAAAGTCACGGGATGGCAGAGAGAACAGATTAGCAGCAACACTCAATGCCAGGGATGTATTTTGAAGAGATTGAGGAGAGTTCCTGTGGTGAATGCAGCAGGCTCTCAAACTGAAAAGCCACCCACCTAGGAAATGATTTAAATACCCTGGTCCTATCTGGAGTGTGAATGCTTTATTTACTTGAGGAAAATGTTTGATCCTTCTCAGAGATTCCATCAATTTCAGATGTAATGTAAATACATTTCCCCTTTGGCTATTTTACAAGGACATTGAGGATTAATTAAATTTAAAAGAAAGTGCATTGAATTCCCAGGAGACAGAGGAGCTGTTTATAATTTTCTCAATTCATTCCTTATTCATTCCTTTTACAAATATTTGTTGAATACCAATTATAGTGAAGACCCTATACCAGGTGTCCTAATTGAGAATACAAAGATGAATGATTAGGGTGCCTTCTGCTCTCATTATAATGTGGGTTCATATTTTATTTTTAAAATTTCCATTGTAATGAGTTATACAGGGATTTAATATTGCCAATCTCAGCATAGTTGATCTTTGACTAACATCACTGACATATATTCTTATTTTGTAAGTTAAATTTTTCTTTCTAAATTTAGAAGTACTCTTTACCTTCTGCTGTAAAAGAAATACAACATAGCTTCATTTTTTTTCTGTTATAATCAGTGCTATATGAACTTTTTTCTTAGTAAAAAAATCCACAAACTGTAATAGCAAACCAAAGTAAACTCCCTACACATTACTTCCTCCATTAAAATGCATCTGTCTTACTTTTGATAGCACATGGAGTGTAATTTTAATCTCATATTATTTGTGAAATATTAATTAGCATTTAAAAAACATATGTTACTCCACAACTTGAATTAAAATATATCGTCAAAGACATATATTTAGACGTTTCCAACAAGCATCTTATAGGCTATTCTAGTGGAAAAGTGCATACGATTTTCCAAAAAGGATGGTGAAGATTTCCTAGCTTAGGTGATTGTGTAGCTTGGTTGGTTCTTGAAGTTCACTGAATGAGTGAACCATTTTGACTGCCATCCTATTTTCTCTTTTGGGTTTGAAAAGAAATAAAGACTGCAGGTACTTCCTAAATTAGTGTAGAAAGGAGAATTTCTCCCTTGATTATTTCTCAATTTCGGTTTGTGTTTTAGAAAAGGAAAATAATAATGCTGGAATCAGTAGCCTTTGTCACCGCCAAATAACACAGATAGGGCGATGGCTTGGGTTGTATAATACAACAATAAGGAATGTAGTCTCAGTTAAAAAATCTGTAAAGATGTAAGAATGCTTAACCAACATGGAAATTATGGGCTGGAAAAATGCTGGATTGAGAATAACGATAAATGACAACTAAAGGTTTATATATATTTATATATTCTATTTCTCTTCAACTTATGTAATGTCATAAAAATGAAAAATGCCTAAATGTAGTCATGAGAGCACCAGCATCCAACTTCTGCTTAAACCACGTGAGCCCACGAGAAACCTCGTGATAGTATTTTAGGGCTAACCTAATGTTACTTGAACCAGTGTCGGTAATGATTTCCAGGACTCACTTGACTTCCTTATTTATAGCATGGACTTTAAAAAATGCTTTTATCGGTATGGCTACTTTGAAAGCTAGGAACTTAGTAAGTGTCATAAATGGCATGTATTTCCATTCCTTCCTCCTGCTCCTTTCCCAGAAGCAGGGGTGGGGCAGAGTCTCTTCGTAGGTGGTGTGCTTGCTTGGCAGTCACAGGACTTGTGGCTGCAATTCCTTCCAGGGAGATCAAATCATTTAACATGTCTGCTGCTTCAGCTGTCTCCCTTCACAATTGCTCTAGACTAATTGTAAGTTCCTTTTTCAGAAATACAGATTTTATGATATTCCTAATCATTCTCCTTGCATTTAGTTTAAAAATGTTATTTGTAGTTGATTAGAGAAGGGATAAGCAAGTCAGGATTTCTGGAATGTTCAGATCATTTGTCCTGGGCATGGAGAACCACACAAGAGCTGTATCTTGACATTTGTATGTCTGGATGCCTTCTTTTGCTAATAACAGAATACCCAACTCAGACTGGCTTAAGTAAAAGAGGATTTTCTGGTTTATCTAACTCCAGATTTAGTGGAAAAGTGGGTTTCCAGGTTGATTGGTTCAGGGCTTAACAATGTCTTCAAGGACTTGGTTTCTTTCCAAAAGTTTCTTGCCTTTCGTGCTAGCTCTCATTGCTTTCCCATGGGAATGCAAGACAGCGGCAGTCAACTCCAGTAGTTCCCCCCCTTCCTTAGCCAGGCAGGGGAGATGGCTTCCGGAAGCTGATGCTTTTAGGCCTTGTCCCATAGCTAGAGTCAGGGGTAAAATTAGCTGTCCCTAAATTAGTTACCTCGAGGAAGAAGTGATATAGTCCTGAACATTTCTAAGAAACGGAACCCATGCTGGTGTGGCAACCACAAAGTCCACCAGAGAGTTTTGCCATTTCCATTTAATCGTTCGCTTTTCTGTTTGTCCTTGGAAAACTTGGGGAATAGTTCAATTTCCCTTAAGCAAATAAATCTACTGTGCTATGTGAGGCTTGTTCACTCTGACACCCAGCATCAGGAACACAAACAAAATGCACTTCTTGATGTGAGTGTGCCGGGGGCAGACTTTTGTAGCTCGTCAGTGCTTTTTCCATGAACCTCAAAGATCCTTGGTGAGCCCATGTTGCCTAAGAGGCTTCACAGGAGACAGACACCCATTGGGAACTAGTTCAGAATATATCATAAGGAAGCACCGCATTCCAGTGCAGATTATGGAGATGATGATATGTGCATATGTTATTCTTTTGGATAATATATTCTACAGTTCATTTGAACTTAATATTATTAATGTGGCTTTTAACCCACATGTGACATAAAGTATGTATTAATACTTTACACCAATAATGATAGGAATTGAAAATCACATAATTCTCATGTCCATATAAAATCTCCTTATGAAAGTTCTCAATATTTGTATAATGCCTGGAAGCTAACTGTAGCTTGACTCTTCAGGTATTCTTCAAGTAGCATATAAATTCTTCACTGAAAGAAAACCACTTATATATAATGAGTGGTTACACATATTTTATTCCTTTTATTAGTATAGCCTTGTCAGTTAAGAGAATTAAGACCAGCATAATATATTACTGGTTGAGCTGTAGCCCAGGACACTCAGACAAGAAAATGATTGCTTTGGTGCACTTGATCTTGGACAGATATCATCATTCACAACTGCTTCCTTGTTTGTGCCAGAGAAATGGGGTGGGGTTTGGGAAGATGTTTAAATATAAATAATTTTTCCTGTCAAGTTATTCAAGGGATGCTACATTTTTCCTGAGGGCCCTTAAGCTGCTGTTTGACCCTTTGGCTTTTTTTGTGTGTGAAGAGATTCTTTAGTTCACCAGTTATCTGAGGTATGATTTTTCCAGGAGGCTGGTCTGCTTGAAACCTGAAACTGGCTACCCTGCCCCTTTTTTCACCCTATCCGTTCTTGTCAGCTATTAGAGCTTTTAATATTCTTGGGCAAAATGGAAGCTTGCTACCTTTAGTGAGGATTGCCTCGTTACACTGCAGTAACCAAATAACTGTGAAGTCCGAGCCACTTAATTTTATTAAGGTTTATTTCTCTCTCTATATATGTATCCATCCAGTGTGGCTGGTGGGGGCTCCATATAGTCAACTGGGGAGTCAGATTGAAGAGCTTGTATGTGCGTTACCTGAAAATATACCCATGCTTGGTCTCCATTTCACGGAAGGAAACTGGAGAATTCTACATCCTTTCATTACCTCAGCCCAGAAGTGACACGCATCACTTCCTCTCACATTACCTGGGCTCACATTAGTCGTATAAACCTTCCCAACTGCCAAGCATTACTACACCTGCTGTATTTTTCTGTGACCCAGAAGATGGTACAATTTCTGAACACGTGGTGAAGTTCCGGGGGACTAATTCATCCCCGCCCCCACCACTTCACTTGGTAAAAGGGTCTTTTGGAATCCATAGATCTGTATCTTCATGATTTGACACACCTTCTTCTCACTAGTGCCTTTCTGTCTTTTTTTTTAAGCAAGCGCCCCTACAAATACAAAGTCCCTTGGTTCCTCTTCCTTTGGCTCCTGCTTTCCTCCCTTCCAAAGCCAGATTCTCTGACAGGAGTGTTTGTGTTCTGTCCTTTACATCCTCAGCTTTTTTCTTCAGCTCAACAGCAGTCTGGCGTTGCCTCCAGCACTACAGTGACGCAGCTCTTACTTTCCTTGACTTGCTTGAACGTAGCCTTTGACAGGGTTCATAAACCCTTCTCTAGGGAAATGCTGTCTTTCTTGGGCCTCTTTGATGGACTCTGAGTTTTGCCTCATATTTCTGACTGCTACATCCTTTTATGGACTCCACTTCCTATTCCAGTCTTTTAAATGTCACTGTAACTTAATGTTCCCTCCCATCCCCCATCTTAACCTTCTCCAAACATTCTGGGAAATCTCTATCAACTCCCTTGTGTTGAATTACTCTCTATATAGTCATGTCCCAGATCTCACAAATTCCTGACCCCTTGCTTTTTTTCAGCCCAGATTTATGTTCTGTATATCCACCTACTAGATGTCTACTAGATTTCATAGTTTGGACACTTTAAGAATCTTCAAACAAAATACATCAGAAACGAAACGTCTCTGACCCCCTCCCAAGTTCCTGTGCCCTTGAAGGACTCCACTACTTACCCGTAATCACCCATGTGAAAAACTTGGATGGCGTCTGAGATACCTTTGTCTCCCACACTCCCTACTTAGAAGAAATCACCATGTTCTTAGTGACTCTTAACTCCTTAATATTAGTCAAATGGCTGATACTGAGTGGTGGCTACTTTCTATCCTGAGTCCCTTAGTTCTGATCACCAAAAAACATTTCTTACTTTGATTATTCTAAAGCCTTTTCCAAATTAATGTCTAGTCTTCCAGTCTTGCTTCATTCCATTCCACCCATAGCAAAATAATCTTTCCTACTTATAAATATGATCATATTACTTCCTCCTCTTAAAGCCCATTTTGGTTTCTTCACTGACCTCAGAGTGAATCTGGACCCTTCATCATGTCATTGAAAAGCCCTTTTGCTTTGCTTTGCAATGAGGCATCTCTTGATCTTCTGAGCCATAACTCACTAATTCCTACCACTTTATTTATTTTTGATATTTTTATTTTGCAAAGTTTACTCCTGTTTGTTTTGATTTCAGTGTAGGTGTTATTTCCTTCTAAGACATTTTCCCTGAACCCCTCAAGATTACATTATATGTTTCTCCTTGGTGCTACCATAGCCCCTAATGCTTAGCCGGATGTATAGTGATCACATAATTAAAATTCCCTATTTATGACTCTGCCTTTTACACTCTTTAAGAACAAGAAGTTTTTATTCCCTTAGCACAGTGTCTGAATTAAAGTAGAAAATCAATACTTTTGAATGAAGGCGTGAATACTGCTGGGACTGAATTAGATAGGCCTATTGTTGGGAAATTCTCTTTGTCCCCATGTTTGCATTTTCTTACATTTATAAGATGGTAAAAATTAATACCCTCTACCTCTCTAATCCATGTGACTAATTTTTTTTTTTTTTTTATCTTTTAAGATTCAGCTTAAAAGATAGCACACATGGTCGGTAGTTACCTTTTCTTAGAGTCATTTACTCTGCACTCCCATGCACTCTGGGGCTATTTGTTACAGCACTTAAAACAATGATTTATAATTACTGGTTTTCCTGCCTGTATTCACGTCCTGACTTTAAATCCTGGGAAGCAGGACTTTACATTGTTCCTATCTGTATCTCTAAATGACTGGCTTAGGAAAAGAGGAGCTCTTAAAATTTTTGTTATAAGGGTGCTGGGGACTGCTCTTGGGAATTCTTCATATAAAGTTAAACATAGGCATTCTTAAGGATGACAACCAAACTAAAATGCCCTTGGTAGATTTTAAGCCAAATTGTCAGGTGATAATAAATAAGAGGAGTATTTTAAATGTTTTTTTTTCCTTGCTTTTAATTATTTATTACAACTGATCGTAGATTCCCCCACAGATTATTTTTTTTTAGTTTTTTTTTTTTGTTTTTTTTTGTTTGTTTGTTTTTTTTTTTTTTAGTTTCAGGTGTATAAAACAATATAATAGTAAGACATTGCATCCCTCTCCCAATGTATTGCCCCTCTGGCATTGTATATATCTATTACAATTCCACTGACTCTATTCCCTATGCTGTATTCCAGATCCTGTGACTTTATATATAAAATTATAGTTGATATACGGTATTATTCAGCTTCAGCTTCAGGTGTACAGTGCAGTGGTGAAGCGTCTACACCATCCATGAAATGGTCTCCCTGATAAGATATGTGCCCATCTGTGCACACTTCGGCAGCACATATACTAAAATTGGAAAGATATGTGCCCATCTGACACACTACAAAATCTTTACAACATTATTGATTATATTCCCCAAACTGTTTTTCATATCCCCGTGGCAATAGTGTAGTTACCAATTTATGTGTCTAATCCCTTCCCTTTCTCTCTCATCCCCACCCCTTCTCCCATCTAGCAACCATCAGTTTTTCCTCTATATCTCTGAGACTGTTTTTGTTTAATTTGCTCATTTATTCCGTTCTTTAGTGAGATATAAGTGAGATCATATGGTATTTGTTTTTCTCCGACTGACTTAATTTCCCCACCAATTTTTAAATTGCTTATCTCAAGAAACTAAGCATGGGAAGTAGCTCTTGGCCCGGTGTTTTCTCACCCTTTATTCATTCATTTAACACTACAATTGAAAGTATCTCCAGGCATAGCATGGGTTTCATTTTGCTAGCGTTTTGCATCTAAGCTGTGTTTCTCTAACACTGTTAGGAAAGTCAGTCTGTCCAGGTGTTGCCGATTGTGTTAATTTTCTTAGGAAGTCAGGACCTACTCAGCATAGGCATTAACTGCCTTTATAGAACATGTCTGGAGTCTAAGGTAATATTAGGGAATTCTAAACTTTTGAGTTTGTTATATTCCCACCTGCATTGCCCATGATTTCATTTATGCACAGGTATTCTAAAAATCTTGAGAATGCAGAAGAGCATAAAGAAGAAAGTAAAATTGCTTTTAATTTCAGCACTCAAAGGTAATGTGTTAACAGTTTGCTATATCTCCCTTTCAGTATTTTTTTTTTCCTGTACACACACATACACACACGCAGGATTGGGCATGCAGTTGCTCTCTCACTCATATGTTTATTTATTATGTATAAAGAAGGTCTATCCCAATTTCCTAAATGGTGTTTTGCAAGTAGCCTTTTTCACATAACAATAGCGATAAATGTCTACAACCCCTTTATGTACCATGCTTTATGTTTGAAGCAACTATTTGTGAACACCTTTGTTGCTTTTAGTATGCTGCAGTATTGAATAAGGATCCTTGTAGTTATATTTTCTTGCACTTGCCTGTTTACTCCTAATACGTCCCTGCAGTGAAAATTCTGAATCTTTTGACACATTGTGAAATTGCCCTTACAAAAGTGATACCAATTTATACTTTTTTCATTTTTGCCAATTCCATTGCACACAAACTTGAATTTCATTATAGTTTTAATTTGCATTTCTTTAATTAATAGTGAGTTTGAATATGTTTTTGTGTTTAGTTTATTCTCCCAGATTTGGTCAAAATCCCCTCTGAGGGTCTTGGAACCACATTTCCTGGGGAGGGGTTTCAGTTCTGCTTATATAAATTTCGTGTCCTTGAGGCTTTTTCTTAGGGTGACATCAAGAACCTTGGTTTTAACGATGAGTCTGCCTGACAGTATAGCTTGAGAGCTATTCCCCTTCTAGAAACTCGGACCCTGTGTACTTGGCTGTGTATTCTCTATGGAATAATATGCTCTCAAGTATAGAAATGGAATGAGAATAATACGTTGTGCAAGTGCCTTGGCAATCATACTGAATTGTCAACTAAGCCTGACCTCTAGGTGTGACCGTGACCTGATGCAGCACCACCAAGGCTAAGGAAAGGAAGAAAGTAACAGCCTAATCCAGGTTTATGCTTAGTCATTCAGCCCTCCTAAATTAGGGCCTAGGTTTAAATGATTTTTGGAGCCTGACCAGTTTAGCTAATTGAATATTTATTAGACACGCTTCATAAAAGCAAATGGGTAGGTTCTTTAACCTTCACTAATGTACATTAATTAATTAATGATTATTATTGTCAATACGAGCAAAATATTTTTATAAGGCTTTCTTTTATGGCGCTTTAAAAAAATAAAAGTGGTCACTGTTTTTCATTTGGTTAGTGTTGTTTTCTTTTAATTTTCTATATCCTTGCTTCATTGTATAGTTCAGGAATGGATTATTTCTAACGTTTTTTCCTAATGATAAATTATTTTGATTTAAGACTAACTCAGCAGATATGGAATTATTATTCCCAGAAGCACTACGAGTTAATTTACTTTTGAATATGCAAAATTCAAGATTTAGTGTACTTGAGCAATGTTTTTGTGATTTAGAGTTGCTTGGGGAATTATAAATTTCAAAAATGTTCACTAGGGCGAATTTATAATCATTCTCCACTATGGCGTTATTTTGATATATTTAATTTCAATTTGCTATTTATTTTTGAACAAAGACATGATTTAGATGAAAGAAATACATGCGCTTTATTGTTAGGAATTCTGTAAATCTTATAAATTAAATCTGTACCTTAGCACTTAGAGGACATCATTTAATGCTTGTGCAGGAGAGATGAAAGATTTTGTTTTAAATGAGGATAAGAAAAAAACAGTTACTGTGAATTAATTTCAAATAGATAATGTAGCAAAGGATTAAGGAGATTCAAACTATGCCCTAGCTCATTATTATATAGTTGCTTTTTAGACTGGGCTGACTGACAGAAATAATTTAAAAAAAAATTAAATACGAATTCTTTTAGGCTTGGGGGAAAGCTAAAATACAAGTTTTTTTCTAAGATTAGTTTAAACTTGGGTTACTGAAATACTGTCCTAAATTTTGAATTAAGTTTGGGCATCCAAGGTACCATATTTCAATGTATGTTGAAAACATCCATTGATTTTCTTGAATAATCAGCCCATAATCTTCAGTTTGAAAGGTTAAAAAATGTAAAGCAGCCATGATTATATCTAAAAACAAAGCAGCAGTCCTGTTTTGTCCATCAGCTACTTCCTTTTCTCATCCCCCCCTATAATGTTATATGCTCTTTATTTCCTGTTTACTCATTAACCCATTACCTCATTAATCTGCCCTCTGCCCTCACTTATTGTAATTCATCACTATCTATTTTGTGTCTTCTTTTCGTTAAGTCTTTCCCCCTCAACTTTATTAACATCACTCCTACTTTGTTTGTTTGTTTCTTTGTTTTTTTTTTTTCCCTAATCACTTCTCAGGGCTTCCACAGACATTTGTACTTCCTTATCTGCTTGCTCCTTCATCTCCTTGCCCATTTCTTAATTGACTCTGTAGCTTTTGGAATTTCTTATGTATTTGCAGATTTAGCTCTGACTATCAGACCTTGAAGACACAACCTTCTGATCTCTGTGCCCTTGGACTTCCTTATCTTGCCTTGGTCATTCTTATTCTCATTTGTGATATTGAGACCCAGGCTTGCCACTACAGCTGTCATTCAGTTAGGAATTTTAAAAGAATGGGTCTAAAAACATGTTCATATCTTTCTGAGTCAAAAATTCTAGGGTTTTTGAGAATACCGCAATCTTACCTGAAAATTCTATCACTTTTATTTGAGATCCTGGCCAATATCATTTGAAAAAGGACAACTAGTACTTACATCAAGATATTAATGACTTAAAAAGTCTTACTGATTCCAGGAAAAAAAAACGAAAAAAAGTCCCAAATCATCTTGATGTTGAGGTGGTGGTAATAGATGTTGGTGGATACTCGAAGCTATATATTTTAAGTAAGTGTGCATGAAAACGGGGTGCTGTAATAAGCCATAAATTCCTACCTCCCCAGGCCTGTAACTTCTTTAGTGAAAGGTTTTTAAACAAGCCCTGTCCATGGCCATCTAGGTTAACACACCTTTGAAATGTCAGAAGTAGTGTCCCTCCCTCCAGAAAGCACATAATTTTAAAAATACCGTAATCCAATCACAGCCTTGTTATCTCCCACCTCATGTAGTCTTCCTTAGTTCCCCCTTAATTTTAAATGCATAAAAGAAACTGCAAAATTGTGATTCTCCAAGGAATTTGTGATCTTGCTTCCTGGCAATTGTCGTCAGTTTGGCTCAAATAAACTCTTATAAAAATTCTCCACAGGTTTGGATGTTTCTTATGTCGACATAAGTAATATTCTCTTTTGTCATCCATAATGTATTTTAGCTTGTGGTTTATAAACTATTATTTACTGTAACTGATTTATCTCCTTTGTATGCTTCAGGTCACCACCTAAGTGTCACACAGGAAAGTCTTCTCTCTCTCATTAGGTTAAATCCTCCTATTGGAGATTTCTCATAGCATTGCAGCTGCAGTTTTACACATTTATATATGATTATTTGATCAGTTTAATTTCTTTCTCTGGATCATGAGCTCCACAAGGGCTTTTGATGTCATGCCTGCGGCTTACCATTCTCCACAATGCCTGGTACACAGTAGGTGCTCAGTGACTATTTCTCAGTTTAGTGCATGAGTAAATAAATGGAAATTTTGTCCCTCATGATTAAATTGTTGGTTTAGATAAGAAAACCTCTGAGTACAAAATGTGTGAAATATTCATTTACTCATTCAACATAACCCTTGCATTTTTTTATTTTTTTTTTGTTCATACTAATCTAAAGCTTCCCAAATTGTTTTCTGGGTTCCTGAGAATCCTGAAACATCTATGTGTATTGTAATTGAAATACTCTCAGATGAACTCCGTCCTAGAAGATTCTTCATATCCCCTTCTTATTCATTGGCATTTTTTCACTTAGCACTGTGATAAAATGACCCTTTGTCTTATATGAAGCCAGAAATTATATTTGAGAGTTTTACATAACGCAGAATCTCAACAAAAATTGGATTCTTCCCCCTATGGCACAATGGAGAGCAGGAAAGAGACCAGAGACCATTACCCAATCAAAGAATGACCAGTGTCTTATCCTGATGAGAAATTTGCTTTATCCCCTCTCTGAATGGAAGAAAAAGTCATTGGAGGAAATACAAAGGAAACAAAAAAATCTGAATAGAAGCCAGGGAGTCAGGAGTCCTTGAAAAGGTGCAGGGAACAAAAGGGATTCGAAGTCCTGCTGTTACGTAAGATGTGCTAGCCAAGATGATCTTTAGCTTCTAACTAGTCAGTTCAAAATGCACCAAGTAAATCTATTCAAGACATGTCTTCTCCCACCCCACTGCTGGGAAGACAGAACAAGATTTTACCTAGTTTCACAGGAATAAAAATAGTTTCTTTGAAAAAAAACTTTAACCTTGCCTCCTTGAAACTATAGTGGAAAGATACTTTTCCACATGTTTCTGTTCAGGAAATGAGGACACTGTGGTGTCGTCAGATCTGGTGTGTCTTATTGGAAGACGGTGATACCTGTCCTAGAACATGATGATGTCAGTTCTATACTGGCAGAGTCGTGTCTGTTTTACTCTCTGCTGACTATTCTTATCCATAACATGGCAGGATATTGGTAGTGTTAAATAAGTGTGTGGTACATGACTGCCCAAGTGAGTGAGAGACTGAGAAGGGCCTACATCACTGGGACGTGGAAGGGAGGGAGTGCTGCGTTTGTTGACCCCGTGGATTTCTCCCCTGCCAAGTCCTTAACCTGAAGAACTAGGATCTTGGCAGAACTGGAATCTTCAGGAAAAGAATCACAGTTCCCAGTAGTTATTTAAGACTGCCATTTACGAAGTATTTATATATATAATCTCATTTCTATAGCTGCCTCAGTTTCCCAGTCTTCTTGAGAACACATCAATGTAAAGAGATGGTCAGATCAGAGGAAGCATATTTTACTCCGCCATTTTCATTAAGACTTGGTCAACTGCTTAGGATTCCTCTCACATGTGGTCCTAGAGAAAGAGAGATACTCTTGTGGGTCAGCCAGACTATATAGTGCTGTTTCCATTATCAGTGTGATGAAAAAACAAGTGTGCTATGCATTAAATCTCCAATTTGTATGTCATAGGGATCCCTTGAACATTTGTTGAAATGTAGGTTCAGCTTTGGTAGGTCTGAGAGTGGCCAAGAGGTGCTATTTTTAATAAGTTCCTTGGTGAGCTGATGCTGCTGGACTATGGAACAGATTCTGTGTAGTAGTGAGTTGCTTGACGTCAAAGTTCTTTGGACGCAACCAAGGCCTTACTTGTCTTTCTTTGGCTGACACTACGTTCTTGATAGGACAACATCACCCATTGGATAAATAAAAGTTCCATTAACATGCAAAAGGACAGATAGCATGACTCATGGAACCTGTCTTCATTGAAAATTAGTGAATTAAACTAGACAATGTACACATCCATTTCTAAAAGTCCAAATGTAGGCATTCTGGTGAGAAAAATGAGGCTTTCAGATACTGTTACTGGTTAAGAGTCAAAACTAGTGGACTTCAGTCTCAAATGACTTGTCCCCTTTCTTCTGTATCAAGGGCCAGATGTACCAAAATCAGCTGACAGAAAAAGGATTGCTCTGGTTTAGGAGTGAAAAATGCTGGGTTTTTTTTGTCAGTTGCCACTATGTGGAAAAAGAACGTATTTTTATATGATTTTTCCTCTTTAAAATTCTCTGAGAGAGAGGATAAAGTTTTGCTGCAGAGAAAACCAAATTCCGTGTAATTATTGATTATTCTGTAGATAACTTCATTCACAGTTGGGAGACAAGGTAATAAGTTTGCACATAAAACCTTTTTTCCTTTGGTAGCGTGGTTTCCAAACATCAATTTTTATTTTACTTTTCCAGTGAAATTGGAGACTTAATATGATCAATTACAAGGAAATAAAGATAATGTGACCTACGTTTACTAAATAATGGCTTAAGGCGAGTATTTAAATTCCTAAGAATTCTCTTATGTTAGCTACGTTTGTAGTCTCTTGACTATTGTTTATACTTAATAACTGAATGTTTGTGTCGGGACACCATTTCTCAAGTATATTTTCTCCTACAAATGCAATATTAAATTAATGTATTAATTCTTATTCGGCTACTGTCCTATACACTTCCACATCCTTTTTTTTCCAAAATCTGGCAAAAGCCTTCTCCCATGCTAATCATTAAACTCAGAAATCCTCACTCTCATACTTAAAATAGTTACTAGATAATCCTCCAAGTAGTTCTCCAGTTCCGTCTGATACTCATTAAAACACTTTTTGATGGATACTGGAATTTCTGAATTTCTGTATCTATGACACAATGGAAATTTCCCAGATTTAGTGATGGAGAATTTTTTATATTAGAATTTATGTTTTAAGTCTTACAGTGTTTGAATAGCCTCACTCTAATTGTAAATGTGATTTATTTTTAATGACTGACATGAATTCAAGATAGATTTTTAACTTAGGAGTTCAGTTAACCCAACACAGATTGAAGTTTTGACAGCCTGTGTATGTCATTGTCCCCTTCTCACTCACATTTTTAAAAATAGAATGATAAAATGGAAAGCATTTTATATGGTTATCTTTAATAGTAGTAATGGCTATATGGATGTAGATGACTGGATAAATTGAAGAGATTTTTAATGGCAGAATTAGCAGGATTTGGTGTTGATTAGATGTGTGGGGTGGGGATTGAGGGAAATCATTAAAGTTCAAAGCATAGTTAATTTGGTTACCTGAATTTGGTTAACTGGGGGGGAAAAAAACCTTTAATTTTTCTAACAAAAAGAGTATACCTTTATAACTTTTAGAGATCTGCTTCTAAATAATAAAGGAGAAGGAAGATGAGTGAGGGTATGACATAAGAGTGCCACAATTGGCCAATAACCATTGAAGCTGGGTGGTGGGCTTGGGGCTTTATTATACTATTTTGACTATGTTTCCATGCTTGAAGATTTCCATAATAAAGAGTCTCTAAAAGAATTCAAAAAGAAAAGAATATGCTTTTTATCTGAATTCTTTTTATAAACATTAAGTTGCTTTATGATAGTTTTCATCAGTGGCATTTGTTTAATGCATAAGACATTCTAATTATGTAATTTCATTTATATCTTGAATAATCATTTTTGAAGTGACTTTGGTTAATAAGATTGGCCGTTTTGAAATCTGGAAAATTCATGAGGTTGCTGAAGAGACAAATTTGCTTGAAAATACCATGATTAGTGAGTCCAAAATAAGCTGTCTTCTGCATATATATTAACCAGATCCTAGGTAGATCTCTCCTTGCTCCAGGGGCTACAATACAGATAAGGGTACATGTTGAAATTTTTGTTCAGTAACAGTATTTAGAACTCCTTCCTTTCTTACTTACACCCTTGGAACTTTTTGTTATAATTTTTTTTTTTAATTCAAGAATTTGACCTAATTCTCTCAACTCTGACTCAGGAAAATAATGGGTGTAATTGCAGAGTTGTGATCGTTTTATCTTGTAAACATAAACTGATAGTTTTTTCTTGTTTTGACAACTGACCTTTTAAATAAAACAGCATGCAGTTTTCCTGCATTTTGGGAATATTTGCAGAATGCATAATTTGAAACTTGCTGAAAATGTATTCATCTTTAGTTGTGTAATTTATGTAAGTTACTGATATTTGGTCCTTTTAGCTAAAAAGGAGCATCTTCCTTTAACTTCTAATTAAATCTAATTAGAACTTCCCTAAGAGGACATTCAGTTTCCTAAAAAGGTGGGCATTATGCCACACTTAATCATACAATTGCAAAATTAGACCTAGTGTTGTGTGACAGTACGTAACTTGATCTGTGATTACTGATAAAGCAAGAAAGTAAAATACCATTTAACTAGATAAATAAATTCCTACTTTATTGGTGGCCTCTAGACCAATACCACCTTTGTAATTCACACCTGCCTGTCAAGTGGAAGTATCCTTAAATAACAATTTTCAAGCCTTCTCATTTTGTTGTATGATTTTCTAATACATTTTTATTTTCTAAAAAGTATTTTAAATTCATTTTAAGTAAATATCAAAACCAGAAAAAACCCTGGTTCATTCAAAACTAAGAATCTAGTAGATAATGCCATTCCTTTTGACATCTCACTCTTATCTCTGTAAAAAATGTATAAAATCCCAATTTTCTACTACAGCACTACTCTCCTCCTCTACCCAGTTTCTCTCCACTGTTCAACAAAAGTAGTAGGAATTGTTTATTTTATTAATATAGTATCAGACTTCTCTAATCTCCCTTTAGAAGTACAGTTGACCCTCGAACAACATGGGTTTGCACTGTGCGGTCCACTTAATATGCATATTTTTTTTTCAATAAATACTTGCATTGTTTTTCATCCGTGGTTGGGAGTTCACAGATGCAGAGGGCCAACTATACACATTGATCTACACCATTTTGTCTATTTTTTTCTTAAATTTATTAGGGTGGCATTGCTTAGTTAAATTATATGGGTTTCAAGTGTACAATGCTATAATACATCATCTGTATATTGCATTATGTGTTCACCACCCAAAGTCAAATCACCTTCTGTCACCATATATTTGACTTTTTTTATGATCTTCGCCATTTTATATAGGGGTCCTGAGCATCAACGGATTTTGGTATCCGAGGGGGTCCTGGAACCAATTCTGGAAACAGATACTGAGGGAAAACTGAGTGTTTGGGGGAGTCAAAAGTTATATCCAGATTTTCAGCTATGTAGGGGGGTCAGCTCCTCTAATCCCCACCCCCGCCCCATGCCACGTTGTTCAAGGGTCAGCTGTAATTAAAGCACCAAATGATGCTAAATGCAAAAACAGGGATTAGGTGAAGACATCAGTTACCCAGAAGAGACAAGAAGGAAAATATATGCCTTTCATGCATGTGATTGTTACATGAGTGCTTCCTTTGTGACCGGCACTGTGGGTGTAATAGTGAAAGGACTGATTGGGACTCTGGGCAGACAGTCAAATATACATATAAATAATCCAGATAATTACAGATGATAGAAAGTGTTACAAAAGCAGATTAACAGGATGATTGGATAATCACTGGGAAATGCCATTCTGATTAAGGAAATAATTTCTTTTCACTATTATTCTGTCAAGAATTTTTATAAGTTTTTATTTGAGCCAAACTGATGACATACCAGGAAGTAAGATCTCAAATGCTACCGAGCATGACAGTTTTGCGGTTTCTTTTGTACATTTGGAATTAAGGAGGATAATTATATGAAGGTGGAAGAAAACAAGGTTAAAATCTCTCTGATTGGATTACAGGGTAGTTACAAAGGTGCCTTAACCTAGATAGAGGCACAAGAATAGACCGGGCTTGCTTTGGTCAAAGACAGACCTTTTACAGGCCTGGGGAATGACTGCCCAGGACATGACCAGTTAAAAATTTATGATCAGCTCTCTCTGTGTGGTTACTTTCAGTTAAATTTGTTACAGATCCTCTTTTTGCAGAACTCTTTTTTCATCCACAATTTAGATAGAGACGAAATACGATACTTGAACGGCCCATTCGGGTCATTTCTTGGAGGTCTCCTTGGGAGTTTGATTTGTCCCCTTGAAAGGTTCTTGATTGTTGTCATTGTCACTGCTTATTCATCAAGCCAGGAATAAATAGTTAATGAGCGCTGTGTTTCAGGCTCTGTTCTCGCCTGCCCAGAGAACAAAACTGTCAGATTCCCTGATCTCAATGAGCTTGCCGTTCCATGCTGTACTTCTTTGATGAAACCCACCTTGGGGGCAACAGCCAGGAAATCTTCCTCTCAGAAGAAAGCCTCTGGAGAAGATGCCCTCAGCTGTGATGTTCGGTCAACTCACCAGGGAACTTGCTTTTACATCTGTATCTTCATTAGGTTTGAGAAAGGGAAATAGGGAGTAAGATTTTGGAATTACTCATACCTGAGTTCAAACTTTCAACCTATCTTCCTATTTTCTTACTTTCCAGCCCTTAGCATTTTAACTTAATCTTTCTCTTTCTTAGTCTCATGTCTAGACTATCTAGCAGTAGTAACTTTCTTACTAGGTTGTTGGGAGGAATAAATGACCATATTTTAAAGAACTTCATCATAATGATGGCAAATAATGAGTGTTGACTCAGTTATTGATAGGAATTGTTGTTAATATGTTGATCTTAATTGGATGGAGGGAAAAAGTAGTAAGGGGTTGGAAGACTCCCAAACATCTGTCAAACATTTTATCATGGGATCATAGGATTTTCCTCTTCAGAACAGAAACTGTCTTATCAGTTTCATTTTTGTGGTAGTTTGCATAGCTCACTCTTCACAGGTGAGATGCTGATGAAATTTAATGAATGACTACCTGTCTGTTCGGACCACTGATCTAGCCGTTTATGTGTTGCACACTTTGGAGGGCCTTTATCTATGTGCCAGACACTAGCATTAGACCGGTAGGCCTTTTCAACTGATGGAATGTTATCTCATTAAAGAGAGACTTACCTGGACACCTTATGAAATTTTCCTTTGAGGACTTTTTGTTAAATGTGGGAGGCCATTAATAAATTTCTGTTTTTACATTTGCCTAATGAATGTATAATTACCTGAAGACTTTTTCCTGTTGTTTAAAAAAATAGTTTTTGCCTTAAGACTTGGAACTTTCAAAATACTCTTGAAATGTAGGGGTTGAGGTTTGTTTTGTAGGTAATTTGTAGGTAATTTTGTAGGTAAAAAATTGTTATCTGTGGTTGCTTACTAGAAAAGAATAATGAACTGCATTTCTAACGTATTGCTTTTGAGTTTTTAGTAGTATCTCCTACATGGCAGGCACTTGGCTGGCTGCCAGCAATATAACAACAAGCACAATGAATGTGCTTGATTTCATTATGCAATTAGGCAAAAAATATTCAATGAAATGTTTCCAGTACTGCTGTAGAAAATGTGATATAATAATTGTTCACAAGATCCCAGTTTTCAAGGAAATTGTAATGGGGTGGAGTTGATCAATCTCAGTGTAGTGAAGAATTCTGATTAAAGTAAGGTAAGTGTTGTATAACACTGACTGCATGTACAGAAAGTTCAAAGGAAGGAGACACCACATCGCCTTGAGTAATGCACTGGGTTTTTAAAGATGATTGTAATTCGGAGAAGTATCAAGGAAGATGCTAAGAGTAACATTAAAAATGATTAACATTTATTGGAAACTTACTTGTTCCAGACAGTAACACACACATACACACATTTTGAGTCGACATTTTCACTTTTTGAGTTTTAACTTCTTTTAAAAATCTGTTATTATTCAACTACTAAAACTTTGTACGGAATGTCTTCTTGCTTTATCTGATCACCTCAATTATATCAGAAACGAAATATAGTAGGAGATAGAAGGAAAATATATGATATAAACATGACAAACTCTTGTAGGAACTTTTTGTGTAGTGTACTATAAGGAAATTCCAATTTAATAACAGTGAATAGAAAATGAATTCAAAAGAAGGAACTTTTAAAAAGCTTTTGATAGATATTTTAATATTATTGGCTTTTTACATTAAATAACCCCTAAATTGCTAATCGTTCCAACTGCTGCTTCAACTTTTCATTTCTAGTTGAAAGTTTGCAATGCTGCGTAAGCAAGGCTGTTGTTGCCTTTTCTGTTCAAGTGTTTACTCTTAGGGAGAAGGCAGAAATGTCCCACATTCAGCAACTGCACTGCTGTATCAGACAGGTGAGGAACCTGAGGTTCAGTGACAGAAAGGACTTATCGTGGGTCCCACAGCCACCGTACTCACAGGGGACCCCAATGTCGAATGCAAAGCCATATTTTCTTACTCACTTCAGGATGTTATTCACAGCACATGCCTTTTCTTGGTGGGGAAAGCAAAAGTAAAAACTGAGCCTTCCTCTCCTCCTTTTTAAATTTTAGAAATAAGCTGTTTGCTTATTGTACAAAACAACTCCAAATAAATGGACTTTGATTTCTTAATTAATCTTTCATCTTGGAAACCATTAAAAGGAGGGAGTAAATGAAAATCGTAGCCTGCTTTCTTATATTGGTGGACACAGTGAAGGAAAAACTATACCTGTGGCAAGATGACATAGAGGGTTTAAACTTCGCTTTACTGCCAGTGGCAAAGATTAGTAGAAGAGTAAATATAAGGAAAAGCTTATTTAGTTTTCCATTTCAGCTCAGAAAATGTCTTCCCAATGAATATTGTGCTTGTTTTCAGCTTCCCCAGGTTTTATTTGAAGTTCAAAGCCCACTAACTGCCCAAGCCTTATATTTATAGCATCTCTGCCACGGCCATCCGAGTCAAACACTGGTAGCTTTGACATAATTGGAGTTCTATGTTTTTCAGCACCGCTTATCTATTTAGAGAGTATGGCCTTGTTGATCTCATTGTCTTGAATCTGCCTGCCCATGCGCGCCTCAGTTTTTTAATAATTTAGTTGTTCTATTACAATTCTTTTTTTCTTCATCTTATTCAAACCTATTAAAAATACTGAAATTTGAGAAAAATCTAGATCAAACCATTTGAATTAGTTTAGTTTCTGAGTGGAATGAGAGTAGTGAAGTAAAGGAAAGAAGATACAACATCCACTGGAATTCAGGTTAAAAGGGTAAAATTCGCAAGCATGCTCTCCAGCTAGCAGTGGGTATGTTGACTCAGCCTGTTGATGGGGTTGGTGGATGTCACGAGATACGTGGCAGTGTTTCCTATGATAATATATACCCAAAATGGGCGTGATGAAAACACTGAAGCTTTCCAGCCCCGATTGCAGTACTAGGGATATAACATAATGAGAAACAAGAATCCAGAAGAGTCAATTTGCAATAACAAATTTGCAGTATATATGTTGACATCCATGGGTCAATGCCTCAATATTTTATGACTTCTGCTTCTCTTCTCTGAAAGGTTCTGTAAGACTCTTTCAGGCCCTTAATTTATAATAGTCTGAACATTCATTCTTTGAGTATTAATGTTCCATATGTAGACACGAATAAGCCAAGATTTAAGATTTAATTGACTACGTATTGAAATGATTGATTTTGTTGTTATTTTGAGCTGTGTTTAACACTTGTGCAACCTGCCTTCTGAAGTCGCATTAAATCTTGTCTGGTAACTAGAAGTTGTCTTCCATGTGCATTCTGCAGAGAAGGTGCCAAACCTGCTGTAGACAAAGAATCTGGCCTGCTTTATACTTTAGCCTTTGAGACTTGAGGCACATCCAAGTTCTTCTCAGTCTGGATGGGAGATGTGGTATTCATTGACTCTTGGTGGCTAGTTCTCACGTATACGTAATCCGATAGCTCACCTTGGCATATATAGATCCTGATCATCAAGGGACCATCTACAAGGCCATTTAACTGTCTTCCTTCAGGCCATAATCAGAAAATGTGGCTTATTTTCCTACCATCTTTGAAAAATTACTCTGACCAAGGTATAATTGCCTGGGTGAGCACAAGGTCGTTTATTTGAGTCTTTACTTTCCAAATGCTCACCTCTAAAGGCCTTCAGTAATAATTTCAACATTCCATTTCTGATGCTTATTCCTTTAAATCTGGCCTCCCGTACATGGTAGCCACTGCCAAAAGTGGCTGTTGAAATGTGGCTGGATTGAGATGTGCTGTCAGTATAAACTATCACCAGATTTCAAAGATTTTTTGTAATAAAAAATATAAAATATCTCCTTAATAATTTTCACATCGATCACATATTGGAATGATATTATTTTGGATATACAGGGCTAAATAAAACATTATTAAGATTTACTTTATTTCATTTTACCTTTTAAATGTGGAGGTTTAAAATTACAAATGTGGCTAGCAATATATTTCTCTTGGACAGCGTTGCTTTAAAGGAATGCGTGAAGAATGTTTTAAAATGGTTTTGGAAACCTGGACTTGTTGATTTATTTGTGGAGTTGCGAGATTACTCCAGAGGAATACAATTTTAAATTTTAAAACTACTTCCTGATCAACAATTTGCTTTTTTGTTTTAAAATAAGTGAAGATTTTCATATTGCATATGGGATAGATAGTGTCATTTGCAAACGGACCACCTGCAGACTGGCCGCAGAGTGCCTTTACCGCCATTCTGATTATCTTTGCAGTACAGGTTGAGAGCAGTGTACATCATGGAAAATGTTTTGGTGGAAATTTCAGTCTTAAAAAGTCATTACTTTAACATTGTGATTATTTACATAACTAGTACTGTATTGGAGTTTACTTTGGTTTTCTGGTATGCTTTTATGAGTTTCCAGACATCAAAGTAAATCAGAATGTTTTCTAGTTGTGAGTTTACGTGCCTTACTTGATTATAGGAGAGCAACCATGGTAGTTAATTAGCTTGCTTCTTTTTAAATTGCCATTTCCTAATGTGTCACACGAGCGAGGAAAGAAAAATACTAATTTGATAAAGCTGTGTGACTTATTTTTAGTCAGCTGGACTCCTTTTCTTTTTAAAATCAGGAGGCTGCAGTAAAGGATGCGAAAATTGGAAACATAATTGTATGAGATAAATTATTGAAAATGAAGTTTTTAAAGCAAGTACCTTTACTTCAAAAATAGTTTACTGATTGAGACAGTGGCTGGATCTCAGGCAGCATGGCTTGGGGGAACGTGATTTCAGAAAAGATGAAAAAAACAGGGTGATGCCTTTTGGTCCAGCATCTAGGGACTGTTTTCTGTCATATCTGGCTCAGCTGTGAAGGATAGACAGAAGTCAGGTTCCTGACAAAACTGCTGGAATAAGACACGGTGATATGGGTGTATTATTTCAAGGCACCACGGTGCAAATCAGTTGAAAAAATAAAAATAGCAGAGTTTCTATAGATACAATGCCAACAATATAAAGGTAGTAAAATAAGATATAAGCAATATGGAGATAACCAGCATAGGAACTAAAAATACACATATTTTAAATGAGTTGGTGGGACTGGGCTAGGACTTGACTTGCATTATGAGCAAGCCTCATGTACCATTGATTAGCCATTTGTCTGCATTTCCTTGATGGGTATTTTTAATTTGGTCTTGGGCATTGTTCCTTAAAATGTGGTTCAGGGTTTGACTGCATCAGAATTATTGAGGTGTATACAAGCTGCAGATTCCTAAGTCCCACTTCAGAGTAACTGAATCAAATTTTCTGGGTGTGATGCCTGGAAATCTATTTTAACTTGAATCCCAGTGGAATCTTCACAACATTAAAGTGTGAAAACCTCTATAAGGTGTGTCAGAATATATTTGGTGAAAATTTTCTTGACATGTAAAGTATTTCAGCAATAAGGAAAATGAATGTGCAGTAGAAGCTCATTGGGACTGGTATATACAATTCTGGCCAGTCCTGAACCGCATAATACTGGGATGTACAAAGTCCTGTAGTATTTTACAGTTGCAGCGTTGTGGGTAGCACATAGGGATTTAACGCTCAACAGAGTACTCTTGTTACTGGTATTGTGGTCTGCTGTGATCACATCATTTCTAGGCAGAAATGGGTGAGAGTCACCATTTCTCCCATCCTTACCAGTAATTGATGTTACATTTAAAAATGTATACCAATATTATGGTGTTAAATCATATCCCATTGTTGGTTTAATTTGCGTCTACTGATTATTAGTGAGTTGGAGGATTTTTAAAGTTTATTGAAAAGTTTGGATCCTTATTTCTGTGAAGTCTCATTCTTTTGCATATAATTTATTAGATTTTAAATATTTTTTTAAATTATTCAAAAATCTTTACAGGATGCAAAAGTTAATCGTATCTGATATCAATTTTCTTTTATCTTAAAAAACAATTTAATCCTCTTACTGTCCCATTTGATTAAATTGGAGCCTTTTGTTTATAAACTTCTTGTGATGGTTAATGTCAGAAACAAGCCTACATAACAATTTTAGTGGTTAAGATCAGGGTTTTGAGTCCAAAAGTTTCAGTTTGAGTTCAGGCTCTTCTTGAGTAGTTAATTTCTCCAGTTTCTACATTGGAATAATAACTTACTATAACAAACACAAACACACACCATTAACTCAAAGCTCAGAACTGTACCTGCAATATATGGAAGCAATAATAATAGTAGTATTAAAAATGAATGATAAGAAAGAAACAACAATTTTCATTATGTCAAATACCTTATGCGTTCACAGTGCTTTTACTTATAAAATTTAGCTAATCTGAGCATTTCCTAATGCATATTTTAATAGTCCACGGTGATGCCAATAGCACAGAGTGATTGATTTCTGCAGTTTTCATATACTGGTATATGTATATCTTGCTTACGAAATCACTTCTCAAAGGTTTCCTAATTTACCCAAACATCTATATAGCTACTTTTTTATTGGGTAGTGTTGTCTAAGTGCATAAATTTGCATATATTTATGTAATTCACTAAATCAGTATATTCTTTGTAAACTGATAGAAAAAAATTTATATACATTTATAAGAGCATTTATCTATTTAATATATCAGACACTTGTCAGCCATGCATCAGTATATAAATTGTTGTTTATATACAGTGTAAGCATAGTTCTTCAGACAGTGTATGTTATCAATCAGTATTTACCTCCCAAGGCCCAAAGCCTGCAGGAAACAAACTTTCTATAATACATGGTTTTTTACAATTGTTGCTAATTTGATGATTCTCCTAGGATGTAGGGTGTTTCTGTATTTTGCAGATGTTTTAAATTGAGATTTTGTTTAAATTAAAGTTTATTGGGGTGACAATTGTTAGTAAAGTTACATAGATTTCAGGTGTACAATTCTGTGATACATCATCTATATCTCACATTATGTGTTCACCACCCAGAATCAGTTCTCCTTCCATCACCACATATTTGACCCCGTTTACCCTCTTCTAGAATCCCCCTCCCACCTTACCCTCTGGTAATGGCTAAAGTATTGTCTATGTCTACCAGTTTTTTTTTTTCTTCATTTATCTTGTTCTTTGGTTGTTTTCAGTTTTATATACCACGTATCAGTGAAATCATATGGTTCTCTACTTTTTCTGTCTGACTTATTTCTCTTAGCATTATAATCTCAAGATCTATCCATGTTGTCACAAATGGTCCTATTTCATCTTTTCTTATGGCCGAATAGTATTCCATTGTGTATATACATATATATACACAATAACTTCTTTATCCATTTATCTATCAAAGGACACTTTGGTTGTTTCCATGTCTTGGCCACTGTAAATAAAGCTTCAATGAACATTGGAACACATATGTCTCTATGGATAAATGTTTTCAGGTTTTTTTGGTAGATACCCAGGAGAGGGATTGCTGGGTCATATGGTAATTCTATTCATAATTTTTTGAGGAACCGCCACACTGCCTTCCATAGCGGCTGCACCAGTCTGCATTTTCACCAACAGTGTATGAGGGTTCCTTTTTCTCCACAGCCTCTCCAACACTTGTTACTATTTGTCTTGTTTATGAAAATTTAGATTATTTTAAATACTCATCATTTCACAGTAACAATTAATTAGACTTGACAGCTACTAAGAATGCAGTCTTTTCTCAAAAACAATAGGCAAATGTTGAAGGTTTGATTGAACTTCTTAAGTCATTAAAACTAACCTCTTAATGTCTGAATACAATATTTGAGTGATTTTAAGGATCAATCTCTAGAAGATAGTCCAAAGACATGGACATGTTCCGCTACTTTTTAGGGGATGATAGCCCAGTGTAGAGACCACAGTACTTGCCAAGGTTGTCTTTTGGAAGCTTGGCTGTGTTGTCTGCTTCTTTTGGCTTTGAATGAATGCCAGTATGATCCTGCGTTTATTTGCTCTGATCTCGTTATCAAAGGGGAGGAATTTTTTTTGTTTAAATCTATATTTGAAGTAAATGCGTGTATAGTTACAAAACCAGATGGTATGGACTTGTATCAACCGTACTTACTGAATTTTAGCATAATATGCTTTAACTACTCTTTATTGACTTAATTTTTGACAGTTTCTGTAGAATGCCTGTTATTAGTGTTTGTCTCTTACATTTCTTTACATGACAAGCTCTCATTATAGCCATTTCACAGTTTTTGGTTGCATTAATAATTGTTACATTTACAACACGTACACTATTATAACTTGTATTTTTTCCTTCTATTTATATTTTTCTTAACAATTAAAAAGTGCCTATGATTTTTTTCCATTAGCTTGTATTTGATTATATAGTAATTTTTTTCAATCCTTTTAGAACTTTTGTCATGGCTCTCAATAATTTTCCCAAATGGTCAAACACATCAAATAATTTGTCAGGGACTGATCTCTGCCCACTCCTTCCCCATTCTAAAGACCTCTCTGAGCCCTTTTTTTTCCTTGAGTCTGAACCATATTCTCTGTAGATATGATGTACGTGTGTTATCTTTTAACATAGCCCTGTGTTGTGTCCTCTATTTTCCGGATGCCATACTGTCCTTGTTCGGTTGAAACATATACTCTTTTTGCTGCCAAAGAAAAGTTGTGTTGGTGGTCATTTTTTTAGTCTAGGTGAATCTAAAATATCTTTGATCTCCATTTTAATGGATAGCTTGAGAAGGTATGGAATTCTGAGTTAGAACTCATTGTCCCTCATGATTTTGAAGACATTGCTCGATAATCTTATTGTATTCAGTGCTGTTGAATAATCTATGCCTTTCTGATTCTAATTCTTTTATATTTAACTTCGTTTTGTATCTCACTGGAAGCTTTTCTGAGCTTTCTTTACCCTTGAAGTTCTGAAATTTCAAGGTGATGTGGCTTGGTGTGGACATCTTATTATTATTTTAAGTCTGTTAAATTTAATGTTTACAGCAAAGCTTTTTACTGTGGAGTCTCCTGTCCTAAGAAACTATCTGCCTTTGACAATATTTTCTCATTTCCTTTAACTCTTTTGAGTCTACCATTGACTTTCCTTTAGTGATCCTCTCTGTGTTATTTTTATGTTCATATCTTTCTTTATTTTTTTGTCTTTATCTCTTTATTTTGCTTTTTTTAAAGATTTTTCTCAATTTTATCATTCAACCCTTCTGTTGATTTTTAATCGTCAGCGTAATATTTTTAATTTTTCAGGGTTCACTCTTAATTTTTTTTTCCTAATTTTTCCTTTTGAATATGCTTTTTCAAAACATTTTGTTACTGTTTTATGTACCTGCTATTTTCTAGCTATCTGTTTCTCGCTATATCAATTTAAGTTTCTTCTACTTTCTTCCTTGTTTCTGTTTTCTCCAAATTTCCTTTTTTCTTTGTCTTGGTCTCCTACATTCATGTTGGAAGCTTTGCACAAATGTCTAGTGGTCTTTCACTGCTTCTTTGCATTTAAGAGTAAGGCATTGGATAAATATTGTGACAATATATGAAATCATTGTAGTAGGAGTACAGTAGCACACAGTTTAAAGGACTGTTTCATCTCAGGACTCACCCAGAAATTTATTCCTCCCACAAAACATACCTGGTGTTATTAATAACCCTACTACTGTTGTAAAAGGTAAAAGAGAAGTGGAAAAATAGGAGAGACAAGAGAATAAGAGATCAAAAGATAAAGAGACATATGGATAAAGTATCAAAGATGGATGGATTGATAAGGGTGTGTGTATGTCGGGGTGAAGGTGAAAAGTGAAGGAGAGAGGAGTGAAGGAGAATGAAAATATATATTTTGGGATGTTTGTGAAATGAACTTAATGAACCTTCAATGAAGAGAAGCTTTGCAGATTTCAGCCAGAAAGAAATGGCAAAGAGGGAAAATTCATGTTAATAATTTTCCTTGGTTAATTATTGTGTTTTCATTTCATTACATCATTACTCCTGAAATAGTCCTTTCTCAGTTATTTAAAGATGATAAAATGAGAACCTTCCATCAGCTCATTACTTACATGCACATTTCTGCTACTGTTATCAAAGGGAGATCCATTTACATGGCTCGTTCAACCTGAAGTGTAAATTGAATGTTTTGTTGTAATTTTATGGACTGATTTTTGTAATTTCTTTGCTTAGATTCTGTCTTCTCATTTTTATCTCTGTTTTGGGATGATTTATGAGGCAGTGATTTCTGTTGCCTTATAACTTTATCAGTAATAGTATAGAAAAGCATTATACATGCTTTTCTTACATTCTTTTTAAAAGGAAATCATTCTATTAGAGGAATCAGAGATTAGAATGAGTTCAACACCCAGCGGTACCCAGATCCCTCCGAGTCCTGCTAATTCTTATTCCTGGTTACTCATAAAGAGAAGGAATAGCGTATTTTTGAATGTATGTGCTCCTTCATGGTGAATTTTCTTGGATTTCATTCTCCTTTTTCAAAGTGCTAGTATTTTTAAGTGTACAGATTGAGCAGCATCACTCTGCTATTGACTTTTTTTTAAAAGAACACAATTGTGTTTCCATTTCTGCATCCTATAAGTTTGATTAAAAATTATCATATCTAAGAGGTCCTGGTTTGAATGACTTAACCTAGTCTTGGTGTGTCCACCTCTATTTCTATCTCTATATTATATATTCATACACACATACATATGTGTGTGTGGGGGGGTATGTGTGGGCACTCAAATATACATTTGAACACTTTCCTACCCTCGGCATGTATTGGTATGTTTAACTAACTTTTAGAATGTGAATTGTTTGATATTACTGGTCGTCTGTAAAATGGCATCTCGATTTCTGCTTTGGCAATTACAGCCATCTAATTATGCACCTTTCCTTCCTCATCCTACCTCCTCAGCTGAGCAGTTTGGCCTGTTGAAGATCTAAGTCTTCTGACAACCTTTGTTTCCCTTGTTTCAAACATTTTTTTTTTCCTAACAGACGTTGAAGAATGTTTTATTTATTTATTTTTGTTATTTTTTTTTAATGCAAAGAGAAAACCAGTTTTGTTCATGAGTGAGAAACGAGTGTTCTCTCTCTAGGTCAGGGGTGAAAGCGAATTAATTTCATCCAGTCACGTGCCTTGTCCTCTTGCCCACCTCCCCATCCCCGCTTCGCTGGTTGATCCACGGCTGGCATGGGACCTACATCTGGCTTCTCAGACGTTTGCTGCTGTGAGGCTTCTGGAACTGACTCCCATGCTCTGAAGAAGGAAGCACCCAGGAAGCCTCTTCTGCATTAGACATTCTCGTGTGTGGATGGGATGTTGGGACTGCAGCAGCCATCTTGTGGGCCACACAGGAAGTTAACCCAAAGCGAAAACTGATACACGTATTTAGAGACACGGAAAGACAGCTCTCTATTCCTTGATGACATTGTTGAGCTGCTGAATGAAACAATCATGGAGGTCCCATACCCCCTCCACACTCCAACATACGTATCTGTACTTTTTCTTTATGTAAGATAATCAAGGCCCTGTTTTTAAAGTCAGTTCAGTTTGGGTTATTGACACCTGCAGCCAAAAGCATCGTTGGTGAAACGCATGGCTACTTTACCTTTTATTTCCATTTCCCGTGGTGATTATTAACACCTCTAACTCTCTTTTGCTTTTAAGCCAGTGGAGTAAATCTTAGGACAGGTTATATATCTAATATTACTGTGGTAATGATACACCTTCAAAGAAACACAAATCTAAAGTATTTTTCTGGTAAAACTGATTTACTTGCATCCCCAAGGACCTCGTTTCTTCTTCCATCTCTGACAAGTATTTATGGGACAAAATGCTTTTCTTCTTTATCAGTTTAAATAAGAATAACTTTTATTAATCTCCCCTTTATTCAAGATGGTTTGAAATAGATTACAAAGTGAAATGGCAGAAACTAAATTATCATATGTCCAAAATAATAACAGATAGTGTATGCTGACCTTTGGCGATTGATCATCATTTTGTAAACTTCTCCCAAAGATACGTATTTAGCAGAGATATCTGGCATTTTATTAAGAGAGGGGAAAAAAGCATGCTTTTAGAAAGAGTCTCTTTCTCTGCAGTGAATTTATACTGGTTTTTAAAGCATTTTGTTTTTAAAACAAAATGAATTTTTCTTGTTTTTCATGCTTTGATTACCATACTGTTGCTGCAGAAAGAAAATGAACAGGAACATTTTAGAATCTATCCAACTTTATATTGATTTTATGTTAATATAAGGAGCTATTTCACTGTAAGACACATACATAATGGTAGCAGTTGTTAAGATTCTTGGCCAAACAACCTGCCAGGTTTTTAAATTATTGTAGTGTATTTTTTCTTCACTTATTTATTCAATAAGCACTGACGACCAGGCTCTACAGTCCACCCTGAGTATAGAAAAGTCCCCGTCCTGAAGGCATTCCCAGACATTAGAGTATATTCTGATGTTCTAAGTGACAGTGCAGATAAGTGCCAGGAGCTGTGGGAACATACAGGATGGGAACCAAATACAGATCTGGTGGGGAGGAGAAGGAAGAAGATATTTTGGTATAAGGAATATGTAAAACAGGAAAGTGGGAGGCGCATAAAGTATTTTTTGGAAAAGTTTTAGTGCTAATACTCGATCTTTATCGTGTTTTTATGTTCATAGTATGAGATTTAGGTAATAAACTCAAGAGATATAATAATTAGGATTTATTTACTGTTCATCAGGGTGGTTAAGAGAGTGAGTGTGGGATTTTTAATTCCCATTCTGTCAAATACTTGCTGTTGACTTTAGGCACAGTAATTCTGCTCTATTTTGCTCATATGTAAAATGGGGGGTAATAGTAACCTGTATGTCATAGGGCTGTTGTGAGGTGTCAGTGTGCTTAATCTCTAAAGAACTGCTTAGAAGACTGCTTGGCACACATTGAGGGCTCAATAAATTAGTTGTTATTATTGGAATAATCTAATCTTTTCAGTAATCTGACAAGGTAATGGTGATAAAATAATGGGTACCAAGGTGTCCACACCCTAATCCCAGAACCTGTGAATATGTTCCCTTACATGACAAAAAGAACTGCTGATGTGATTTAAATTAAAATTTTGAAATGGGGAGTTTATCCTGGGTTACCATGGTGAGCCCAGTGTGATTACAGAGATATTTATAAGAGGCAGACAGAATAGGTATGTGATAAAAGCAGCAGAGGGTCAGAGTCCAGATTTGAAGATGCCATGCTGCTGTCTGTAAAGACGGAGGAAGTTTCCATGAACCAAGGAATATGGGCAGCCTCTGGAAGCTGGAAATGCAAGGAAACAGATTTTCCCCTTCAGCCTCTGTGGGAAAGGTGGACCTGCTGACAACCTGATTTTGACACAGTCAAATCCATTTTTGGATTCTGACCTCCAGAACTGTAAGATGACAAATTTATGTCATTTTAAGCCACCAAATTTGTGGTATTTTGGTACGGCAGCAATAGAAAACAAATGCAGATAGATATCATCCCCATTTTACAAATGCAGCAATGAGTTCTGGGAGGTTAAGCTAACTGGCAAGGTTATTGGAAGCTCTGGGGTGTGAACAGGGCTTGTGGACTGACATGCTAGGCCTTAGGATGGAAGTAGTCACCAGGGAGAGACCCAGGGCCAATAATTCTGTGTGCCCCCTGTAGTGGGCCCTGGTTTTAGCCTCCAGCTTCCTGTAACAGTGAATCTTGATTCCCTACAAAGTCTCAAAGTGGCAAATTGCCTCTCTTCTTGAGATACATTCTTGCAAGTAGTGCACCACTAGCAGTTTCACTCTGTTAAATCACTTAACACTTTTCTAAGCTCCTTCTCTTTTCCCAAAAGTGTTAAAAATCTTTCCACTGATAGTTCTCCCATTCTTCCTGTCCTTGTGAATTTATGTCTCTCCCTTCCTGTACTCTGTTCAGTAAGAGTTAATCAGGGAATAACAATCAGTGGTCCGCCAGCCATGCTCAACCCAAGCAGCATATTAATTTTTGACCCAGGGCAGTCCCTCTTCTCACTTGAGTACCCTCAGAAGACTGCAAACAGTAAAATACATTCAACCAAGATGACCACAGTAAAAAAAGGTTCACATGTTTTTTTTTAATGAAAGCACCCACAGTTTTTTCACTGTTGAGTAACACTTCCATAAAATCTGAATGGTGGTGTTATGGGAGTCTCGGTCTTTCTTTCCCACACAGTGAAGAGTCAGAGGTCAGCAAGCTGATTAGCATGTAAGCTGTGTTTATTAATGATGCGTTCTCAAATGGGCCTAATTGAAGTGGGGGAGAGAAAGACGGGAAGAGAAAGGGAGAGAGCTGGAGGGAGCCGGGAGAGAAGCTCAAGGGCCAGAGAGAGAGACAGAGCCCTTGTCCCGGAGACTTCTAGTTTGCTGGGTGGGGTGAGGGAGTTGCATATTGATTTGGCGGGAAAAGTGATACATGCTCTTCCATGGGAGGGCCTGACCTAAGATGGTGGAGGTCCATTGACTCAGATGCTTATCTTACTCTAGACCAGCTCTTGTCATCTGTTGTAAAAACAGATAGGTGGCTGGAGACAGTTAATCTAAACTAGTTATGAGCTTTTTGTAGGCACCATGGACCCCCTCTCAGCTCCCCCTCCTACATTTTCTAACTTCTGCTTACCAGTAGCCGAGTAGGTTGGAGGCAGAATGTTCCTACACACCCTGCCAAAATATTCATAATGGATAAATTTCATATTTTTGGACACATTTCTATGAGTTCACTTATTTTTTATGAATTTTCTAGGATTTTAGTATACTTTAATGAACTCCTTCCCCATGTTGGGGGGAGCAAAGGAAATTGCAATGCATACTTTTTTGGTTGTGTATGTGTGTGTGAGTGGCCTGGTATCCTTAAAGACCTTTTTTGAAAATGAAATAGTGCAAATAAAGATTACCAAAATTGGTTATTTAATAAGGAAAAGACAATATAATTAAACAAAATTGTAAAATGTTCACTTTTAAACACTCAGGTCACCAGACAATATTAACAAGGGGAGCAAGTAAATATTAAGAGTATATTTTTAAAAACTAGTGTTTAAATTATAATGCGTAGTATATAAGTTAAAGTATTTTAACTTATATTAGCAAATTCTCATTCCTGTATATAATTGGACTTTGTAACGAGTAGGCCTTCAGATATGCCGAGAGTTCCTTTTTCACTCTCGTGTAATGTATAAGAATAATTCACACTTTTCTCATCTGCTTTTTAAAGGTGAACACTGTATTAAATCTTTATTTTAAGTTTTCTGTTCCCAACTTTCTAACAGTAATTCCATTCCTCTTTAATTTCCACTTGGTGAAAGTACATCTGAATGAATGAAGCCGACATTGAAAGAAGATTCTTAAAGTTATTATGCTTTAAAAATGAGTAGTTCTTTCCAAAACTTTGCTGGGCTTCAGAATGATCCTATTCGAATCTTGTTTCCATACGGAGGCTGAGAATTGCTAACCTGGAGCCATCTGTGAAGAAAGGAAAAAGCTGGTGTTTTTGTATAAGAATTCTGTTAAATCACAAAGGAAGACAACCTGGTGGTGTGGCACAAAGCTTTACAAGTGTGACAGTAGTTGTTTGATAAGAGGTAGTTCTGATTTTTATAGTCGTGTCAGTACAGTGAATATCATATTTTTTTACTTGCTCATCAAAGGGTTGATCAATGAGCTAATGCCTGAATAACACCAAGATGCTGTTTAAAGGAATTTAGTAAATGTTTAGTTTCATGTTCTTCATGAATGTGTTTGAATAAACATACTGTAAGTTTTGTATATTTTTGTATTTACTCCATTCATTAATTCATTCAACAAACAGAGATTCCATACTTATTATGTTTCAGCCACTGTTCTCAGTGCTGTGTTAATTAATAACTGAACAAGGCAAGGGAGGCAGGGAAAGATCACGTTGGGCATTTTAAGAAATTGAGGTTTTATTCTAACCACGATGGAGGCCATTGTCATATTTTAATCAGAAAAAAATACATACTTTGTAAATATGTAAATAAACTGTATAATTTATAAATAGATCACTCTGGCTTCTCCATGCATTATTTGGAGAAACAAAGAGGGATTGGTGAGACTGGATGGAGTCATTAAAATAATTCAGGGGAGAGAAGTGATGGGGCCTTGCCTTGGAGCTAAGAAGAGGAAGTGCAGAGCAATGGGTAAGAAAGTGGTGTCAATAAAACTTATGCAATATGCAGGTGTGGAGGAGGGCAGGTGAGGGAAGTCAAGGAGTTAATCATGATTCCATAGTTTTGGGACTGAGCAAGTATTTAGAAGCTAAAGATAGAGAAGTCCATGAAAAAGTATATTTGGGTGTGGGATAGGGAATCAACGGTTAGGTCAAATAGGAAGTTAGATTTCTGGTGGTGTTTGAGTGTAAGATCAAGGACGAAATGGATTTGAGGTTTATTGATATGCAGATAGAGAAAAGAAAGGGTTGCAAGACTGAGCCCTGGAATATTCCATACTTTAAAGGTCAAACAGGAAGATGGATTCAACAGTTGAAACCGTGGAGGGACCATAGACATAGAAATTAAAAGAGGAGGATACTGTCTTAGAAGCCAAGAAAAGAAAGGGTTGCAAGAAAGGATATTGTTAACTATCCAGTACCAATGGGAGTTCAGCTGTGAAAAGGAGAGAGCAGTGACCTTCAGGTTCAGGATTATGGAGGTTATTGATTATAAACCCAATTTGATTGGGTTAAAAGGAAAATGTGAGCTAAGGAAATGGTAATAGTGAGTATAGGCAACTCTTTCCATAAATGTTTATATGAAGTGGAACAGAGAAATAGGATGATAGCTTGGAAACATTTTACTAGAGTATGTTTGGAGACTGATGGAAATGATTCAAGAGTTAAGGAGCATTTAATGACAAACAGGCCAATTTCACACGTCAGTTTGTTGAGAAGTTGAGATTATAATTGTCAAGGAATTATGCACTCATGACCAATTGAAATTCAGATTAAAACTTGAGAATTTGACCATAGGTAAAAATTTTGATAAAACTTAATGAATCTTTGCACATCAAACTTGGAAAGTGATCCACAGATAAATTGACCATAATAACTTCTTTCCCACAAAGAAGGAATCTCGTATAATGACTTCTTTAAAAAATTTAGAAACATATTATTGAATAAATAGGAAATGCTTTGAAAACCATGGAGAAAGCTTATATATAGTTCTTATGTCTGAGGTGTGCCAACAGGGATTTGGACAGAGAATTTTGTCAGTATTTTGGTCCTTTGTTGTAGTTTTAAGAAGAATCATATTAAAATGTGTCCTTCATCCCTCTGAAAAGTTTAGTAGTTTAAAAGATAAAGAGGGAAATTATAAAATAAAATAAAAAAATATTTTCCCAACACCCCCAGAGTAAGAATACACCTTGGAAACAAACCTTGCATCTTCAGAAATGATTTTCATCATGAAAGGTCAGTTTTGTGCAAGTATTGAACTTCTGAAAGACTTAACAGAACCTGTAGTCGTCAGGTATAACTTATAAACCATAGACTGCTCAGGCAAAATTATTTGAAAATATTTGACATTCTTGTCCTTGTTATGAATCCCATCAACAGGAATATATTATCATTAATGGAGAACTGTTCAGAAATAATATGTTTAGGAAATCTTCCTTTTATTGCTCCAAAAGTGTACTTTGCATTGCTTGCATTGTAAGAGACATTTCATATTTCACTGTCAAGGTCTAGCCCAGGCAGCAGTTTTCATTTAGTAGGGATCTAGATCATACTCCAGGGCAAGTTGTGTGTTTTGAGGCCCCTCTAATCCTCCCTTGTGTGTTCTCAGCGATGCAGGCTACAGCATCTTCCCATAGCAATTTGGCTGCAATTCACACAAAGCCCGTAATAACCTTGGCTTAAAAGAGATTTTTCCTTTTCACATAGGTGTCTCAGAGTGGGTCTGATCACTGTGTTCAGGGGTCCTTGCCCTCCCAGTTCATCCCTTCCTTATGGGCCAGGGTGCTGATCCTTATTCCTGACAAAAAGGAAGTATGGAGAAAGAAGACAAATGGACATTTGCCAGCCACCTCTTAGAGGAGGATCCCAGAAACTGCTGGTATATGTTGTGCATACCATGTTGACTGGTATGTGATCATATCATAATTTCTGGGTGCTGAGAAGGCTGACAAAGAGTGTTGATTCAGGGCAGCCACCTTCCAAGCTGAACATCAGATTTCTATAGAAAAATGTGTGAATAAATATTGGGGTCACGGAGCAGTATCTGCCATACTTTTTCAAGAAAGAGGGTCCTTGGCTTTGCACAGGAAAGAATTCAAGAGTGAACCAGAAAATACAGCGAAAGTAGTTTATTGAATAAAGATCTACTCCATAGGCAGAGCAGAGGTTGCCTCTTGGCAAGAGGCTACCTCAATTTGAGGTGTGGCAGTAATCTTTTTTTTGGTAGCTATTTCACATGGAAATGAGGGGAGGAGTATTCTCTTGATTCTAGGAAATGGGTGGGTTTTTCCAAGAATTTGTGACATACCTGGTTCCCTCCCTTTTTTTTTTTTATCACAGTATTGCTATCTCATTTCATTTAATAAAATAGAAATATACAAAGGTAAGATTTCCCTTTTGCGATTTACAGTACACTTTATCAAACCGATGCAGTAATGAAGACCAGCATATCTAAAACCCAATTGTGTTCAGATATTCCCTCTGAGCTGTGACAAATAGAAGGACTGAGAAAACCGTTAATAAAACATGTGTGCATTATAGTGTTTGCACAAATAAAAGGAATGAGAAAAACCTTTTTGTCCTTAATTGTCCTCTCCAGAGGTGTCATGGCTCCGGTGGGTGTGTCATTTAGCTTGGACCATGCAATGACCACATAATGTGACTGAAGGTTGCTCTCTTCACCATCTTGGTCTTGGCCAGGTCGGGATGGTTTCCTTGTCACATCTTGGTTTGCTGATCCTTGGTCTTCTGCTAGTGGTTTAGTTGTTTTACTTGGAGGTCCTGCTGCCCCTGCCCTATCTCAAAACCATCCAACCCCTGACACCACAGAGATCTGCACTTCCTTGAAATAAAGTCTTGAAATCATCTTTCGTCTTTTCCTTCCCCTCACCATGCTAGCTGTTTGACATGAATCTTTGAGAATGAGAAAATGCCGTACCTTCCTCCTGGCGAAGCCATGCTAGGGTACAAGTCTTACCCAGCAAGAGTGCAGGCTGGATAATAGCTCTCTTGGGAGCGTCAGCCTGGAGCCCTTGTGCAGTGCACAATTTGCACAGCTGTACATGGTGGTCCTGTTTCCTTGCTCTAATTCCTCTTCTGTGTCTTCTGCTACTTGTGGGTAAAAAAAAAACAACAATCTAATGATCTAATTAAGTGATTCACATGAGGTAGAAAAACTGTTTGTTTTTTTTTATCCTTCCACAGACGTTGTGTATGAAATACATTTGAAGCAGGATAAAACCCTTCTAGTCTTTTTATATCCCTATATAAGATACTTTCCAATATCAGAGTCCCTACTCTTAAGAAAAATCTGTCCCATTTAGTATAGTTTCTGTTCGGAGGTGGCAGCAGGGAGTGCCTCTCTTTCAGAAAACATGCCATTTAAACACCACTGGGTGCAGGAGATGCTTAAGTTATTATTATTATTTATTTGGAGGTAGCATTAGTCTTTGTAATGCAGTCATACCTAGATAGATGATTTACTGGGATATGAACATTGGCTAACTGTTGAAGAGGCATTAAGCTAATTGTGGCTTGTCTCCACGAATTCAGAGTCTTATCTTAGAGTACAGAACTGACATTCTTGTGAGAGAATATTTAATTCACTGAGTCCCCCTCCCATTTTCTCTGAATTCCAAAAGTCAAGTAGCTGTGAAATTTTAAACGACCTGTTGTGTTTTTCTTGCCTTTCATTTTCTGTGGTTGATTAGTTCCAATGGGTGGAGTGTAGTTGAAATAGCCTGTACGAATACAGGATGAATTGATATTCTGACGCTGAACCTCTATCCTTCTCATGTAACTGTTAAGATTTTTTTGTTTTTGAACACAGTGGTGTCTTATTTAGCAAGAAAAGAGTGCTAAAAATTCATAGCAAAGTTTTCTCTTTTGGGGAAAAAGGTTCTTACTGGTTGGTAAGAAATCATGGCTTTGTATACAACATGTAAAGATTTTTAAAAGCTTCTAAAGCTGGATTTTGATTTTCCTGTCTTTCAGGCAGTTCTTGTAATGTACTTTTCTTTTTTATATATGTTGGGTTTTCTGTGTATCTATATCATGCTCTAAAACTTTTGTAGCTTTGTGATAGTATTAAGGAACGTGACTAAGGAGGTGAATCAGATTGTATTTTTCATGCCCAAGCTGTTTCCTTTTTCATTGTGTCCAATTAAAATATGTCACAGTTTTCATAGTAACTGTTTCAGTGTAACATTTGAAGGATAAGGGACAGCTGGACTGAACAGTTGTTTTTTTGTGGAAGTTTTTGGGATTACTGCTTTAAAATTACCTGCATTTGTTTTTCTCCGCCATTAATTTCTTCTATTTAAAGGCACTGCCACTGAAAACTGAGGTTCTGTATAGTTCATTGAAAGTTTTCAACGTAATTAAATTTCAACATAAGCTAAATGTATTAATAATGTTAAAAGATTCAGTGGTACAGACTTCTGTTGTTGCAGAAAAATGGCAAGGACCGAGAAACTCAAGCGACATGCAGAGATCAGGGAGAACACAGCTTTATTACACCGGCGGGTTCAGCGGGATCCTTCCCAAAAGACTGAGCCCCTAGCAAGGTTTTGAGCAGGTTTTTATGGGTTGGGGACTTCCTTGAGTTGGGGAAGGGGTAGGTGTCGTCTGGTGATTGGCTCAAGGTGTGGCTTGGAGAGGGTTATGCGGAAGTCAGCTGGGGTCTTTTCTCTCCGCTGGGGCCACCATTTTAGCTCAGTTCCACGTGGCAGGGAACCATTTTAAGGTCAGTTTCCCCAACATGTCCCCCCTGTTGATGATCGTAAATGGTAACAACTTAGAGATCATCATATTAGCTAAGAGGATGATAACCCCGTAGGGGAAGGATCCTGGCTGTAACCTGATGGGTGACGGAGGTCTCAATGAAATGTAAGTACAAGAAGGTTGGGTGGCCAGCGAATTTTTCCCGGCAGCCTGAGGGACAGGAAGGGGAGGTTGTGACTCCTTCCCGGGGAAGAGATAGTATGAGAAAAAGCCAAATTATGGTTGCTGCCTAAGACAGGTTAAGGAGAGGAGGCAAGCAGCCCAGAACAGGAAGTAGAACCTAACAGTCCCTTTTCCAGTGGTGACCAGCACGGTGGGGAGGATGCAATGGCCGGGCAGACGACGGTGAGGCTCATCTGGGCTGTTTCTTGAGGGTCAGATGGAGTGGACAGGCCAGGCAGTCCAGGCGTCGGTCTCTGGCTGGGCTCCTTTAACCTGGGTGTGATGGATCCACGGGACAATACCTGAAACTTTAAGAGCAGTGGGAGTAACAAGTACGACAGTGTGAGGGCCTGTCCACCGGGGTTGTAGGGGCTCACACTTCCAATCTTTGACCCAGACTTGGTATGCCAGGGTAAAGGGGTGTACCGGGGCCCTGAAAGAAATGGGGTCCTTTTCCAGAATGTAAGCAGGTACATCTGTGAGGACCTTGCCTAGCTGGCCATCTGGTTTTGGAGGCTGGAGAACCCCAGCTGGTGAATGTCGCCAGGGAGACTGTTTAGCAGCGGAGGGGGCCTCCAGAACATAATTTCGAAGGGAGAGAATCCAGATTTGCCAGGGGTACAGCACGCCCAAAGGACGGCTAGCGGTAGGAGGTCCATCCTTGCTAGGGAGGTCTCCTGGTGAAGTTTAGCCAATGTCTCCTTGAGGGTACAGTTCATGCGTTCAACTTTCCCTGAGCTTTGTGGTCTGTAAGCTGTATGGAGCCTCCAGTTGATGCCCATAGCTCTGGCTACCGTCTGGAGACGCTCTGCTATGAAGGCTGGCCCATTGTCGCTGTGTATGGAAAGTGGAATCCTGTAACGGGGAATAATTTCCCTGAGGAGGACCTTAGCTACTTTGCGGCTTTTTTTAGTCCGAGTGGAGAAAGCTTTGACCCACCTGGAGTAGGTACAGACCAAGACCAGTGAATACTTAATGCCATGGCATCTTGTCGTGTCGGTGAAGTTGAATTCCAGGTCCTCAAAAGATGCGGCACCGCTTCTGCTTCTCTGAATCCCTGAGATGGGGCTAGGACGAACTTTGGATTGTTCTTTGCACAAGTGAAGTGGTTACTTGATGACCAAGCAGGGCTGGGATGAAGAGTCTTCCATCAGGCAGTTGCTACCACCCTTGTGGCAATCTGGTGGCCCCTTCTGACCTTGCCCATCTGAGTTTTTCTTTTGTGTACTGCAGGAGGGACGTGGTGGTAGTGTCAGTGACCAAGAGTAGCTCACTAAGGCTCCCATCGCCACTGATTTGGCCGTGGTGTCGGTGAGCCTGTTCCTGTCTGCTGATGGCTAGTTGCTCCTCTGGTGGCCCCGACAATGGATGACCGCAACCTCCTGGGGAAGCCAAACGGCTTTTAGGAGCTTAAGGATTTTTTGTTTATTTTTAATAGGTTTTCCCTCCGTGGTCAGAAGGCCTCTTTCTTTGTATATAGCCCCATGGATATGAATGGTTGCAAAAGCATACCGAGAATCAGTGTAGATGTTGACTTTTTGGCCCTTGGATAGAGTAAGGGCTCTTATTAGTGCCCATAGTTCTGCCCGTTGGGCCGACCATCCCGATGGAAGTTCCCCTGCCTTGAGTACCTTGTCTGTGGTGGTTATTGCATACCCTGCGTTATGTTTTCCATCCCTCAGGAAGCTGCTGCCGTCAGTATACAGAGTAAGGTCCGGGTTAGGGTGTGGGCTGTCCCGGAGGTTGGGTCTAGTGGTGTAGACTTCGTTGATAACTTCTATACAGTCATGTTCTGGATCCCCTTCCTCGGTTGGCAAGAAAGTGGCTGGGTTCAGGGCACACACAGTTTCTAACGAGATCCGAGGGTTTTCCAGGAGTAGCCCCTGATACTGAGCCAGCCGTGCATTTGAAAGCCATCGGGGTCCTTGAGTGTTCATTAAGGTGGCGACCGAGTGGGGTACTTTAACTATGAGTCTTTGGCTTAACGTGTCTCTGCAGAACTGGGCTTTCTTCCAGGAGACTCTATACACCATCTTGGCTAAGTGGGACAATCGTGCCCATGTCGCAGTTTGGCACTCGGTTTCGGTGGCACAGGCCAGGAGCAGATCATCCACATATTGCAAGAGTGCAGTGGTATTCTTCTCGAGGGAAGGTGGCTAAATTGAGGCTAGCACTTCCCTAAAGAGGGTTGGGGAGTTTTTGAAGCCCTGTGGGAGCCGAGCCCATGTCAACTGGAGCTGCCAGCCAGTATCAGTTCAGTCCATTCAAAGGCGAGCAGTGATTGGCTCTTGGGCGCCAACCGAATGCAGAAAAATGCATCTTTCAGGTCTAGGCAGGTGAACCATCCAGACTCCGGGAGCAGCTGACTCAGGAGACTATACGGATTTGGGACTACAGAGTCTAAGGGGACTGTGGCTTGGTTTACCGCTCTTAAATCTTGTACTGGACAGTATTCTCCATTAGGCATGCTTACCGGGAAGAGGGGCGTATTCCATGGCGACTGGCACTCTACGAGTATCCCTGCTGCTCTGAGATGGGCGAGATGTTTTTGAATCCCTGCCCGAACTTCCCTGGAGATGGGGTATTGGCGTAGCCATTGGGGTTGAGCTCCGGGTCTCAGTTCCACCAAAACTGGGGCCTTATGTTTTGCTAGCCCAGAAGGGTTATCTTCAGCCCAAACCTCTGGGAAATCGGCCCTGTATGCTTCCTGGTTCTGTTCTGCAATGCCTCCATTCTTTTTCCCTCGGGGTAGTGATAGACAGAATAAATCTTTCCGCCGGAGTCTGCAGAGACATGGTGGCTTGGCCTGTGGTTCGAAGGAGATTTGGGCCACTAATTTGGTAAGGAGGTCATGCCCCAGGAGAGGAATTGGACAGTCCGGTAAGTAGAGGAACTCATGTGACACAGTGTGTCCTCCCAATTTACAAGTCCGAGCCTGGCAGAATGGTCGGCTCTTAGCTTGATCCCTGCTAACTCCCATTATGGTGACTCTGCGGTCCCCGAGCAGTGCCACCAGCGTAGTGACTACCATGTGTTCTGCCCCAGTATCTACCATAAAAGTTACTGTTTGGCCCCCTACATCTAAGTCAACCGTGGGCTCGTGGGGGCTGAGTTCGAAAGAGCCTGGTCCTCTTTAGTCCAACTCAATTCCTGCTAATCCAATGAAGTCGGGCTCCCGGCTGATTGGGTTGGGACCACGGGGAGGCCGAGGCTGGAAGCAGTTTCTGGAAGCGGCGGCACTGTGCCTGCCGTTGGCCATGTTGTGCAGGGATGTGGTAGTGACTCTTCGTCTGGGTCCCCCAG